>NC_140244.1:10039586-10639586 GCF_949987555.1 Borostomias antarcticus
CACACAAACACACACACACACACACACACACACAGACATGCTAAAACACACACAGAGACATGCAGAAACACACAGATGCATATTAAAGGATAAGGACACTGAATTTCATATTTAGCCCTATTTCTGGCTTCCCTGGGATGTATCATCAAAAAACTCTAAAAAGTATGATATACGTGGATTTCAAGTTCAGGAATTACATGGTTTATGCTTACCAAGCTCTGAAGTCGTCCTGTAAACACCATAGGTCCTTTCGCCTCATTTCGAAACAACAGTAACTTGTAAACAGTACTAATTTCACCGAACATACAAGAGCCATCCCTGGAGGAGGTTTACAGCGTGAAGGGATGGCTGTTGTATGTTCGGTGAAATAAGTACTGTTTACAAGTTACTGTTGTTTTGAAATGCAGAGGCGAAAGGACCTATGGTGTTTACAGGACAACTTCAGAGCTTGGTAAGCATAAACCATGTAATTCCTGAACTTGAAATCCACGTATATCATACTTTTTAGAGTTTTTTGAGTGTGCCCATAGCTAGCAACGAGCCAGGGTGCACACGCCGACATTATTGACACAGAACTCTGTACTGCACAAAACAGAAATATTTTAACCTGTACTAGTCAGATACATGCCAGGGAAGCCAGGAATAGGGCTAAACATGAAATTCAGTGTCCGTATCCTTTAACGTAAACCAGAAACAGACACACAAGTTGGGTCACTTTTTCACTTGGCCTGGTGCCCAGGTGAGCACAGACGCAGCAATGAGCTGCTATGCAGAGGTCATAAACAGGCTTTTTGCTGATGAGGAGTTCATGGGTCAGAATTGAAAGAGCTTATTCACAAAACATTATAAGGTCAGTCAGACAGAGTGGACAGAATGAATCACTGTGTAAATACACTGTTTATTATCATAATAGCTTGGTAGAGGACATTGAAAGGGCAGTTTCCCATTGTGCCTATGAACAAAGACAGGTGGTGTTTTCTGATGAATCGTCGTGGTTTTGTAGAATGACCCTCTATAATGATAAGCTGACATGTGTTTGCGTTTCCACAGGCAGACTAGTGCTTTGCATATTCACAAAATGCCAAGGCCAGCGTTTTACTGCAATACAATGAGTTATGGCTAATCAATTTTATAAGAGGAACAGGCAGCATTTCCACGAGTCAGCGTTCTCAGACACAACCCCATCCACTTCATTTACAGATTGGGTTCCACGTGAAGGTCAAAATGGTGACAAACTGTAGTGTACAGTACACACACGCATGCACGCACACACATGCGTGCACATACACACACACACACACGCAGGCACACACACACACACACACACACACACACACACACACACACACACACACATCCACCTGCCCATACAGTATGACTTCATCTACACACTCCTAGTCTTGCAGACTCTCCCTCACACACATTATTCATTCTCATCTACACTCAATCTACACAATCTACTGAGCCAAAAGAAGCACATCTAAATGGCCAGTCTGGGTGGAAGATCAGTGAGTCAGTCGGTTGGGAGCAGTAGGACTGTCAGCCTACCCTATCCATCTCATGAGGGTGCTCGCGCAGACACTAAGTACACAGCAAACACTTGAGAACTGCATCAACGTCAGTGATAGTGGTTTACAGTGCCACGCAATATTTCGTCAAGAGTTCTAATTTCCGGAGCTCTCTCGAGGATCTTTAAACCTGAGGAACCCTCAAGTGCAGCGCGACCTTGCTCAGATAAATCACACTCTCCTGAGAGTAGCTCTGACAGGCTAGAGAGAAGACAGGAAGCAGACATAAGCAGTGCTGTGAGAGGATGAGGAGTTGCAACAGGACCGGAAACACAGGACACTCTGATCTCTCCTGTCCCGGTACCTTCCCAGGCTCATACTGAGCCCCTGGACAGATATCACCGCTCATCATCATCTGTTCTATAAGATGAGTCATCGCCCTCCGCCCCCCATCCCTATTGGGCGTGAGTGATCATCTCTGTGGCCCGTATGAAGTGTGTTGATAGGGAAAGAAAGAGGGCATGGAAGAATGGCCTAACGAATGAGGTCATGACGGAGGAGAGGAAGTGGAGATGGGTGGAGGAGAGGAGCAGTAGAGGGATACAACACAAGCAGACAGCCCAGAACAGCTGGACAGAGAGATGGGAGACAGAAAGGAAGAGAGAAAGACAGAAACGGGGGGAGCATGGTCCATTCATGGTTTGACAATAGGATGAGTGGGTGAGTGCACTTCACTTCTTTGTACCTGTTTACATATACTGTACACACACACACACACACACACACACACACACACACACACAGATACACACACACAGACACATGCACATGCGCACACACACGCACAAACACACACACACACACTCAGACCAAGCAGCTCAAAGACATTTCCATGGCACAGCCAGTGGTGAGTGTGAACACACAAACTTCCTGTTTCTGGTCTGGCGCAGCAACCTGCGCGTCGTCATGTGTCATCGAACAGCGAAGGTGAGAGGAGGCGATCTCAGCATCGACTGAACACAAATGAGCCGAAGTCCTGGTTAAAGAGTATAAATATATCAAGCAAATAGTTTCCAGCTGGCTTTCAGACTAATTATACCTTTGGCCTGGCGTTTGGGAGCAGGAGAGTGAAAACAGCCTGTCGTTCTGCAGCAGCGTTCACAGCTTGAGCTGGTGATGAGAGGCTGGGAGAAACCTCCCCGTCTGCCGAGACAGGACAACACCCAGGTGCGTGGTCAGTCCGTCTGGCGGCGCCGTCAGGGCGAGGCCACTCTGGCCAGGGAGGGGACAACAGAAATGTCAAATATTTGATTCAAGTGTCACAATCTGTTTCTGATTTGTGGCAAAAGAAATCGGGTGGTTTGTATGTAGTCACATCGCACATTCTTCTTAAATCATGTTTGTGGCAAAGTGTTGACCAAACAAAGCGTTACACAGAGGCACTAGGTGATTAGCAGCATAGCAGATTCCCTTCAGCTCACTTTCCTGTCATTCTGTGTTGCATATACAGTACGTACAGTAGAGCTGCTGTGCTGCTGTGTGCAACCTGGAAGCAGAGTGTTCATGTGTGTGAGACAGAACTGAACCAAGACTCACTCTGAACTGAACTGAACCAAGACTCACAGAACTGAACCAAGACTCACTGAACCGAACCAAGACTCACACTGAACTGAACCAAGACTCACTCTGAACTGAACTAAGACACACACTGAACTACCAGCAGCTGCTGGAAAATCAGTGCTGCCATCGTCCATCACTGCTCCCTCTCCCTCCCTGTCTCTCTCTCTCTCTAATTCTCTACCTCACTCTCTAACTTTCTCCCTCTGTCTGTCTCTCCTCTCTCAGTGACGTTCCGTCACCATATTTACTCTTTAACTGTCTCTACCTCACCCCACCCCCCTCTCTCTCTCTCCCTGTCTCTCTCTCTTGCTCTCTCTCTTTCTCTCTCTCTCTCTCTCTTTCTCCACCCAAGCTCATCATGTGTTGCAATTACATAACTTTAATACCATCTCTTACTGTACATGACCATGTCCGCCTCCTCACCCCGGCCACCCACACTGACCCACCCACTGACCTCCCATCCTTCCTCCCCTCCTCCTCCTCTCTCTGTCCCCCTCTCCTCTCCTCTTCAGATGGACCCGGTCCAGAAGGCCGTGATGAGCCACACCTTTGGACCACCCATGATCAAGACCAAGCGGCCGATCATCTCCTGCAACGTCTGCCAAATACGCTTCAACTCAGAGGTACCGACGTCCCCCCCCCGACAGCCATCCCCTTTACCACGCACTCAGCTCCCAGCCGGGGGTCACACGGAGGAGCCCATGTGTACGGCGCCGGTCGACGCTCCAACTGGCTGCGGTCCTTTTCGTTGTAATCGCAAATCCGATGAATTGAGAAGGGCCAGCTCACGCCTGGACTCCTGAGGTCTAAAATCTGTAGCGGGTTGAGTAGGGAGAGAACCCTCTGCCAAGTGTGTGTGTGTGCCCTGGGGGGACTAGAGCTGAGCACATGCTTAGGTGTGTGTGTATGTGTGTGTGTGTGTGCCTATACAGCACATCAGGTCTTGACCCACATGAGATTAGGCATGGGTGATTGACTGCGCTGCTGGAGCAGGTGAGAACAGTGTCTGCTCTTTCACAGCTCCGCTTTTAGACCCGGGAGGGGGGGGGGTTAGAGGAGGGCGAGAAAGGAGAGAGGGGAGGGGGCAGAGGAGGGGGAGAGAGGGGAGGGGGCAGATGAGGGGAGAGGTGGGGAGTGTTAGAGGGGGAGAGCGGGAGGAGATAGAGGAGAGGAACCCCCCCTGCTTATCTTACATCATCATCTCTGTCCAGCGCTGACACCAGAAAGGAGTCATGTGGGGCAGCTGGGCGGAGGGTTTCGGGGGCAGGGCTAGATAGCGGAGGGTTTCGGGGGCAGGGCTGGATAGCGGAGGGTTTCGGGGGCAGGGCTGGATAGCGGAGTGTTTCGGGGGCAGGGCTGGATAGCGGAGTGTTTCGGGGGCAGGGCTGGATAGCGGAGGGTTTCGGGGGCAGGGCTGGATAGCGGAGGGTTTCGGGGGCAGGGCTGGATAGCGGAGGGTTTCGGGGGCAGGGCTGGATAGCGGAGTGTTTTGGGGGGCAGGGCTGGATAGCGGAGGGTTTCGGGGGCAGGGCTGGATGGTGGAGGGTTTCGGGGGCAGGGCTGGATAGCGGAGGGTTTCGGGGGCAGGGCTGGATGGTGGAGGGTTTCGGGGGCAGGGCTGGATAGTGGAGGGTTTCGGGGCAGGGCTGGATGGTGGAGGGTTTCGGGGGCAGGGCTGGATGGTGGAGGGTTTCGGGGGCAGGGCTGGATAGTGGAGGGCTTCGGGGGCAGGGCTGGATGGTGGAGGGTTTCGGGGGCAGGGCTGGATGGGGGAGGGTTTCGGGGGCAGGGCTGGATAGTGGAGGGTTTCGGGGGCAGGGCTGGATGGTGGAGGGTTTCGGGGGCAGGGCTGGATGGTGGAGGGTTTCGGGGGCAGGGCTGGATAGTGGAGGGTTTCGGGGGCAGGGCTGGATGGTGGAGGGTTTCGGGGGCAGGGCTGGATGGTGGAGGGTTTCGGGGGCAGGGCTGGATAGTGGAGGGTTTCGGGGCAGGGCTGGATGGTGGAGGGTTTCGGGGGCAGGGCTGGATAGCGGAGGGTTTCGGGGGCAGGGCTGGATGGTGGAGGGTTTCGGGGGCAGGGCTGGATAGTGGAGGGTTTCGGGGCAGGGCTGGATGGTGGAGGGTTTCGGGGGCAGGGCTGGATGGTGGAGGGTTTCGGGGGCAGGGCTGGATAGTGGAGGGCTTCGGGGGCAGGGCTGGATGGTGGAGGGTTTCGGGGGCAGGGCTGGATGGTGGAGGGTTTCGGGGGCAGGGCTGGATAGTGGAGGGTTTCGGGGGCAGGGCTGGATGGTGGAGGGTTTCGGGGGCAGGGCTGGATGGTGGAGGGTTTCGGGGGCAGGGCTGGATAGTGGAGGATTTCGGGGGCAGGGCTGGATGGTGGAGGGTTTCGGGGGCAGGGCTGGATGGTGGAGGGTTTCGGGGGCAGGGCTGGATAGTGGAGGGTTTCGGGGCAGGGCTGGATGGTGGAGGGTTTCGGGGGCAGGGCTGGATGGTGGAGGGTTTTGGGGGCAGGGCTGGATAGTGGAGGGCTTCGGGGGCAGGGCTGGATGGTGGAGGGTTTCGGGGGCAGGGCTGGATGGGGGAGGGTTTCGGGGGCAGGGCTGGATAGTGGAGGGTTTCGGGGGCAGGGCTGGATGGTGGAGGGTTTCGGGGGCAGGGCTGGATGGTGGAGGGTTTCGGGGGCAGGGCTGGATAGTGGAGGGTTTCGGGGGCAGGGCTGGATGGTGGAGGGTTTCGGGGGCAGGGCTGGATGGTGTAATGCCGTTGCTAAGTGGTGGTGGGGTGTTTATGGTATTTGTATAAAAGTGATAGAAGGCTGTGAGGGAGAGGGACGGTGGGAAACAGCTGGACTAGAGCTCATCTGATTTCCTCATTAGAGAGAACTTAGTGCTGATGCGACACATTTTCAGCATTTCACTCTCAAAGAGAGAGAGAGAGATGTAGAGAGAGAAAGAGAGGGAAGGTAACTGATAACTGGAGTGATTAAATTTAAGAGGTCCCCATAAAAGGAGCAGGGGTGTTTACTGACACATTAACTCATCAGATACATCCAATAGATGTTCTGTGGCTCCTGGGTATAGCAGTTTAATATGATAGAATCAAGGTGTGTGTGTGTGTTTGTTTCTTTTGCATCGTGTGAAAAAGTGATTAGGATTGTTACACGCACGCACGCACACACACACACACACACACACACACACACACACACACACACACCTTTGCACTCTTTATTTAGATCCGCTTTAAAAAAAAAAAAAAAAAACATTGCAGGGGCCCAAATATAGTTCCATTGCTTTCATGTTGATGGGTCGTTTAACAAGTGTCAAATTTTATAGATACGAGCGAGCTTCTAGGATGTACACAAGGTATCTCTGACATCATACAAATGTTGCTAATGCGTCTGCCCCCATGCCTGGTTGCACTTCCAGTAGTCCGTGGTATCTATGTCCTAAAGTAGGACACATTTTTATGGTGGGCGGCCGCAGGCAGTTCATGTTTGAATCCTAATCCTACCCAAACATGTCCTGAAATCCTGCCATAGTTTCGTTCACTTCATCTTAAGCTGCAGTGTTATGCAGTGCAGAGCTGCAGCACAGCTCAAGGAACACATGCACACTGGCCATATATATGCTATTTATACAGGCCAGACCAGGGCTGGGCAGGGGGATGGAAACCGTAGAGCACCTACAGAATGTACTCCGTGCATTCCCCCTTCAGACTGCTAGATTGAGAGAGAGAGTGTGTGTGTGTGTGTGTGTGTGTGTGTGTGTGTGTGTGTGTGTGTGTGTGCAGGGCCGTTGCTAGGAATTCTGGGCCCCCTTAAAGAACATTGGTGTGGGCCCCTACCCCTCCAACTTTTCGTCACCACTTTTTTCGACCCCTTTTTTTATTATTATTTTTTATTATGTATCATTTTGTATTTATTTTTCTGTTTCTCTATGTTCTTTTTCAAATTAACCTCTCCATAGATACTGGGTATAATTATATACATAAATTATGCATTGTGTATTATCTGTGCTTGGACTGTCCCTGTCTGTAGCAGTTTCATGACTGGAACTATTAGATTAATTAATTAATTAATTAATTAATTAATAGATCTAATTTCTATTAATTAACTTAACACTATTTATTTATTTATTGGCCATGAATTTCTTTATGTAATGTAACTGTTTCATATGTAGGCTATCTTAACCTGGGTTAACTTACATCTACATTTTGCTATTCATAGCAGTACAGTAGTTTAGTCATAAGTTTAATAGCCAACCAGTGTCTACCAGTCACTCACTCACCATCTTAAGCATCTTCTGGGGGCTGAGAGTGGGTGTCTAGATCAGAGGGGGCCACAGCTGATTCTGTGCACATAAAGGTTTTAAAAAGACATGTCAACAGGACCGGCTAGCTAGCATAGCACATTATAATTTAAGCATTCATAAGAATGGAAACATGTGTCCTGGCTGCTGCTACTGGATTTTTATTAGATTTAATATTAGAACTGTAGTAGCTGTCTAGTTAATGGTAGCTAACGTTATCTAGCAGCTAGCTTACCAGAACGGTAGTTGGCTGGTTGCTAGAACTGTAGCTAGCTGTCTAGTTAATGGTAGCTAACGTTAGCTAGCAGCTAGCTAACCAGATCGAGTTGTTACCAGAATGTAAGCTTACTAGTGTTAGCTACCTAGCTTTCACTTTCTTCACACACTAGGCTAACGGCTCTCGTTGTCATGGTTAATGTGAGACCGCGGGCAACTTACCGACCGTCTCACCTAGCAACATAGCTACTCTCACCTTTCTTGTGGAAAAAATTGCTTATATGCTGGGCTCCCGTTCTGCTGCCTTTTCTCCTGGCCTCTCTCTCCACTCTTTTCTGGTGCCCGGATTTATGTTTGGGCATGATGTTTATGATTTAGCGTTAGCTAGTGCTAGTATTTGACAGCCAGCCGGTAAAGTGACGTTAATGTCAAAAGAGGTGAGACTTGCCAGCATGAACCATGGCATGGACCAAACAATTTAAGAAGGGGGATATTGCTCAGGAAATTAAATGTTTTTCATCTGTATTGCATTATTTGTGGCTTAATTTGAATTCTGATGCAGCATTAGTGACTGATCTACATGTCGAATAATTTCATCATAGAAAGAGGGACCTCTTTTTTTGTGGGCCCTGCTTGCTTGTGGGCCCTTATAATCATCATCACCTTTCACCGCTAAACAACGGCTCTGCGTGTGTGTGTGTGTGTGTGTGTGTGTGTGTGTGTGTGTTTGTGCACGCATGTACATGAGAGCTCAGACATCATTAGACATCAAATCATTAGACATTAGACATCAAATCCATCAACAGATGGATTTGATAACGGATATTTACATATCAAAGGCTGCGTCACAACCCAGATGGTGTTCTATGTTTTTGATTTTTGGTTCTCCAAACAACCTGTCCTCAGATGTGTGTTATCAGTAAGATGCAGTAACTACTGTTTTCCTGTGCTAAGTTGGACAGACGTACTGTACTATGGCAGTCTTACTCACAGTGCAAACCAGGAGTGTGTACAAACGTGGAGACGGAGACTTGCATCGATTTCTACCCACTGATTCCTGAAACTTTGGTTGCTGATATATTTTTCTCGCGCCTCCGGTGATGGGATGCGCGACGGTCTGCAGGTGCTCTGGGTGCGGGGGGGGCCTGGGTACGGGGGGGGGGCCTGGGTACAGGGGGGGCCTGGGTACGGGGGGGGCCTGGGTACGGGGGGTTGGGCCTGGGTACGGGGGGGGCCTGGGTGCGGGGGGGCCCTGGGTACGGGGGGGGTGGGGGGGGGGCTGGGTAGGGGGGGGGGCTCGGTACAGGGGGGGGCTGGGTGCGGGTGCAGCATCTGTGTCCTCATCACGGCATATTCGGCTGAAACCAAGATAACAGGACAAGATGTGAACGGAAGGCTGACTCTCCACAGCGCTGATGCTTGCTGTGTATCCTTCCCCATAAGAGTGTGTTTAGACGGGGGACACCGAGGGTTTATGACGGGGGACACCGAGGGTTTATGGCCCACGCTGTAACCTGTAAGACAAAAACAAGTTCCACACACAAGCCTGCCTAAAAATATTGAAGAATGCCGACAAATGAAGCACAAATGCAGTGGTGGGTTGGGGTGTGTAGTTTCAGCGATGGGGGGGGGGGGGGGGGTTGCCTGAGACTCTGTAACAGATGCCCTGTGCCCCTCGTAGGGGGTCTCTTAATGATACCTACCTCTGGTGACCCAACCTGCATGTTCTCACATGTTCTACACACTGGATTTGTGTTTGTGTGCGTGCGTGCATGTGTGTGTGTGTGAGCACATGCATGAGAGCACAGCGCACTATCCTTGCTTGTATGATGTTATTATTATTTGTTGTTCATGTCATGATGTGGTGTTTGTGTGTGTGTGTGTGTGTGTGTGTGTGTGTAGAGTGTGAACTACAGTACAGTGGAGAGAGCACACAAAATGAACATTCTTAAGAACATGCTCCGTTTGTGCGGAGCGGATAAAAGTGGAGGGAGAAAGAGAGAGAGAGAGAGAAAGAGAGAGAAATCTACAATATTTGTTATTGTTGTTAACACACCAGTCGTTAAACACCATACAAGACGCAGTGTGACTCTGGGGCTCAGCACAGACATGTCCCACTAGGCTGATCACCACGGGCGAAGCAGCGAGTGACTCTTCCACCAGACAGTAGTGCCACATGCCATAATTATCTGATTCCAATTGATCCCAGAGGGCCACAGAGGACAGATTAGCCTGCCAGCATTCAGTCCTGCTCTGCTGCAAGACTGACGTCACACCCTGCTGCATGAGCCATCGTCACCACTGCAGTACCACAATGCTAGGCACCTTCTCTCTCTCCATCTCCCTCTCTCCTTCTCTCTCTCTTTCTCTCTCTCTCTCTCTCTCTCTCTCTCTCCCAGCCTGCCCATTCTTCTCAGTCAATCCCTGTACTTATCGTTCACACATTTTCATATCTGTCTGACTGTCTGTCTGTCTGTCTGTCTCTCTCTCACTCTCTCTCCGGGGTACTTGCTCTGTCTCTCTGCCGCTGCTCTTCACCACTCTGTTTCTCTCCTTCATCCTCCCCCTCTCTCCCGCCGGTGGGCTATACAGTATAGACTTGGCTGCTGGACCGGTTCTCTCTGGTTTTCCGCGCCAGTGTCGCTTCACAGATAAAACATCAAAGCGCATCTGGCTCTGAGAGAAAAGGATTTCAGGGACACGTTCTCTCTGTCTCATTTCCACCCTGTTAAATCTCTCCCCTTCCTCCTTGTTCTTCTTAATCCCTTTTCCCACAGGCTTTTTTCATACACCTCTGTCTATCATTTTACATTTCATCCCTTACTTCACTCCAATGACCCCAAATATCTCTTCCCCCCCTCTTTCTTCCAACCAGACCCTAGTCTGTTCAACTCTTTTAACTTGTAATTGATAGTTGACCTTCATCGATCCCCACAGAGCCAGCGGAGAAGGGCAGCGAGGCAGAGGAAGTATCAACGCTGAGAGAGAGACCAGGGGGAGAAGAGAAACAGACAGGAGTCAGCAAACAAGGACACAGAAAGGGAGAGAGAGAGAGAGGCAGAGAGAGAGAGAGAGAGGGGGAGAGAGAGAGGGGGAGAGAGAGAGAGGCAGAGAGAGAGAGGCAGAGAGAGAGGGGGAGAGAGAGAGAGGGAAGCGAGAGAGGGAGAGAGAGAGAGGGAGAAAGAGAGAGGGAGAGAGAGAAATACACTATGAAGAAAGAGGCGAAGGCGTTGAGTCCTCCTCTTATAGCCCTTGACGGCTGTTGACTGGCGTCTTCTCATACAGTCCCTCTTTATCCTACTTCTCTAATCTGAGGGCTTTGGGGAACAGCAGTCCAAGACCCTGCTGGCAGGGTTTGGGTTACAGCAGAAGGGCTAACTGTGCCTTTCTGTCATCGCCAATCAGGACTGGGGCTATATGTGTGTCTCTGTCATCGGCAATTACTGCCTGGGGCTTAGAGAGGCATCCCTGTCTCATTGATGCACCCCTGCCACCAAGCAAACCCCGTCCCATTGCAACCCTAGCAGAGCATTCAATCAGCCTTGTTTGTTTGCCACACACACACACACACACACACACACACACACACACACACACACATACACATTCATACACACACACACACACACACACACACCACACACACAGACCCTCACTAAGCTCCACTGATGGCGCAACATAAGTAGTCTCCTTTTCCTCCTTCACCAGCAGCGGTCGTCAGCTGTCACTGGTTCCCCACACTCAGGGATGTGCTTGAGATAATCCCACCACTCTACAGTTGTCCTCAACCTGTTCCAGTGATTACTCAGCCAGTAAAGCAACACCAGAACATTCTGGAATGAATCCTCCTCTGCACTGACAGAGGTGCCCTAAACCTTCTACAGTTACAGGGCCTCGTCTATTCTAGAACGCCTTGAATGAATGTGTCCTTGTCGTTGTTATCAGAGCCCCCCTGTCACATAATACAGACAGAACAGGTTTTACGTCTCAATATTGCAAAGACATTACAGTACCTGTGTAATTGACCTGTTTCTGCGTTTGGCATGTGGTGCTTATAAAGCCTTCGCCCCTAATGACAGTGGGAGGGAGACGACAGAGATCTGAGTGCTGAATTAATCAGACGATTAATGCATAATTGATGGTGTGAACTCAGAGTGTTGTGAGTGTCTCCACAGCCGTGGAGAAAGACAGGCAGGTAGAGAGAGTAGGACAAGAGCAGCACCAGAACAGGACCAGAGTAGGACAAGAATAGGACCAGAACATTACCAGAGTAGGACAAGAATAGGACCAGAACAGGACCAGAGTAGGACCAGAGTACTGTAGGACCAGAATCGGACCAGATGAGGGCTAGAGTAGGACCAGAACAGGACCAAAGCAGGATCAGAACAGGACCAGAGTATGACCAGAACAAGACCAAAACAGGACCAGAGTAGAATAGGACCAGACCAGATCCAGAGTCGGACTATAACAGGACCAAAACAGGACCAAAGTAGGACCAGAACAGGACCAAAAAAGGACCAGAACAGGGCTAGAGTAGGGTCAGTTCATGTACAGTACTGTATGTCAGCCTAAAGCATCTTCTGCTGGGAGCCAGCTTCTCAGCGCTGTCCACCCCTCTGACCTCACTAGCTCTGTGACTGACAGATGCCATACCACACAGGAAGAGAGGACTTATAATGTAGGAACTCGGTACAGTGTGAAAATATGACAGCAGGCTTGCCAGCGGTGTCCTGTGACCATACTTAAGATGCTATTGGGGTGAGTGAGCCGGGTTGGGTAACATTTTTTCTCATGTACATAGATATCAGATTAAGTGTCTCTCTCAGGGGGGGGGGGTCACTATATTAATAAGGAAGGGAAAACACCAGCCTCAGTGCTGATACCGGACTACGGTATAACATGCGTGAGATGTACAGTAATGTGCTGCAAAAATGGAGGAGGATGTGAGGTAACCCTGTCCTCCCCTCCTCTCAGAGCCAGGCAGAGGCCCACTATAAGGGGAACCGGCACGCCCGGAGAGTGAAGGGTATCGAGACCTCCAAGACCCGCCCCCAGGAGGGCGACAAGCTGCCCCCTCCCCCCAACGCCTCGCCCTCTCCTCCCGGACCCTCGCCCTCCAGCCCGGAGCTTGACCCTAGCAAGCAGGGTAAGCCTACACACACACACACACACACTCACAGTGACTGTCACAAAATCTGCTGATACTCATTTCACACAGGAACAGTGTGTGTGTGTGTGTGTGTGGTGTGCATGTGTGTCTAGGACAGCTGTGGTGTCGGAGGTCAGAGGGAGACAGATAGGAGTGTTTGTGGGTTGATGTCTGCTCAGAGACGCCTCTGTCAGCACTGGAGAGGAGGCCCTCGGGATCAGCTCCCGGCTGTAGGCTCCAGTCATCAGGACTAGCCAGTCTGGAGAGGGGAGGAGGGGGAGGAGGGGAGGAGGGGGAGGAGGGGAGGAGGGGAGGAGGGGGGGGGGGGCGGGAGTTGCCTCCACCTGTCCTCAGCAAGGGGGGAACTTGAGACCGAACACAGGCAGCTTCACCTGACGCACCAAGTCACACAGACAAGCCGGGGGAGGCAGAGACTCCCAACGGAGTCATGGCATCATTTCAGCACAGTTCAGCACAATTCAGTAGAGACTGAGGAAGACATGCCTGGCTCTACTTTATACTGTAGTACAGGAACTAGGCAAGCCCAGCAAAGACACATTTAGACCTCTGTCAGTGATCTCTGCAGGCGAGACTGCCTTAGGGAGATCAGCCACAGTTGACCTACCAGGGGTGTCCTGGGGACGTCTGGCTGCCCGCTAGCTGTCTCCCCCCACCTCCACCCAGATGGAGGAGCAGCAGGGTGTCCAACTCTGCCCCCCCCCCCCCCCACACACACACACACCAGGTCGGCTACACCACCATCTTCATCATCGTCATCATCATCACTATCGTCATCTGCATCTTACTTTGTCATTATCAGTTCAGTTTTCTGTGCTCGGTGTCCTGAAGTGCGGTCAAGTGGTTCTTATGCTCTATTCCCTGTGTTTGCAGACGACGTCCAGTCCCGGCCCAACTCAAACGGATCGCCCACGGTGACCCCCAGCCCCCTCCCCCCATCTCAGCCCCCGCCCACCGCCGTGGACATGCCCTTGTTCCCTGCCTGTCCGCCCCTGCCCCCGGGGAGCACCCCCAGGTCCTCCTCAGCCCCCTCTCCGGGGGCCGGCGTCCCCATGGACCTGGCTGTGGCGGGCGCCCCTGACACGCCCTCCCCGGTCCCCAGCCCCGGCTTGGCTGCAGAGTCCGAGGAAGACAAGGCCAAGAAGCTGCTGTACTGCTCCCTGTGCAAAGTGGCCGTCAACTCCCTGTCCCAGCTGGAGGCACACAACAAAGGTAGGGCGCCAGGGGTCAGGGGTCGGACCACTACAGGAGCGGTGGAGAGATGCTGAGGCCAGCCATCAAAGCAATGTGTAAAACCCCAAGGATGATATAAGTCTGGCCAGATATGTGACAAAAGCATGAACAGAGGAAGAAGGAGAACTGGAGAGACAAAAGAGAAAAGTGCTGACTAACGCTGCCCAACTAAGGCTGTGCTGCTACTGCTCTCTAGTGGTGGGCCAATGTCACTCCACCTGACTGAACCAAGACCACAAGATCGTTTTTCTATGTTGTTCAATTTTGCTACATAGCATGGTCAAATGGTCAAGCTTAAAGTGGGAATGAAAATTGATAAAATGGATATCCATTTGCATTTTTTATCTTTTTCCTTGGGGATCTCAGGTACCAAACACAAAACCATCCTGGAGGCCAGAAGTGGGCTGGGTCCCATCAAGGCGTACCCCCGACTAGGCCCCAAGCCCAGCCCCGAGCAGGGAGGGGGGCTCCCTGCCGACCCAAACACTCAGGAACGCACCTTCCACTGTGAGATCTGCAACGTGAGGGTCAACTCTGAACTGCAGCTCAAACAGGTGAGTGGACACAGTGTTACGCCGGCCCGTGACCACAGCCAGCAGACAACAATGGAGTCCACAGTTGCTAGCAGGAAGCTAAACAACCACATCCGTCTGTCCCTCCAGCATATATCCAGCCGACGGCATCGGGACGGAGTAGCAGGGAAGCCCAATCCTCTCCTGGGCCGGCACAAGAAGCGTACAGACTTTGTGGTATGGACCCAGCTCTTTGTGTCATACTGTGGAACTAGTTCGTTTTCTGCTTGCATTGTTTTCAGGTGAAATGACAGCACAGGCACATGACTAACTGTCTCCTATCACTCCCTTCTGTCTGTCTGTCTGTCTGTCTGTCTGTCTGTCTATCTGTCTGTCTGTCTGTCTGTCTGTCTGTCTCTCTCTCTCTCTCTCTCTCTCTCTCTCTCTCTCTCTCTCTCTCTCTCAGTCTTCCTTAACCTTCTCAAAGGAACTTCCAAAAACTCTGGGTGCAGGACTGTTGCCTAGTCCTCTGGCTGTTGCCGCGGCGATGGCAGCTGCGGCCTCCTCCAATCACTTGGCTCTGCGCGCCTCTGTCCCTCACCATCACCCCCATCACCACCTCCTACAGGCCACGCCCCTCAGCCTCCTAAGGCCCGCCCCTGGGCCCATCCGCACCACCCACGGGCCAATCCTCTTCACCCCTTACTGATGATGGTGGTGGGACGGGGACCAATTGGGAAGAAGCACACTGTGAAGTAAACAGGGAAAACCATTGATAATCAATAGATTTACTCCAAACAAACATTTGACAGAGGAGAAGATGACGAGTCGTCCCCTCCCTGTTTCCTACTTTCTGATCCTCTTCTCATCTTTCGACAACTTCCAGAGCAGCGGGTGGACATCCCGTTGCGGAGGAAGGAGATGACAGACATGATGGACTTTCTGTCAAAGCTCCCACTTCCTCAATCCCACATCCCCCTCACACTTAGTCTGGCGGCGCTCAGCTCAGCTCATCTATGTAGCAACAACATTGCTCAAATGTCTTGTATCAAAGCCGACTCAACAAACACTCCTCTGATCCTCTGCCTCTAGCCTGCTCATCTCTGTAGTCGTAGTGGAGGGCTCACCCACAAGCGACATCTCCATCAAGAACACATACATAGGCTAGATTAGACACGGTAGCTGTCATAGCTCATAGTAAAGTCGAACCTCATTACAGCTAAACCCTGTGTAGGCTGCAGAAACAGGGTGTTCAATAATCCAATATTAGCTAACACTGTAGTTGGAGGTCCTAGACTAGCTGTCTGTTCTACAGATTCAGGCACAAGGTTCTGTGCTGTTTGTTTCCAGGTTTGTCGTATCTGTTCTAGTATTGTGGACGATAGATGTTAGTCTATATTCACCTCTCTGGAAGAGGAAGAGAGGGGAAACATGTTTAAAATGGATGCACCATGAGGGACAGATTTCATCATATGTTTAATACTATGATGGTTATGAAGGACTCGTGTTAAAGATATGGTTTCTGTGTTCTGGCATATTTTCTGTGGAGAAGAAGAAGCAGTGCTTGGCCTGAATTCTCTACTGATGTCACTGGCTGGATACATAACTGTTATGAGGAGTCTATTGGTTCCTTTGTGCATTCCTCAAGTGTTGTGTTATCAATATGACCAGCGACAAATTACTGTGTGCTGTGTGTGCATACGTCCAGGGGTTTTGTGCTCACAAGATAAGACTGAGCACACAGCTATAACTAAGCCTCAATGGTTGCTTTCGATGGCCAACCTTTTTCCTGTTTTTCCAACAGTTTCACTGCACAGTCCAACCCAGCGGGATTATAGTGTCTTAAAGAAATCCTTTTTCAACACTGTGAAATCTTAAGGGATGTTTGAGCAAGTGACTATGAGGTACATTGTCTGGTTTAATGAGATTAATATAATACATATAACATTTTCCAATCAATGGCCCTATGTCCCTACACACTCCTCAATAAACGTGTGTTGGAGGGTGGGGTAGACGGTTACTGTGAGAGGGGGTGTTGCATAGAAGTGCATAGTAGGAGAACTGCAGTCACAGAGGAGATGACGGACCACATACTGTACCTGTAGTCTTCCTCTAACAAGCTCATCACAAGCAGTGATGGATAGTAGTATGCAATGTCATGCTGTAATTTCTTATGGAGTAATAAAACAAATCATAGGTTTCCATTCTAGGAGGGAAATACGCTGTTTTTTGTTTTCTTAGTTCTTCTGCTCTGCTTGGTCCTGACCCATACAGCCAACAGGCTTGGCCTGAAGCCTGCTGTCACTTAACTGTTATGGTGTGTCTCATACAATACAAAAGGTACATGGGAGTGGGGGATTTTAGCAATACTTACAGCACTCCGGCTATCTCTTGTTTATTGCAATAAAGAACTGAATTATATGTCTATAAATATTAAATGTTATTTAGGAGAACTGTATTGAATAATTATTGTAAATTTAGATCGTTATAGCAATTTCAGCAGAAGAGCAAATCTTTGGAGCTTCCTTATTGTTGAATAAATAAACTGAATATAAATAAATTATTTACAAGATTACATTTCATTCAACGGGGAGATGATTGGTTGGTGCTTGTGCCACTGATTGTCTTAGATCAGATTAGTCCCTGATTAAGCCATCCGCAAATGTCTACACTGATCCAACAGTTAAAAAACCCACTTTACTGCATCACGAGGCATAACGATGATGTCACTAAGTGAGCATGGGGGAAGTACTGTAAAAAGCAGGTAATCAACCAGGGGGAGCTAGTTGATATATGCAGTAGTATGGCAGAGTAATCACACAGAGAAGACCATGCCTATCTATCAGGACCAGAGAGTATCTTCAACCTCAACCAACGTGTAAACTGAGAGACCTCAGCTACAATCAAGATGACACAACAACAAGAGTGTATCTTCAACCTCAACCAAGATTCAAACTTCAGTCACAATTGAGATACAACTTTTGTATCCGAAACATACCCACAATCAGGTACAATGAGCTTCACTGTCCTCTCTGGTTAGATATAGGCTTTAGTGATACTTTCTCAACACAAGCTGTCGTTGATGCTGTTATTCAACCTCCAGGGCAACATCTGCTATGTGGGTTAATGCTTCACTGAATGGTAGAATTATTCATTCATTACAAGTTGAAAGTTCTGATTGACCCATTGTTTGGTGTATGTATATTGTAACTGGATTAGGATTATATTGGACAGGAAACAATTAATTTAATGTACAGTATGTCTGTGTTATGCTGAGAAGGACGATCAGAGGAATTCACCTCAATTGTGGCTTGGACTGTGGGTTGAGCACACCAAAACTAAACTCACACAAAAAAAACTGCCATTGCTGCCCACATGGCACAAGATGACAGAATATCATGGAACGTGTGGAAAACCACCTCATAACATCAAAGTTAAACAGGCTATATCACAAGACAGACAGACAGACAGACAGACAGACAGACAGACAGACAGACAGACAGATAGATAGATAGATAGATAGATAGATAGATAGATAGATAGATAGATAGATAGATAGATATAGTTTGTTGTGTTACAGCAGTAAGGATATTTAATAGGGGTGGTTTCTCATGAAGTGGTCTGGTCTAGTATCACACGTTACTTCCTCCTCACTTTGCAACAGGAAGTGGTCTGGTGGTGACTCAACTCACTTTGCAAACAGACAGCCCTTGTATTGTGATCATTTTGGAATTTCCCCTCACCTATATTCTGAGTGTAAATGCTGCAATGTGTGACAGAAAAATCTGAAAAACTAGAACTTAGAGATGACACTGTGTGGCGCAGAATATGTCGTCTGAACACCATTCAAGCTGATCTCTTGATCTATTCTTCTACATCTATTCTTCATACAGTCGGGTGACCTGACTTCCAATCAGAGGGATGCTGTTGAACGCCACAGACACGGCGGGGAACGCCTCCTTCTCCTGCTACCATCCCTCGGTGGAGGGCTACCGCTACTTCGGCATGCTATGGGGGTCCACCGTGACGGCCGTCGGCACGGTGGGAAACGTGCTGACCATCCTCGCCTTCGCTACGGACGCCCACTTGAGAACCCGCTTCAACGCGCTGTTCGCCAACTTGGCGGTGGCCAACCTGCTGTACTGCACCCTGCTGCAGCCCTTCTCCGTCGGCCTCCTCCTCTTCCTCTCCAACGCCGTCTCCATCGTCACGCTGTGCCTGATCGCGGCGAGCCGCTACCTGCTGGTGGCCAGGCGGCCCGTGTTTGAGCGCGTGTTCTCGAGGCGCGGCCTGGCCCTTCTCGTGCTCTCCGCCTGGGACCTGGGCCTGGCCAGCGTCAGCCCGCTCTGGCGCGTCTTCGTGTTCACCCCGCAGGTGTGCACCTGCAGATTCCACCGCACCAGGGGATGCCCTTACAGCACCATCCTGCTTTTCTTCTACTTCTTCGTCGGCCTGGGCTGCGTGGGCCTCTTCTACCTGCTGATCTACCGGTGCGTCAGGGTGGCGGCCAAGGCACTGGTCCGCTACCGGTTCAGCCGACGCTCGTCGCGGGGGAAGCCCCGTACGGCCTCATCGGGCCAGGAGACGGAGAGGGACAGCGGTGTGGGGAGCACTGTGGCCACCCGACACAGCTGTGAGGTCAGCAGCCAGCGGGAACTAGCTCAAAACAGGGGTGGTGGAGACACACTGGGATGCCCAGTCCTCCTACAAAACTACCCTGGGCTCTGCTTGTACTTCACTTCCAGCTAAATTCACAGGGGTAGAGGAGCCCCCCGCTGCCCTCACTCCTGCATCCTCCCACCCCGCCTCGGCCACGCCCGCTCCCACCGCCGCCTCCTCCTCCTCCCCCTCGCCCCCCTCCTCAGGAGAGGACGGCGAGTTCAAGCGTGTGACCCAGATGTGCTTCACCGTGTTCCTGTGTTTCGTCTTCTGCTTCGTCCCATTCCTGCTCCTCAACATGGCGGACCAGCGGAACCGAGCCCCGCAGGCGCTCCACATGTTCTGCGCCAACCTCACCTGGCTCAACAGCTGCATCAACCCTGTGCTGTACGCCGCCATGAACTGCCAGTTTGGTCAGGCCTACCGGGCCCTGCTCAGCAAGGCTGCCAGCACTGTCACCTGCCTCTGGGCGCGCTAGCTAGGCAAACGCAGGGGGGCAGGCTCCTGCTTCTGATCCAAGTAACCAAGGAAGGGACTCTCTCTAGAAGCACAGTTATAGAAGAGCAGCAGGATCTGCAACCATGTGGTTAGTTAGTTGTGTATTCAGGGTTCCCAATCATTTTTACCAATAAAATTCCTATTAACACTTTTCCATGGCTATGCCTAGGCTATATCTTTGCGTTTTAATGGGTAACTTAGCTTAATGTTAACTTGAGATGTTTGTGGTATTGAGAGCATAAATGTGGACTACAACTTGATGAATGACAAATGAATGTGATGAGTTTACAAATAAAATTAATTGTTGGAACCATGATCACTTCTGGTCAATTTCAAACGTCCATGACTTTTCCACCTTTTGGGTATTGTCGCATTTATCAGAAAAATTCCAGGCCTGAAAAATGAAATTTCAAATTCCATGACTTCCAGGATTTCCATGCCCATATACTGTAGGCCTGAACCATACATGGTAAGTATTGCTATTTTCCCTTTTTAGTATTAAAATGAAGAGAAATAAAACCAAAGACGAATACAGCTATATTCTGTTTTACTTGATTGTATTATATCCTATGTAGCCCATAGTATGGTTTTCCTTTTGTTAAATCAACATCACCATTGTACACTCCAGTGTACCTTTATGATACTGTACACTGAAAATAAATTCATCAACATAACCAATACAGATGTGGGAAGTTAGAAATGTCACATGCTGCAGCATTTCACCTTCGCGGTATTTGGCAGGGAAATCCCGTTGGAAATCTCGTGGGATTTCAGACCGGTGTTATTTCGTTTTAGTGATGCACCACCGCCAGGTGGCATCTTTGAGTAGATTTAGCAGGCTGGGCTCAGTGTTTTTCTCCTGTAGTCTACGAATGAAGCATCATTAAATTTCACATTCTTTAATTTAAATGCTCTGTTGTAAAGCACTTTGAGCTGAATTTATCTGTATGAAAGGTGCTACAAATAATGTTTAATTGTTATTATTACCTTGTTCTCAAACACATGTTTTCTCCATCTGGATGTAATGTAATTATTACGAACACCTATATCCAGACCTACAGTAGCCTATCTATCTCGGTAACTGACGTCGGGTCAAGACGTGGTGGCTGTTAAATCAAATGCGCAAAATAACAGTATTGTAAATATTTTTGTTAGTAAAGATGTGGTGAACGTGAGGGTTTTGCGTTTTGTTTCTGGAACGCATTCAACTGGTAGGCTACTCGTAAACCCCAGAAGTAAATTTGAAGACGGGGCACCAGCTAATGTAGCCAAGTCTGAGCGCAGTAGGATGGCTTCAGCACGATACAAAGAAAAAATAAGCTTGATCCATAGAAAATTGACATAGTCGCCATGAGTAAAGATCATTCATTGCCAATCATATCCGGACATTAACTATCTTGTGCATAGCGGCAGGTTTGACAATGAGTGCGTTCACATGCACACCATACGCCGATCAACCGATAATTGTAATAATGCATGTGCAATGTATGTCTCAACATCTTGATTTCCAACAAAACAATTATGTTTTGTTTGCAAATTGTTACATCACATGTTTTTAGGACAGCTGATGAAATGAAGGAACACATTAATAAAGATTAAAGCATTAAAGGAGTAGTAAAGGGAAAAATCATGTTTAGCCCTGTTTAAAGGTTATTTATGATCATATACAATGGTTCAGATAAAAAAAAGTTTACAAAACCAGCATTTTTGAGAAAGTCTGATAATTGCTCTACCACCGTTTTGGTCATACAATGGATGTGGGTGAGCACCTTGAAAAATCATTCAAAAAACATGTTAAACTCTCAATTTCAAAGACAAGAAACTCACAGAGGTGTTAGTTGGCGTTCTGCCATATAATTCGCCTTAAAGTAAGATTCTAGTTCATCTGGAAAGGCTTTTTTAAATATTTAGCATATAACTATTTAGTCGCAGCACATACGTGTGTAAACGTCCGCAAAGTAGGTAGCCTAGCAACATAATAACAATAGCTACCAAGTAGTTCCGCTTCCTGAATCCCCTCTGCAGATTGATCTACACATCTACAACGGTCGCGTCAATACAAGTCAATGGATTTCATAAAATGATCAATAAAACCCTACAGGATTCATACATTGCAGCGAATTTGATGTCAGAACACCAACAGACACCAATTACCCCCTCGGTGAGCTTCTTGTCTTTGAAATCGAGAGTTTAACATGTTACATTGGCCAATGTAGGTTGAAACCAGGCCAGGTAAAGCCTGGCTTATGTGTGTTGGCTGGCTTGTTTCTGTGCAGGACTGGTAGGACGGTAATGTCTGCTAAATAAAGATGGGTCTTGTCACCTGGACACATCAGTTCCAATGCTTCCAATGCTAATCCAGCACAATAAGAGCGGGATAGCCAGTTAGCTCATGGGCTCACAACAACTAGCATCAGCTTCCATAACATTAATGGTAGCGGTCAGTGGCTGATGATAACATAAAGTCATCCCCACCAGGAACCCCGGTCTCCTGGGTGGGAGTCCAATGCTCTCACCACTACTCTACTTGTGCAATGGAGATCGGCGGGTGGGTTTAGGTGTCCTTCTTCCAGTCCCTAGTGTGGGTTGGGGTTAGAATATGGGTTGGGGATGGGACAGTGTAAGGCGGTGGGTTTGTCAGGAAGCAAACATGCACAGCAATGGAGGAGTTAATGCCTCGCTGGGCGTTTTATTGGCAAAAGCGGCGCTCCGTGGTGTTGCGCCTGGGGAGGTAGTATAACCCGAGATGGCGGTGAGGGGGCAGGCGGGGTGCCTGGGTTGGAGCAGGGCTGAAGAGCAGGCAAGCCGGGTGCACACACTTGGTAGGATCCTGGGGGGAACACGGAGAAAACAGGATTAGGCCGGAGCACAGAGAGACAGCGAAAAATGCCGATAATATATAGGCTGCGATTTGCGGATAACTTGCCAGGTGATTCTATGGGAAGATCTGGCGACGAGTGGAAGGAAAACCGGGGTTCTTGTAGGCAGCAGAGGAGAGTGATCAGTGGTGGCAGGTGTGCAGCGACCCAGCCGTGAGGTCATTCACTCGTCAGCACAACTGGTTGCAGCTGTGCGACGAAGCGCACGTTGTGCACGAGCAGAGGTGCTGGGTGCCGGCTCATCAGGGGCGTGCGCGGCAGGTGGGTCGGGTAGAGGAGGAGACCGTGGAGGCGCAGCCGTAACAGGACAGGATCTGATCTATAAGGCAAGCGGTAAAGGTTGGAGTGAAAGGATGAACATGTGGAGGTTTGTGCGCAGTGCACACAATTTTTTGGGGGGTGCGCTGTCAAAGCATGCCCTGATGGGTTTCACAACACCAGAAGGGCGCTGAGCATTGGCATTTATATGTAAAAACATACAGGAAAACTATAGTAGCCTAGGCCAGTATCAACAAAGGCCAATAATTTGAGAGCGAGCGAATAAGAGGGCAATATTTAGGCTGAAACAACCAAGCTTTTAGGGACACACTAAATAAACTACAGAGCCATTATATGACAACAATGGCCAAGCACCATGAAGAGAATGACAGGATGATAAAATACACCCCCTTAGGAGACAGCACTCAATAGCCTACTCCCCTACTTCACTAATCAGTGTTTAGGCTACTAGCCTACTAGGCTACTAGGCGTATTAGCCCACCGCTCCAGGTCTTGATTTGGTCTTGATTTGATTTTGTCTTGACTTCCGTAAGCTAGAATCATTTTATCTGGCCTACAATGTTAAGTGAATAATGAGCTAGTAAGGCCGGTGTCAACGGACCGTAACGTGGACTGTATTTTCATGAGGACTGTAGAGGACAGAGCACTACCAAAATGCTAAACACGGATGAAAATGAAGCGATATGGCAGAATACAAGACGCATTTAAGTCAAAAACAGTCTGAAAGTCGATTTCAGGCTTCCCCTTATGGTGTCAGAACGATGGCTTATGGTCAAGTTTTCAAATCAAGTTTTATTTGGATTTGTATGGGTAAGCCAGGTTTACCCTGGCTTACAGGAGCAATCGCCACTGGTAGGGGTACCAATAATTTGCAACACTTGGGACAATTTAATTGTTCCTATAAAAACGTAAACAACTATAATTCCGCACCAAAACGAAGTCCAGTAGGCTACGACAACTCGTGCTCAAACACCACAACGCCTTTTATCAAACTGAAATAGCCCTGCCAGTGCTAACCATCTCTGGGCTACTGTATTTAACATAATAAAATCGCATTCATAAGCCATCGTTCCATAAGGGGAAGCTTGTCAACGACATGCGACAACAGGTCCTTATCTCTCACATAGCAGCAAATTCACACACATTGCCAACATGATCAATCTGAAATGCATACGGTTGCGTGTCCACCGACAAGCTGTATTTTAGGGCGCTATAGGGACGAGAAAATAACTTACCTGATATAAAATGGGCACCGCAAACGCGGGCATTTCTGATTATGTCCTCAGTCCAGTCAGTAGGCTACGCTAGCCACAGGCGACTCCAGTTCTGAAAAGGCCGGTTTCCTCTTGAAACGAATAAAGTTTGCCACTAGACCGCCGGTTTGTAGCCTACACCCGTAGACGCAACAGCCAGACATATTGATGGTATATAAAATACTAGTCTTTGCACTAAAATACGGCTAGCTCTGAACTCGTCTGTCTCCCCCTGCTTCTGTTTCAAGAATGCGCGCGCATACATAGCTGGGTCTATAATGAACAAATATGACCCACGCTCTATTTTAACAAATGCTGGGCTTTGAAGCCTCTGCGCTACAAATAAATAACTTATTTAGATGCGTTCTGTCTGAGTGAAATTATTTTTCCGAGGTAGTCTTCTTCTGTGGTGGTGGCGGTGCTTTGAAGCTTCAACCCAGCATTTGTTAAAATAGACCCTTTTGCTTAGGTAAGAGACGTTTCATGTTTATCTGACACTTGTAGGCTAAATATGAGCGCCTCTCCTAACTAGGCCGACACCGATTTATTTTGACGGTAAAGTGAATGGACCAGCAAAGGACTGTTGTCTGGCATGAGCGAGCGAAATGGGACTGAGAAGGGCTACATTTCAACCAGACATTCCAGTGAAACCAGGTAGTCAAAATAACTTATACCTGATATAAAATGGGCACCGCAAACGCAGGCATTTCTGATGATTTCCTCAGTCCAGTCCGTACGCTTAATAATGGCGCTTTTGTCTGTCTTCCTCTGCTACTGTTTCAAGAATGCGCGCGCATACTTGTGCTGACTAGGCTGTAAAAGGGTCTAAAATTAATAAATATGACCCACGCTCGTTACATAACTTCTACAACATCCAGTGACAAAATATGTCATGGTACCTTGGTATGTCCACACCAAGGACATAACTTCTACAACATCCAGTGACGAAATATGTCATGGTACCTGGCTATGTCCACACCAAGAATTGAACTCACAACCTTCGCGGTGATAGGCAGCGCACTATCCACTCAGCCACCACTCAGCCACCGCTGACCTGGGAATTCTGTGAAGTCTTTTTGTTTTGATGTTCTGGGACCACTGCCTCTTGTGGTAGCAACATAAAACTGCAGGTCAACAACAACAAGAAAGAGGAAGGGAGCGACAAAAAGGATTCCCTCTTCTTGGTGTGTTGTCTTACAGCCAACACACAAAAACGAAACCTGAATGGCCGCCAGGTACACGGATCCTGTATCTGTCTGTTTGTGGGTGATAAAAGTTCAAGTGCACAGTTACAAATCACATCTACAAATGCAAAACAAATCTATGTGTACAAACCCTTTCTGCACGTTAAAAACAAATCTCCAGTTACAAACCGTTAAATACAAAACGTTTCTCTTCAAAACTTTTTTCAGGTAATCAAGTATTTATGGCACTCTTGGCACACATTCATGTCACTCTTGACTATCCAGTCAGAATCATTTCACTATCCAATCACGACGCCAGAGGGTTAGCGGGTCTTCCTTACTGGAGTTAATGTGGGTGCAACCTAACGTGCTAGCTACCTTTTGGGATTTTTTTTTAATAATAATAATAATAATAATTTTTAAAATAATAATACATTTGAGAGGAATAATCATCCGGCGATACATTGCCGCTGTTATTAAAGAGTTAGCGGTATTGTCAACAGTGCTTAGATGTTTTCTTTCAATTAGCCATCGTATTTCACTCCATCCTGCAGACAGTGGTCGGACAAGTTGGCTAGCATTAGCCTACATTTTCTCCGTTCCCTAGGTAGTTCACTACATGGTAAACCCTATATAGGGAATAGGAGTGAGGGAACGAGGGAGCAATTCCGAACACAGCTTAGCTGAGTAGGCCTAAGTACGAAAATATACGCACAAAAAATCTCCCATTTATAAAACGCTGCGTATCACAACCATGTTAGGCCACGCCAACGCCAGCTGCCCTTTATAAATCACAATCAACACTTAACTTGGCGCACGTGAACGCGCGTTCTGATCACACCCCAATTAACGCCCACAATTGCCTATAAATGGTCAGTGATACGCCCCTAATTCATATGAAATGAGAATGGAGCCGAGTGCAAAAGGCAGAAAGAGAAAAGCTGAATCCCAAATCGCGCACTTAGGCGAAAGTGCAGAGCACTCGCGGCCTTGTGGCCTTACATGCGCGTTCCCGCTAAGTCCACAAGGGCTCAGGGTAGTCCCAAAACGGAATTGCTAGATCCACAAGTGCGCCACTGCCGCCGTTTTGCGCACTTTAACCGCACTTACCAAAAGTCCGCAATTTCGCGGATTTAGGAGTAGAAAATACCCACAGTCCACAGCGTCTCATGTGACACAGCTTGAGTGCATCCGAGTCATGATCCGAGTGCATCACACATAATTTATGACATTTGCCGATAACACAACATTGATCTTGAAATCCACTTGCTGCAAACATATCCCACCCAACATAATTAGGTGGGCTAGCTTGCAGAAGCTAGCCCAACTTGTGATATTCCCACTATTTCTTTCTTTCTTTCTTTCTTTATTATTATTATTATAATTCTCCCCGCTTTTTTGAACCTCTACTAGTTCTTCATACTTTGTGCTAGAAACCTCATTCAAACTTTAAAATGTTCATGACGTTCAGCTCTTGAACGGATCCATTCAGATTTTTGATATTTGTTATAGTTTTTTAGAAATTTAACTTTTAAAACTATTTTTTGTCCTATTGAAACTGCTTGAAATGCTTTTGGAATGTTCAGAAATTTTATGTTTTTAGAGTGGTGGCAGCAGTTGCTTTGAAAATATTCACACATTTTGTAAACTGCTGGCACTCCTACAGTTTTGAAAGCTCACACACATATTATACATCAAAACATTCACACAACTGTGCTGATTCGTACAATGTAAGTATCTAAGCCGTATGACTTATAGTTTTCGCTGTATGACGATTTGTTCGGCAACTGCGCTCCTCATTGAAACGTATGGCAACACACTCTAGCTTTTGAGCTGCTAATTTTGCATTTTTACTCTTTTTCTAACTTGTCGCTATGCCTACAGTTTTAACAGCTCATACACATATTATATATCGAAACGTTCCCATAACTGTGCTGATTCGTACAATGTAAGTATCTAAGCCGTGTGACTTATAGTTTTCGCTGTATGACGATTTGTTCGGCAACTGCGCTCTCCATTGAAACGTATGGGCCCACACACTACCTTTTGAGCTGCTAATTTTGCATTTTTACCCTTTTTCTAACTCGTCGCCATGCCTACAGTTTTTAAGCTACACGGACATATCATATCCTAAAATGTTCAGCATTTTCTCAGGATTCCTACGGTGTCAATATCTAGGCTGTGACATTTATACTTTTTGAGAGAGAGCTGTCTGAATCGGACATGCCTTTCCATTGAAGTGAATGAGAGGATGCTCACAGTGTCAGTTGGGATTTGAATTTGGGGACACGTGCAGGCTCTCTGTACAGGCACCCTTTTATGACTATTGTGGTAGCATTCATATTCATTCATTCACTTCCTTCCTTCCATCCTTCTTTCCTTCCTTCCCTCCATCCATCCTTCCTTTCTTCCCTTCCTTCCTTCCTTCCTTCCATCCTTCCTTCCTTCCTTCCTTCCTTCCTTCCTTCCTTCCTTCCTTCCTTCCTTCCTTCCTTCCTTCCTTCCTTCCTTTCCATCCATCCTTCCATCCTTCCTTCTTTCCTTCCTTCCTTCCATCCTTCCTTCCATCCATCCATCCATCCATCCTTCCTTCCTTCCTTTCATCCTTCCTTCCTTCCTTTCTTTCCTTCCTTCCTTCCATCCTTCCTTCCTTCCATCCTTCCATCCTTCCATCCTTCCTTCTTTCCTTCCTTCCTTCCTTCTTTTTCTTTCTTTCTTTCTTTCATCCATCCATCCATCCTTCTTTCTATCTTTCTCTTTCTTTCTTTCTATCTTTCTTTCTTTCATCCATCCATCCATCCATCCATCCATCCTTCTTTCTTTCTTTCTTTCTTTCTTTCTTTCTTCCATCCATCCTTCTTTCTTTCATCCATCCATCCATCCATCCATCCATCTTTCTTTCTTTCTTTCTTTCATCCATCCATCCATCCATCCATCCATCTTTCTTACTTTGTATCTTTCTTTCATCCATCCATCCTTCCTTCCCTCCTTCCTTCCTTCCTTGCATCCTTCCTTCCATCCTTCCATCCTTCCTTCCATCCTTCCATCCTTGCTTCCTTCCATCCTTGCTTCCTTCCATCCTTCCTTCCATCCTTCCTTCCATCCTTCCATCCATCCTTCCATCCTTCCTTCCATCCTTCCTTCCTTCCTTCCATCCTTTCTTCCTTCCTTCCATCCTTCCTTCCATCCTTCCTTGTTTCTTTCTTTCTTTCTTCCATCCATCCTTCTTTCTTTCATCCATCCATCCATCCATCTTTCTTTCTTTCTTTCTTTCATCCATCCATCCATCTTTCTTACTTTGTATCTTTCTTTCATCCATCCATCCTTCCTTCCCTCCTTCCTTCCTTCCTTGCATCCTTCCTTCCATCCTTCCTTCCATCCTTCCATCCTTGCTTCCTTCCATCCTTCCTTCCATCCTTCCATCCTTCCATCCATCCTTCCATCCTTCCTTCCATCCTTCCATCCTTCCATCCTTCCATCCTTCCTTCCTTCCATCCTTTCTTCGTTCCTTCCATCCTTCCTTCCATCCTTCCTTGTTTCTTTCTTTCTTTCTTTCTTTCTTTCTCTTCGTGGTGGCGTGGTGGTCTCGCCACCACGCCACAGTCCCCACAACTCAGCCCCTGATTGAGCTAGAGACACACAGTCTTCACCAGTGGGTGCAAGGAGACTGCCCGGAGGTCTTCATGGTGGAGTCAGGTAGGTGGCCCGGAGAGGGGTACACTGTCCCCGACTGGCTCTGACCTGAGGGGGTGGAGTCTCATCACCATGCCACTATCCACGCCACGGGCCCCACAACTCAACTCTTGAGTGGGCTAGAGACACAGTCTTCATTGGTGGATGCATTGAAATTGCCCAGAGGTCACTGTACTGTCCGCGACTAGCTGTGACCCAAGGGGGCGGGGCCTAACCAGCACGCCACTATCCACGCCACGGGCCCCACAGCTCAGCCCCTGAGTGGGCTAGAGACACACGGTCTGCACCGGTGCGGGCGGGTATGTGGCCCGGAGAGGGGTACACTGTCCTCGACCAGATCTGACCTGAGGGGGCGGAGTCTCACCACCATGCCACTGTCCACGCCACAGACCCCACAACTCAGCCACTGAGTGGGCTAGAGACGCACGGTCTTCGCCGGTGGGTGCATGGAGATTGCCTGGTCCGTAGTATTTCTAGCAGTAGCTGTTACATACAGCTGCAGCAGCTAGCCCACCTCACATTTTCTCCAGGAAATGTACTTTCTAGTTTTACAATTATTATTAAATTAAAACAGACGTCAGTCTGTCAATTTGCAGAGCCGAGCAGAGAGCTGAGGAGCGCGTCAGAGCAGCAGCCTCTGCCTCGGAGGGACGCAGCAGCCAATGAAAACAAAGTGGGAGGGGCATTGAGCTAAACTGGTTTGGGAATCGTTGGCGCGCAGCTGGAAGTGCTGTCCCATTTAATTCACGGTCCTGCACCCTCTGGCCTTTCCAGCTGACGTCATTTAAGTGCTCAGGCCTCAGGCCGCAAGTGCGAGGGGCCGCAAGGGTGGTTTGCGCACTCAGATTGGGATTCAGCTAAAGAGAAAATTACTGAGTGCGAGGTGGAGGTATTGGTTAATGAGGCAGAGACGCGCCAAAAGGTTCTTTTCGGAACGATGATTTCACATGTGCACGACTGAGTGGTCCCAATTAGATCATAAATAATTATCTATCATGCAGGCTATATTGGCATTCGTTTAGTGCGGTAGGCCTTATTAGTTGGCTGCTGATATCCAAACTGATAATCATGCCTATAGTGTTGTTGCATGGGTAATGGGGTTTGGATCTATATTGCACGTAACCTAATGCTTCACAGGGTGGCCCATGAATAAAAGGCCTAACTTATCAACGTACAAATGGGTCAATTTACAATGACATCCATAGCAATGCAAACATGTAGGCCTATAGTGACTACTTAAGGCAATTATCCCCAATTAAACTGTACGACAGATCTGAGGGTTCTTTGCAGCAGCCAATTTGTGTATTTTCCGGGATATCGTGCATTTCACATACTTTCTCAAAACATTCTGTAGGCCTATAGAAGCTGCGTGTTCGAACGGATGTTGCGGGATAGCCAAGCACATATTAAAACATCTGTCCCGGCATATCCAAGGCCCCGTGCGTCATGGCCTACTATAATCCAGCTATATCAGTGCCTGTATCGAGGTCTTGTAAATATATGGGGTCCATGGATGGGTTTTATGTGATTATATAAAGCTTAATTATAGCTACACACATGACGATTCGGCAAATTAATAATCTAACTTGCTCCCTTGTGTTCTTACAACTTGGAGACGCATCACCTCCATGCGCTGTTTTGCGCACAGCTAATTCTTCCAAAGTGGCATGTGAGCATTGGAATGACATGCATTTTTAGGCCCACATTCCTCGCATGCCTGCTACATGACAAGCATATGGCAATATGAGGATATATGATGATGTACAATATAGCCTAATGTAGCCTACAGTTGCCTCAAGTAGGACATTTCCATTCACCGTTGCTCAACATCATTGTAATTACGGCTTGTCATTCGGGTTTACATAAAAGCCTAATCAAATATAGGCTATAAATACAGAAATACATTAACGAATGAATAGGTGGATAATTAAACATACGAATAATTAACTAAATAAATGATTAACTGAATAAATATACTTCAATGCCGAATGCAACATTTGTTTGGTGCGGTATAGGCCTTATTATAGTTGTAGGCCATCGACATACGGAATCATTACTATGATAAGCCTATAGGCTCGTGATGTGTTGTGTTATCAACGTAATGTGGCTTTTATTCATAGGCTACTGCCCGTGATGCTTCATGGAGTAGCCTATAAATGAATAGGCCTACAACATATCATTATATTATGACACAAATGAGTCAATTCACAGACACATCCAAAGCAATGCGGACATTATTTAGTGATTAGGCTACGGTGGCGATTGATTCCGTTTAATGAGGGGCGGCTTTAGCTCAGTTGGTAGAGCGGGTCGTTCAGTGATCGAAAGGTCAGTGGTTCGAATCCCAGCTTCAAAGTGTTCTTGAGCAAGACACCTAACTCCAAATTGTTCCCAATGAGCAGGTTAGCACCTTGCATGGCAGCTACCGTGAATGTGTGTGTGAATGGGTGAATTGTAAAGCGCTTTGAGTGCCGCTAAGGTGCCGCTAAGCCCCATTTTAAACAGGGGCTCCCAAAACAACTATCTGGAAATGACTGGAATCTTCATGTTAATGGTGAGTGAAAAGTTCTCCAGAAGGGAACCAAATCATGCTCTCATACAGAACGTCTATTAACGGTGTATATAGCCGCTTCCACACCTGTAACTTTTTCTGTGACCTCACTGGCATTGGGCTCATGTTTAAAAAGAGCAAGGTCCAAATGATAGCAGCATAATGTCAGTACTCTGCTTTAGTTGTTTCCCATCTCTCCAGTTCCAGCCAAATCAGTTTTTGATAGCATTTTGTTGCAATAGAGGGTTCTCTCTCCCTCTCTTTTTACCACAGGGCAGCGGGCTAGCCGTGGTCTAGAGCTGACGTTGAAGCTGAAGTTAAGGTCAGTCACTCACTCACTCATTTACAGGACTTGGGGACGCTATGTGAGTGCCCTATAGAGAGTGCCAGAGTGCCGTGGTCTCTAATGCACTTGGCGCTTGTTTCATTCAGCTTGCTGACTTAAATTAAACTGTACCAACACAACTTTGCTATATTTGCAGTGCACCTGGTATGTTGTGATGGAGGCTCCATTTGATTTCACAATCATCAATTACGTGTTTTGGTCCAGGAAAGGCCTCCCCTCTGTGGTCCTTTCCAAGAATGTTTCCCCTTTACCTTTGTTTTGTTTCTCTTTTTTCTGTTATGAGGGTTTCAGTCAGGAGTTGTCATCATTCTTTGTTTGATGTAAACTTATGGGGCAAATATTGAGTTGGACTTACAAATTAACTGAACTGTAAATGTATTGTATGCTTCTCTTTTACAGCAGGATCCCCAGGAAGAGGAAACATGATGAGGTCACCACCACTGTAAATACTAACATTCAATTTAATCAGAAATAGTAAGTGGCTTTAACTTAGTTTTGATCAATCTTTCAAGAACACTTACTTAATATGAGTTACCAGTAATATGGGATCGAAAATACAAACCAACTAAGTAATTTTAAATTCAGGTCACTAACAAAACACTAGTACAACACTTGGGCATGCGTAGTAGCTTCTCTGATATTCACGCGCTCGACCATTTTCAACAAGCCACATTTTGGAGGGATTGGATCGGAGGTTCACAGAGTTGCAGCTGCGTTCCTGTGACACGCTACACATTGATTTTGGTAAGTAAGCGTTTAAAACGGATTGATTTATTGTTAATTGAGCACAAGTTTGAGTTTTGTTCGAAATAGACTAAGGCTGTGTGTCCACTGGCGAGCTGTGTGTAGCTGAACAGCACCAAGATTACAGCTGCTTAGAGAGCGGGAGTTTAGAGTTGGCTAGGCTAACGTTACCGATGTGTTACAGCTAACCCTATGTTAGCAACTAGCGTCGTGTTTTGCAGACTGTAGATCAACTAGCTAAATTAAGATGGCTAGCTAATATTAGCTAGGGCTAACGTTAGCTGTCTATGCATGTAAAGTAAGTTAGGCTACCTAACTGGTGTAACGTTAGCATCTAGCTAACCACCTCGTATTAGCACTAGCCTGGCTAGATTCACAAGGCACAAAATGCACATTTCGTTCTGAGTAATTATTTGAACTGTTCCGATTAAAAACTGACCATGTAAATGAACGTTACGAGAGTAGAAAGTTCTACGGATGGGATTAGTTTGACGTGGTGTAGCACCAAGTTATTTTTCACCCGGGTTTTTAGTCCCGTCCGAATCCGACATGTCAGTAACTTTTGCGCGGTTTTTCTTGTGCATGGACAGGGCTTGAAGAAGCCCTCGGTTTCCTCGACAGTCGAAATATAATGCAACGTTTCCGCTGGTAAGTAGACATGTCACGGTGGCAGAATTTCAACACCGTTTTTACCGTCTGTTTAAACACCTTTACCGTTGACACCGTAATCCTATTGCCTGCCTAGTAGCATAGGCTATCTATCCCTAACCTTTAGCCCGGACGGTAGTTCGTTAGCATTAGCGCTAGCTCCCTAGCTTTCTACCCTAATGCCACTACCGTAGCCCTCCTCTGCTAGCCCCGACGCCATCCCGTTAGCTTCTAGCGCTAGCCTACCACCACTACTAGCTGTACAAGAACGAACATAGATTTTTCTCCCGGTGTTTCGGTGTGCACGTAACAAACTAGGTGGCGTGCCCACACACCAGTAGCACCGGGTACCGTGACATGCCTACTGGTAAGGTTTTGCTTTTTCATCATTTGCTGATGACAACTGGCGGATCCTATAGCCTCATGTCAATTAGCCTACAACTTTTCGTGGGAGTCTGAGGCGCTGCCCTGACTGACTGACTGAGCAAGCTTCTTTTTGCCTGGCTTGAACGAAGGTTGAATATACGCTAGTTAGCTTGCGTTTATGTTCCTCCAGCCACCGAAAAAGTGCCAGTCAAAGCTACAGAAACTTGAAGGCATAGCCTAATCTATTTTATTTTAGGCTTTTTGTGTATAGCCTCCTTTTTCATCTGATTATATACGTCTATAATCCATAGGATTTATTAAGTGCCCTTGTGGGTTTACTGTTTTCTCCTGTCTAGTTACATGTATTTAATTATTATTAATTATGTTGATTTGCTCAATCATCTTTTCCAAGGCATTTTCAGTGACATTGAGAACTCATGAGATTTCCAGAAATAGAGCAGCTACATTATTTGTATATATAATGATGTAGCTGCTCTCTATATATTTAAGACTACATTGAGATCTTTTAAAATTATTACTATTGTCTAATGTTTACATGTACATTACATAACACGTACATGTATTACATTTAGTCATTTATCCCAGTGTGCTTTGCTGTACACCACGGTGGGCGCCAGAGGCGACTGAGGATCCACAACCTGGGTCTGAATTGCAGCAGTCAGCTGTCCGAACTCTACAAGAGCTGCGAGACGGACGCGCTCACAAGCTACTTCGGGTACTTCAGCCAAATCAGGTACACACACACACACACACAGACAGACACACACACATACAATTATTACCATTGTCTAATGTTTACATGTACACTACATAACATGTACATGTATTACATTTAGTCATTTATCCCAGTGTGCTTTGCTGTACACCACGGTGGGCGCCAGAGGCGACTGAGGATCCACAACCTGGGTCTGAATTGCAGCAGTCAGCTGTCCGAACTCTACAAGAGCTGCGAGACGGACGCGCTCACGAGCTACTTCAGGTACTTCAGCCAAATCACGTACACACACAGACACACACACACACAGAAACAGACACACTCACACCCAACACAGCTGCTATATCGCTGCTCTCTATATATTGACAACTCCATTGAGCTATCTTTTAAAATTATTACTATTGTCTGTTTACATTTTTATTGCATAACATTTACATACATTACATTTAGTCATTTAACAATTTCTTGGATTGGGGAAATGTTGGGAAAATGTTTAATTCTATTCCTATTATAATTGAGAGATAACATTGTGCTTGTTGCTAAAATGATCCTTTCTCCTTTCCTAGATTTTGTCAAGGAGACCAAATCCTTGAATGCAGTGGACCTGTAAGTACTGCACTTTTTGTGCAGATAAGAGAGGCTATTTGCTAAAGCATTACCGCCTGAAACATGGGTCCCACGCTCATACATCAGCTATGCCATGCCTTCATAGGGAATGTCCGTGTACATTTAAAACGTTTAATTCACTCAAAGTACATCTAGCAAAATGTCACACTCAGAAAGATCCAGAGAAAGTAGGTCGACTTGTATTTCAGTGTCAGCTGTGTGACTTTGTGGAGCCTTGCATTGGGAACGACTTTTTTACACATTTGCGAAGACATTTAAAGCTAAATCAAATAGTTGATTGTCCACATCTAGACTGTCACTTTCGGAGCAATGTTTATTCCACCTTTAATGTGCACAGAAGCAAAGAGCATCAAAATGAGAGTCGATTCAAACCCGAAATTGTTTCTGTAATTAGAGACGGTGTACTTTCTGAACCTTCTGGTAATTTGGATGTTCAACCTGTAAATGATGTTGCTGAAGCTGATGTTGAGTTGGAGGTTCCTGAGGTTGGTGAAGATGTAGATGACTTGGAAAGGCAGTTAAAACATAATGTAGCTGCCCTATTTCTGAAAATGTCATCAATTCTCAATGTCACTGAAAATGCATTGCAAGAGATGATTGAGCAAATCAACCAAATGCATTTGCTGTCACTGCCCTTGTTGAAATCTTCAGTTCAAGGAATAATACAGCAGCATTGTGGAGATGTGAATGACTCTTTAGCCAGTGAGATAGTTAAAGCAGTTACTGAGAGAAATGTATTCCTCAAATACACTACTTCTGGAGGCTCACTATCAACTGCTAGCAAGCGTGCATCATTCATTTTAAGGGAGTTCTCTGTAGTAATGCCTGAGGAGCGTCTCCTAAAAAACAAGGAAACCTTTGTGTATGTTCCCATTCTCAAAATGCTTCAGACGTTGCTTAACAATGGTGAGGTTTTAGACAAAGCTATGTCAGCAGAGACAAACGCGTCAGAGGGATACAGGTCTCACAGGGATGGTTCCCTATTCAAAGAGAATTCTCTTTTGTCAGAGGAAGAATTCAGAATTTCTCTATTCTTGTACATCGATGACTTTGAGGTGTCAAACCCTCTAGGTACATCAAGAAAGAAGCACAAGCTATGTGCCATCTACTGGGTGCTGGGCAATCTCCACCCAAAATATCGTTCCACGCTTCACGCCATTCAACTTGCACTCCTTTGCAAGGTTGATGCCATTAAAGAATTTGGCTATGATGAAATTCTTCGTCCTCTTGTTCAGGACCTTGTCGCTCTTGAGCGTCAAGGTGTGTATATTGAGCCGTTAGGAGCTAGCATTAAAGGCACTGTATCATTTGTTGCTGCTGACAATCTTGCTGCTCATTCTTTGGGAGGATTCTTTGAAAGTTTCACAGTGAGTCACGTGTCGCTTTTGTATGGCTACGCGGGAAGAAATACAACACAAAGAAGTGCAGTCAGGTGCATTCCAACCAAGAACCAAAGAAAGCCATGATCATCATGTGCAAGAGGTATTGCAGGATGCAGCCATGGCTCAGCAGTATGGCGTAAAAAGAAGCTGCTTGTTGAGTGATAGCTTGGAACACTTTCATGTTGTTGGTGGTTTCCCTCCAGACCTTTTACATGATCTCTTGGAGGGCGTGGTTCCTTTTGAGTTGGCCTTGTGTTTAAAGACACTGATAGCAAAAGGATACTTCTCAATTCTTCAGCTGAATATGGCCATCAAACAGTTTCCTTACTCGTTTTCTGACAAAACGAATCAACCTCAGGGAATCGGAAAAAACTTTGCCTCCAAGGAAACAATTGGGGGTAATGGCCATGAAAATTGGGCACTTCTTAGACTGCTACCTCTCTTGATAGGCCATCTCGTCCCAGAGGGCGATGAGCATTGGGAGGTGTTGATGCACTTAAAAGATGTAGTGGAGTTGTCTGTGTCCTCAGGCTTTACTGAGGAGTCTGTGTACTTTCTGCAGTGCAAAATTTCTGAACACAGAGGTGCATTTCAAAGACTGTTCCCTAACAAAAGACTAAAACCTAAGCACCACTACGTGGAACATTACCCTGGGCTAATTCAAATGTTTGGACCTCTGTCTCATGTGTGGACAATGCGCTTTGAAGGAAAGCATAAATTCTTCAAAAAAGCTGTCCGTCACACCAACAATTTCAAGAACATAGCCCTCTCTTTAGCTGTGAGGCATCAGAAAATGATAGTATTCCATCTAGCTGCCACATCCTTTTTTAAGCCATCCATCCAGCTTACCAAAGTGAAGTCTGTGATGGTTTCTGTGTTTCCTGAAAATGTCCAGAACTCACTCCATGAACTGAATGCCCGACAAAGCACAGTCCTTGTGGCGTCTTCTGTATGCTTAGACAACATTAAGTACAGTGTGGACATGGTGGTTTCTGTTGGTTCTTGTTCTGGGCTCCCAGATTTCAGAATGATAACAAAGATTGTGGTGATCAACTCTAACATTGTGTTTGTCTGCAGACTAATGACAGCATGGTACGACGAACATCTAAGGGCATACGAACTGTGTAGGGGTCATATATCCACATACTTGGTCACCCACTTGACCGAACTGAATGACCTTTTCCCCTTGTCAGTCTACAGCATTAGGGGCAGGCAGCTAGTTACACTGAAAGGATATATCTTGTGCTAACTGATCTCATCTCATTAATTCTTTTCTGTTTTTCCGTTTTTTTTCCACCCTTCAGAATGGCTCAAAGATTCTTAATGCGAGTCATCGTTAGCCAAGATGACATCCGTAAGGTCATTCTCACTGAAAGACCAGGCAATTTGGAGGAACTAAAAAGCCGGTTGAACGACAAACTACAACTTCAATATGATTACGATCTGCAGTATGAGGATGCTGAATTTAACGCTCTGTGTAATTTAACTGACGTGACAGAGTTGTACGACAAGGTGACACTGAAAATAATCCCTGTCGTCACACTGAATCTAACACCCCTTACATCACCTGTGTTGTCATCGGTTTCTGATAGTGAGGCTGACACTGAGATATTATCACCACCTGGATCACCCAGTGCAAGGCAACAATGGCCAGAGATGTTTGCCATCCCAAATTTTTCTGTCGACGTGAATTTCAGATTGAGGCAAGCAGACCTTGCCTATTTAAAAGATGCTACTCTTCTGAACCCATCACGCGACATGAAACACGATATACTTGAGAAAATTGCAGAAACAGTGTATTCATATAAGGCATACCCTTCAGATAAGGAATTTGATGATGTGGCAAAATCTTTAATCGGGAAACATCCCAGCCTTACTGAGCCTGGGTCACAGCCAGGCTGGTATGGGTGGAAAAATAGCCTAAAATTTAAGATGGCCAACTATCGTACAAAGTTAAGAAAAGCTGGATGTGAAGATGTCACAGTCAATGGTGGCAAGAGGAGCAGCATCAATCCAGGGGGCGAGCATCCATCCAAAAACATCAAGCGGCCGAAACGAGGCGAGGCTAATTACCTGCCTAACTTGCCAGAAGGACAGACTGAAGCAAGCCTAGAAAAGATCAGAAATGATCTAGTGGAAGAAATGAAAAAGAAAAAACCGAATGGGATTGTCATAATGACAAAGATGAATGAGACATTCTCAACACGACGACGGGAGATCGTCAGAGATAAGCCTGCGGTACGTAGCATGGTGGAACGATGGCCGGCGCTCTTCATAGAAGGCGAGGTAAGCTTCTATTTATTCTATTTCAAAGTAGAATGAATCTGTATAGTGGTGAGAACATTTTAAGGCTCAACTACGTCTAATGTTATGGAGTGGATCAAACTCCTTTTAATGTACTTTTCCCTTGCTTCCCCCACCCCACATATTTTCCAGGTGTGTGGTGAGTTCCTGAGGGTAGCAAGCAAGAACCTGGAGGCAGACTTCTTCGCTGGGCTGGACCAGTTTGTGCCACGTGCTTTGCAGCTCTTCAAAGAAAAAAAAGGGGCCATTGGACAGAAGTTGACGGAACTAATGCAGGACTTCAACCATGTTGTAAGTAATTTAATACAATATTTCTTATTTTGCCTAGGGTGTTTTCAGTGTCCCACAGTCTGGATCCCATTGGTTTTAGTCATTTCCATAGAAAAGTTAAGGGCAGTCATAGGCATAGTCGTTGCCCTCCTTTTCTTTGTTGAAGCATGGGATGTGAAGTTATTGTCTAGAGACAGACTGGCAGCATTTTGAGGGATTCTGTAAAATTCAAGCAGACTTAAAGTGGAAATCTAGTGTGAATTGACCCATAGCCCTGTCGTTCAAGCTCACCACATGTAGCCCTTTGGAAAAAGAACAAGACAATTTGGGACAACACAGGCAAAGTTATAGACAGGCAGCTTAAAGCAGACCGAATGGAGAACGTGATGCCCTATTAGGTCAGTTTCAGCTGCCTGTCCCAGACTTAAAGTGGAAATCTAGTGTGAATTGACCCATAGCCCTGTCGTTCAAGCTCACCACATGTAGCCCTTTGGAAAAAGAACAAGACAATTTGGGACAACACAGGCAAAGTTATAGACAGGCAGCTTAAAGCAGACCGAATGGAGAACGTGATGCCCTATTAGGTCAGTTTCAGCTGCCTGTCCATATCTTTGTCTATATTGTGCCAAATGTTCTCATACTTCTTTTTCTTTTTTTTTTTTTTACTATGGGCTGCATGTGGTGAGCTTCAACAACAGGGCTATGGGTCAATTTGCACTGGATATCACCTTTAAGCAGACTTGAACAAGTTTTGCTTTTGTCTTGAATGTCTCAACCTTTATTGTCTTTGTATGATTAGGCATCAGAGGTGACGGCCCAGCGCGCCCTTGTCCTGAAAGGAATTCCTGTCTTACTCGGGGACAAGTCCAATGAGTTACAGCCTGTGTAAGTATTTGCACAGAAGAAAAAACAACTCTTGATCTGAATTTGTTTAACAACCTGTATTTATTGAAAATGGTCATATCTACTTATGAATATAAAAGTTATTCCTTCAAAATCATTTTGTTGCAAAGAATTACCGCTTATTCTCTGGGGCTGGGGAGGGTATGAGATGGCCCTTTGGACATTTTGTAAAATAGTTTAAGGATATACAGTACAGTTGCACAAGCAATCATTTAACTAACTAACTAAATTTTACTGATTTAAAAGAGATTTCTCCTCAGTTTCTTCAATTTCTTCAAAAGTAGGACAACTCCAGACATGTTCAACCAATAGCCCTGTTCTACAAGGTCACTGAGTGCTGTCATTGGGAAAAAGAACAACATTTGGTGCATCATAGAGTGAATAGGACGCTGCCAGCTAAAGCTAACCTGAAAGTGAAACTTAAGTTAACTTGCCCCCAGAGTTTGGCCTTATTGGTCTATGCTGTACCACATTTCCTCATTCTTTTTGCCTGTGATTGCACTAAGTGACCTAAAATAACAGGGCTATTGGTTGAACATGTCTGGAGTTGTCCTACTTTTCATGGCTTTGGTTTTGAATTCTGCTCTGTTTTGGCTCATGTATCAACAGTATGTCTATATGGAGAGTGAGGCATATACCGAAAAGTACACCTTGCCTATAGTGAAATGTTTCTGTGATAATGTTGGACTATTTCACTTCCTTTGGCACAAAGTTTGCAGTATGTGGAGGGAAAGATGGACTCATTTCGATACAGATGAGGTCACAACTATTTGTTAGTAGCATCTAGGGGTGTCGCGGTATACCGGTTTTGCGGTAATCGCGGCGTTAAAAACATAGTAATACGTCATAAATAATACAGCCACGATATACCGTGTTTAGCTACAACAATGGCATTTAGCCCTTGGTTTAGCTATAATCTTTGAGTTCTCCGGTTCTTCCGCGCTCAGTAAACAAAAGTTTGTCGCAGACATGATGTCATAAACCCAAGTGTACTCCTCACATACATACCGCTCGCAGGCGCAAGAAAAACGATGTCCTGACTGTGTGAGCTAGGTAGCCAAAACTAAGTAATGCTAGCTGACATTGACATTAGCATAGCTTGGATTGTGATAGTGAATGGATGTGTTACACACCGATGCTAGCCGATTCGCTAACGATGCTAGCTGGCTGTATGCTAGCTGGCGGGTGATCCAACCGTCAAAATGACAAATAAAAAGCATTTGCCGTCTTTCATAAGCGCTTAACACCAAGTAATATTGTACATTAAAGATAACATAACGAAAACATTCTTCCAAATACGTAATTGTTTATTTGGTATTTGATTGCAATAGCTCAGCGGGCTAAAGAAGGCTCTGGCTAATACCGGAAACAGTGCAGCATTAAGGTGTCGACTAGGAACAATGACCTAGTTTATTTTAGTTCCTAGTTTATTTAAGTTCCTATTTTAGTAGAGAGCTTGGTTAGCGATAGTGTGAATGACCATTCAAACTGCATTCCGCTCCAGCTTGAAGCCTGATAAGTTGCACATGCTTGTCTTCCTGCACAAGAACTTACCATAGACAAACTAACACACACACACACACATATATGCTCTCTTTCTCTCTCTCTTTCACTAACATGTTGATTGTTTCAGTATTTAGTTAAGACAGTCATGAAGAATGCACTGTAATACATTGTTTTGAAGAGACATTGGACCAAATAAAGTTAACGATGTACTTTAAGTGATTGCATTATTTTTTTAATGATATCGTGATAATATCGTTATCGTGATATTTTTTGCCACGATAATCGTATTGAGAAAAATTGATATCGTGACAGCCCTAGTAGCATCACATGGTGCATTTTGATCACCCTTAACTGTTCTCAGTTAATTCAGTCACCTGAACTTCAATGTAGAGTATCAAACCCGAAGACTTGCTAACATAATTTGCTAACATAATTTGCTTGTGCATATGTGTGTCTTCACAGCGTGCTGAGATAGAAGAGGTCATCGCCTCCGTGCCTGTGGGAGTGCTCTCCATTCTTCGAGAGACTGGTGAATATCCTCCCGTGTCCCATGCAATCGTTCTGGAGGGCAGTGTTGTCATGGACGACATTCGAGACCTGCCCCTGGCTGTTTGCCTTCTATTTGGCCTCACCTACGCTCTACATCTTGATTACCCAAAATGTATGTCCAGTACCCTGCGATTCATTCAGTCTGTTGTTCTAGGATTGGGACCTTCCACCCTCCCACCAAAGTTGCTTACTCTGAAAAATGACCTACTGAGATAGATTTTGGACAAGTAAAAATGTTTTTGTATTGTTTCAACCATTTTCAAGGAATTCAGAGAACAGTCATACTGCTACCTCTGTACAGTATATTGTGTTTTACTTTGAAGTTTAACAGTGAACGGATATTGCACTTTGTGTGTTGTGTGTATCACACGAGGTACCTCACCTTTATTATTTTTAATGAATCCATGCAATGTTTTGTTAATGGCAGTGGTTCTACTCTGATAAATGACCTACTGAGAGATTTAAAACATGTTTTTGTATTGTTTTAACAATTTTCCAGGAATTTAGAGAACGGTCATACTGCTACCTCTTTATATTCAGGGAAAGCCCACTCTTTTGTTTTACTTTGAAGTTGCGAGCAGATATTGCGTTTTGTGTGTTGTTTATCACACGAGAAATAACTTGAATCATTGTCCAGTTTGCACACAGCCGTTTTGTACTTTTGCAAAGTGTGAAGTGTTTCACAATAAAAAAAAGAAATGCTGTGATGTATCTAAAACAACCCTTTTCTAATTTTATTCTTTTAGATGATTTAAATGTAGATTTGCTACTGTATAGTTATTTTAGTGTAAAGGTAGTCTGTAAACTGAAGAACAAAACAAGTTGTACTGTTTGGTTATGGATATTGAATTAAGTAGTGCTCACTTAATACATGTGAGCTATTTAAGTATTAAGTAATTTAAGTATTATTTACTCACAATGAACAAGCTGCATTCACACAAAAAAGAAGTATTACTTAGTAATTAAAATAAAGTAGTGCTCACTTAAAAAATAAAGTACTACTTACTCAGAATAAACAAGCTGCGTTTACTTTAAAAAAATAAGTAGTACTTACTCAGAATAAACAAGCTGTTCACTTAAAAAAATGAAGCTTATTTAGTATTATTAACTCAGAATAATTAAGCTGCACTAATTTACCATTACTAAGTTCATTGAACTTACTTTTTTCAAGGCAACGAGTTTCCATACATTTTTTAAGTAAGGTCAACTAGTTAGATTTTACAGTTAAGTCCTCAACAGCTCCTGGTGGTCTCCATTTGTCCTCAACAGCTCCTGGTGGTCTCCATGTGTCTTTAACAGCTCCTGGTGGTCTCCATGTGTCTTCAACAGCTCCTGGTGGTCTTGGTATATCCTCAACAGCTCCTGGTGGTCTCCATGTGTCTTCAACAGCTCCTGGTGGTCTGTGTCCTCAACAACTTAACCCATGCTTTAGCCCTGTCTGCTTCAGCAGAAAAGGGCATCTTAAATACTGCAGTGAAATGTTGTTGCTTAGAATTTTTTTGTTCTCTCCCGTCACTGACACTCCGCTACTACTGTTGGTGCCATGATTGTTGCAACGTGAGTTTCAACATGCCCTCATGTGAACAGAACTCAAAATACCTTTTTTGGCATTAACCAATCATTGTGATTTTAATAATTGAACTGCTATTGTGCATTGAGATTTAGGTAGCCTAAATATTTAGCTTATGGATGAAAATATGATCAAGAAACAACACCAAAAAATGTTGATCAAATGTTTTAGAGCTGTAGAATTGTTTCTATGCGTCATTGTAATGGGATTTACAACTTTTTGTCTTGTAGATCGTGGCAAGAGCACACTCCTGGGAGTTGAGTGAGTGAGGATAAACTGCCACCGGATGCAAGGAAGGTCTATGAACCTCTTTATGTCCGGTTGGACATAGGAAGTGGAAGAAAACCTCCTAAAATCCGAAAATGATGAAGAAATCAGGAAGTTCTGGAAATGTTTTTGATTGATTTTGAACTACAGCAAGACTACGAGTTGTTCATGACTGAAGTCAGAGACGAATGTGACATCCCTGTGTGTGCAAGGTTCGGTAGTGTATAAATGAACTAGAAAGTACATGGAGAAAATGTGAGGTGGGCTAGCTGCTGCAGCTGTATGCAACAGATACTGCTAGAACTACTATGGACCAGGCAATCTCCATGCACCCACCGGCGAAGACCGTGCGAGTTGTGGTGTCTGTGGCGGGGACAGTGGCATGGTGGTGAGACTCCGCCCCCTCAGGTCAGAGCTGGTCGAGGACAGTGTACCCCTCTCTGGGCTACCTACCCACCCGCACCGGTGAAGACCATGTGTCTCTAGCCCAATCAGGGGCTGAGTTGAGGGGCCCGTGGCGTAGATAGTGGCATGGTGGTGAGACTCCGCCCCCTAAGGTCAGAGCTGGTCGAGGACAGTGTACCCCTCTCCGGGCCACCTACCTGCCCGCACCGGTGAAGACCGTGTGTCTCTAGCCCACTCAGGGGCTGAGTTGTGGGGCCGTGGCGTGGATAGTGGCGTGGGGGTGAGACTCCGCCCCCTCAGGTCAGAGCCAGTCAGGGACAGTGTACCCCTCTTGGGGCCACCTACCTAACCGGTGAAGACCGTGTGTCTCTAGCCCACTCAGGGGCTGAGTTGTGGGGCCTGTGGCGTGGATAGTGGCGTGCTGGTTAGGCCCAGCCCCCTTGGGTCACAGCTAGTCGGGGACAGTACAGTGACCTCTGGGCAATTTCCATGCATCCACCAATGAAGACTGTGTGTCTCTAGCCCACTCAGGGGCTGAAAAGTGGGTTCTGTGGCGTGAATAGTGGCGTGGTGGCGAGGCTCCGCCCCTTTTGGTCATAGCCAGTCAGGGACGGTGTACTCCTCGCCGGGCTACCCCCCGGCCCCCACCAGTGAAGATAGACCCCCTCTGGGTCTGACCTGTGGAATTTTACGAGATTCTGATGTGGCATTTCAAAATAAAAGCCTTCTAAAGTATCAAAAACTGCTTAAATCAGGATTAAATCAGGATTAAAAGAAAACTACCCAAGATGCCATAGGTTCTATGCTACACAGTGGTAGTAGACCCCCTCTGGGTCTGACCTGTGGAATTTTACGAGATTCTGATGTGGCATTTCAAAATAAAAGCCTTCTAAAGTATCAAAAACTGCTTAAATCAGGATTAAATCAGGATTAAAAGAAAACTACCCAAGATGCCATAGGTTCTATGCTACACAGTGGTAGTAGACCCCCTCTGGGTCTGACCTGTGGAGTTTTACGAGATTCTGATGTGGCATTTCAAAATAAAAGTCTTCTAAAGTCTCAAAAACTGCTTAAATCAGGATTAAAAGAAAACTACCCAAGATCAAACTGTGTAGCATAGAACTCGTGGCATCTTGGGTAGTTTTCTTTCAATTAAATCCTGATTTAAGCCATTTTTGAGACTTTAGAAGGCTTTTATTTTGAAATGGCACATCAGAATCTCATGAAATACCACGAATCAGACCCAAACGGGGTCTACTACCAATGTGTAGCATAGAACCCGTGGCATCTTGGGTAGTTTTCTTTTAATCCTAATTTAATCCTGATTTAAGCAGTTTGAGACTTAAGAAGGCTGTTATTTTAAAATGCCACATCAGAATCTCGTGAAACTCCACAGGTCAGACAGTGAGGGGGTCTACTACAACTGTGTAGAATATAACCCATGGCATCTTGGGTAGTTTTGTTTTAATCCTGATTTAAGCAGTTTTTGAGACTATAGAAGGCTTTTATTTTGAAATGGCACATCAGAATCTCGTGACACTCCACGAGTCCGACTGTGAGGAGGTCTCCTACAACTGTGTAGCATAGAACCCGTGGCATTTTGGGTAGTTTTCTTTTCATCCTGATTTAATCCTGATTTAAGCAGTTTTTGATACTTTAGAAGACTTTTATTTTGAAATGCCACATCAGAATCTCATGAAGCTCCAGGAGTCAGACCCAGAGGGGGTATACTACCACTGTGTAGCATAGAACCCGTGGCATCTTGGTTAGTTTTCTTTTAATCCTGATTTAATCCTGATTTAAGCAGTTTTTGAGACTTTAGAAGGCTTTTATTTTGAAATGCCACATCAGAATCTCGTGAGACTCCACGAGTCAGACCCAGAGGGGGTCTACTACCACTGTGTAGCATAGAACCCGTGGCATCTTGTGTAGTTTTCTTTTAATCCTGATTTAGGCAGTTTTTGAGACTTTAGAAGGCTTTTATTTTGAAATGCCACATCAGAATATCGTTAAACTCCACAGGTCAGACCCATAGGGGGTCTACTACCACTGTGTAGCCTATAACCCGTGGTATCTTGGGTAGTTTTCTTTTAATCCTGATTTAATCCTGATTTAAGCAGTTTGATACTTTAGAAGGCTTTTATTTTGAAATGCCACATCAGAATTTCGTGACACTCCACGAGTCCGACTGTGAGGAGGTCTCCTACCACTGTGTAGCATAGAACCCGTGGCATCTTGGGTAGTTTTCTTTTAATCCTGATTTAATCCTGATTTAAGCCGTTTTTGATACTTTAGAAGGCTTTTATTTTGAAATGCCACATCAGAATCTCGTGAAACTCCACAGGTCAGACCCAGAGGGGGTCTACTACCACTCTATAGCATTGAACCCGTGGCATCTTGGGTAGTTTTCTTTTAATCTGATTTAATCCTGATTTAAGCAGTTTTGATACTTTAGAAGGCTTTTATTTTGAAATGCCATATCAGAATCTCGTGAAACTCAACAGGTCAGACCCAGAGGGGGTCTACTACCACTCTATAGCATAGAACCAGTGGCATCTTGGGTAGTTTTCTTTTAATCCTGATTTAATCCTGATTTAAGATGTTTTTGAGACTTTAGAAGGCTTTTATTTTGAAATGCCACATCAGAATATCGTTAAACTCCACAGGTCAGACCCATAGGGGGTCTACTACCACTGTGTAGCATATAACCCGTGGTATCTTGGGTAGTTTTCTTTTAATCCTGATTTAATCCTGATTTAAGCAGTTTGATACTTTAGAGGCTTTTATTTTGAAATGCCACATCAGAATTTCGTGACACTCCACGAGTCCGACTGTGAGGAGGTCTCCTACCACTGTGTAGCATAGAACCCGTGGCATCTTGGGTAGTTTTCTTTTAATCCTGATTTAATCCTGATTTAAGCCGTTTTTGATACTTTAGAAGGCCTTTATTTTGAAAGGCCACATCAGAATCTCGTGAAACTCCACAGGTCAGACCCAGAGGGGTCTACTACCACTCTATAGCATTGAACCCGTGGCATCTTGGGTAGTTTTCTTTTAATCTGATTTAATCCTGATTTAAGCAGTTTTGATACTTTAGAAGGCTTTTATTTTGAAATGCCACATCAGAATCTCGTGACACTCCACAGGTCAGACCCAGAGGGGGTCTACTACCACTCTATAGCATTGAACCCGTGGCATCTTGGGTAGTTTTCTTTTAATCTGATTTAATCCTGATTTAAGCAGTTTTGATACTTTAGAAGGCTTTTATTTTGAAATGCCACATCAGAATCTCGTGAAACTCAACAGGTCAGATCCAGAGGGGGTCTACTACCACTCTATAGCATAGAACCCGTGGCATCTTGGGTAGTTTTCTTTTAATCCTGGTTTAATCCTGATTTAAGATGTTTTTGAGACTTTAGAAGGCTTTTATTTTGAAATGCCACATCAGAATCTCGTGACACTCCACGATTCCGACTGTGAGGAGGTCTCCTATCACTGTGTAGCATAGAACCCGTGGCATCTTGGGTAGTTTTCTTTTAATCCTGATTTAATCCTGATTTAAGATGTTTTTGAGACTTTAGAAGGCTTTTATTTTGAAATGCCACATCAGAATCTCGTGAAACTCCACGAGTCAGACCAGGAGGGGGTCTACTACCACTGTGTTGTATAGAACCCGTGACATTTTGGGTAGTTTTCTTTTCATCTTGATTCAATCCCGATTTGAACCGTTTTTTTAAGGTGGACCGGATAATTCCAAACGGGTTCTGAGAAACGGGTTCTAACTTCAGCGTCGTAACGCCAACCTAATTTTCAGAAGTGATGCCAACATTGGCCCGACGTTGGTATTTAGCCGGCGACCGTGCCAACCTTTGCCAACGTTGGGCCAATGTATGATTGCTATCTGGGTAGCGAAGTGTAGGCTTCTGCATATTTGCTGTGCAACATACAGTATCAATCATCCAGGCTTTATGACTTGTTTCAGCACTTTGTGAAATGACGTGCTGGAAATAAATTGAGCTCATGTAATGTGCTTCACCGCCATACACAACCTCCGCAGCCCACACAAGGCTCCAGGGTTAACTGCACCATCTAGTGGTCAGACTGCATCTACATCTCGGGGTCATACTGTCTATACCAGGGGCACTCAAATACTAATCTGGAAGGTCTACTGTTTATACCAGGGGTACTCAAATACTAATCTGAAATGTCTACTGTGTAGCTATATACCAGGGGTACTCAAATACTAATCTGAAAGGTCTTTAGGATGGATGGTATATACAGTGACTATAAAATATTCAACCCCCCTTGAACATTTCCATGTTGTGGCACAAAATATGAAATCATTTGGTTTTCTTTTCACCGATTTTCAAAGTAGTACCCTAATGTCTATGGAAAAAATAATAATCATAATTGATAATGCAAGTAACCCCCCCCCACACACACACACACACCTGAATCTGGATGTCACATGGGGCAAGATCATGAAGACAGATGAAATAATCTTAAAATCAATTCTAAAACGAACAACAAACATATTGATGGTGGAAGCTTAATTGACACATTGCTGATCAATAATTATTCAGAAGAGAGATCTTTCTGTAGTTTATTTAACAAAGAATAAGCATATTAATACACAATACAAAACCAAGCTTCAGGCATGGTCAAATACAGTTCTGACAAGTAGCTTGTGACAAAGACAGTTAAGTAACAGTAATAGACAAATACAATACCGTGACAGCAGCAGAGTAGCAGAGTTGACGTCAAGTAAAACCAAACAGGTGTGAGCTAGCATGCTAACATGCTAAACTGAAGCTAAAGCTAAAGCTAGCGTATGATAAGGAAGCGCACCCGGAACTGTTCAGGATCTTCTTTTATACTGTTTAGTGGGGGTGCTTAGTAGAGGCTAGTCACATGACCTGTAGTTATGGTGAAGAAGCGATGATGGCACAGAACCAGTTCAAGATTAGACCTGCTAGGGAACTGGATCATATCAAATGTCCGATTAAGCAACTGTACAGCTGTTGTTGACGGCTTTCCGCTGACCGAGTAAATCCAGAAATCCTTCTCTAGCCTTCTATGACCTTCTATGACCTATTTGGTATCAACGCTGGGCAGCTCATCTAAATATACACTGGTATCAGAGTCACCATAGCCTGAACTAGCTTTATATGGACAGCAATGAAACCGGTGAAGTTCTGCCCCAAAACCACTTCAATATCTTTATTTGTCACACAGTGAGTAAGCACACACATCACATGGTCTAGGCGGCAATGCTAAAACACTGGTTGCAAAGGCTTTGAACTACCAACCAGCTGCTGCACTGCTAACTGAAATGATTGATGAGTTCCATCGACTCCACGCAGGCAAGCACATAAACCCCCCAAAACGTTATCCATCTATTTGCAATTTAATAAAAAGATACAGTTGCTTTATCACTGTCAGTACATTAGAAGAGAACTGTTTGTCACAGTAACATCATATTACCTCATATTTTCACTCAACATGCATCACATCTCAGAAAGTAATTTAAATACAGAATTACAGAATAGCAAAATCTGGCAAATAGCTGACTCCTAAGGGTTAGAAAGGCCTTGCCTGACTTTGCTGGAGGTTCCATGAGTAGTCATTGGCAAAGTTGACAATCTGAGTCATGGCGGTCATCAGCAGAACATCCATGTCATTGTTCAGCGCACCCTCCTCATGGTAGTTCTTCACAGGCAGGATGCAGGTCATGGGGACACCCAGCCTATTACTGCACGTTTCCATCTGGGAGAAATGGAGGTCAAACTTGAAGTTACCTGTGATTATTGAATTATTTTTGCAAGTGTGCTGTTGATTGTTTGATGAAATTTGACCAGTGCTTACTTTCTCTTTTATGATCTTGCTTGTGTAGATTTTCCTCAGATCCCTCGACACCAGCTCACAAGCCTTGTCTGGCATTGTCATGACAACAACTTGAGGGATTTCTAGGATGGAAATAATTGAAAGGAGAGACTTTAGTGTGATGCCATGATTCAACCAAAGACAGACATAATTTTAAAATATGAAAACTCCTAATTTGCAGGTATGGTTTATGAAGAAATAATTGATCATTATATTGATAAAGCCTACAGCATCTCATGGGAGTACAGAAGAGGGGTTTACTTACCCAGGTCACTGGCAACTTTTCTGACTCTCTTCATTTGGTCTATGACATCATTTTCCATGCGACTGATTGCGTCCGCTGCCACAACACTCACCAGACAGTGAGTTTTGTCACTAAGGGCAGGGTTTGCTTTAAACCCTGGCATTGTATCATTTAATGGTGCTACAGGATTGAACTGGCCAAAAGAAACAGTGAAGAAATGTCAGCTGACACCACTTTTTTCATATTCGTCATGTTTTCTTAAATGAATGGGGCTTTTAAAAACCAGGCCAGATTCAGCCTGGCTTATGGCTGATGGGCGTACATACAGCTGTTCTTTTGATAGTTCTGGACAAAAGTCATTGCCTGCCCTATGCCCAAAGCAATTAGACCTAACTTCCTTTTTATGTGCACTGTATTGGCTTTGAGGGCAGCCATGATTATTTGTGCCCGATGACTCTTGGAGAGCATGCATATTAGGGCTGGGGCGACGTCATCGACTACGTAAATACATCGACTTGCCAAATGTGCCTCGACGCATCGTTGCGTAGCTGGATACACCTGGTCAAAACTAACAGTATTGGAAATAGATTTTCTATTTATTCACGCCCTATAAACGTTATCTTGCACCTTTTATCTTTCCCACCCCTTTTCTAACTAGCAATACGATTAGGATATGCATCTAGGAGGCATTTTCACTATGAATTATCAGAAGACACGTCTGTCGTCTCTCCTCCGCTCCAATTCTGCAACAACAACAACAATGTACAGTAGGACCCCACTCATCCGAACTTCAGAGATCTGAACCTCCCGGTCTACCGGACTTTTATTTGAGCCTGCTATCTGGTTACTGGTGGGATTTTCATTACAGTACTGTATCCTACTGTGAATAAAAACAGAACTGTATGTAGACCTACAAGTTGCCTGTAGGCTGTAGCCTACTGTCACGTTTCATTTCTTTGCTCTAATGTCGAGCGCAAAACGCAAACAAGTCTGCTGCGAGAGCTGCATCCCTTGGTAGCCAGAAAGCGCGTCAGCAACCTGAAGCAGAGGAGTATCGAGTCATTTTTCGTTCCCAGTTAATGGACTTCAGGAACACAGCCTATAGCCTACATCGGTTGTTTTAGAAACTTTCTTTTAGGCTACAATAGCCTATGACACGATAACTTGTCTGTCATTTCATTTATTTATTGATTGATTATCATTTGCTCTAATTGTTCTAATGTTGGGTTGTTTTTAGGCTATACCATTTTGTTCTGCGAATACAGTAGCCTATCGATGCAGCGTAGGCCTCATTTGAGAATAAAGTAGGCTACTGAATTTGATCAAAGCACGCACTCAAGTGGAAATTCGTTTATCTTATTATAGGGTACTGTAGGCCTATTATAGGCTAGGCTGTATCAGTTTAGTTGGCTATTTAATTGCAATTTTGATGCATTTTCACAAGTAATTAAGGGTATTTATCTATTATGTCCATTATGAGTCTATATGAAACAAGTATACCACTTATTGAATTTGGTGCATTTTAACGTTTCAGTCATCCGGACATTTCAGAGATACGAACGACCTGCGGTCACGTTGGGTTCGGATAAGTGGGGTCCTACGGTATTGCGCAACACCCACTCTCACACACGTGGAGCCCAGCTGCTCTGAGTGGAGAGAAAGGAAATGCTCAATCGTTTGGTTGCTTGTTGTTAAGCGCAAACAGTCTTTTGCAAGTGAGGAAGGAAACACGAGCAATCGTTGAAACATTTAGCAAATGCGCATCATAGGCTACACATGGAGAACTGCACCGTTTTTTTTGTAGTTTTCTCCGTCAGCTGGTACGAATACTGAAGTTCTATCATTATTTCATTAAACATCAAATTCAATCAGAAAAGAAACAACAGAAACTATGTTTGGGGATTAAACATTGATTTGACTGTAGTTGTGTCAAGTCATTGTAGCAACTGTTGTGAGCTGCTGTGCACCATTGTCATAAGGAGTCTCTGAGCACCCTCATGTGGCATGTAAGACTAGAGAAAAGGCATGTTCAAGTCAGAGCTAAATCAATTGGTGGTTAAAAATATATTTTGTTTCAATGTAAAATAACATTACAAATGGCTTTAAATTAAGTTTTACTTAATTACTTACACAGCACTAAAATTATACAAACATGGATTAGAAATTTAAAGCAACCATTTGCCAGCTAAATGGTTTGGCCACAAATTTGAAAGATTTTGTAACTTTTACAATGCCCTGCAGTGCAGCTACTTTGTTTCTTGTTACATTTTGTTGTCTTTAAGAGAAGATAATTGAATAAAATATTGAAATATTAATGAGAATTTCTTTTAATATTTGGGGTAAATTAAGTGCTCTATTAATTGAGAAGTAAAAATATAATCATTAAAATAATTGTTAAATTAGTCATTAGATTAATCGACTAATCAAAAAAATAATCACTACATTAATCGTTAGAAAATTAGTTGTTAACTGCAGCCCTAATGCATATTAAGTAGACTGTCAAAGAGATGATGCATTAAGCTTTGAGACCTCACTTCTGTCTACACGGCGTTGCATTGATGTCGAGTGCCAGCCATGTTGAATTGTGGCCAGTCACCCTTATAGAGTGATATAGTGGTCTAGCAACACTGAAGGCTAGTTGCTTTCCCGTGTCTGGTCATCAGTCAGCGCATGTGTCGGGGACTTCCGACAGGGCGGCTATGGACCAACAATGCCTCAGAGCGAGAGGCGGAGCATGTGATAAAAGAATCTCTGCTAATACTGGGCTGCAGGCTCCGCCCATCAGCCAAAAAGGTAGTGGTCAATGTTGCACTATGAAACAGTTAAGTCAGATTTTCCTTTTACGTAGATTGTAACATTGTGTTTTTTTTATGAGAGTTGATTTGTGTGGTTTACCGTGTAGTTCTCTGGGATGTGACCTTTCAGAGCACTGATGATGTCATCAGCGTGCATCCCTCTCCCTGTCTTCTCTAGACCCATCACATCATTGAATACAAATGGCAAACGTCCCGCTGCATTTTTCATGTAGTGGCTTTTGTACTGAAAATAAAATAAAATGAAAAACATAATCTTTGTGTATCCTTTAGGTGAACACATACTAATCACACATTATTTCTGTACTGGTGTTCTAGTGAACTCAAGTGAAATGAGACATTAGTGTTTGTGCTCAATTAAGTTAATTTGTTTTAGTAGTGATTGGCAGCTCACCCTCAGTGTGAAGCTCGTCCCTGCACCGCTAGCTGCCAGGGCTCCGGCTGCTGAGCGCCCCTGGAAGATGCTGTTGAGAGAGCAGATGAAGCTGGACTTCCCAGAACCCACTGGCCCATGCAGCAAGATCCTTAGTTCAAAATCAGGATCATTCAGCTCAAAGTTCCTCAATTCATTCACCATCCTGTCTCGATGGCTATAACTGTTGGAGGAAGGCACACACTTGACCCACAGTTATCTACTGTATGTATTATAATGCTCTTATACTGTATTTAGTCATATGCACCTACTTAAAAAACAACAACATATAGAGCTATTTTTACAACCACACAGCTGTGTGTATATAATGTGTGTATATGTATTTATTTGTTTATTTTTACTGTGTGTGTGTGTATATATATATATATATTGTGTGTGTGTGTATATATATATACACACACTGTTGTGTGGTTGTAAAAATAGCTTAATTACTTACCTCCAGTCTACTGGTCTCCATGGTCTGGAAAAAGCTGTATGACACAAACAATTAGTGTTAATAAGTAACAATAATAAGTAATAAGCAGTGTACTGTACAGTACTGTATGTGCTCTGGCTGCCTCTGAACTTTTCACCACCTCTCATTTCTGGAAACATACTGGACATAATTTGATCCCAAATTTCATGCAGCAGATTTCGTAGCATGTAATTATGATCCTAGAGTGAGTGAGTCGTGCTGTATACTGGTAGTCAACACCTACTATGCTCTGCCTGCCTTGTGTGTGTGTGTGTGTGTGTGTGTGTGTGAGATCAGAAAGTGAAACAGGGATAAGTATAAAGACGTCTGAATTCAGCTCTGTTATATAGACATGAACATATGCTTTCTTATTTTCTGAGAATATTTCTGTATTACTGTAGATAGGTGTTATAGTGTTGATACAGTAGCATCTCACTTGGTGATGGTGGTGGTGTTGGTGTTCGTGGTGGCGTTGATTCAGAACCCCCCATTTCTTTTTTCTGAGGAAGGAGTCGAGACAAAAAAACGTTCATGTGTAGGAAGCAGCAGATTAACACCATAATAATAAAAAATAGAGATACAATATTTTCAGATGTGAGTGCATCCTGCTATCTGAAACAGACAATATATTACGAAAGGGAAATGTGGCATTCGGAAGTTAGTCTCAACTCTAGATTTATTGAAATGAATAGACAGGCTTTGTACTGTAGGTACACTGTATGTTATATCTGTCACAGGAAGTGAAATGAATAGACAGGCTTTGTACTGTAGGCGAGAAGTAGCATGCTACTTCAAAAATGTGCCTGCTATTCTCGACTGCTACCTCGCCTGCTATATTGTCGAAAAAAACGGCGAAAAACGTAGCAAAGTCCAGAGCATCCTATTCCGGATGTTACGTCACTGTTCAGCGAAATTTTCAGGACAGCTGTCATGGCCGACGCCAGTAAGCAGTGCATTAGCATTGTTAAGTACCTGTCTTCAAATTAAGATTCTGTGAAATATATCGTTTCTAAAAATTATTTCTTTATCCAGGCATCTTAGTTTTACCAGTTTCATTATAGTGGAGCAGGTTGTATTTGCTCGTATGTGGTATTTATTCTGTTCACAACTTCGCGATCGTACAGCCAGGCTACGGAGCTTCAGAAACCGTAGCCATAGCAGAGGAGCGGCCGGAACGGAATGCTCCTGTTGCGGTACAGGAACGCGGCTAATAGCGGAGTTTATCATGGCCGAGTACCTGCCATCAAAAAAACATTCTGTCAAATATATCGTTTCGAAAAATTATTTATTTATAAAGGCATCTTAGTTTTAACAGTTTCATTATAGCGGAGCAGGTTATATTTGCTCGTATGTTGTATTTATTCTGTTCACAACTTCGCGATCAGCCAGGCTACAGAGTTCCAGGAACCCCTATGCCAAGCCGAGCTGGATCACATTGTGGCCGGCCCAGAGTCCTGAGTCTACGGTTTCTGGAGCTCTGTAGCCTGGCTGTACGATCGCGAACTTGTGAACAAAATAAATACCACATACGAGCAAATATGACCTGCTCCGCTATAATGAAACTGTTAAAACTAAGATGCCTGGATAAATAAATAAATTTTCGAAACGATATATTTGACAGAATATAACTAGAATATAAACTAACCACAGGTTCGAGGTCTGGGTAACTGAACGCCTTTTCGCCTCAGCGTAACTACGTAACCCACGCATTCCCGTCACCTGACTCAAGTAGCATGCTACATTTTTCTCGCCTTCTATATCGTTTTTGTGGTGTAGTAGGTACTATATAGAATGCTACTTCTCGCCTGCTATATAGCAGGTAGCAGGCATTTCGGACACAGCCTGTATGTTATATCTGTCACAGGAAGTGATAAGGAGATCATTGAGATCGCTCCACCACCCTTCCACAGAGAACATATAGGTCCCACAAAGTAAAAGATTCCACAATAATTTAACTTTGACTAAAAGTATGTATTAACACTCAAATTAACCCCTGCCAGAATCTCCTCATATTTCATTTGCTTTGGGTGCACTGTGGAGTCTTTAAGTGAGTTTGGTACTGGATGCTACCACACTATTGCACTGCGCAAGCGTTAGCGAGACACCCAAACGAACGGAAGCAGCAGAACATGATTTAAATCAATCAACAACATATGTGAGTAAGTAAAATGAGTCTTTATGTCCAAAATTGAACTAAACTATCCCTTTGATAAATCATTTGTGCATCTGTACAATCATCTGTACTACAATATCAAATTGATGCTTGCATTTAGGCAGCGCTTAACCCTTTAACGAGTTCTAGATGGCCTATTAAAGCTCGTCTTGCTTTCACTCGATCCAAGCTGAGCTCTCACACTGCTTTGGTAGCTGCCATGACATAACTGAATCAAAATGCCAGATATTAAAGCGCGCTGATACTCGTGTTTTAGGTTGTATTATGACAACAGAATGATGTCTAATGTAACCAGTGCTGACTGTATTTTTTGCAGAACCTTACATGCATACATGCTCTCACATAGCCTAACGCCTAGGTGTTCCGGTCCATGTCTACCCCTGTATCTAAAAAAGGCATAGGACGTCTTACCTGGTCGACGTTCCTACTGGTAGTGAGGCAGGGGAATGGTGAAGCAGTATTTAGCATGCGAAAGTGAAAGTGTGTTTCTTTATCGGGCCATAGCAAGAGCACATGTGATCATTTCTGGGAAACCACGCCGTTTACCCCATGGTTGTTTGGTTCAGTTTAGTTTCACTTTCTAAATGAGTAGCATTTATTTAACCAAGAAAGTCCTGTAGAGATTAGCAGCAAACGTTTAAAACAACATACAACATCAAACAGCAGTAATAAAATGTCAAACAACATCAGCAGCATTGTCTTAATTCAGTTCTACTCTAGTATTTAACATGCGAAAGTGAAAGTGTGTTTCTTTATCGGGCCATAGCAAGAGCACATGTGATCATTTCTGGGAAACCACGCCGTTTACCCCATGGTTGTTTGGTTCAGTTTAGTTTCACTTTCTAAATGAGTAGCATTTATTTAACCAAGAAAGTCCTGTAGAGATTAGCAGCAAACGTTTAAAACAACATACAACATCAAACAGCAGTAATAAAATGTCAAACAACATCAGCAGCATTGTCTTAATCTCATTCAGTTCTACTCTCTCCACCTTACATTGTTGACATACTTTAGTTTTCCTTTTGCAGATAGAAGACTGCGGTCACGCCATCCCCGCTTCACAGAAACGCGGTCGCGCTATCCCCGCTTTAAATCCGAGTGAGCATCTACAACGCGTTTTACGGTAAAGCGTGTTGGAGCAGGTAGGGATTTCAAAACTTTATTTTAAACAGGAAATGTTTTATGTGCGTGCGTGTGCGTGCATGTAGGACTGCAAAAACTACCAGACTTTTTTCTAACACAACCAGGCAGGTTCTAATTAGAATAGGAGGAGGTGTGTAGCATGGCATGGGCCAACTGAAGTTATACATTTTACTTCTCTCTCTCTATAAAATGGACCCATAGACTACTGTGTTATACAGGCCACACCCCCTGTCAAGTTGTGTTTATCTGTGCTGTCCCCGAACTTGAAAAGGGCTAAACTGTCTGCCCAGAGTCCCACAGGATTCCACTCTCAATGATCAGACAGAAATGATCTTTCTCCTTTTATTTAGGATTTTGTTTTATTTTTGTTGTCATTTCATTGGTGGTAGCAGTGAAAAACTGGCAGCCACTCTGGTCATTTAGCAGGCAGTTAAAAGCACAACAGTTCTTTGTAGTGGGCAATCTTCCACACCACAGTGTTTGTTCCAGCTCCAATTGCCTTCTCACTGGAGCTTCCTAGTTAAAAGGGTGAACACCTCCGTTGAGCAGCTATGGCCTTAATCTCATCCCCAGCCCTCATCCCCTGCTCTCATCCCCAGTCCTCATCACCCCAGTCTCTCATCCCCTGCTCTCATCCCCAGTCCTCATCCCCTGCTGTCATCCCCAGTCCTCATTCCCGGTTCTCATCTCCAGTCCTCATCGCCAGCCCCAGCCCTCATCCACAGCCCTCATACCTAACTTTAATCCTCAGCCCTCATCCCTAGTCCTCATCTCCAGCTCTCATCCCTAGTCTTCATCCCCAGCCCTCATCCTTAGTCATCATCCACAGCCCTCATCCCTAGTCCTCATCTCCAGCCCTCATCCCTAGTCCTGTGGGTGAGCTCTCATCTCCAGTCTCTAAAACAACTATTAGACAGCGGCAGATCCATCATTCTTGCTCAAGGGTCTTGATGTTTCTAACGTGAAGTGATTGACCTCAGCTTCACTTCAACTTAGGTTACACCTAATCCTTATATTTATATTTCTGTCTCTCTCTCTCTCTCTCTATCTCTCCATTCTGACCTCCAGGATATCCAGGTGCTAGCCATCATACTCAGCGTGACTGGGAAGTTTGCAATTGACATCGCCTTCGGCCTCATCTACCTGTACAACTGTGAGCTCTACCCTACCATCATAAGGTACACACATACACACACACACGCACACATACACACACTCTGAGCATCTAGCAGCTAACCCTCATCTACCTGTACACCTGTGAGCTCTATCCTACCATCATCAAGTACACACACCCGCGCACACACACACGCCAACGCCGGAACATTCCTCAGGTTGAAACACCAGAGGAGCCATTCCTCTCTTTTAGACCTGGCGGCGCTAAATTCCAGTGGCGCCAATCAGATTTGATCCCCCAACACTATTTTGCAAGACCACCGTTGAATAAAATAAACAAGCTTAGTGTCGCCCAAGACTGATTGTAGATGAATGTAATTGGTTTAAAGAAAATACTGTGTTTTTTTCCCACTGTCTCAAAATGATAATTGGATGCAGCCAGACCTTTATCCAGGTGTGGCTATGGAACTGTTCAGCCCTGCTGTGGAAAAGCCCCTTATCACTGTGTGTGTGTGTGTGTGTGTGTGTGTGTGTGTGTGTGTGTGTGTGTGTGTGTGCGCGCGTGTGTGTGTGTGTCCTCTCCTCAGGTCCTTGGCAGTGGGTAGTGGCAGCAGTATGATGTGTCGTGTGGGCAGTGTGGGGGCTCCCTTCTGTGTCTACCTGGCTGATATCTGGACCTACAGTACCTGCCACAGGTGAACACTTGAGAAACGCTGGGCTGTCAGACCTGGTCTCTCATCCCCAGCCCTCATCCCTGGTCCTCCTCATCCCAGTCTCTGATCCCCAGCCCTCATCCCTGGTCCTCACCCCCAGCCCTCATCCACAGTCCTCCTTCCCTCCCCAACCCCTGCCTCTATCTGGGCCCAGGCACATTCAGACATACACCAGTGTTTGCCATGTCTCTCCTATTATGTTTTTAGCCTCTCTTACTCTGAAAATGTAATTTAATGTAATTTATTGCTTTATAAATGTTCTTAGCCGGTAGACAAACATACTCCAGGAGCTTGCTCGATTGCCTTGTTGAAGAATTTTTACAGCTCACTTATCTGGCCCCCGGTGATAGTTTTTTTGCTTCCCTCTGGAATATGTAGGGATGGGATGTATGCCCACCTCCCTTGTTCTCTGTAAAGCGCATCGTGTTGCCTCTGGGTATGAAATGCGCTATACAAATACAGCTTTGATTGATTGATTGATACCACTTTATATCACAGCGAGCATACTGTAGCTATACAGCTCTTTACAACACAGGACAGTAGGTCTATACCTAGCTGTACAGCACTTTACAACATACAACAGTAGTCATATACCTACTGTAGCTACTGTATACAAGTACTTTACAATACAGCACAATAGACCTATACCTAGCAGCACATTAGGCCTATATTTAGATATACAGGACTTTACAACACAGCACGGTAGGCCTAGCTGGATAACACTTTACAAAACAGAAACCAAAAGAATCAAGTATTATTATTATTATTATTATATTTATCTGCCCCAGTCTGACTGAAGTCCTATAAAGCAACTGGTTATTCACCAGATCACTGATGAAGAGGAGGTTCACCCAGGAACTCATATTACCCATATTACCATATTATCATATCACTGCTAGTCCTCTAATCAACCAGTATCAACACATCATGACAACTTGGTCAAACAAAGCTCAGAGAGCAATATGTACTCTATTCTGTCTTTAATTGGGGGTGTTTTTGTCAAAGAAAGTAATAATTTTAGAAAATCCCTACTCTAAAGTTTATCCCCATTATGGACTTACTTGTTTTCTCTAAGTCAGTGTGTCAAATCCAGAAGTCACTAGCTACTCTGATGAGGTGGAATGGATCATTGACTAGTTAAGTTTCTGCGTCAGCAACGTCTACTATGACATCATGAAAGCAATGGGAGATGTAAAGTGGCGAGGCGCCCTCTAGTGGTTTTGGTAGGGGTGTGGAAGTGTTGGAGTCGGACTGATGAGTGCATTTTTGAAATAGGATATCTACATTAGGTAAACACGGGTGTAATTAATAAAAAGGCGAGGTTGCTTCGAGTGGTGGCTACGCAAAGCGTAGTAAGTGAAGTCACAAGCACCAACTCCCCTCTCCCCCCGCCGGGACGTGAGATTACTTTTGCAGTTTAAGAACAGAGTTTAGGGTTAAGGTTAGGGCTAGGGTGAGGGTCAGGTGTAGGGTTAGGGTTAGGGTTAAGGTTAGGGATTCCTTCCTTAACCCTAAACTCAATGGTGCTATCGCTGAACTGGGTTGCGAAACGCGTAGACGCCGCCGGGACGCACGTGGCACCTGTTGCTAGTTAACGTTATGACGTTTTTGCACAATACATTCATGCCTGCGGTGGGAGGCTCTCTCTGCACTATCCACAAATTTAGTATACATCTCTCCCATTATTTATTTCGATTTTCTGACCTTTAAAATCACGTTTCATTCATAAAAAACATAGAAAATTCAAAAATAAAAAATGTTTTCCTTTTTTTTCTCTAGCCATCTCTCCGCGCCTCCCCAGAACTTCTTTGGGGCCCCCCAGGGGAGGCCCGCCTCACAGTTTGGGAATGCCTGGTCTAGGCAGTTAAACAGCAGCAAGATAGCTAGCTAGTTAACTTGTTCACTGTCTACAGTCTTTGGAGCCCTGCGCTCAACTTTTTTCAACTGAAAAAAAGGGAAAAAGCCTAGGGACATGTGCCTTAAAATTGTTGTTTTTGTTACATCCAATATTATAAGAATAATGTATTATTTTTGTTTTTTTATTCGTGGAGAAAGTGTTTTGAGTATTTTAAATACAGAATTACTCCACTCTATAATATTTTGTTACAAATTACATTTTGATTTTTTATCGGCCTTATCAAATACAAATTACAAAAAACTCCAAAGTAATTGAAATACGTATTTCAAATACAAGTAATAGAAATACTGCCCATCTCTGCCTATAGCCAGCATAGCCAGGTGATTCCCCTTCATGTTCTTGCAGCGTTTCTTCTCCCATTTCTCCAAATGAAACATGGGGTTAAACGGAAATATAACTGGAAGAACTAGGCAGAAGAGGCCAGCAATATGTTCAATGTTGTGGTAACACCACAGGGGTCTGTTCAACAAACAGCAAATCCAGATATAAGTATAAGGACACCGTGTAGGCTGTGTGTGTGTGTGTGTGTGTGTACTGTACAGTATGTGTGCACACTATCCCTTTACCTCACAACTTTGTCACATCCTCACAACACACCGGGTCTCATTTCCCCAAAGAGGAACATTTGAACCTGAAACTGTTGTGCCTCACACATCATGGGAAATACACTATGGTGTAACATACCGTAGGATGTGATTCAGGTGACGTGACACCCGTCTAATTGAAATGAGAATGATAGAACTGTCATAGAACGATAAACGGATAAAACAAGGCGATAATTTCTTGTCATATTGTAGAAGTCAGTTTGCAAAGTGAAGTTATTACTATTTCTAAAAGGTCCACAAGTGTTTGGTCTTATAGCTCCCTCAGTCTGTGGGGAATGCCTAAGCACATAACCACACCCAATTTCCCTAAAAGAAAAAGACTTCAAAGCAGGAAAGAAAGGTGATTTATTTATGAGTTTAGGTCACCACTGGTCACAACCTCACCAACATCATTAACCAAGGCCGGCCTCTGCCATCCACCGTCCGTTCACATACAGTGCCAACAGTGAGAGTGGTACGACACACAGTAAACAAAGAAGCAGAGAAAAGCCAAGTTCACTATGTCCCTCCAATTGCTCGGAATCAATAGAGCACACTATGAGGAGGAGGCGTTTCAATGTACGTGTGCCTGCCCTGACCCTTGAGTAATAGAGCAATGCACTCCCACTATCAATCAGGTCAAGTACAATATAAATGCTGGTTAAGTAAACTGTTATTAGCAAGACAAAAGTGGTCCAGATCAATCCGAATCCAAGTACTAATCCTGAAAAGAACAACTGATTTACAAAATATTCATATTCTTAAAAGCATGTGGAGTTATTGTAGTCCACTACAACAGGACAAGGGCATAGGATCTCTGCTCTCACAAATGTCACATACAACAAGCCATGGAGGAGAAAAAAGTAAAAAGACCAGTCTAATCATGAAGCTACTCAAACTGATCTTGTTAAAGAATATTACATATTCTAGAATGGTACAAATTATTTGCACAAACCAATAAGGTATGAGATGCCAGCTCTCCTGAACACAGGAAGGGAGTGCAAACATTGGGTGTCCCGTTAAAAAAAAGTCTATGTTGTATGCATTACAAATATCTAAAATACAGTGCAAAGACTTTCAGAAAGCCCAGTTGCGCTGGGCTGAAATGGGCTTATATTATTTGGCTTTTTTACTGGATGCAAATCCTAAGGGACATATGTTAATATAGGTCGGAATTATGTGTCACTGGACCAGCATTTTTACCTTTCCAGAAGCTACAGTACTACAGGTACATCATGTTCCTGGTTTATGGTCTAACTACTGTAGAGCATCAGATCAATGGCCGAAAGGTTGGTGATTCAAAGCCGGGCCGGGTCACTTGTCAAGGTGGGATGTGCTAAGGTGAGGGTAAGGTGCTTGGAGGGCTGCCTTCCACTGTGCCCTTGAACAAGGCACTTAATTGTAGCTCATAAAATCCAGGAGCAGCGGTCATGCTGGTTGACCCTGTGCTCGACTCAACCAATGGTTGTGATGGAAGAGCAGAAGACAATTTCCCCTTGGGTGGATTAATACAGTATAAAATAAAATAAAAACAAAAAAAACTAGAAAGCTCAAAGCCGAGTATGGTAGTATGTGATCCCTAGGCCTAGATCAACTGTTATTATGTTATAGTTATAATGTTACATGCTATGAAGTGTTTCCGGGTAAAACGGATGAGGGTAAGCTATAAGCAGTAGTATGGTTAAACATGGTGCATTGTGGGGCCTGTAGTTTAAAAGGGTTATGGGGAGATGCTTCCACAGGACTGCATGGGGGCACAAGGGAACCCGTGCAGGGCTAGCTCAGGAAACACCTGCTCATCGTACAGGTCATTGGCTACGTCAAAGACATTGGGGTCGTTGAGGAACTGAAGCAAGTCTGTGGGCAGCAGATCCACCTCTTCATCCAAGACTGCATCAGGGCTGGGCAGCATGGGGTCGGGGTCACCCAGTAGCTCCTGGGGGGGGTAAAGGGGAATCCCACCGAGGCCTGAGGACAGGAGGAGGGGGAGGTGAAGGTGGTGGAGGAGGAGGTAGAGGAGGAGGAGGAGGGAGGTGAGCACAGGCAAATTACTTATTTAGTTGTCATAGCTAAGTCAAATACAGACTCAAAATGTTCTGCCTTTTATTCAGCACAGGAGAGGAAGCGCTTGTGAGTAGGGACTGGCTGTGCACATGCATGCATGCATCAGACACAAGTGATTGGAATCCCTTTAGTTAGATCATGGGTTCCGAAACTCCATCAATGTGGGCCTCCCTTCTGAAAACAGTGACACACCCATGCCCCCCCAACCCTCCAAATGTGTCCATTTTGCAAGGCAGCGTTACCTAGCCCATAACGTTACACAGCTAAGTTAGCTCGGTGGCACATGTTGCTAGTTAACGTTATGACGTTTTCGCACAATACATTCATGCCTGCGGGGGGAGGCTCTCTCCGCACTATCCACAAATTTAGTATACATCTCTCCCATTATTTATTTCGATCTTTTGACCTTTAAAATCACATTTCATTCATAAAAACCATAGACATTTAAAAAAAATAATGTTTTCCTTTTTTTTCTTTCTTTTTTTTTAACCATCCCTCCGCGTCTCCCCTGAATTTCTTTGGGGCCCCCCAGGGGAGGCCCGCCTCACAGTTTGGGAACCCATGAGTTACATAATATGGCCAACTGTGTTTAGCTAAAGCAAAGTCTGATTCAAGACAAGAAAAGGGCATCACACAGAGTGATAATATTGTATAAGCTTGGAATTTTATTTATTCAGCAGACACACTTGGAGGAAAACATTGTAATGAAAAAAGCAGGGGTTTAAGTCACAGAGCAGGTTAGTAAAGATTACAAGGCTGAAATGAACTATTGTAAAACCCTCTATCCCCTCTAGACTCGATCCTACTGTGGACATGATACAGTACATGCACGCAGACGCAGATCACTGGGACTGGGGAGGAAGCCAACAAATGTGAGACAAAACCAAAGATGCCCAGACAGACACCATGCCCTTTGTCCCTCTGGCCATCGCTCTGTGTGTCCCATGACAATGTTGTACGACAGTCGTGCAAAGGTTGGAGGTGAACTTAAAGGGATTGAGATGATTGGATTTCGACCTGAGCAGCCCAACACGGCGAGGTGAGCCATGACTCACCAGCGGCCTCCCCAGACAGGCCGTTCATTTGCCCCGAGCCTTCGCCTTCCACCGTGTCTGAAAACACGGGCGACTTAGCCTCCAGTGTGTTCCTACAGTGACCAATGACAAACAGCCATTACAACAACCTGTGCCTAAAGTGGCCAATAAGAGAGTGAGGGTGTACAGTAGTATACTACTGTTTTGCACAGAGCTCTTATGACCGCTGTGAGTGCCAACTAGCACCTGTTCTGACCGTCTGAGAGGTGAAAGGGGAAAAAAAGGAAAATAGGGAAAGGGAAAATATACTCACTCCTTTGAGACGAAAACCAACTTAGTTTTGATATACTTGATGTATGGACTTTCATCTGAAAGACAAACCATTTTCAGATTCACATCAGTCAACTCTGCTGAACAACGTGGAGAAGGAGAGCTGTCAAATTCATCACCTGCTTCACTATCAGATTCATTACAATGTAATATACTCTTCCTCAATCTTTACTCTTGGCCTTTTTTCAAGCAAAAGAACTAGCGAACTAACTTAAGATATTGTTTTTCAAGAGTAGCAAAGTATGCTCACCTCCACTCTTCTCGACGTAGTACTTCCCGAAGGCCTTGTCTTTAGGGGTGTCTGGGTAGAGGAAGCAGAGGGGGCTTTCTGGAACGTTCTCCGGGATCTGGATCTGGAAGTTCCTGATGATCTCATGGAAGGGGATTTGGATGAGGTCGGCCTTAGTGAAGGGTGTCACAGAGCGCACCTCAGCCTTACCTAGAAAAACCAGGATGAGACAAGAACATATGCAGAGGAGCTATGGCTCATAGTAGTAATAGTAATGGAGTAGTAACACAGTAGTAAAAACATTCATCATCAACTGGGATAAGGACCACATGTCATGGGGGGGGGGGGGGGTAATTGAAATGGCCATTCATTTGTCACACGACATGTCCTTCCTACTGTACTAGCTGCTACAAATAAATAAAATAATAGAAGTGTGAAGTGTTCACAGTAGACCAATAGGCTAACATGCATGTCTTAATAGCAACACTTCAGACCTCCATTGTGTCTTTATGTTTGCATCTCTAATGATTGATACTCTTCTTTTTTCCCTAAAACAAGTCTCCTTGTGTCCCTTGGAGGAAGGGGAGGAGTTTCATCATCTGAGTATTTGGTGGTGGAGGTGTTATTGCAAGCGTTAGGCACCGGCCCCACTAGTCAGTCAGGAAACAGACCGAAAACGAGTCAAACGTGTTCACTATGTTTGAATCTGTCTAGAATGTGTAGAATGTAGGCGTGAGATTTCTGACCGCTAAATGACTCTCATTGGCTAAATTGACGATTAGTAATAGCAGTATTTCTGAAGTTGTCATCATGACTTGATGCCTGACATAAGATACAAGTCAATATAGATGCTCTATGCAGCTAATCTATGTAATGTATGAATCTAGCACATTTCTAAAACATATTTATTCACAAAAGTGGTTTAAACATGCTTTCACTGCTTTGTTGGCACAAACGGGCAATGCTGCATCATTCGTGGGGGACAACAGGTTTACTGTGCATGTTGTTATTCTCATCAGTATATGAACTAGCATCAGCAGCTACTGTGGTGCTATTCCCAGGTCTCACCAGTAGGGGAGTAGTCCACCCAGGAGAAGGTGATGCCCCCGTCCCGGACGCTCTCGCTGAAGCGCAGCAGGAACGTGCCCCTCTGCTTCTTCTTCAGCAGGGACTTCTCCTTGTCTTTACTGACAAACCCCATGATGGAGCTGAACACAGGACACGCACAAACATCAACCTCATCTAAGACTCGCAGAACAAACACATCTTTGGCGAAGTTAGTGTTAGGATGGAATTTTGGTCGTCCTTGTGTAACAGTCAACTAAGGTACGCCCTTGGAGGGGAGTGGCAGAGTTTGGCATGAAAGTTGTCTCCTCATTAAGGCATGGCACGATAAGGGATACTCCCGCCGTCAGAATAAAGACATAAGACATCTCTGTCCGAGGCATGATCGGGCCATTACCTTTGATGTATCCCAGCTGTTCTTTAGTCACATTTATCCCTTTTGTCTAGCCAAAACTAGTTTAATTAAGATGTGTATGTCACTACTCTAATATAAGTATGGGGGCCTTAAGACCACTCTTCTATTGTTCTATTGATTAGATTCGATTCAACATTGCACCATAGCCTACAGGAACATCAAAATGTTAGGCTAACAATGAAATGCAGTTGACATCGTGAATAGCATTCTTTTCTGAAATACGTGTTTTAACGATCCAATGACATGTTCCTATGCATCTACATTAAACTAAGTTATTCCACGGATTTTACCATTTTTTAATGATTATTTGCAAAGATATTGGGCTTCTTTCCCATGTTTTTTCGCGGCGCCGGCAGCTATGTTTCATATCACTGCCTCGGTTCGCAAAGCATTGTGTGAGTTTTCATCTACCCCTCGGTTTCAAGTCAGCATCTGAAAACCCTTGTTTTGGAGGGCTGTTTGAGTGTCCACTAGCCCTCAATATGCCCCCTAGCCCTAGAAGCTAAAAGGAATGGGACACACTACCCTACATGTGAATGCGCAAAATGTAGGGGTAGAGCCAAGGGCTAGGGCTAAGGGGGAGGGTATTGGAATTGGGCCTTAGTCTGTCTATGATCAACACTATTTTATGTCTGCTGTATTGAGACTCCAATCCAATTTATTGCTTAATAAATCCTTTGTACTTTGAATCTCTGATCGAGCGTCCTGCACCTTTGTTCCTCTCTCAAGTGACTTGGTATGAAATATCTTCCTTTCAGTTAGGACAATGTTAGTCTCAGTTTCCAAGCAAAATAGGTTAAAATGTATTTGTTCTTTATAGATGTGTAATAAAGGCATTCTGGTGTACTCATACTCTACAGTATGAGCCTAATGTGTGTGTTCCTAGGTGACAAGGCATTAGCAAACATACCCATCTCTCCACAGGTTCTCCAGGTGGGTCTTCACCATGACCTGGATTCCATCGAACCACACCCAGAACGTGAAATTGGTGGCCAGGACATTTTCCTGCAGCACATGAAGGTGGCAGACAATTGGCATAAAAAAGGCATATTCAGAAGGCATCTTCATCAAGCATAAAAATATTTTTTTTCTATCTGCAATGGTAAAGATATCAGGTTCTCACCTTGCTAAACCTGGCCCAAGAGATGGTGTTGGCTTTATAACTCTTCTGCTTTCCTGTTGTGACAAAGAGCTTGTTGATGATTTGATTACATGAAAAGATACTTGGCATTAGTGAGATGTTAGCCTTGCTGTGGTATCAAGAGTGTTGTGGAGGGCAGTGTCCATACCAAAGAGTTTGTGTGCGATCATGTCCAGCTGATTGTCATTCAGGCCTCTTTTGGTAGTGGAGAGGAACTGCCAGCTCAACATCTCCCCAAACTGCGGCCAGGTGGCCGCAGGGCAATTAGCGAAAAACAAAATGTTCTGGACACACCCACACACACACACCCACAAACAGAAACATACACACATAGACACAAACAGTATTTTAATCTTTTCATCATCAAAGCAGACACAAAGCAAACAGACCCAGTGGTGTAGTGAAGAGTATACCCACTTCTTGATCCATGGACCCACAGTATACCCACTTCTTTCAACACCACTAATGTAAAAACTCACATTTCTGTTACAGTAAACCCACTTTAGTCAAAGTATACCCACTTCTTTGATCACCACTACACCCCTGGACCTACTTAATATCTCTGTTTCCGATAGATATCTATCTACGTCAGTTTAGACATGGTGACCTAGAGGTGACCTCTGACCTTTGGGTTTTCACTCAGCCGGTTGAACCAGAGGATGGAGGCCCAGGCACTCTGCTGCTGGCTGGAGTTAGAGATGATGACCACGGGGAGTGATGAGGTCTGGGGTGGGGCACCAGTCAACAGGAAAACAAACATTTAGGAGACACTTGTGTGAACATAACATACTTTGTTGATGAAATTTACTCTCGCTGAAAAGGGAGGAAAATAGAAATCTAGAAAGATTTCACAATTGTTAAATAGTGTGAACTAGTTAAATAGTGTGAACTGTAGGTGGACGACCAGCCAGCAAGTGCACATGATGCGTGTTCTTTAGTGGCAATGATGTGGAAACGTGGAATTTAGTATGATACACTACAGGAGATTTAAAATCCGAACCGATTTGTAAATCAGGTTGAATCACGCACATAAGGAGAATCTTAACAGATGTTCTTCTCGCGAATCTCAAACATGCACACACTACAAGATTTGAAAATAACGGTTCATCACACACTACAGGATATTATTGTGCCCGAGGGAGCAACGAACCACTCGTCTCGCTTGTTAAGTAATGACATAATACTCTAAATATCAAATATGTTTGATATTATCGGGGCCGCCCTGATGGGTCTGCGAGCCGATCGGGAGGTATAAGATTGGATGTGTAAACTCCTCACATTACAAGATCATCTGGGTCAAACCTCGGTTCCGACCAAAGTTCCAGACCAGATTTCTCCTCCATTTGTTGGGAGGGGTGAATCGGGTGAATCGGCCCAAAAATCCTGTAGTGTGAGCCCGGCATAACCTATGAGAATCCTAACGTAAAACAAGGATTAAACCAGCCAGGAAGCTTTTACACACCAAACGCTGTGGATCTGAACACTAGAAGTGTCCCTGAGCAGAATAGACTAGACTTTCAGTGAAACACATAGAATAGTTTCAGTGTTCCAAGCATATTGTATTGGCAATGAGAAAAACAACTTCAATCGCGTACCACTACTACCACGACATGCGCTCTAACCAAGAATTTAACTAGCTAGGAAGCACTTACATGTATGTCACTGTACATGTCTAAACTCAATGGATTTGGAAAGTAGAAAGGCCCCTGGGTAGAATCGACTGTACAGTACCTCTACTCAAACATATAAAATATAGTTTGTTGTGTACAAAGCAAAATGATATTGGCGATGGGAAACCTGAACTGTGGCTGATTTCATGTGGTTGGGGGACAATGAGAAGAGATCAGACTTTCTGAATCCCCAGAGGAGCCGGAGGAAGACCCACCTGCAGTGGAACAGAGAAGCCGTGCAGCTCGAACTCTGTGTCAAAGTTGATGATGTGCAGCTCCTCGGTAACACTGAGAGACAACTGGAAGAGACCAGAGCGGCACTCAAACACACACAAACACACACCAACGCCTGTCTTTAAACGAAATCTAACACGTACAGTACACTGTATGGATGAAGTGAAAATAGTTAATTTCTTTTCAGTTTGAGTTTTGAGTGCTGAGAGGACATGTTGATGATGTGATTGAACTCACGTCGTTGATGCCCTTCCCTCCTCCTCCAGACTTCTGCTCTCTCAGGGTCTACAGGCACACAAAGCAGAGTAGCTCAGACCATCGGTCAAACCACTCTTAGGCTGGCATTACTGGCTGCCAACCCCACAGCCCGACGTCACCTACCAGGTGTCTGAAGTCAGCCACCATGCCCCCGCTCATGCTCTCTGCCATGTTCAAGGCCTTACTGTCCGTACCCAGCAGGTTGAAGCGTCTGTACCTGCCGGGAAACACAACAGGGAAGCAGAAGGTGAGCATGTTTGTCTAACACAGACCACGGCCACAGGGCTGCTGAGGCAATGGTTTTGTCTCAGATGTCTATGAAACAAATGTATCTTTCATACTCAGGGAGTATGAAAGATACATTTCCTTCAAAATAAACTTAAAATCTTGGTTGAGAGATGGTCAAGTATGCGACCATTTTCACTGAGGAGTTGTAATGTATTTTAATGTATTGTAATGTATTTTATCAGCAGACCTAGTAACCTACTGCTTCCTACTGTGTTTTAATTATTGTAGTGCTCATGACACCTGCCCCAGAGACTACGGTTGAAAATTAGCCAATCTGGCTAAACTGGCATATTTACAGAAATATTCCTTAAAGCAATACATAGCGTTTTCTCCGGTTTTCTCCGAACTGCAGGCTCTGCAGTTATCAGATTGTCTTTTTCTTTTTCTGGCTTCCTCCGTGATGTTTCGCTTCGGTTTTCTCACCTCCGCCATGATATCATTGCATGTTCTATTAATACATCCATGCATGATATCCATAGACGCCGGAATAGTTAGCTACTACTGTGTTGTTTAAGCACAACGTTGCGCATGCACACTTCGACTGAATGCTTGCGTCCCGGGGGCGCAAGTTTTAAAAGGTAATAAATGTCAATGTATTATCTTTCTGAGTAGACTGTTTGGACGATTCAGCTTACTTTGAGTAAATCTAATTGGAGAATTAGCACCAGACATGTTTGTAAAGGTCCAAATATCGCGATGTATTGCTTTAGTATGCACTGTCTCTGTATTTTAAACCAATAAACTAAACTAAACTTTCTTTATACATTTATTTCTTATTTTGAAAGTTTTCTCCCAATTTGGTAGCCAATTGCACCTAACATATTGTCCAATTGCCCCCTTGTCGCTATAGAGGATTCCCCGCACAACCGTGCGGTCGGCGATCTCAAGGAGAGCAGCTACCTGACTCTCTCAGTTACCTGATTCTCTCAGTTACCTGACTCTCTCAGTTACCTGACTCTCTCAGCTACCTGACTCTCTCAGCTACCTGACTCTCTCAGCTACCTGACTCTCTCAGCTACCTGACTCTCTCAGCTACCTGACTCTCTCAGCTACCTGACTCTCTCAGCTACCTGACTCTCTCAGCTACCTGACTCTCTCAGCTCGAGACCGTGACTCCCACACCAGATGGGGTCGCTGTGGTGCGACGAAACCTCTAGCCGATAGGAGCCGGCAGCCAATGTGCCACCCCCTTCAGGGATCCGGCCATACAGGGGTCTGGCGAGACAAGGGCATGAACCCTGGTCCCCGGTGGGCAGCTGCACCCACACACGGTGCATTAGACCACTGCACCACCGCAGATCCCCATCATTTCATATATCTGTTGAAGTGGTTTTGAGACAAATTCCGCAATGGGCCATTTATAATTTGCTGTCTGTGGCAACACACACTTTAGCCTCCCACGCCATTCTAAGGACTGTGTAAACAAACTACTCACCCTTTGACCTGAGGAGCCTCCCTGATAGAGAGAAACACAGAGACAGTTCAGTATGATGAACACTGGAACAGTTCAACTATACAGTGTCTGAGCCATACAGTACTTTTACATCATTATTTACAGAAGAACAATGCTCTTTTCTGTATTTACACAATTTCCCAGAGGATTCCATCTCACCTGTCCATGGACACCTTCACCTTCATGGCATGGTTCAGCTCAGGAAACTTGACCAGAAGTCTGTTAAATAACACAGCACCATGCAGGTCAGGGTATAGAACTCACACAGGTATTTGCTAGCTATATACACTCACTGTACCTAAACTAAGGTCCACAGATGTCGTAAAGCAACTTGGACTTAAGTACTAACCTGGTCTTGACAGAGAACTGGACGTTAGTGCGCAGGACTAAGGGGCCTTTACCCTGAGGCATGGATGGCTGAGTCTCCACCACAAAGGCACTTAAAAACACACAAACAAAACATAAATACAACACACACACACACACACACGTGTCTTACATGTAGGTCCGTGTGATGAAAGATGGAACCTTGTATGTTATCTGATCGCCAATGCATGTGCATCTCTCCACATGATTATCACTTTACAAAGACCAGAAGGAGGGCTCACATCACACCAGTTTTAAAATCACTACACTAGTTACTGACACTAGTCAGTTTTAGAATAAACTTTTAAAATATACACCTACAGTAGTAGGTCTCTCAAGTGCTCTGGCACTGAGCTTTTAATGGTTCCTAGAGCCAGGACTAAGAGGCATAGGAAAGAAGCCTCGTTCTTATGCCCCCAGCCTTTGGAACACCCTGCCAGAGGACCTGAGAATGTCTGGGACCGTGGAAATCTTTAAGCGAGATCTTAAAACATACCTTTTTAACATTGCTTTTACCACATAGCTTTACTTGTCTTAATATCTTAGTGTTTCTAAATTTGCTTTCTCTGTTTTTATAGTTTTAATTCTAATTTACACTATCGTTATTTTTTTATTATTTTACTTTGTTTCTTTTAAATCTGTTCTCAATGTGTTTGTATGATTTATGTTTTATGGAAAGCACTATATGCTACATTAATTTGTATGAAAGGAGCTATATAAATAAAATGACATTGACAATGACATAATTGTTTTTTGTCTCCATCTATACTTCAAGCCTTCTTTACGGCTCTTCTGGGGCAGAAGGCTGTGCTGGGAGAGGTGTCCAGGATCAAAGCGTCTATGCTGGCACTTTGAAAGCGATCAACGAGCCATGACCTTGGACGCCTGCTATATCATTCCTACATACACAAAACCACATTCGTCGTGACTAGCTCAGGTGTCTCTAGAATAACATGTCCTACTTACATATACTACAAATATTACAGTATATGATTGACAATGTGATCATTTATATAAACATGTTAGAATGATTATCTCATGTGCCTTGATTACTAATTGAATGCGCCAATGTCAGAACAAGATATCAGTAAAAGTCTTTATAGGCTGCATGGTCAACTTGCAGTAAGAGAAAAATATTCCTTTAAGACCTGGGTTCTCCAAGGTTCCCCAACAGTATTTTAGGCTTGCCTTACTGAAGAGAACTGTAGTTGATGATTAAAGTTCACACATTAACATGTGTACCCCCATTAATATGTACCTCTCAAATTTATTCTTTATTACCCATTAACGTGCATCACTTTATAACATAACACCTTGATATATAACAAATTATACTTTGTCTTTATTATTATTTTTAAACCACCTGAACTGTATACTTGTACACCTGTACTTAAGACTGTGTGTTCTGTCTTAAGACTGTTGGTTCTGTGGTGGAATTCAAGAGTTCAACTTACATATATCTTCAAGACAATATCTACCGTTTGTTATAATGGGCCTCTTGTTATATGACCTGCCTTGTATATCTTGGAAGAGCAAAAGACCTTTGACCTTAAACCTTTTAGTGAGAATATAGGAGTGCAGTTTTACTGGCGCCCCAGATACTGTAATAGTAAACAGCTGTTCTACAGACAGAGAACTGATATCACACCTTTGTTGTTCAGAATATGTTCTGTATGATGTATGCTTAGACCTTGAGGAGAACAGCTGCAGCCAGACTCCCAGACATGTTTTCCTTGAGGAACAGTCTGTCTATTGTGAGAACCATGAGCCGTCAGAAGGAGAAGGAGAAGCCATTAGGAAGGAGAGGGTTGGCTGCTTTAATACTGTTTATGGCCTTGATGACTGGCCTGGGAGGAGAGGGTTGGCTGTTTTAATACTGTCTATCGCCTTGAAGACGCCAGAACTGACCATTACTTCTCTGTATGCTCTGTATGCTTCGGAGTAGACATTATTAACTATATCCAGAACGTCTAAACCTTATTTCCCCCAAATGTAACCCTTTCAGTGGGTATGTGTTTGTGTGTCTGCATGTGTGAGTACACGTGTGTGTGTGTGTGTGTGTGTGTGTGTGTGTGTGTGTGTGTGTGTGTGTCTGAGACCTTTTGAGCAGCGTTGTGAGGAGGTTGTCCACCCTCTTCTGCAGCGCGGGTTGCTGAGCAGGCACAGGGTCATGTTCGTACGACACCTTCACAATCAACTCCTCCAGCTTCATTAGGAACTTACGGACCTGGAACAGACAGTCCGCCTCCGCCGTGAACCTACACAGGTCAGAGGTCACATACTGGTCATTCAGGAGGTCTTCTGGGGGTGTCATATACTGTTCGTCACAGAGCTCTGGGATGAATGCTATTTGCCAAAAAACAGCCTTTCAAGTAAAGGATCCCTGTGTTTGGTGAGTGGGAGAGTTTTCCTTTGTTTTCCTTTGCTCCATTACCAGGTCAAGGCTGATATATGGCTCAGTGCGAAACCAGGGCCTACAGCGGTAAATACAGTCACCACTGATGTTGAAACTGTAGTGTTCCAGCAAACAAGCTATTAAGAGTATAACCTCTTCCTCAGTGTGTGTGTGTGTGTGTGTGTGTGTGGGCTGTGCTGTACCATTTCTCCAGCTGCTCCAGGCAGGTGCTGTCCGGGGCTCCTATGCAGGCCCTCTGCTGCCTCCTCTGCCACTCCAGCAGTTCCTGCTTAACCAGTAGCTCCAGCAGCTCCCCAGCGCCGTCCAGCAGCGCCCCCAGGCTGGCCAGCATGCACTGGGGGGCGGAGGGAGGAAGGACATGGGGGAGAGGGACAGGGAGACATGCCATGTGTACAGTGCTGTATATATCAATGCCATTTCAATGGCTCAGGGGTAGATGGAGCTGTCGCCGCCGGCTGAAAGACAACAAGCATCTAACCTTCCTTGAGCCGTCCAGTTTATTGAGGAGCTCCTGCAGCATCCTCCACTGTTCTTTCCTCTCTGCCTCAGCTGTGGTCGCTGCAAACACACACCTGTTAGCCACCTACCTTCACACCGACAGAGCTACAGTACCTCCACAACTCAAGCCCAGAACCCTTGGAAACTGTGAATGTCAATAAACAAAACAGAAAACTATCTAACTATTGTCCGTCCGTCAATCTGTCCTGAGAGACAAGGTTTATGTCCAGACCACAGACCTGCAGTGAGCTCACCTTCTTCCATGTTGTGAATCTGGTACTTAAAATCAAATTCATCTTGCTGTTCCTCCAGACATTTCACTATGTATTCCATGCGCTGTATTTACAAAAATACAAAACAAAATGTCACCAAACCGCCACAGCAACGGCTGCATGTGTTACATGTAAACCTCTGGACTTACAGCAACAGAAAATATCCAAGATCACAGGTGTATGGTTGTTATAACAAGTTCAAACTCAAACACTGGTTTGACTGTGAGGGCAGCTCACCTCTACTTTGTTTTTGAGGCTGTCCACTTTGCACTGTACATTCCTCTGGCTGTCTGTCTCCATGGGGTTGTGTTGGACCTGAAGCTGTTGAACCTGAGAGATAGAGGATGAAGAGGAAATTGTGTGAAAAGTAGGCTAGAACGGAGTGGCTAGCTGGGAGTGCTAAGCTACATTAGCTGTTTTGTTGGCCATGCCTTCTCTTCTCTCAGGCAACCTGCTCACTGAACAGCCACTGGGCCACAACCTCAACAGCTTAACCAAGGCCATTCAGAGTTAAAAACAAAACAAAAAAGCATGTGTTGGGGGGGGGGTTCACCGTGGCCTTAAATTAAACTTTATCATTCTTATGTTATAATGTGCAACGCATGTTTGTTATCGTCTTTGCTGTAAGATTGATTTGTGTGCATTTCCTATTTAAAAAAAAATCATATTTGGTCATCTTGCTGGTTAACCTCTGGTACCTCCAGACGTTCTGCCGTGTGTCATCCTCTTCAACGCAGGTGCAGACCTCCCATATTGTTTTATTTATGCTCAAAGAGTAAGTGAAATTGTTTTCCACCAAATATGCAATATCTCTGTTTTCCATAGTTCACTGACTCACTGCTGCTGCTGAGTAGCTAACATAACGTAACATAACATCACATAACATAGCATAGGATAACGACAGACAACAATGATGAATAGGCTAGGTGGGCATTTATTTCATCAGGATGCAATTTGAGTTGCGAGAAGCCAGACTTCTCCAGGTTCCCTTGACCATTTGTTGGAAGCACCTTGATGAATCACAGTTTAGTTTACTTTAGCTTAGTTCATATTTTTGTAAATATAACTTAATCTGATTGCTTTTAACTTCTGGAAGGGACTTGGATCTACAGACTGAACTAGAATTTAGTATAACTAGAGTGAAGTATAATTTTCTTACTCTAATAGGTAGTGCTAAGTGCTAAGTCGTCTGAGTAGTTGTGAAGCTGCTTTGTTAGTCAATTCTTTTGTGAGTTATGCCGCGTTCCAGATAGGATTTTGAGCCCGTAAGTTACGACTTCAAGTCAGGACTCACAACTTCATAGCGTTCCAGGCAAACTGTTAGCCCCTCACACGACTGCTAAGTAACCTGACCAACATTAGCGAAATCAGGTTCAACGGTCACTCCGCCTGGTTATCGGATCTAAACTACTCGATAAAGTATCGCAGAGACATTTCAAAGGTACTCACAGAAGAAGGAAGGTTGCATCTTCAAAAACGCATGGTTTTGAAAGAAATGCGCTGCTAATAAACATGTTCAATCTTACACTCAAAAACGGGTCATATTTTCACAAAATGAATCACCGGCAAACGCTTAGAAGTAGACAAGCGTTTGATTTCCCCCTTTATCACTTTACTTAAAGATTACAAAGACCACTTATAATGTCATATAACCAGTTTATAATACAACATGTCTGTTCATAACAGCATGTTCCTTTTATCACTTTACTTAAAGCTTACAAAGACCACTTATAATGTCACAAAACCATTCATAATGTTTCATAAATTATAATGTAGCTTAACATAACACGTAGTAATCTGTAAATCAACTTCTGCAGAATAAGTGAGCTATAATGCTTTATGGCCTTTGGTACATTATAGGCTAGCAGCAAGTCCTCAAAAAAGGCTTTAGTTTTCGAGATACCCCTACCCGAGTTAGAACAAAACACAACCATGTTTTTTCATATTCCCTATGTGTCCCATTAATGAAATGTATGGTTGTGGAACTTTAGTTAATGGGGAAATAAGTTTTTTGGGCTATTCTTTAGACCTATCCTAATATCTGAAAAAGAGCTAAATTAAGCCTGTCCGATTAGGGGTGAGGTTACAAAAAAGCCCATAATTTGATAATGCTCACTCCGATTTTCATCAAATTTGCTGTGGTATGAAGTAGGTACCTGCCCAACATAACCAGAGAGTCAAATTTGTATTTATATATAAATAAATCCAGATATAAACTCATGTAAACATAGCATTAACTTAGGCGGAATTTGTATTTTTGTGGATAGGACAAGAGCACTCCTTAACTTTTCTCTTATTCATCGGGAAAACATAGATTTGCATGCAATATTCTGTTACTGGTTGGCCTAGGGTGCTATTGAACTAAAACCAAATGGTTGTGTGGATATATATTATGTTTTTTTGCAAACAAGTCGACTTAAGACCTACTACTACTCTGGAACCAAACAAATTAAATGATTACAAAATGCTCATATTTGGAGAGGGAAAGGCCAGGTGCTGTAGGCTACACCAAACAGTCAGAGTGTGAGTGTATAACCCAATAAAGCTTAACTAAAATTACAAACATAAAGATCCAAGGTGTAGGTAGAATAATTTTCATTGAAATAATCCATTTAAATCAGAACCAAGAACATACCATACAAAAATGTTCTTCTTACTTTAGATATTGAATTGTCAAATTGCAGGTTCTTCAGACACATCTGGGGATACATTTTGACATCCTGCACAGCAAGTACAGAACTCTGTACAGGGAAGGCCAACAGAGAGGCACTGGCACTTTCCAGTCTGTCCACAATTTGCATCAGTGCAATATAAGTGTGTAATGTCTCTAACCTCTGTCGGTGCCGGGGGTTTCTTAAACAGGACGGGTTTGAGGGCTCCATCACTGACAGTCCATCCCTTGTCGATTGGACTCCATAGGAGAGGTTTGGGGAGATGACTGTGGCACCATATTGCGGTCTGGAACATTGCTCTCTGTACATGTTGTTCGAATGCATCCTCTGTTGGTGGGAGATTTCCAGAGGCTGCATCTGTTGTCGATGCAATGATGTAGCGGAGTTCATCCAGGTTAGTGCACAGTCTTCCATTTTCTTTTTTCTTTTTCCCATACAGGAGAAGCACATACTCTCTTGCTACTGGCAAAGACTCCTCCAAGCATCCAGAGAGTCCAAAGTGGGCCATGTCTTTGAGCTCACTGAGATGTGTCTTGAGTTTGTTGAATGCTGTTGTCTTGCCTATTCTATACAAACTGCTTGTTGTGTCACAGCCAGTGAGCGCATGACATGCTGGAAGACAGCTGGACATGTCTTTTCTGAGTTTGTCTGCTATAGTGTTGATGGGGAAATACCTCTCTCTCGTTCCATGCCCTGCATGCATGTAGACTTGAGATGATCCAAACACGCCTTTGCTTGCATAATACACCAGCAGTACTTCTACATCTGTGTCATCACACCGCACAATGATGGAAAAATATGAATCGGCAAGATGTATGGCATGTAAGACCATTCTCGTATCGGCCTCCTCCTGATCACTGTAAAGTGATGTGAGAGTGCTGATTCCTGCTCTGCTTATGTTCCTCACCTCCTCTGCTTTGGCAAACCCACCTGCCAGGATGATGGAGCCATCTGATTGGATCCTCTGTGGGCCTGCAGAGATGATGTAACTGCTCACAAAGATACACAGTGCCGTCTTGTTTCCACTGCTCCTCAGGTACCTCCTGTAGTTCGGAACATTTGCGTTACCTGTGATCACGTGTGGGCCCATCAGTTGCTCCTCTCCTTTGCCTCTCCAGGATCTTTATTGACTGTGGGTTGTCATATCTGTCAAAGACTATGACGACACATTTTATCTCTTGCTTCTTTAGAAGAGACAAGATCTTCTTGAGGATGCATTCAGCAAGGTCACTAAAAGTCAGGAAGGCTGAATCAGGAAGACTTTGGAGCAGAGCCATGCCATCAATGATATAGGCTGATTTTGCTGTGATTTCAGGCAGCTCTTGCATCACCTCCACTACAGACTCCAGTTTCTTTGCTAGGTCAGATTTTGTGGTTTTCCTCATCTCTCCATCATCATAGAAGAGAGAGGGTGGGACAGCAGCCAACTCATGAGACATTACATTTTCCAATGACACGTCTCTTTGTTTTGAAACAGCCAGGAGTCTCCTGAAGAGCACATCTGAATCCATGTGAAGCTTTGTAGATTTACTGGTTGCAATGCATGTTTTCATATCAGTGAATGTTGCCAATTTGTGTCTTTTCTCTGGGTTCCAGAAACTTGTTGGTTTTTCACTCTTTAGTCGTTCCTCTATGAAAGCTGTATTTACCCTTTCTCCATATTCCAGAAAGCTTGAAAGATCTTTTGTCACTTTTTGTGATGCTACTTGTCCACTTGCAATGTTGATTAGCTCATCAGGAATTTTCTCCAAATCAAAAGGGTTCTGCCTGTCTTGTACAAACTCCATTATCTGTGCTATTTCCCTCTCATCCCTGTCCATGCGGGCTGCTCCATGCTCTTTGTGGGATTTTGGTGTACCCGTATGTGTATCTCCATCGCAAAGCTCTATCATTGCATTGCGGTACTCACTGGTGACATGTCTTGTGATGAGCCATCTTTTCAGAGCTCCTTTTCGTAGGGTGAAGCCGACAATGCCTCCTTGACTCTTTCCTTCTCTGTTGATAGTTTGTTCAAGTGCTTGATCAGAGGCCACACAGTTGAAGTTTCTGTTTGTTGAGCGCCGCACAACAAACCCTCCCTCTCTCAGGAATCTGTAGGATTCTGGTTGGCTTTTCTCAAGAGCTTTCATCTCAGCTATGTACACTGGCATGTACTTTGCATAGTTCATCCTGCCAGCAGCCCGGAACCATGGTATTGCTTCAGACATGCAGTTGAGATGAAGTTCAAAGTTAGCCTCACGCTCTGTACGCAGCATTCTAAGTAAGAGATCAGCCCCTTCGATAAAATGTAGCCAGTACTTAAAGGTTGCTGACTGTTGAACTCCACTCTCTGAAAACTGCTGTATTTTTCTCCTCAGCTCGGGAAGGTCTGTTTCCATTTCCTTTAAGGACTGTCTGGCAGAACCCTGGTTATTGCCATGAAAGGCATGCTGTACATTTCGCAGGAGGTCCTCTTGTGCACCAGCCAGTGGAGCTTCATCTTGTTTGTCAAGCCAGGATACCATTGCTATCCAGAGGAGCCTAAAGAGAGCCTCAGATACAAGCTTAATGCTCCTGATACCTCCAAACTCATGATGGATCATTATGCCAAGTCCCAGTGTGATAGGTGTACGGCTGCTGCAGCACTGTGCAATCAGGTCATGGCAAAAGGTTAGAACACTTAGATTATTCTTCAGAGATGGGTCCTCATTACAGGTCTGCACTTTTCTAAATGCACTAGAGTTAACACACCAATTCACAAAATCATATAGAATGTTTGGAACATATTTACAGCACTGGGGAAGGGAAAGCTGACTGCTTATGTAGAATTGATGCTCATGCTCAACTTCTTCCATGGTTTTCCTTAGTATACCTGCAGCTTGGTGTAGGATTTGAGTATCAGTTAGTGCCTCTGTTCTCTGAGGAGGCATTGTTTCCCTGTCTTCTGCTAGTTTTTCTCCTGAGGAGTGATGCTTCTTTCATTGCATGACCAACAGTAATGCCGCTGGAACAAATTAGATCTGACTTTCCAGGACGTTCAATGAAAATGAGCCTGTCTCCATAATTTTGGACCAACTTTTCTTTGAGCTTCCATGACTTGTATACTGCAGCTGATTCTTCCACTTTACTAAGTCTTCTCCCATAGCTCTCAGTTACAGCACTCAGTGTTGTGACAGTCATATTATTTGAAAAGACTGTCTCATTTAACTCTTCAGTTAGCTCAATGAAGGCTCTTTGATGTTCGGTGAACTTTTTTTCTGAAAGATGCTTGTTTCTGGCTGCTGAAATATTATTTGCTGAAATGTAGTGTGCGAGGCAGCTTCTGTGGTACTTAGCATCATAAGCAAATAGATCTTGATGTGTCAGCATGCGAAGATGTATTTTTTCATCAAGCCTCTCTGAGGCAGCACTAAGGACCTTTAACCTTGTGCTTTCACCTGTTCCAGTACTTATTGCGGTCAACGGCCCTTTTTTATAGTGGGCTTTGTCGTCACAGATGAAACACTGATTGCGGATGTCAAATTCGGTGTCTCTGCTCAGTCTTGGTTTTTTGATTAGGGACTGATCCTTGTCTGTGTCTTGCACAGTCACGGTGGAAGTAGTGCAATAGGCCAGGTTGGTTGTGCTGGAGTAATTTGCTCTGCATGACTTGTGGTATGACACTTTCAATTTGAAGGAGAGTAGGTCACTTGAGTGGGGAGAGAGTCTCTTGTGAACCTCATCATTTTGTTCCTGGGCAACTTTCAATATTGTTTTTAGTCCTTCCAATTTGGGATTCTTGATATATGGATTTTTTTTTATCATCTTGCAGAGCTTTACTACATATCAGGCATAGCTTTTCATTTAGTCCCAGTGTCTGGCTTGTTGACTGTGCTGGCTCTGTTGGTTCCATAAGTGCACAGCTGGACTCAGACACAGCTGGTGAATACGGAAAACACAGTTAACATATTTGCCACACAGACTCACACACACACTGTCAAGAGTTATCTTTGTATCTGCAATTAGCATTGTACAATGGTATGCTAGCTAGCTAAAGGAATAGTACACTGGCTAAGCTAGCTAAAATACTAATAATCATTTCAACACAAAACATGTTATACTCAATTTAAGAATATATAAAAATGAATGAATCATTAGACGTGTGTTACCTGTCTGATCTGTCATTAGACTGGTAGTGAAGGGTTTCTTTCTTTTTTTATTTCTGCCACATAACATTATGTCAATCCTTTGGAAGTGGCAGTTTGAAAATGGCAGTTACAATTTTAAAAACAAGGAGGCACACTGCTGGATGGAATGGAATGCCTGAATGGAATGTGGTGCTATATTGACTTCAGAGGGTGATATGGATTGCATATCACAAATTAACACTAAACAATGAATATATCTCTTTCAGGAAGGGCTTGCTTATGGTTAATGAAAAGGATATTGACTTCCAAAACCTTTTTATTTTGTTCAAATGAAAAAGTTGTGTTATTTCACCATGAAAAATAATTTACTGTATATGCTTTCCGCCTATTCATCACTGTGTTTAGAGGTCAACAGTACATAATTAAAACAAATTATCAACATAAATTCAGGTAATCCATGTGCACAAGGTACTGTACCTGACGACTCTCACACAAAACTTTAAGTGGATCAGAGCTTCCTTTGGAAAACTAGACTGCGCAATGTAACCATTGCACCCCCCAGAAATATCTTTATTGGCTCTGTGTGGTGCATCACTTCATCAGTTGATTTCACTAATATCCCACAAAAATAAAGTTCCACAACAGTGCATTTCTTGAATGGGAAACCCAGAAGATAAAAAAAAATCATTGTTGTGTTTTGTTCTAATTTGGGTAGGGGTACAGTACCTCAAAATCTTAGGGCCCCTCCTGCTAGACTAACAAGTTCCGCCTACACTAAACTGATGTTTGCAGGACTATATTCTAGTATTTCTTTGGGGAAATTACATTTTAACTCTTTGGTGTTGTTGGACAGTTACTTGGGTCAAACCACAGCAAAGTTGATGCAAATTTGAGTGAGCATTATGAAATTATGGGCTTTTTTGTCACCTCACTCCTATCCGGACAAGCCTAATTTGGCTATTTTTCAGATATTAGGGTAGGTCTAAAGAATAGCCCAAAAAACTTATTTCCCACAAAAATAAAGTTCCACAACCATCCAGCTCATTAATGGGACACATAGGGGATATGAAAAAACATGGTTGTGTTTTGTTCTAACTCGGGTAGGGGTACCTCAAAATCTGAGGGCCCCTCCTAGACTATTATGTTATAATGCATTTTGCAGCTCGGAATTATGATCATTCATAACTAACTGTTGTAATGTTTTATAAAGTTGGTTATGAGGAGTTATGAAAAGGTACACATGATTATAACAAGTGCTATAATGACTTATGTATGCATTATGAGACATTATTAATACCTTTATAACACATTATAGATAGGGGCTTCATAGAAAGTGTTACCACTTTTTTTTGTTATCACAGTCTGGCATAGGTCAATGATTAGCCCCAATATTGTTTTTGATGGATAATTACTTTTTGTGCAATCTCATTCTAAACAAATAGTTACGTTGATGACCCTCATGACCAAAATTGGCCACGTATAAAATCCTTATATTTTAACATATTTTTGCATACATCTATTACAAACGTTTGCTCATATTTTCACAAAATGAATCACCGGCAAACGCTTGTCTTCTTCTACACTGCTGTCATGGGTGGTGCGCTGTGATTGGACGGCAGCACACAGCAGCGTAGAAGAAGACAAGCGTTTGCCGGTGATTCATTTTGTGAAAATATGACCCGGTTTTGAGCGTAAGATTGAACATGTTTTTTTAGCAGCGCATTTCTTTCAAAACCATGCGTTTTTGAAGACGCAACCCTCCTGCTTCTGTGAGTACCTTTGAAATTCCTCTGCGATACTTTATCGAGTAGTTATGATCCGATAACCAGGCCGAGTGACCATTGAACCTAATTTCGCTAATGGGGGGATAAGGGACTACTAGTACTGTCAGGTTACTTAGCAGTCGTGTGAGGGGCTAGCAAACTGTCTGAGTGCGTGGAATTCTGGATAAATGTAAACAAGCCAATATGGCAAAAGTTTGAGATTTGTCACACTGTCAGAGCTGGCAAGCTAAACATTGTATGCCTAATTTTGCTATGCTAAGAAATCGTACGTTACATAATTTTATTTATTGACATGATCGACTTTTCACCGTTTTCATGGTCAAGTTCAGGTTTACCTTAACGTTAGCTAGCTATCTCTTGTCAACATATTTGGGCGTCATTACATACACATAGCAGATTGGAGTGCATAATCGTTTGTATTATTTTGATTACAATGTACAAATTTACTTTATGTTGCCCTAAAGTTCTCTTTGTCACCGTACCCATGTGGGCTGCCATCTTGTTTAGAGGGCTGTGTGACGTCAGAGAGCGCAACTGGGAGTACATCGATCTGGTACGAGTTCACGGGTGGGAAGTTACGGGTTTGACTGCCATTCCAGTGCATTTACACGTGTAGAAGGTTGGAAAAACCCGGGTTACGGGTTGCCTGGAACACACCATTAGTTTCTGCCTGAGATAGACTAATTGCCCTGGTGACTGCCCTGAAGGAGTGGCCTACTCTCCTGGCGGACAATTAGCAATCAGTAGCAACAGGCTTTAAAAACAGAAATTTCACAGAAATGAAAAAAGCATTCTGTCCCATTTTGGTTCACATAATTGGTCATAGTGTTCACCTATTCAACGATGTATGCCAAGAAAATTACCAAATTCTACTTTTGTTGTAATCTTATATCAAAGTATATAATTTCGTACTTCTTGGAAAACGGTAGGTCACATGCAATTACGACAACAGGTACCTTAGATTTTAGGCCAATAATCTCACGACATCCACCCGTCAATCAACGCTATCCTTCTATCGAATCTGTCTAAAGTTCTTAAAACCCGTCCAGTTGTCAATGTTCCAATCAAATTCCTCTAAACATATGTCCCACCCTCATAGCTTGTTTGCGTCGGAAATACTTAAAACTACGGAAGTTAGATGATCTCAAACGTCCGTTTCTGTGCAACTTTAAACACTGCTGCCCTAGACGGCGACAGCTCCCTCCGGTGCGCGACCGAAGGCTAGGGCGACCAAAGGCACCGGGCGACTTATTCAAGAGTAACTTCATCAAGAAAAACTGGGTCAGGAAAGTAGTAAGTCTACATTTACTTCTGTACCTGTTTTGTTACCATTATGTGTTTGCATCCTATTCCTGTTTTGTTCCCTCTTCGGGGGTCACACAGACATTGGGTCCCCCCCAGACTCCATAACCCCTCTAACCTCATCCATCCCACTGTCTCAACTCATAGCGAGCAAGTGGTGACAAGGGGACTTTGGAATTGCCAGTCGGCGGTGCCCAAAGCTGAGTTTATAGTAAGTAAGTAAGTCTCAGGCTCCTCGCTCTCCCTAAACTTTCTTGCTCTCACCAAGACATGGATCACACCAGAGAACACTGCCACACCCGCAGCCCTGTCAGATGTGTACTCTTTCTCCCACACTCCCAGAGCTGTGTGACAGGTGGTGGTACTGGCCTGCTCATTTCCCCAACATTGAAATACTCTCTCTTCTCTATTCCACAGTTCTCCCCGCCCTCTTTTGAATTCCATGCTGTCTCTGTCACGTATCCAATCAAGCTCACCATTGCCGTTATGTATGGCCCACCAGGTCCTCTTGGTGAATTCCTGGAGGAGCTTGATACACCAGTTTCGCACTTCCCTGATGATGGGTCCGCACTCATCCTTCTCGGCAACTTCAACAACCAGAGTGAGAAACTGGAACCTCTTCTCTCTTTCCTCTCCTCCTTTGACCTCTCTGTCACTCCCCTCCATCTCTCCGACCACTATTTCATGTCCTACTCCCTCTCCTTCCCCTCTTACCCCGTAACTCCTCCTCCTACCCACATGGTTACCACCTGTAGCCATCTCCGCTCGCTCTCCCCTTCTGACCTTTCCTCTGCCGTCACCTCCACCCTCCCCGCCCCTGAATCCTTCTCTCTCCTAGCCTCTGATACTGCCACTGATCTTCACCTCTCTACTCTTTCCTCTTCTCTGGACAATCTCTCTCCCCTCACCTCCAGGCCTACACGCCCAACTCCACCTGCCTCATGGCTGTCGGACTCAGTGTGTACTAATAGATGGAGCCTGAGAATATCTGAGCGTAAATGGAGGAAAGGCAGACTCCCAGAATCTCTTCTTTCCACATTCTCCTCCTCCCTGTCTGCTGCTAAAGCTGCTTTCTTCCTTTCTAAAATCCTAACCTCTGCTTCCAATCCTAAAAAACTCTTTGAAACCTTCTCTCACTACTTCAGCCCCCACCTCCTACTCCCAACTCCTCCCTTCTCCCTGATGACTTCAAGGCTGGCCACTCGACAGAAACAGCCCTCTTGCAGTGACGGAGTCACTCCATGCTGCGAGAGCGAACTCTCCTCTGTTCTGATACTCCTAGACCTGTCAGCAGCATTTGATACGGTAGACCACCAGATCCTCCTCTCCACCCTCGAGGAGAAAGGCGTCGCTGGCTCTGCACGCTCCCTGTTTGCATCCTACGTGATCCAAGCCCTGGTCATCTCCCGCCTGGACTACTGCAACTCCCTCCTTGCTGGGGCCCCGGTGTCAGCCATTAAACCCCTGGAACTTGTTCAGAAAGCTGCTGCTCGCCTGGTGTTCAACCACACCAAGTTCTCCCACACAACTTCCCTTCTCCGTTCCCTACACTGGCTCCCTATAGCGGCTCGCATCCAGTTTAAAACTCTGGCGCTAGCCTACAGGGCAATGAAAGGAACAGCCCCCTCCTACCTCCAGGCCATGGTCAAATGTTCACCCTACACGCCCTCCCGACCGCTACGCTCTGCTACTTCGGGGTGACAGTTTGCCCCGTCACTCCGAGGCCCCTGCGGTCGATCGACACAGTCACGGCTCTTCTCTGTCCTGGCCCCGCAGTGGTGGAACGAATTGTCCACTGATGTCAGGACAGCAGAGTCGCTGCCCATCTTTCGTCGCAGGCTCAAAACTCATCTCTTCAAGAAGTACTACAACAATCCTCCCTCCTAAGCACCTATTGTATTTTAGATTGCTATTCTTGCACTTTGCCTTCAGCACTAGATTATGCTCTTAGTCACTTGTTTTAGAAAGAAGATGCACTTGTGAGTTCTAGCAAGTAGTAGTACATTGGCTTTTCCTACGTTAAATGCAATTATTGTTAGTCGCTTTGGATAAAAGCGTCTGCTAAATGACTGTAATGTAATGTAATCTGATTGGCTAATATAAAAATGTTTTAACTACATGGGAAGCCAACGGATTCTGGCTTCCCTTGACATACAATGTATATAAACACATTGCACATACATTAACACATTGCAAATATGCGGTATATTGCACATCATTTTGTATTTGCCCTTTGCTCCCTGCGCTACTATATATTTTGCACTGTCCTGTTTTTGCACTGTCCTATCTAGTCCCTGCACCCTGTCTATTGTTGTCTATCCATTAGTGTTATGCACCAACTGACCAGAACAAATTCCTAGTATGTGTAAAAACCTATCTGGCAAAATAAATTCTGATTCTGATCAGTATTTAAATTAGTGAAATAAGATGTAACTGTAAGAAGTAAAAGAGAATGTAACTTCCTGGTTGTCTGCGCAGTCTGTCTAACCTTTTCCGCCAGCTCTGCGTTCTGCAGGATCTGTCCCTCCTTGAACAGCAGCCAGAGGATGATGCTGGCCAGGACACATGGCTGCTCCTGGTATCTCTGTGGACCAGAAGGGGGGTCAGTAAATTACAATAGCCATATGGGTTTATTTTGGGTCCTCTGACTAACATGTGACCATCTCTCATAAAAACCACTCCAGCCAGCTACGGCAGCAAAAAGCTAGCAATTTGATGCCGTGGGTGGGGGGTACTTGTACGGAAGAGTCAGTTTAATCTCAGTTACACAATCCTTCTCTACAGGCACCTGTTCTCAGCTGAAACAACTCAGTGGCACTACACACTCAGCTGATGTTGTACTGCAGTTCCCAGAGGTCACTCTGCAGGGTGTGGTGTGTTCCAGGAACCCCCTACAGGGCTACAGCTGCGGTGGAGCTGGAACACAGACCTGGAAGTTCTGTTTCAGACGTCTGAAGTTGTGCTGCTGCAGGAAGTCCTCTTCCTGGACGAAGCGACCATGCTGGATATCCAGGTTCTCCAGCAGTGCCTGAAACACCACCAAGGCCAGGTCGTGGTCTTGCGCTGCACGCCCCCTGAGAGACAGAAACACAAACACTGGCTCAGCCAAAATATTCAATTATGGTACAAACAAGGTGACGTCCCTCCTCTTGTCCAAATTTTTAATCCCGTTATTTCTATGGTTTTCTACTATGATCCCTTTTTCTGTGGCAGAGCACCCAATAAGAAGCCCACATGAAGCACACCTGTTACCCATTATGTTAAGGGCCTCATAACTGTGTCAATAAATGGGCTTCAGTAGCCACTAGCTTTATTAATTTTACCAGACATTAAAGCAGTGTTGATTTAGGTAGAGATGACATGTGTGAGAGGGGAGGAGAGAGAGAGGGGAGAGAGAGAGAGAGAGAGAGAGAGAGAGAGAGAGAGAGAGAGCTGCCTCACCACTCCTGATTCTCTATCCAGGAAGCCAGGTAGTGGCGTACATCCATAGGGAAGTCATCCCCGTCATAAAGATCATCTACCTGCTGCCTGGAGACAGAGTCCAGCTGCCTCAGTCTCTCCCACTGGGCCATAGGCTACTGGGCGCACGCACACACACGCACACACATGCACACACACACACACACACACACACACACACACACACACACACACACACACACACACACACACACACACACACACACATATAGCTTGAGAAACAAGTACACAGTATTCAGTAGGATACATTAAAGAATGAGTATTAAAAGTTTAATCAAGACCTAATAATAATATACGAGGTGCGACCGAAAAGTCCCCAGATTGTGTCAGCCACGCTCATGCCTCTATTTGAATTGAAAAAACAATGATATCTCTTTGTTGCCCTATATCTCACGACTATTCTGGTATAATATTGTTCACCTCACTCAATCGGTGCTTCTGTGACAGGCTGTTTTGTAGAGTGTCGCAGGGGGTAGCTTGTCACAGTTGTGGCATTCGCTTTTGCCACCCACCTCTGTGGAAGAGATCAAAGCCACCGTGAGTGGGGAACTAAGGGGGCTCAAAGAGGAGGACTTTGCCAAGTGCTTCCATGGGTGGCAAAAGCGAATGCAGAAGTGCATTAACTATGGGGGGGACTACTTTGAGGGGGACAATGGGTAATTTCTCTGCAGATTCTGTAATACAAATGTTTTGAGAGTGTACTTTCTTAATTGTAATAAAATTGTTGAGTTTTGGGAGTTGGTAGAAAAAAGTGCCACAACTGTGACAAGCTACCCCTGCGACACTCTACAAAACAGCCCGTCACAGAAGCACCGATTGAGTGAGGTGAACAATATTATACCAGAATAGTCGTGAGATATAGGGCAACAAAGGGATATCATTGTTTTTTTCAATTCAAATAGAGGCATGCGTGGCCTACACAATCCGGGGACTTTTCGGTCGCACCTCGTACATCTGCAATTTAGCTCCAGGCTACTGTCTAACCGCCTCTTGTTGTGATTGGAAAATGTGTGTGTATATCCACGAACCACTCACCTACAGGCCAACATGAACACGTTAGTTACATTGAATAAGTCTAACATACAGTAGGCCTACACAATTTGCATAACGTTCACTGTTTCTAAACATGCGGAACTGACTACACGTAGACACGGTATGCAGACATGCATAGGCCTACTGTAAAACCAACACAGCTGACAGTTCTAAACTTAACGTTACTGTGGGGCTGATAGGGTTTGAGGCTAACTATTTACAATAGCTAACTGACAGCTTTCACGCACCTGCAATGTTGTGAAACTCGATTCTCGCGACAGTGTGAATTGTTCCCGTGCAGATTTAATATTCTTCCATTTAGGATTAATATGAATATTAAAATATATATTTACTTGACAATAACAATCCGACAGAGCGTCACTTTCTTTTCCGAATAGTCTTATTTAATGCGTGGTTCGCTCACCTCCTCCCTCACGTACAGTAGAGCGTCCTAATGCACTCTATTGGCTACAGCAGTAGTCCCGCCTATTTGCTCTTGACTCATAAACAACAAATCATTTTTGGTTCTGCGATACTGCTCTTAATGCATTATGAGCCTGAGTGGTTTGCGTCAGGCATCAGTTTTGTATTAAACCTTTTACAGAAAGCTGATAGGTACTTCTCGATACTGCGTAGTCATCTTCATTGGTCAAATGTATGTGCCAATCAATTTTCAGAGGCGTGTGGGAGAGGGGGCGAAATGGAGCAGCAGAATAGAAACCATGGCTCAGATAGAGCACGAAAAATTCCAAGAAATGACGCTATGAAACTTAACTGAGGTAGCGAATGATCCGTCCACACATCACTGCCTGGCGCTGGTTTTGAATCAGCAATAATAGCCTACATGAGACGTATCCTACTTAAAACACACAAACATACTTTTATTTAACAACGTCGTGTACATTTTACATTATACATGCATTATGCTTGTTTGGCAAGATTCAACACCATAGACACAATAGCCTAGCATGTCCCGAATCCCAATTACCCCCCCCCTTCAGAACGGAGCTACAAGGGATAGGGGTTGAAATCTTTACCTAAGAAATGGGACAACACTCGCTACGTCTTCAATCGGAATTTTATTAGTTGCCTGATTTTCTGTGGAGTCCCTGGAATGTTACAGTAGCCTATGATTGCTATTATAGTGACAAATCTGACCAAATTTCAGGACAGAACAAGACGAGACAGATTAATGAATTGAACAGCCAGGAAGCATGTTCGGCTGTTGACCGGCTGTTCCCTGTTGAGAAGGGAAGTGCAGAAAAAATGGACTATTGGATTATACCAACTGTCACTCAGAAATCGTTGTTTACACAAAGTTCTATTGATAAAATTAGATTCAACCTTGCACCGTAGCCTACTGGAACATAAAATGCTGTTAAATTAGGCTAACAATGAACTGCAGTTGACATCGTGAATAGCGATTTTTTTCTGAAATGCGTGTCATAACGATACAATGACATGTTCCTTTGCATCTACTTTAAACTAAACTTCCACGGATTTAAAAAATTGTTGAATGTTTATTTGCGAAGATATTGGGCTTCTTTCCCATGTTTTTTCATGGCACCGGCAGCTATGTCACTCGGTTCGCAAAGCATTGTGTGAGTTTTCATGGTTTTCATCTACCCCTCGGTTTCAAGTCAGCATCTGAAAACCCTCGTTTTGGGGTGCAGTTTGAACGTCCAACCCTCGATATGCCCTCTAGCCCTAGAAGATAAAAGGAATGGGTCACACTACCCTACGCGTGAATGCGCAGAATGTAGGGGTAAAGCCAAGGGCTAGGGCTAAGGGGGGGTATTGGGATTGGGCCACAGTCTAGGCCTAGTACTAGTAGACTACAATTCAGGTCGACTGTTTGAAGACTGGAGCAGTATATTCATGGTTACAGCACAAACGCACGTTTTAAATCATTATTTCTCATCTGTTACAAAATTCTCCTTGGTAAATATATAGGCCTAATAAATCTAGTTAGACACCAGACTATGATATATATATTGAAGAACCATACTCTATATTGTTGTAGCCTAGTAGTTACGCCCTGTCATATTCACAGAACACTGACATGATCAAGACAGGTCTAGGTATTCCTATATAATACATGTATGAGTCAATGCAAAAAGTGGGCTACTTTTCTCCCATGGTCAGTTCTAGGCAAATGCTAATGCCCCAGTGAAAAAATGGCTGACATCAATTAGTTGACGGTTTTGTGTCTCCTGAATAATGCTCCAATAATATTTCTTGTTGATAATAAAAAAACAACATTATTTTAGGTATTACTGATATAACGTTGATCCATGAGTATTCCTTGTTGAAAATTAAACAAAACAAAAATCTATATTTAAAGTAAATAATCCCTGCTGTTTGAATAGTGAGGTGGATATTGAGTCTGGCCTGACCAGTGCTGTATGAGCAGACAGAGAGAGAGGTAAGAGGGAGTTTCTGACCTCTAACTTTTAAGTCACATCTGTTTCTTCATTATCCAACCGCTATTAGTCTTTCTCTTGACAAACAGACAATTTGTCTGATTCCCTCAACACGGAGCTTTGTAGAATAAAGATAACTAAATCGCTTCATATCACATACAGTATGCAGACTACCACAATGTACAATCAAAGAGAAACAGGGTAAACAGGTAAATGCACTAAAGCAAAAAAGGAAATAAAAAACAACAACAAACATAATAGCCTACTGTCCTTTAGAAGAATACCTTTGATCCCTGTAGCACCCGATAATGTAATAATCAACCGATAATGTAATAACGCCTGATAATGTAATAAAAGTTTGACTTAAGTCCATCGAAAATGTAATAAAACCTGATAATGTAATAACTTAACCAATAATGTAATAAAATGTCCTGACTGATAATGTAATACCATTTTTCTGATAATGTAATACCTTATTACATTATTGGTCAAGTTATTACATTATCAGGTGGGTCTTTTTTTTTCAAAACTGGTAATGTAATACTTGACTGATAATGTAATAATTTAAAAAGTGAATGAATAATACTGTTAGGGTACTTTGTGGTATACTTTAGCGTACTTTGTGGTACTTGTGGTATACTTTGGTGTGTCTCATGATACATTGCAGTATACTTTGGGGTGCTTTGAGGTACTCTGTGGTATACTTTTCAGTACTTTGCAGTACTTTGTGGTATACTTTGGGGTACACAGCAATACTTTGCAGTACTCTGCAGTATACTTTGGGGTACTTTGAGGTACTCTGCGGAATACTTTGAGGTACTTTGTGGTGTGCTTTGGAGTACTTTGCGGTACTTAGTGGTATACTTTGGGGTACTTTGTAGTACTTTGCAGTACTTTGCAGTACTTTGTGGTATACTTTGGGGTACTTTGAGGTACTTTGCGGTACTCTGCAGAATACTTTGAGGTACTTTGTGGTGTGCTTTGGAGTACTTTGCGGTACTAAGTGGTATACTTTGGGGTACTTTGTAGTACTTTGCAGTACTTTGTGGTATACTTGGGGTACACAGCAATACTTTGCAGTACTCTGCAGTATACTTTGGGGTACTTTGAGGTACTTTGCGGTACTCTGCAGAATACTTTGAGGTACTTTGTGGTGTGCTTTGGAGTACTTTGCGGTACTTAGTGGTATACTTTGGGGTACTTTGTAGTACTTTGCAGTACTTTGCAGTAAACTTTGGGTACTTTGCAGTATACTTTGGGGTACTTTGTGGTATACATTGAGGTACTACTTTGCTGTATACTTTGGGGTACTTTGCTGTATACTTCGGGGTACTTTGGTATTTTGCAATATTTTGCAGTACTTTGCGCTTTACTTTGGAGTACTTTGCGGTACTTTGTGGTATACTTTGGAGTACTTTGAGGTACTTGGTGATTAGTAGGGCCCTTCAAAAAGGGGTTCAGTATTTTATCTTAACCTATATAGTAAGAGACAGGATTTAATTTAAGACATAGATTTAATAATATGAATTGAAAGCAAAGTGTATGAGGCAAATTATGTGAGGCTGCTGTTCATCAACTATAGTTAAGAGCTGCTATCCATTGACTAGATTTCAGATTGCAATACCATACCAACTTCTTATTAGCATGAACTACCCTTTATCCTCACGTCACCTACCTCTCCAGAGCACATGAGACAAATGGATGGAAGTGAGGTCTGAAGATGTGTTTATGGGGAAAACCAATGAGGTGCACACAATAACTGACATTCAGTTGCACATTGCCCGTTTGTTTATCCAAACTTTATATCATGTTATTCCAGTTTTTCGGATAGCCATAGATGTTTTAAAAATCATAATTACACTAGCCTACACAGGCATTACATTAATGAGGACAGAATTAGTGAGGACAGAATTTAAGGTAGGCCTACTCTATAAATCCAGACAGTACCAGCACCTTCAGGCCAGATTTGTGGACAAGCCCATCCTGAAGCTAATCAAGGATGTCCAGACCAGACACCAGATTGATCTTGTAGATATGAATAGATTGAAAGTATGGTATGGCAAAGCCACATAAAGATATATTCTAATGGTGCCAGACATCTTCAGTAGATATTTCTGGCTTAAGCAGCTGACAGGGAAAGGTAGCAATGAAATAGCCAAACAAACAACCACATTTATATTAAACATGGTCCTCATACAGTAATCCAAAATGACCAAGGTGCTGAGGGAACTCATGCAGTAGCTTAAAGTAAAGATCAATGAAATTTCCCCTTATCATCCACAAAGTCAAAGAAAAGTAGAGAGTATGCATCGAATATTGCATAAAAATATGTTGTATGATCTAGGGAACTTAGAGGGTGAAGGAGTAAACATAGCATATTCAAGTCAAAGTTTTATCGGTAACATGCAACATACCCTGACAATGAGCAGTGATGTTTCCACTAGCTGCTAAATATGTACACTAGGCAAAGTAAAAAGGAGAAACGTACTATACACACCAAACATATAAATATGTAAACCAAGTCCAAAATATAAAATATTTATTAATGGAATGAAATAAAATGAGCTGAGATGACATATTAAATTGGACAGTTCACCTAAATAGAGAAGTATACATATGGATCTAGAGAGAATAAATGTATGTATATTCACGTTTATTTACAGAATGTAGATTTTTATAATCTAGCAGGTATAAATATACAGTGCTGTTGTGCAGAGTATAGTACTGAGTTAAGGACAGAGATGAGCAGAGTGAACTCATTCCGGATGTGGATGGTCTGAAGGTAGAAGCTTCTTCTGAGCCTCTGTGAGTTGATCTTCTTCAGTAGGCAGTACCTGAGCAGAGAGAAGAGGCTGTTGTCCGGGTGGCTGGGATGTTTCAACATTCTCCTGACCTTGGTCCTGCAGCCCCGTGTGTCGATGTCCTGGAGGTGTGGGAGATATGTTCTGCTGACCAAACACTCTCTACAGTGACTTGTCCTGCATGGTGTTGCTTCCATAGCATGTTGGTAGTGTTGATGTTCTCAGTCAGACACCCTCTCAATCATGCATATACAGGAATGTTTGTTGTCCATGTCTGGTGATCTGTACATCAATATACTGTACTTGTAAATACACTGTCTCCACAGGGGTCCTACTGTTGTTCAGGCAATTGGCCGCTCCTGCTTCCTGCTAGTCCACTAGAATCACTTTCATCTTCCTGCTTCCTGCTGTAGTCCACTAGCATCTCCATTATCTTACTGACATTCAGGTGGAGGTTGTTGTCCTGACAACATTTAGTTTGGCATGCCACCTCCTCCAAGTAGGCCTTCTCATTATTGTTGGAGATCAGGCCTACCGCAGCTGTGTCATCAGTGAATTGATAATTGAGCTGGAATTGTAGGTAACTATGCAGTCGTGTTTGTACAGAGGATATGAAACAGCCCAGTGTTGAAGGTGAGAGGGTGACTTTCTCCAGTGTTTAGGGTGAGAGAAGATGATGCCCACTCTCGCCCCCTGAGGTCTGCCCGTCAGGAAGTTGAGGATCCACCTGTGCAGGAAGGGTTTAATCTCCAATCTCCATCCTGCGTTTGGAGATGAGTATGGGGAGTTATGGTATTGCAATCTGAAATATAGTCGATGGACAGCAGCCTCACATAATTTGCCTCATACACTTTGCTTTCAATTCATAGAATTAAATCAGTTCCTGTCTCCTACTATATAGGCTAAGATAAAATACTGAACCCCTTTTTGAAGGGCCCTACTAATCACTAAGTATCTCAAAGTACTCCAAAGTATACCACAAAGTACTCCAAAGTATAGCGCAAAGTACTCCAAAGTATACAGCAAAGTACCCCAAAGTATACAGCAAAGTACCACAAAGTACCCCAAAGCATACTGAAAAGTACCTCTGTATACCACAAATTACCACACATTACTGCAAAGTATAGGTAAGTACCTCAATGTATACCACAAAGTACTTCAAAGTACTCCAAAGTATAACGCAAAGTACCCAAAGCTTACTGCAAAGTACTGCAGAGTACCGCAAAGTACTCCAAAGCAGACCACAAAGTACCTCAAAGTATTCCGCAAAGTACCGCAAAGTACTGCAAAGTACCCCAACGTTTACTGCAAACTACTGCAAAATATCAAAGTACCTCAAAGTACCCCAAAGTATACTGCAAAGTACTGCAAAGTATACCACAGAGTACCCCAACGTATACCACAAGTACCACAAAGTACTCCAAAGCACACCACAAAGTACCTCAAAGTATTCTGCAGAGTACCACAAAGTACCTCAAAGTACCCCGAAGTATACTGCAGAGTACTGAAAAGTATTGCTGTGTACCCCAAAGTATACCACAAAGTACTGCAAAGTACTACAAAGCACCCCAAAGTATACCACTTAGTACCGCAAAGTACTCCAAAGCACACCACAAAGTACCTCAAAGTATTCCGCAGAGTACCGCAAAGTACCTCAAAGTACCCCAAAGTATACTGCAGAGTACTGCAAAGTATTGCTGTGTACCCCAAAGTATACCACAAAGTACTGCAAAGTACTACAAAGTACCCCAAAGTATACCACTAAGTACCGCAAAGTACTCCAAAGCACACCACAAAGTACCTCAAAGTATTCCGCAGAGTACCGCAAAGTACCTCAAAGTACCCCAAAGTATACTGCAGAGTACTGCAAAGTATTGCTGTGTACCCCAAAGTATACCACAAAGTACTGCAAAGTACTGCAAAGTACTACAAAGTACCCCAAAGTATACCACTAAGTACCGCAAAGTACTCCAAAGCACACCAGAAAAGTACCTCAAAGTATTCCCGCAGAGTACCTCAAAGTACCCCAAAGTATACTGCAGAGTACTGCAAAGTATTGCTGTGTACCCCAAAGTATACCACAAAGTACTGCAAAGTACTGAAAAGTATACCACAGAGTACCCCAAAGTATACCACAAAGTACCTCAAAGCACCCCAAAGTATACTGCAAAGTATCATGAGACACACCAAAGTATACCACAAGTACCACAGCGTACGCCAAAGTATACCACAAAGTACCCTAACAGTATTATTCATTCACTTTTTAAATTATTACATTATCAGTAAAGTATTACATTACCAGTTTTGAAAAAAAAGACCCACCTGATAATGTAATAACTTGACCAATAATGTAATAAGGTATTACATTATCAGAAAAATGGTATTACATTATCAGTCAGGACATTTTATTACATTATTGGTTAAGTTATTACATTATCAGGTTTTATTACATTTTCGATTGACTTAAGTCAAACTTTTATTACATTATCAGGCGTTATTACATTATCGGTTGATTATTACATTATCGGGTGCTACAATCCCCAAACATGATTTTACAATTTCCCTTGAGAGAATTAAACACTGAAGGTTATGTAAACAATCCAAACTTACTGTATATAATTTCATTAGTAATTTTCAAACTTTATTTGAGGTGTTTTTCCCTCTATTCTGAGTATTACAGTATTTTTTGCTCCGATCTTATCAATTTTGCCCTGGCAAATTTGAACCTAGAGAGAGGAGTTGGCTGAATCAGGAGCAGATTTGCCGGGCTGCAGGCTCTACTGCACATTAATGACCCCCTCCTCCCAGCTGTACTGGTTCACCATCAGGTCATCCTCCTGCTTCATGGAGCTCATCAAGTATTTGATCCCGGCCTTCAATCCAGTCTTGAACCCCGCCCCCAAGGCGTAGCCCGCCACCCCCGCCGCGCCCCCCGTCACCGCCATCAGGGCGTCGGTGCCCAGGTCCACTGCGCTCATGAGGGCTCTTTCTTTGGCCGTCTCGGAGCAGTTGACAGCAGCGTAGTAGACGGCCGTGCCCAGGTTGTAGAAGGTGCTGACGGCAGGGAACCACTCCACCACGCTATAGACGCGCTTCTCCTGCTCGTCCACGCAGTCCCTTTGAGGGCTGCGACGGGCGCGCCGGCTTGAGGCGCCAGGGAGCGCCCGGTCCCCCTCGGCTTGGCACTGGTGGATCCAGCACTCTGAGTCGGGGTGTTCTGACGGCACCGCCCGGCTCCCTGGCTTCATAATGGCCTGGTAGAGCCCAGGGTTGAGAGCCCCGCCACGGGACACGCCAGCACACTGGACACCCAGGCTTTCACAGGCCCTCACGGCCACTTCCAGACCCCCTATGGCTCCTTCCACCACCTCCCCCAACAACAGGGTGCCGTTCACCCTGGTCCACCCCTCACAATGGTCCACCTGCTTCCTGCTCTGAGCACCCCCCTGCCGCCTCTCACCCTCCCCAGCCCTGGCCAGTTGCTGGATGTTAAACATCACCGCCTGGAGGCGTGGCTCTGCCTGCACGCTCCCCGCAGGCCAGGCAGAAGAGGCAGTGGCTCTGGGGCGGGGAGGCCCCCTCTCCATCAGACCCTCCAGCTCCATCAGGAGCAACTCCGTGTCTTCCACCCCCAACAGCTCATAGAGCCTCAGCACCAGGGTGCGGGCCTCCGCCAGGCAGCCCGCCGCCACCAGCACCGGCACCAGGGAGAGGCCGAGGAGCTCCCTGGGGAAGAGGGCCGCGGACGGGCTGGAGGCGGCCAGCAGCTCCTCACAGCTGGCGTTCAACTGGATGTGGATGCCGCCCCGCAGTGGACCCTGGAACTTTGCCTCAAGGGTGGACAAGATACGCTGGGCAGACCGGCCCCTGTCCTCTCGCTGCACCGTCCCCTCCGCAGGGACTGATTCCTCTGCCGCCCCTGGTAGGTGGCCAGCCTGGGTCCGGGAGCCCAGGAGAGGGGGCTGGCTTTGTTTGGTGGTGTCCCCCCCGTCCTGGACAGGCGTGCTGGGCAGGGGATGGATCATGCAGGGTCGGGGCGGCGGCGCTCTACAGAGAGCCTGCTCAGCCAGCAGCAGCTGGAGCAGAATCCACCACTTCATCTTAGACTGCATCATCCTGCCCGAGAGAGAGAGGTGTACCCAAGGATCTAGGGAGATAACAATCAAAAAAGGACAAAGTAAAGGTTTCTTTGTTTGTAGCAACTGTCTGAATGATTGTAGAAACGACCATCAGTTCGGATGTGCAATGACTATTGTGAGATGGGCCGTGTCCGAAATGCCTGCTACTTGCTATATAGCAGGCGAGAAGTAGCATGCTGTGTGCCTGCTACCTCACGCCTGCTATTCTCGCCTGCTACCTCGCCTGCTATATTGTCGAAAAAACGGCGAAAAACGTAGCAAAGTCCAGAGCATGCTATTCCGGATGTTACGTCACTGTTCAGCGAAATTTTCAGGACAGCTGTCATGGCCGACGCCAGTAAGCAGTGCATTAACATTGTTAAGTACCTGCCATCAAATAAAGATTCTGTGAAATATATTGTTTCGAAAAATTTGTTCTTTATCCAGGCATCTTAGTTTTAACAGTTTCATTATAGCGGAGCAGGTTATATTTACTCGTATGTGGTATTTATTATGTTCACAACTTCGCGATCATACAGCCAGGCTACAGAGCTCCTGAAACCGTAGCCATAGCAGAGGAGCGGCCGGAACAGAATGCTCCTGTTGCGGTACCGGAACGCACCGGCCATCAAATCACCATTCTGTCAAATATATCGTTTCGAAAAATTATTTCTTTATCCAGGCATCTTAGTTTTAACAGTTTCATTATAGCTGAGCAGGTTATATTTGCTCGTATGTTGTATTTATTCTGTTCCAGTGGCGGCTGGTGACTCAAAAAACTGAGGAGGACAGGAGGAAGAGGGGCGAACCGCCCATGGGCGCCGGGGGGCACTTTCCCTCAGTCAGTTATTATTTGAAATATCAGCTTTAAAATGTGGATTTACAGTCAATTTTAGCATATGAAAAACTGAATAACACTTTCTTTAACTACATGCAGCATTTATTTATCATATTCATAATAAAATATTACAAAACAACAATAAAACATTGTAAGCAATAGTTGTTGTAATGGATTGTACTCTCCTCAAAAGAATTGATATTGGTGAGGTGCTGGAGAGGTTAGGTGATATATGAAAAAAAATTGATTAGGTGACACTGAGGTGTGCTGGCTCTCAAACAGTTTGTTGGCAAATAGATGACAACTGGACAATGGCATACGTTGCACAGCAAATGCAGTATCCAACAGTTCACTCATGGCTAGCTAGCAATGGTATAGCTATGGGATTAGCTCATTTGGGTTGCTGTCAAAGCTGCGACTCTTATGTTGCTATAGCCTACAATTATCAGAACAATATGAACATTCAGTTGAAAGTTTTCCATCCACCCATCCATCACTGGATAAGGAATAAGCACCGCAAAGCGATCAATTCTCACGCAAGCAGGAGCCAGGTTGTGGATTTCTCTGATCCGGTGTTGCGACCCAGTCTCTAGAAATGTTTTGGACGAGTTGCCGTTTGACTAGTTTGACTAACAAAATGTCAATATCTGAATCCTGTTCAGACAGGGCCGGAGTACTGTCCTCCCTTGCGGTAATTTTTCAGCGTTTTGGCCGATCACAAATTAGCAAGAAAAAAGGCATTACATTGATTTAAGAGAAAAGAACCCGCCCTAAGGGAGGCTAGCCTCCCTTCCATAGATATCTATGGGTCCTCCAGCTGCATGTTGTATATGTCACTGTTGGAGCTTTAGAATTTCAATAATGGGTTTTTATCCATAGGGAAAACCTGCTTTATGAACAAAACTGAGATAATATTAATTATGAATAAATAAATTAATATATTTATCAAGGTCAAGGTCAACTTTATTTATAAAGCACGTTTAAAATCAACCGAAGTTGCACCAAAGTGCTGTACAATATATAAAATAAACTAAAACAAAAAACAGAATAAAGTGCACATAATCACAGAACAATAAAAGGACAGGACACAAAACAGGACAAGGGATGTAGGCTATCAGGCCCCAAAAGCCAGTGAAAACAAGTGCGTTTTAAGCTGAGACTTAAAGAGCCCTAGGTTCTGTGCGTGTCTAATGTGTGGAGGGAGGCTGTTCCAGAGCTTTTGGGCCTGCCACCGCAAAAGCTCGGTCACCCTTGGTCTTAAGTCTCGATCTAGGGACTGTTAAAAGAGTCTCGGAGGAGGATCCCTCTCTTCTCTCCAAAAACTGAGGAGGACTGTCCTCCCCTGCCTCAATGGGCGAGCCTCCACTGTTCTGTTCACAACTTCGCGATCAGCCAGGCTACAGAGCTCCAGGAACCCTTATGCCAAGCCGAGCTGCATCACATTGTGGCCGGCCCAGAGTCCTCTGCTACGGCTACGGTTTCTGGAGCTCTGGAGCCTGGCTGTACGATCGCGAACAAAATAAATACCACATACGAGCAAATATGACCTGCTCCGCTATAATGAAACTGTTAAAACTGAGATGCCTGGATAAAGAACAGGTTCGAGGTCTGGGTAACTGAACGCCTTTTCGCGTCAGCATAACGACGTCACCCACGCATTCCCGTCACCTGACTCGAGTAGCATGCTACATTTTTCTCGCCTGCTATATCGTTTTCTTGGAGTAGTAGGTACTATATAGCATGCTACTTCTCGCCTGCTATATAGCAGGTAGCAGGCATTTCGGACACAGCCCATGACTAAAGGAATGCAACATCCAACTTTCCAGCTCATTCTTTGCCAACTAGCTTAATAAGCAGTTGCCCCAGTTCCTTCAAAAGAAATGCCATTAAAATATTTCCCATCAGTATATTCACCCCTTTTTTCATGTGAGGTTAATCTCTCATTTCCAAACATGAGTACAGTACATCATATCTCCAGGAAAGTTACTTGAGGAGGTTGTGGGAAGAACATACTGTTCTTACTGGACAGTCTAGCAATTACTAACCACATTAAAGCATAATCACACTTCATTTTCAGCATTTACTTTCATAATATAATCCAGTCCCAGAAATCACGTACAATAAACACATACCTTAAGTTTTTACACAGATGTCCAGATCTTGATTATCACGCCAAGGATAGCTCACTGTGTCACAGTCCTCACCCAATTTCTAACCACAAGTATGCACAGAGAAATATTTTCTCCTTTGGTCTACTATGACATTCCCCACTCCCCTGTCTCTCTCTCTCTCTCTCTCTCCCTCCTCAGTTTTTTGAGGCCTCATTGCTCGGCCGAGAGGACAGGGCTGGAATATTGATTGAAGTGGAGAAGGTCCATGTTTTTTTTAAAGCCATTTTGTTTGTTTGTACTTGTGTCCTCCTTTCCAACTCTCTCTCTCCCTCTCTCATCCCTCCCTCTCCCCCCCTCTCTCTTCTGTGAAGTAGTAAGTGGTGGGCTTTGTTTTTGACCTACTTGGCAGAAACCTTCCCTCGTGCCCTAAGCAGATTCATTTCTTTCGTGGGTGAAGGAGGGGGGATGTTTTGGGGCATCTAGGGCGATGACTTAAGGAATCTCGCTAAGAATTTGCCTCAGTGAATTTAATAACTCAAACCCAATAAATCATACTGTACATCGCCCCGTCTCTAATTTAGTATTACCCCTCCTCCTTTCCCCCCACAGCATACTCCAACAGTCCTGTTCACTGGGAACAATACTCATTTATGTTGAAATCTAATTGAAAATGGACCTCTTTTTTCTCCAGAGGGCTTATTCATCTAGTCTATATGGCTATAGAAACGGCCCATCCAAGTGCTGGGAGTTCTGAAGAGAGGATAGCTGTGCCCTGAGGACACCATCAGAGTGTGTGTGTGTGTGTGTGTGTGCACGAGTGTGTGTGTGTCATCATGAGGCTTCATTGGGATTTGTTTTCCTTCTCACATACTGTATCTTATGTTCAGTACTATAAACAAAATGCTGTTGTGGAAGAAAACTCAGTCTTCACTCCTTGTGGCTTTAGGTATAAAACTGTCTTTACATGCACCATGGAGAGAGACAAGACAAAAGTGAATGCAAAATCTGTCGGATTCTGAAGAGTCCTGCCTTTCAGAAGACATTCATACAGTACAACAGCACAAACACGTTTCTCAGCAAAAGCAATGGGTAGAGGTCACACATTGCTCAGAATATGAGATGAATATTACATTGAGTCACTGATAGAAAACAACTCAGAATATGACTGATTAATTTGATTTTAGCAAGCATATATACTTTCCATCTTTACACACACATATACACATACACACAGTCACCTACACACTACACTGTGCATCCTCACTGTACAGTATATACAGTACACTGACTGCACTACTTTTTGCACATTGTTCTTTTCTTTAGCTTATCCTTTTTTGCACTAGCTTTTTGTACTTGGCTTTTGCACTGTCCTGTCCTGTAATACAAAAGACTTTGTATTAAACGGCTGGCCAATTCCCTTCAGTTCTCTCATTTTTGTGAACTTTCTCTCTCTCCGTCTATCTAGCTGTCTATTGAGTACGGCTCTTGTTCTCTTTTCAAGTGCACCCAGTCAGATAAAAGGGTCAGAGTGACCAAAAACAAACACAGGTTCTGGTTACCCCGCTACCCTTGCCACCTTGGTGCAAGTGCCCATCTATTTTAGGTGACAAACCTGTTAGCAGGTTGTCAGGTCTGACCCTCTGGCGTTCTGGGGCAGCAGTATATAGCTAGTGGATATAGGACCCTAACCCTAACCCTAACTTGCTGGTCAATCAAATAGTTAAAGCTTCATTGATAGAAAAGCAGGTTATACACTTTTAAAAGCACATAAAAATATAAAATAAAAAGAAACCCTTGTTATTCCAGTATAAAAAAGCACTGCTGGGACTCTTGTTAGGGGCTTTGTTTTGATTAAGTCCTCTACTCAGGGAGGCCCAGGTTTAGGTCCTCTGCTCAGGGGGGGGGGCAGGTTTTGGGGGGTGGGGGAGGGGTGTGTGCAAAGGGTTAATTAGAATGCAGGCATGAAAGGGGGTGGGTAGAGAGAGGTGGAAGGAGGGGAGGGGACTTCTGACTGGTGACAGGATAAAGGAAACAGTGCAGAGAAAGAGATGAGCTTTGGAAATGTAAATGTATGTTTCCCATGCCAATAAAGTCCCTTGAATTGAATTGAGAAGCATAAGAGAGCTACAGACAGAAACTAAATTAAACTGAGAGAGAGAAAGAACGAGAGGTTTGGCTGAGGAAACAGTGTCTGGTCAGTGAGAAGCTCCAGGGTTAGAGAGCGTTAAAAACCATCAAAACCAGAGTAGTAGACATGTCCCAATCATTGTGTCACTTCACTGCTATAATCCAACATGCTGCTTTACTGTATTCAAATGGGCAGAGGGCACTGTTTCACCAGAAGAGATCCAGACAGACCTGGAGGGAGTTCAGTACCCTGTAAAGAGTGGTTCTGTTTGTGGAGCCAAATTGCACACACTGTATACTGTAACCTCCCGGGTGGGGGTCACTCTGAGGAAAGGGGAGGCGGAGGCAGGTTTACTGTGCCTAGGGGCGCGTTTATTTCTCCAACAGCTGGTCAGCTAAAAGTATGAACCAAAAAACGGTTGATAACGGTGAACTATGGTGGGCGCACGGAGCGCACAGAGCGAGCGAGGCGCCAGGGTCCGGGGCGCTCAGCTGCCAGTTGGAAGTCGGGGGCTGGGGCTCTGGGTATAGGCCGTTTCAGACGAGGAGCGATATCCGCGCATTGTATTTCATTTTCAATGAGAGGGGCGAGCGGACAATTTGGGAGCCGCGGACAATCTGGGGCGGAGCGGCAAGCGGGCGCGACCCCGTGAAATTGTCGCGCGTGTGCTCGTTTCGCCCGCGACAAGAGCTGAATTGCAGTCAGCTTTCCCCGCGGCGCGCAGGACGCGTGCGTCCCCCGCTCATCCGAGCGAGAACGCAGGCGGAATATCGTTCCCCGTCTGAAACGGCCTTTATCGCGGGCGGGCGTGTGCACGAAACGAGCACGCGCGCGACAATTTCACGGGGTCGCGCCCGCTTGCCGCTCCGCCCCAGATTGTCCGCGGCTCCCAAATTGTCCGCTCGCCTCTCTCATTGAAAATGAATTACAATGCGCGGATATCGCTCCTCGTCTGAAACGGCCTTAAGAGCTGAATTGTAGTCAGCTTTCCCCGCTGCGCGCAGGACGCGTGCGTCCCCCGCTGATCCGAGCGAGAACGCAGGCGGAATATCACTCCCCGTCTGAAACGGCCTTATCGCGGCCGTGCCGCGGAATACCGGGCTGTCAGGGCGCCTTCTTTTCCTGGGAGGTGAGGGAGAGAGAAAAGTATCAGTCCACAGGTCAAACAGCGAAAAGAAAAACCCATAGAGCAAAACCGTTCGTTTCGCTCGTCCAGCCGCGACGGGACGCGTCAGACTCACACTGCAGGTCGCCCAACTCGTGATGTGGTTTCCCCTCTTTTTCTAGGCAGGCACTTGATTGAGCGATTGCCTGCAGCCGTGGTCCGCAGGTGCGCCCCGGGGATGACCTGATTCGGTGCAGATGTGGCCGGTGCTGTGGCTGGCCGGTGTTGGAGCGCCCTCTAGCGGCGGAACCGCGACCTGCGGTGGAGCGTGATCACGTGGCGCGCCCCAAGCCCATGGGTGGGCGCCCACAATACACATAACATCACTCATCTATCACACTACGCTTTGCACATATACTGTTCACCATGCTCCATTCTGTACAGTATATAGCATGTAAATTGCATTTGTGCCTCTTTTTTTTTTAACTGTATATTTACCTCCATTGTTCTTGTACCTTTTCTTATTCTTTCTTTCTTTCTTTCTTTCTTTCTTTCTTTCTTTTTCTTTCTTTCTTTATTCTTCTGCCATTGGAGTCTATGGCAGCCTATAGAACCGTATGGTAAAAAGTTGTGAAAATTGGCACACTCATTCATGACCGGCCCCTGAGTCTTTTCACCAAGACCCATGTCCACAGCTCGAACCCTCTAGCGCCACCAACGTGTCAAAGTTGGAGGCGCGTTTGTGCACGCAACTTTTGAACTGTAAACCCGATTTTCAAAAACGAGGTACCGTTGGATTCCTTGGCTCAAGCCATCATTTTCTGCCATATTGGATTTCCCGCCATTTTGGGTTTTGTGAAAAACACTTAAAATGTATCTCCTCCTAGGAATCTTGACCAATCTGCACGAAACTTGGTATACACATTCTCTAGACCAATGTCCACAGAAGGACAGGAATTTTCGATTCTCTAAAGTGTTCGCCAGCTACAGCCAATCAAATTTGGCATCCAAGCCGCCAAACAGGATATGGGGTCATATCTCAGCAAATTGTTAATGTATCAAAGCCACATTTGGCACACACATTGGGGACAGTGCCCTAACCCCTGTCAGCAAGTGTCATCGCGACAGCTCAAACCCTCTAGCGCCACCACCATGTCAAAGTTGGAAGTGCATTTAGGCACACAACTTTTGACATGTGTGGCTGATTTTCAAAAATGAGGTACCGTTGGAATCCCTGGCTCATGCCGAGTTCAATGCACCCTATGATGTAATTTTCCACCAATTGGATTTCCTGCCATTTTGTATTTTGTGTAAAACACTTAAATGTATCTCCTCCTAGGAATTTTCACTAATCTACATGAACCTGGCTGTACACATTCTCTAGACCAATGTCCACAAAAGTATTACAGGGATTTTTGATTGTCAAAGGCGTTTACCCACTACAGCCAATCGAACTTGGTGTCCAAGCCGCCAAACAGAAAGTGTGGTCATATCTCAGTAACGTTTTGATGTATCATAACCACATTCGGCAAACTCATCGGGGATGGTCCCGTAACCCCTGTCACCAAGTCTATGTCGACACCTCAAACTCTCTAGCGCCACCAATTTGGAAGTGGAAGTGCGTTTATTCTGAACCGTATGCCCGATTTTCAAAACTGCGGTAGGGATTCGAATGCGGCTATGGCGTGTTTCGCTTGTTGATGCACTGGTCACGCATCCTGCTTGGCCCCCACATTGCTGCTTGCAGCTATATTTAGTAGTATTATTTATGTGCTATATGGCAGCCCATATAACCGACTGGTAACTTTTTAGGAAACTTTGCCCAATGGTAATGGTATCATGCGAAGAGGCCATGGAGCAAGTCTCACATTGATTGGCCAAAGGGGGGCACTATAGCAACCGTTTGAAATTGCAAACTTTGAACAGGCATATCTCATGTCCCGTTTGAGATAGAGGCATAAACAGAGGTACACAAGGAACACATCTGCCTCAAGAACCCTTAACTTCCGATTGTGTAGATTTTCCGCCATTTAGAATTTTTTGAAAAATGCTTAAAATCTATCTCCTCCTAGGAAGTTTCACCAATCTGCATGAACCTCGGTACACACAATCTAGGGACCAATATCTAAAGTTCCATTTCGGCAAAAAGTTTGAAAAGTAAAATAAAATTGCCACTATGAACCAATTAAGATTGCGGAGGGCAAGGCTTTTCACAGGTATACGAGTTCTGAATGGTTGGACTGACCACCACAAAACTTTGTAGGCATATCACCAACGATAAACAGAGGCTAAACCTCGATGGAGAAAGTTAAAACTGATTGGCCACAGGGTGGCGCTATAACAAGCTAAAATACTTTAAAGTGGCTAAAACGCAAATGATTACTGTGCCCCCCATGGCCAGATTGGGTTCATATTTATTGTATGGGTAGGACATGGCTTGCTCTACATTTTACTAATTGGACTCGAAATTCCCAGATTACATTTTTATGTCGATATATTTAGGGCATTAACAGAAAAGTTGACTTGTCGATGTCAGTAGCATAAGTCGACTCCCCCGGGGAGCAGTCAACAAGTCGTGTTCCCCCCCCCTCTCTCTCTATGTGTCTGTACCTGACATAGTCTCAACGCCAGACTCATGAGAGTTCTTGCGCTGACACACTACGTTAGCTACGCTAACTACATTGCTGCATACTGCTGATCTCTCTATTATGTAGTATGTGGAGCGCGGCGATTCAACTGACAGGGAGAGACTACAGGGCTGCCAAGTAGACACGCATTTCAGCCTATTCTAACGCTCACACGGCACACTTTCTTTTCCGCAATTATCACGCGGAGAAATGACCAACCTCTAAATACTAGCAGTTCAATGCTCATGGGACCCTTATTTTGAAATTAGCCTACTTGAACGAACGCTAATCTTGCCTTCGTCCTTCGCAGTCAAAGAACGCTACCTAAATCTACGGGGGAGGGAGAACTTTTTATCAAACTCGGCAACCTGGACTATGCTGGCTATACATATCGGAGCTAACAAGACAACTAGCAGCTTAAATTACCTTCTGATGATGACAGCGGCGACATTCCTCACGAGTGTTTGCTTACCTACATTCACAATACCACATGTGGACAAGTAGCGACGATTGTCTGCTCAGTTCGCAAATTCAATTTGCACATGTGAAAGCGATAGCGACGTTTGTCAGGTTTGTCTTCTCAGTTAGCAAATCCACACAGGCCATAATTATGTGAGCTACACGAATGCCGCGACCAATGCACACATTGCTGACTTACTTCAGGCCATTATGTTATGGTTGTTGCTGTATCTATGTAGGCTAGGCTATTCCTCCGCTCTTTAAGTGTGATGACGTCATTACACGACTTGTCGACTCGACTTTATTAGTGTGAATGCTTTAGAGCATTCACACTATTGTCATCCAGTTCTTTATAGTTTATTCTTACTTCTTCTTCCGTACGTTTTTTGGCTCTCTGTAGCTCCTTCATACTTTGAGCTACTTAAACTATTCAAGTATCAAAATGTTCAGCTTGTTAAGGACATTATTGGAATCCTTTCAGATTTTGTATACCTTTTATACTTTTTAAAATATTCAACTTTTTCAACATTACTCAGCCTCCCAGGGAAAGTTTACTCCAAGGTGCTGGAAAGGAGGGTCTGGCCGATAGTCGAACCTCAGATCGAAGAGGAACAATGCGGATTTCGTCCTGGTCGTGGAACTACCGACCAGCTCTTCACTCTCGCAAGGATCTTGGAGGGGGCTTGGGAGTTTGCCCAACCTGTCTACATGTGTTTTGTGGACTTGGAGAAGGCTTACGACCGGGTCCCTCGAGAGGTCTTGTGGAGGGTTATGCGGGAGTATGGGGTGAGGGGGTCCCTACTTAGGGCCATCCAATCCCTGTACACCCAGAGCGAGAGCTGTGTCCGGGTCCTCGGCAGTAAGTCGTCTTCCTTTCCGGTGGGTGTTGGCCTCCGCCAGGGCTGCGCTTTGTCACCAATCCTGTTTGTGATTTTCATGGACAGGATATCGAGGCGTAGCCGGGGGGAGGTGGGTTTGCAGTTCGGTGAGCTGGGGATCACGTCACTGCTTTTTGCAGATGATGTGGTCCTGATGGCATCAGCTGCCTGCGAGTGTGAAGCGGCTGGGATGAGAATAAGCACTTCTAAATCTGAGGCCATGGTTCTCAGCAGGAAACCGGTGGCCTGTCCGCTCCGAGTAGGAAATGAGTCCTTACCCCAAGTGAAGGAGTTCAAGTATCTGGGGGTCTTGTTCACGAGTGAGGGAACCATGGAGAGGGAGTTTGGCCGGAGAATCGGAGCAGCTGGTGCGGTTCTGCAGTCGCTTTACCGCACTGTTGTGACGAAAAGAGAGCTGAGCCAAAAGGCAAAGCTCTCGATCTACCGGTCTATCTTCGTCCCCACCCTCACCTATGGTCATGAAGGATGGGTCATGACCGAAAGAACGAGGATCACGGATACAAGCGGCCGAAATGAGTTTTCTCCGGAGGGTGGCTGGGGTCTCCCTGAGAGATCGGGTGAGAAGTTCAGTCATCCGGGAGAGACTCGGAGTAGAGCCGCTGCTCCTTTGCGTCGAAAGGAGCCAGTTGAGGTGGTTCGGGCATCTAGTGAGGATGCCTCCTGGGCGCCTCCCTAGGGAGGTGTTCCAGGCGTGTCCGGCTGGGAGGAGGCCGCGGGGTAGACCCAGGACTAGGTGGCGGGACTACATCTCCGCACTGGCCTGTGAGCGGCTAAAGATTCCCCAGGCAGAGCTGGTTGATGCTGCTAGGGAAAGGGATGTCTGGGGCCCCCTGCTGGAGCTGCTGCCTCCGCGACCCGACCCTGGATAAGCGGATGAAGATGATGAACTTTTTCAACAATTATTTTGAATGGAAGTCAATGGGGGAGTTTTGAAACTTCTTCAGCCTTCAACTCCTTCATACTTTGAGCTACAGAAACCATTCAACTATCAAAACGTTCAGCTCTTTAAGGTCTTTGTGGCATATCTTTCAGATTTTTAATACCTTTCATACTTTTAAAAATATAGCTTTTTTCAACAATTTTTTACAATGGAAGTCTATGGGCGGACCTTGAAATCCTCTTCAGCTTTGAAACCTATCTCCTCCTTCATTTTTTGGGCTAGAAACCTTCAAAGTTTAAAATGTTCAGGACCTTTAGCACATTTAACGCATTCAACAGGCGCCATGCCTACAGTTTTAAAGTTACACGAACATATCATAGCCTAAAATGTTCAGCATTTTCTCAGGATTCCTACGGTGTCAATATCTAGGCTGTGACCTTTATACATTTTGAGAGAGAGCTGTCTGAAGCCGGCATGCCTTTCCATTGAAGTGAATGAGAGGATGCTCACTGTGTCAGTTGGGATTTAAATTTGGGGACACACGCAGGCTCTCTGTACAGGCACCCTTTTATGACTACTGTGGTAGCATTCATATTCCTTCCTTCCGTCCGTCCGTCTGTCCGTCCATCGTCCGTCGGTCCGTCCGTCCGTCTGTCCGTCCGTCCGTCCGTCCTTCCTTCCTTCTTTCCTAGCTTCCTTCCTACCTTCCTTATAATAAATATTCAGAATGACACTCTTTTTCAGGCTGTAAACTCATATTAATACATTTTCTCCTCTTTCAGCTATTGAACTCAATAAATCTATGAGTTATGATGAGTGGTCTAATCTATTTTTGAGTGTAGTACTAGCAATACTTATAACAAACACACTGCAACTGCTTCTCACTTCAACTTCCATACAACACCTCCACAGCTACTGCTCGGCCCCGGAGTGGGCTATAGACACACGGTCTCGAATGAGGGGTGCATGGGGATGCCTGGCAATCACTGACCTGCCCCACACAACCGTCTCGCCACCACGCCACTCTCCACACTACCCTCCCCACATCTATGACCTTGAGTTGGCTAAAGACACAGTTTTGACGGTTAGGTGCATGTGGGTGGCCCGGAGAGCAGTACACTGTCCAGGACCGGCTCTGAACTGGCGGAGGCGGAGTCTTGTCACCACACCACTATCCACGCCACTGTCCCCACATCTCAGCCCCTGAGTGAGCTAAAGACACACGGTCTTCACTGGTGGGTGAATGGAGATTGCCCAGAGGTCACTGTACTGTCCGCGTCCGGCTGTGACGCAAGGGGGCGGAGTCTCATCACCATGCCACTATCACGCCACAGACCTCACAACACAGCCTCTGAGGTGGCTAGAGACACACGGTCCTAACTGGTGAAGGCAGGTGGGAGGCCCAGAGCGGCGTACACTGTCCAAGACCAGCTCTGACCCAAGGGGGCGGAGTCTCGCCATCACACCACTCACATGCCATGGACCTCAAAACACAGCCTCTGAGGCAGCTAGAGACACACGGTCTTCACTGGTGAAGGCAGGTGGGTAGCTTTGTGCGACCTACACTGTTCACTATCGGCTCTGACCCAAGGGGGCGGAGTCTCGCCACCACGCCACTACCACGCCACGGACCTCACAACACAGCCTCTGAGGCGGCTAGAGACACACGGTTTTCACTGGTGAAGGCAGGTGGGTATCCCGACGCGGCCTACCCTGTTCCGGCTCTGACCCAAGGGGGCGGAGTCACGCCGCCACGCCACGGACACCACAACTCAGCCCTTGAGTGGGCTAGAGACACATGATATTCACAGGTGGGTGCACGGAGATTGCCAAGAGGTCACTGTACTGTCCCCAACAGGTTGTGACCAAAGGAGGTGGAGTCTTGCCACCACGCCACTATCCACGCCACAGATCCCACAACTCAGCCCCTGAGTGAGCTAGAGACACACAGTCTTCACCAGTGGTTGCACTGCCCCCAACCAGCCTTGTGACCCAAGGGGGCGGAGTCTTTCCACCACACCACTATCCACGCCATGAACCACAGAACTCAGCCCATGTGGGCTAGATACATACGGTCTTCACCGTCTGGTGCATAGAGATTGCCCACAGGTCACTGTACTTTCCCCAACAGGCTTCGAAGCTTTTAAAGTCCAGGTTAATCCAGTTCAAATTTTTGTTATGAGCTTCACATACCACAGGAAAACATGTGATTAACCACCCAGCCAAATCTGAGTGATTAAAAATGTCGCTAAGTATATAAAATAAGGCTTCAAAATCGGTTAAAAATCAGCAGCATTCTCTGGTCTGAGACTGTGGGGGTGTGTCTGCTGAAGGCACCGAAGCCACACCCAATTGCATGGGGAGGGGGTGAGGAGGGAAGAACCTGTCAAATAGTACCGTTCTCTGGTCTGCATATTGTCACACTGGCACGCCGTCTCTTTTGTGGTAGGAAGGCACAGCTTTGTGAAAACAGAGGAGTTGAAATTACACTTGTCTAATGAGTCAAACGCACAGATGCTTCCTCCTAACCTACCTCCTGACAAACAACACAGGTAAAACTGTAGCTACTCTATACCAACGCGCCAGTGTTACTGCCCTTAGATGCAAAATACAAAAACAGGCAACGAGGAATGTATGAGTCCGTCCCTATTTTCTCCCTGCCACCTCCGGACCCATTCCTATCCCTCCCAGGCGATCCTGTCATCCCTTGGGATCAATGGAAAAAGTTGTTTAAAATGTACCTTTTAGTCACTGGCTTGAACAGCGCTGATAGCGCGAAGAAGCGTACACTACCGGAGTTAATAATCGGGACAGACTCAGACACTCTCGTTGGCAATATTATGTGTGAGAATAACAAGCACTCGGCTTCAACTTTCCCGCAACATATCCAACAGAACTGGAATGTTCAGCCAGTAGCCGCATAGCACCGCTTCACTGGGAGAGGGTGCGTCTTTCTCCAGCTGGTCTACCTAACCATCCCCCTCGCTCCCGCCTCCCGGTCTCCCGCTGGAGAAATATACTGTAACCATTACCGGTGAACCCATACGCACATCAGGTGCCACAAATATGGCAAACAGTTTCTGTATAGTTAACGCTTTATGTCATAATATATCATCCGTAACGTTATTTGGTGGGTGGTCGCCTGGTCGGTGCTGCTAGCTATGTTAGCTAGACTAAGGTTATATACACACTCCCATCTGCAACAAACTACATAGCTAATGTTAACTATAATTCCTCCTAAGATTACATATAATTCATCATAGCTGACATTACCACATAAATGTCAAGACACATATTTTGTAGATTAACGTAGCAGTGTATTTTCCTATTGCTTACGTTACCTAGCTAACGTTATAACGTTAATTAGCTATAAGCACACAAGGCAGCGGTGTCGGCACCAAAGGTTGATGCGACAGGAGGAGAATGGAGGCCGGGGAGGGAGATGGTTGGCTCCGCCGAATTCACCAGGACCAGTCGTGAGTCCGTAAAACCCAAAAGCCTCATATTATAATTGCAGAAGCTTTCGGGAGTGAAATGTTTGCTGCAGAGGCGGGCGCTAGCGGTGACAGACTCCTCTGTAACACCATGGCTCTTCAAAAATGCTAACCATTTGCTTCTCATTTCAGCTTTACTCGGGAGTTGAAAGAAGGAGACCTTATCATCCCATTCCTGCTGGCATCCAGGAAGGATGCATTTTCGTTTAGTTTTATGCATAGGCATTGTTAACTAAGAAAAACTAGCTAATTCTAGACTGCTGGTTAAAACTAGCTAATCCTAGACTCAAGATTGAGCAGGCGAACCGAAGATTCAAATCCGTTCTAGCTTTATATAGTGTTAGGGCGGGGATATGCTAAGAACACCGCTCTACGTCAACAAGTACCGTTTTAAGCCCGCCCAGAAAATCCAGAAATCAAAACTGGTCAAAAACACAAAACTGGTCTAACTTCACAATTCAGTACTACACATGGTTCATCCCATTTTTACATGTTATCAGCAATGCATCACTAACACATAGAATGTGTTTTCAAGCAAATCTCAGATTTTGGTTAACTGGGACTTTAAGCTATACATTCCATCAGTAAGTTCTTAGCTTCTTTAGGTAATGCAGTTCCAATTCTGCCAGTTTCACATTTCAGCTAAGCTTCCAGGTTTTCCAGCCTACAAGCTTTTTAGCAATACATTCCATAATTACAGTGTAACAGTTTATCTTCCAGCTTTTGTAGCAATGTATTTAAGTTCTTAGCTTCTTTATGTAATGCACTTCAGCTTCAACTCTGCCAGTTTCACAGTTCAGCTAAGCTTCAAGGTTTTTCAGCTTCCAGGCTTTTCAGCTTTCAGGATTTTCAGCTGTTCAGGTGTGATGCATTTGACATTTCAGATTTTTAACATGCATGCATTTTCAGCAATGCTTTTGCTATTCCGTTCAGCTGCTCAGCATTCACATGCATTTTCTGCAGGAAATGCAATTTTCTAGTTGATTGACAAAGTCGTTAATGCCCTACGATATAAGCATTTTTGGGAAAGGCCAGTCATGTGCCAACAAGTGCTATAACAAGCCAAAATGCTTAAAAGTGGCTAAAACACAATCAATAGCTGTGGCACACCCGGTGGGGTTCATATTACTTGTATGTGTAGGTCATGGCATGCTCTACAATTTACTCATTGGACACAAAATCGTCAGATTAAATTTTTATGTCAATATAAGCATTTTTGTGCAACAACGCCCCCATTGCACATTCATTGTATTTTAATTGACATCAATGGCCGCATAGCTCAAATGTGTATATGGCGTATTTCTCTTGTTGCCTTTGATGCGCTTGGCCCCATATCGTTATGTATTGTATTTGCACATTTTTTTGTATTGCATTTGCACTGTCCTGGCCTGCACCATGTCCTATATCGTCTGCAACAACGTATGCCTTAACCCTAATCAAATTGCTAGTATGCGTGTACCATATACATGGCCAACAAAACGGATCTTGAATCTTGAAAGTTGAGCAAGCTGAGGAGACTGCATGGTGGGATATGGTTTACAAGCAGAGCAAAGGGGAGAGAGAGAGACCAGCCTGAAAGGGCTTCAGTTGGAGGTGTTAATGAACAAAGTGTGTGTGATTATGTGTGATTTACTCATTATCACCCTTTGATGAAGAGGCACATGTACGCACACACAAACAATGAAAGTGATTTTTTGTTTTAAAATTACAAAAACATACTGTACACAAGCTTACATAAATAGACATGCAAAGGCTTTATGTTTCGGCAACATCCACCTCCTGGGTACCATCATGTGAGGCCTCTATCTCACACTTCTTTAGGAGGGTCTTGAGCTGGTCTTTCAGCCTCTTCTTCTGGCCCCCTGCAGAGCAATGGCCTAGGTGGAGCTGGACAGACAGGGTTTTGTGTGGGAGGCGGCTGGGTGGCATTCTGGTGACATGGAGATTTATTGTTTTTAATTGACCTTATGGCAGCATGGACTTCAGAGAAGGAAGGTGGGAGGTCAAGACTCTGGATGGTGGGTAGAGTTGTGAGCTCCTCTAGAACCGAGATGTCAATTGCGGCTGGCTGGTTTAGCAGGGCCTCAAAATGTTCTCCCCATCTCTGGACAATCACCGTTTGATCCTTAATGCGGGACGATTCATCAGCAGTTCTGAGTGGACAGACAGTATGGGTTCTTGGACCATGGATGGACTTTATTGCATCATAAAAATTGTGCATATCATATCTGTCTGTGTATGATTGTATTTGCTGCGCCTTGGATACCCACCACTGGTTTTGAAGTTGTCTCAGAGTACACTGCACCTTTCTCCTGTGTGCCTGTCAGTTGTTTTAAGGGCAGCAGAGGATGGGTTATTGAGTGAGGCTTTATGAGCTGACTGCATACTGTTGAGGAGAGTGGAGATATCTGTGGAATTTTCGTCAAACCAGTCCTGATGTTTCTTCCTGCTGTAGCCAATGGATTGGCTTTGTAAAGTGATGCACTGAGAGACAGCCACTTCTCTTCAGTCATGACATCCCTTTCCAGGAGAGGCGCAACATTCTCTAGCTGATTAGCTAGGGAACGGTGGAAGGTGTTACGTGCCTCTGTTTCCTGTAGCCGGGCACAGTGCAGCCTTTTCTTGGTGGACTTTCTGAGGTGTACTGCTGGTCGTATCCTCATTTTGAGCATGCTCATGATCAAACGATGGTCCGTCCAGCACTCTGCCCCTCTCATGGCTTGAGTGATCTGGACGTCTCTCAGATCTGACTGCCTGACGATGATGTAGTCGAGGAGGTGCCAGTGCTTGGATCTGGGATGCATCCAGGATGTTTTGTATTTGTTTTTCTGTTGGTGATGGTGAGGCTGTGTTCAGCACAGAGACTTAAGAGACGTATCCCATTTGCATTGGAGTGGCCTATGCCATGCTGCCCCAGTACACCTTTCCAAATACCACTGGCCCTCCCAACTCTTGCATTGAAGTCGCCCATCAATAGGATCTTGTCATTTCTGGGGACTTTGTGAAAGGCTTCATCCAGCATCTCATAGAAGCGGTCTTTTACGTCCTCCTCTGATGGAAGGGTGGGTGCATAAGCACTGAAGAGGGTGGCGTATTGCTTTCCTGCGAGGGGGATGTGGATTGACATGAGCCTTTCCACCCCAGTTGGTGTTTCAGTAGCTGCGTTTCCATTACACTTTTTCACAAAATAAAAGCGATATTTCTAAAGTTTCAACAAAGTACAATTGCGAATTGCAAGTGTTTCCATTGAAAGGTTGTTGTTTCCATTGAGAGCCGTAATTCTCGTAGTCTAGTCTCGCAACGCCACACAATTCACGCAAAGCGCAACCAGGAAGTAAACCATGGATGTAAACAAACCGTTGTAATATTTGAACTTTATTTTAGCTTTCCCCTCGGCTCCGCTCTTAAACAGCGTGCGTTTCTCGTATCGTTGCTTTAGGGTCTTCCACTTGCTCCAGAGGCATATCGCATCATTTTTTGAAGTGAGCAAATCACGTGACCCCTACCTCTTCTTCTCCTGTCTAAATTCGAAAAAAGTGTTTCCATTATGCTTTTGCGATATTCAGTACTTCTATATCGAAACTTCTGAAAAACCACCTCATGAGAGCGTAAAAACGTTTTATCGAAATTTAGGTGTTTCCATTACCAATTTTTTATTGCGATATTTCGGTTTTGCGCAATTCTAGGTGTAATGGAAACGCGATTAGTGAGACTTGAGAGGAGATGGTTCTTGATGGCCAGATGCTCGTTTTTGACAACCTGGACCTTATTTACGACATATTATAAGACGTTTGACTCACCGAGATCACTTTGGTGTAGTTCGGAGGCATGTAGAAGAAATTTAAAATCCAGCGCGAGCCAGTATATCCATGTAATGGCGGTGGACGGGCCATATTGCACACAATATTCTAGGCACCAACAATCCGATCGTAGCATAGAGAATGTGAGCAGCGAGTGTAGCCTACAGACGGAGACTAGCCAGTCAGTCTGCGCACTGGCCTGTGCGCATGCGTGCTGGAGCAAGTGGGGAAAGGCGTTTAAAAATCATATTACAGAGGCTAAAGACCACGTATTTGAAAACCACAACAAGGCGTCGCTTTGGGGAATCACAACTGTCGATTCATAAAATCAGATTGATGAAAACAACCGTTTAGCGGCCGAAAATAGATTTTTAGAAACTGCATTCTCGGTGCCCCGTCCACCGCCATTACATATAAATTGTTTATAGATATACTGGCTCGCGCTGGATTTTAAATTTCTTCTACATGCCTCCGAACTACACCAAAGTGATCTCGGTGAGTCAAACGTCTTATAATAAGTCGTAAATAAGGTCCAGGTTGTCAAAAACGAGCATTGTCTTTTAAGCTCTGCTGCGATCAGTGCTGTTCTTCAACTAGGCCTGTTGGTGCTATGGCTGGAGTCCAAGAGGGTTCCGACGTTCCATGTCGCAAGCCGTAAGGTTCTGTTTTGTATTGCTTGTTTTTGTTTTCGGCCGCAGAATGGAATATCCCGAAGGAGACTTATGCTCTCTACTCCTCTTTTCACCCTCTCAAAGAAGGTGACAATGCCAGTTTTTATGAAAATGGATTCAGTTCCAGACAGATGTTTTCCAGAAGCCGTCACAGATCCTGGTGTTTATTAAACAATTAAAGTCGCACAGAAACGGACGTTGCTGCCAGGAAACGGACGTTGCTGCCAGGAAACTTCCCTACTCAAAGCTGTGTGACTATTCATACACAGTCTAGGGCCTAGAGGTCAACTGAGTGCAGTTTACGTTAGCACTAGTGAATTAAGTCTAAAGCAAGCACAAAACTACTTCACTATCTATCTATCTATCTTTCTATCTATCTATCTATCTATCTATATCCATTACATCCTTTATTATTAGTTATGTTATTAAGCTGAGAAAAAAAAATTGAGATTTGAACCCTGATCGCTAGAGCGATAAGCGAAAGACCTACTAGATGAGCTAAACCTCCGCTCACTTATCCAGCGGACTATATAAATACATTCATGAAAGACAAGAATTTTAAAAAAAATCTATAGGAAGTTATAATACTAATGTGTAAAAGAGAGCTATCTATTCGTCTATCCATCCATCCATCCATCCATCCATCCGCGTCTTATGTGTCCTTGCTGGCACACGCCGGCCGGTCGCCACAACAGTACGACTAGCTAGCTAAAAGACAAAATGGATTCATCTTCCCTGCTCTGTTTAAAAACAATTAGCCCTTTGTTATTGTAGATTTTTTTATTTGACTGATAATAGGCTATAAAACAATATTTTGTTTTTAGTGATAGCATTATCACGTGATTAATTTATAGTAGGCCCTACTTGGCTACTGGTGATTGATGCCATTATCCTGTCATTGATTTAAGGTACCTGGCCACAGGTGAAATGGAAGAACCTGAGAGATGGCTATATGAAGCAGAGAAAGGGAATGAAAGAGAAGAAGAGTGGTGCAGGGGCAGATGAGCTGAAGTCAACATGGAAGTACTTCAATATTATGAGCTTCCTGGAGCCTCACGTCAGGGAGAGGGCCACTTCCTCCAACATGTTCACACCCAGAGAAGATAGTCCCCCAGCTACGTCAGCAGTTTTCTAATCACCATATGGTACCCTGTCTGTCCTTTACCTCTCCCCAGCTTCTGAACTATCTACCTCTGCCTCCCAGTCAATTCTGGCCATTGAGGAATCTTCTGAGACACTGCCTGACCCTGTAGCAGCCCCTGCTGTATCACAGGCCCCTATGTCTGTGGCTACTCCTGCACGCCATGTCCCTGATGTGTCCCAGCGCCCACCATCTACACTGGCACACCATGCCACCACAGCATCAGGACCCAGCTCAGCACCCTCGGCACCAACAAAAAAGAAAAGGCTACTCCTGTTTCCTTTTCTACTCCCGTTTCTCTTTCTAGTCCAGCACTTCTGGCCACTGATGAATCTTCTGAGACACTGGAGTTCATGTAGTTTGTTGTTGTTGTCAGGAGATACATGATGGAATAATCTTTCGAGTTTCAATAGGGCCTCGCACTGCCAGGTGCTCGGGCCCTAATAAAGATGCTTATATAACAGATGATGTAGTGGTTATTTAAGTCTTGACAATAAAGTCTATAGTGCTTGGACTCTAGCATTATATATGAATCAATGGGAGAAATGTGTGCTGCCATGGTATTGGATAGAATCAGAATGGGTTTGCCAGCCAGATAAGTTTACACATACTGTTTATTTCAACAGTGGCTAATAACTACATAAGATAAAAGAAAATGTGCAAAGAGAGGACAGTGCAAAACAGCAAAGCTGTCTCTCGTCGGCGGCGTAGGCTACTGCAGTAAATCGTTTCGTCATTCCAAGGTAGTTCTGGACGACCCGACCACAAAATAATAATCTAAAAATAAACTACATACAAGAAACGACATTTGTCGAAAATGGACAAAAACAAGTGTGGGTAATGTAGATTCACACACATTAAAATGAGACTGTTTCATAACTAAAAATAAACTCCTCGGGGTACCTTTAACATTTATATTGAACATTTATATTAAACATTTATATTTAGCATTTATATTGAACATTTAGATTTAACATATATATTTAGCATTTATATTTTACATTTAGATTTACATTTAACATTTAGATTTAACATTTAACTATCAAATAATTACTTGGCTACAAAACATCAACTGTGAAAAAGGGTACCGTATTTTACACCAATTTCACGCTAAATGTGGAAAAAAGTGACATACGGAAATTGCACACCAATTTTTCAACGTGTGTTAGTGCTAAATCTGGTAAAACTGAGCTTTTATTTTAAAGATGCAGGGGTATACATTCAACGCTCCATAGTCATAGTCTTGTTTTGATGTTCTGGGACCAGTGCCTCTTGTGGTAGCAACATAGAACTGCAGGTCAACAATGGCAGGACAGAGGGACAACCTCAAATTCGCTATTCAAGGTGCAACGGCTTCACCTCGCACAAAAGAAAAAGACAATCTGATAACGTTACGACAGTACGACAGTGCACTTACTCGCAGAGCCTGCGCCCCCAGCGCAGTTCTAAGAAAACCGGAGAAAACGCTATGTATTGATTTAAGTACCTTAAGTTTCATACATTTTCATTAAACGGGGTGGAAATGCCAGCATTTTGACATACAGTTAAATTGGTTACTGTAGTACCTGTATTCATGAATCATGGTCATTCTTTCTGGCAATTTTGTTTGTGGGGTTGTGGTGATGTTCAGGATAGGGGTGTTGAATATTGTTGATTTTCAGAGAAATGCCTTTTAATAAGATCCTGTTAGCCATTTCCTAATTATGATGATTGACCTCTGAGTATGGCTGTCGGCTTGAGTTTTCGGTAAGAAACGGTGTCCCTCTTCCATAGACTTATGAGATAAAGACATTTCATGGCTGGTACACTCTGGGCCAAACACCATTGTTGTGGTTAGAGATAAAGTCCTGGGCGCCGAGGCGGCGTAGGTTAACGTGACAAAACAAGGCCACAGAAGAGACCAGAGAGACAGTCTTATCGGAGAAGAGACGAGGGAGGGGGGACACTCAAACCACATAAGAACGTTGCAACGAGACCAATACTTTGATTTGGGTCCAGACAGCATACAGAGAGGTCAACTGTCCATTAGGCCATGCCATCGTCTTTTGTATGTCAAACCTTCTGTAATAAACCGCTTTTGCTTGAGGCTCAAATCCCGTGTTGGAGAGATTCATTTGGAATACACCTGAAAAGGAGACACTGGACTGTGTGGTATTGTGTGAGATTGGGGGCCGTCTTTTATTGGACTCAAAACACAACGCAGAGCTGAAATAAGGACAATAATAAAAGTCAACGAAAGTCATCAGGGGATAGAGGCAAAGAGGAACCACGCAGACACAGTTTCTGTCATTATAAAGACATACTGCTCCAGTTTCTTTGTGCTCTGTCAGTTCATTGTTTGGCCTTGTGCGTGTTAGCTGTGTTCTCGTTTTACCATGTTTGGATTCACTTTCTCATTGAATCTGCAATTGCATAAAATTCTGCAATTGGGTCCTTCCTCCGTTTTTCCCACACATCCTTCCTGTCCCGGCACTCTGACAAAGTGAAATGCGCAGAGATCCTGATGGAGGAACGCAATCAGTGAATTGTCGATGTATTGACTTAACAAAATGTAAATGGATGGTTAGTAAATTGAATGGTTGGGGATGTAAGTATTATGAAATGAGCCTTTTATATGAAATTATATTGTAAAATACATTGATTCCTCACCTTGGTTCATGGTTACCTGTTATTGTAGTCGGGTGGAGTGTGTAGTGTGTGAAATGTGACTGGTCAGCACATTGTTTCATTCCTCGTCTCATGCTTTTTGTGTATAATTGTTTATGCTTGTACACTATGTATACCAACACTTAACATGGAAACAACTCACCAATATAGAAACTCATGCATTCATATGACTGAGCCCTTAGTTGGGGCCTTAAAGGACAATGCTCGTTTTTGACAACCTGGACCTTATTTACGACATATTATAAGACGTTTGACTCACCGAGATCACTTTGGTGTAGTTCGGAGGCATGTAGAAGAAATTTAAATTTTCTTTGCAAGCCAGTATATGCATGTAATGGCGGTGGTGGGGGCACCGAGAATGCAGTTTCTAAAAATCTATTTTCTGCCGCGAAACGGTTGTTTTCATCAATCTGTCTTTATGAATCGCTAGTTGTGCTTACATAGAGCGTAGGCATGTTGTGGTTTTTCACATGCCTCTGTAATATGATCTTTAGAAACATCTTTAGACACGAAATAGCTTCCTCACTTGCTCCAGCACGCATGCGCCAGCGTGCTGGAGCAACGATTGCGCGCTGTGCGCATGCGTGCTGGAGCAGGTGGGGAAGCTATTTCGTTTCGAAAGACATTTCTAAAGATCATATTACAGAGGCATGTGAACAACCACAACAGGCCTACGCTCTATATAAGCACAACTAGCGATTCATAAAGACAGATTGATGAAAACAACCGTTTCGTGGCAGAAAATAGATTTTTAGAAACTGCATTCTCGGTGCCCCCACCACCGCCATTACATGCATATACTGGCTCGCGCTGGATTTTAAATTTCTTCTACATGCGTCCGAACTACACCAGTGATCTGGGTGAGTCAAACGTCTTATAATATGTCGTAAATAGGGTCCAGGTTGTCAAAAATGAGCATTGTCCTTTAATGCATTTAAACCAATAGACCTACACACCCAGACATTAATGATGTTAGTGGAGTGAGGAGGGTGGTTATGGATGTTCTTATCAGTTGCGGAGGAAAGGCGGTGAGAGTGGACTGGTCATCAGTCCTGTGAGCGTGTGGGAGTATTTCAGCTTCCACTCCCTCCTGACATCCTGGTGACAATGTGCAAAAATATACCAGGCAGCAGCAGTAGCAGTCTCTGGTCCACAGGAAGACGTATCACGCTGTTCCACATGAGAAAACAACATGATGCAGAGCATGAGCACGCAATGAGAATACAATAACTGCGCTGAGAAAGGGGACATGCATACAACAGTCAGGCTCTCACAGAGCAGCATCATAAGTGTCAGGCGGGCAACATCCACACAGACGTGTCAGTTACAGGGCGCCCAGAACAGGTAAACAACTGACTCCTGATGGGTTGATGGAGGGTGGATTCTACAAGTCATTCTAGCACAATTGAAAGCAGTCGCTGAAATAATAAACTTGTCCAACTCTAATGTAGTTGGCCTGAGTGACTGTTACATAAATACTTAATTTGAATTTGAATTTAAAGTCGTCAGACTTTCCTGGCACTCAGATAAGCTTGAAGGACCACGTAGATGCAGCAGGAAACAGCAGGAAAGGGAGAAAAAAGACAAATGGGAACATTGCTTATATTCGTTTGTCTGTATTCATGCATACAGTAGGCTCTACGTGATACACTTCACACTAAACAGTGCTACACCCCTTATCAATTCATTTTCAAGCTGTGCAGCCGCTTCTATATGTGACACGTATGTCCATCCGTTTGTGTGTCTGTGTGTCCGTTCGTAGCATGACCAATCAGGAATCACCAATCAGGAATCTCCAATACTGTTATATCACCAATACACTAGCACTAGAGGGCAGGCATAAGGAAAGCATACAGGTATGGTCAGCTTCAGACAGCTCTATCTTAAGAACTATAAATGTCACATCTTAAATATTGACACCGTAGGAATCCTGGTAACCAATATCCATATAGCTTAAAAACTTTAGGAGTGGCAACAGGTTAGAAAACCGGTATGAATTCAAAATTAGCAACTCAAAAGCTAGAGTGCCATTCGTTAAAAGGTTGAGCATGGTTGTCAAACAAATGGTCAAAACTCTAAATCTGTAAATAGCAGAACCTTGATAACTACATTGTACAAAATAATAAGCAGAATCATGTGAACATTTCAATGTACATCAGATGCTCTTTAGCTGAACGGTAAACAGGCCAACTTTCCGGAACTTACGTCTCTCTTTGTAGGTTTACCGACTGCTAGGTACACATTGAGATTATGTGCTTTGCTAACACATTACAGTATGTGGGATTCTCAGTACAACTACGTCACACGATCCAAACGTGCATTGGCTATTATTATCCATTTGCAAATCACTAGAAACTCTCTTCTAATGCCGCGTTCCAGATAGGATTTTGAGCCCGTAAATTAAAACTTCAAGTCACGACTCACGACTTCATAGCGTTCCAGGCAAACTGTCTGAGTGTGTGGAATTCTGGATAAATGTAAACAAGCCAATATGGCAAAAGCTTGAGATCTGGCACACTGTCAGAGCTGGCAAGCTAAACGTTACACTTTTATTTATTGACATCAACATTTCGCCGTTTGCATGGTCAAGTTAAGGTTTACCTTAACGTTAGCTAGCTAGCGCTAGCTATCTCTTGTCAACATATTTGGGCATCATTACATACACATAGCAGATTGTAGTGCATAATTGTTTGTATTATTTTGATTACAACGTACAAATTTACTTTACGTTGCCCTAAAGTTATCTTTGTCGTCGTACCCATGTGGACTGCCATCTTGTTTAGAGGGCTGTGTGACGTCAGAAAGCCAACTGGGAGTACATCGATCTGGTACGAGTTCACGGGTGGGAAGTTACGGGTTTGACTGCCATTCCAGTGCATTTTCACATGTAGAAGGTTGGAAAAACACGGGTTACGAGTTGCCTGGAACGCGCAATAATGCTCTTAGCTGACTCCAAATGACTATTACTGTGAGCAACTAACAACTGACTGTCTGAACTATTAGTTAATCAATGCTTTATGCATGGACCACTCTCAACTGCTTCATCTAAAGTCTACATAGAAAGAGAACATGCAAGCTCATGTGCTGAACATTATTAGTTTTCAGCGGTAGATGACGTCTTTACTTTACAACCAATACTTTAAACAATGAAAATAAAGAATAACCTAACCAAGACGAATAAAGGGGGGGGGGTATCTCATACCTGTCAACCCCCTCGTTTTTCCTGGGATTCTCCCTTATTTTACCCTTCTCTCCTGCTGCCCTCCTGTTTAAATATTTTCCTGTGAATCTCTCATATTTTTAACCTGTCTTATGGGAAGGAATCATCACGTTATGTGGTTGATGCTAGAATGGATTGTCCGGAGCGAGATGGGGAGGGAACTCTGCTACATATCAACCAATCACAGCGCTAGGCAGCTACTGGGTCAGTCGTGGACACAGGGCTCAGGCTGATTTACGAAACTGGACCCAGGAGTGGAGCTACTCGCACGGCGCTGAGTGGGAGCGCTTCGCATATCGCAATACCCCTGCTCGGGCACGCTCGCCTGGAGGCTTGCGGGTGGGAATTGCTCAATGTTCGCTGCCTGCGCGCCTCCTTGCAGCCCAAAAAATCCACTGTGAGCATTTGATGACGTGTAGCAGAGTTCCCTCCCCTGCTCGCTCTGGACGATCCATTAGCATCAACTGTGTTACATAGCCTAACGTTTAGACGGAGCAGTGTAGCATTTCATAATGGTCGTCATTCCAGTCAGTGACTGTCTAGCTAGATAGTTTCATACTTCTCAGTTTGCAACTATGTAATGTTAGTGCTAGCTATGCTCTTCATTAGCTGTTGCTTTCAGCTGGCTAGCACTATATAATTAGCTATGTTGCTATCTTCATCAATCGAATGACATCTATGCATGGGGGGGGGGGCCTCCAAGGTGGAGTTGGAGGTCCCGTTGGGGGGGGGGGGGGGGGGCTCCAAGGCAATGGTAGGGGAAATCTTCAGTGACAGTTTACTGTGGCTGCCAAGAGAAGTAGTCCACTTGATTTGGCCTTCGTTACCTCCCACTTCCGAAACAAGGCAATTAGCCTACTGATGAAAATGGCTGTTTTCAGAGAAATTACGTGGTTTAACCTGATCCTGTTAGCTGTTTCTAATTATGATGTTGACCCGAGTGTGGCTGTCGGCCGCAGTTTCTGTAAGAAACTGTGTCTCCCTTCGCATAGACAAACATCCCATATGAGATAAAGATGACATTCCATGGTTGGTACATTCTGTGGACAACAGCAATTGTTGTGGTTAGAGATAGAGACCTGGGCGCCCAGGCGGCGTAGGTTATCTTGACCACACAAGGCCGTGAGCTGCAGGTGAGACCAGACTAGTCCAGACCAGTCTGATCAGGGAAGGGGGGTGGAACGCCCCCGAACCATAAGAACCTTGCTCAAGCTCAGATGCTTTGATTTGGGCCAGACATTAGACTATATGCCAACGTCTTTTGTATGCTAAACCTTTCTGTAATAAAACAGCTTTTAATTGTTGCTCAAATCCCGTGTTGGAGAGATTCATTTGGAACAAAGGGTCACTGGACTGTGTGGTATTTGTGAGACATTGGGTGCCGTCTTTTATTGAAATCAAAACACAACGCAGAGCTGAATAAGGACAATAATAAAAGACAACGAAAGTCAACACTACTAACGAATTGGGTCTACTCAACAGTGAAAGCAAAGCGGTTGCCTTCTTCTACCCAGAGTGGTCATCCTGGAATTACTGTCTCAGTAATCTTGCCTGTCTCAATAATCTTAAATGAGTTCAGCTACAGCCAGTCTCCTGTGCTGTCACAGAAACTCTACAGCTGAAATTAGCTCTTTTTAATGTCAGATCGTTGTCTAACAAATCCTTTTAGGTTAATGATCTGATAACTGTAGCATAGCGGCTCGCATCCAGTTTAAAACTCTGACGCTAGCCTACAGGGCAATGAAACCCTACACCCCCTCCCGTCCGCTACGCTCTGCTACCTCGGGGCGACTGGTTGCCCCGTCACTCCGAGGCCCCTGCGGTCGATCGACACGGTCACGGCTCTTCTCTGTCCTGGCCCCGCAGTGGTGGAACGAACTGCCCACTGATGTCAGGAGAGCAGAGTCGCTGCCCATCTTTTGTCGCAGGCTCAAAACTCATCTCTTCAAGAAGTACTACAACAATCCCCCCTCCTAAGCACTTATTGTATTGTACTGTATTTTAGATTGCTATTCTTGCACTTTGCCTTCAGCACTAGATTATGCTCTTAGTCACTTGTTTTAGAAAGAAGATGCACTTGTGAGTTCTGGCAAGTAGTAGTACATTGGCTTTTCCTACGTTAAATGCAATTATTGTTAGTCGCTTTGGATAAAAGCATCTGCTAAATGACTAATGTAATGTAATGTAATAACTGAAAATATTTTTGCATTGCATGTTTTTAGTCGAGACCTGGCTAAGCAACTCTACTGGTGTAGCAACACTGATAGAGGCTTGTCCTATAATTTCTATCAGTCAGTTAGACAAAACAAGAAAGGAGGAGGGATTGCAGCCATTTTCTCTTCTCAGTTTGTTTGTAATGCCATTGACCTGGGTGAATTTACATTGTTTGAATATCTTGCTCTTGAACTCAAAGCAGAATTAGTTTGTTTGTAATGACATTGACCTGGGTGAATTTACATTGTTTGAATATCTTGCTCTTGAACTCAAAGCAGAATTAGAAGTGCTCATCATTACATTATATCGGCCACCAAGATATTCATTAGTATTTCTACAGGAATTCTCAGAGCTGATCTCAACTGGTCACTAGATATGATAGATTGATCTTGAATGGAGACCTGAACATTCATATTAATCAGAAGGATGACTCCAAAGCTATGGAGCTTATGAATCTACTGGACAGCTTTGAACTTACCCAACATGTAAATGAAGCCACTCATCAGCATGGTAACACTCTGGACCTAGAAATAACAAGGCTAAACATTGATAATGTATCAGTGCTTGAATTACTTATTTCTGACCATCACTGTGTTTTTGATATGAACATAATCTTAACAAAGACCAAATGAGAAATCTTGGTTCAAAATAGATTCCTAGACTGCAAGAGCAGACTTTACAGAGCTTTGTAAGATTGTCACTAAGTGTAACCCCTCTACCTCATGTCTTGACCCTCTACCTACAGAATTCTTTAAGCGGGTGCTCAATAATGTTTCAAATCATGTCCTGAAGATCATAAACACGTCTCTTCAAACAGGCATCTTCCCAGATACCTTCAAAACAGCTGTTGTAAAACCGCTACTAAAGAAACCCAACCTAGATGTTAATGCACTAAACAATTACAGGCCGATATTTTCTTTGATTTCTCAAAGAAAATAATATCCTAGATGAACTTCAATCAAGCTTTAGGACACACCACAGCACTGAAACGGCACTTACTAAAATAATCAGTCACCTCAGACTAAACTCTGATGGTCTCAATCCTTGTCCGACAATGACATCCTAATCAATCGCCTTGAAAGGATGGTTGGTTTCTCTGAGTGTGTTTAACTGGTACAGAACATACATCAAAGGGAGAAAGTTCTACATCAGGCTTGGAGATCATGTGTCTGAGAAACATGACACCTGCTTTGGGATTGCACAAGGGAGCTTCCTTGGTCCATTACTATTCTCACTATACATGCTGCCACTCTGGGATATCATTATAGAACACAATGTATGTTTTCATAGTGCAGATGACACACAACTGTACATCTTTGCTGAACCAAATGATGCTGCAGCTATAAACTCATTACTACCTGTCTTCTAGCAATAGATAAATGGATGAGCAATAACTTCTTAAAGCTAAATGAGGACAAAACTGAAATCCTACGATTGGCCCTAAAACATAAAAATAAATGTTGTTTAAAAATCTGGGGACAGTACATCCTGGATTAAACCTGAGGTTTTCTACTAAAAGGAGAAAACCTAATTTTTCCATCATAGAAACATAGCTAAAGTACGGTCATTTATAAATCAAATGGATTGCAGAAAAATCGATTCATGCTTTCATTTCAAGCCAACTCTATTACTATAATGCTGGCCTCCCCCAAAAAAACACTGAGAGACTCTGCAGCCCGACTATTAACAAAAACCAACACATCAGTCCAGTCTTAGCTGCTCTGCATTGGCTTCCAGTAACATTTAGAGTTGATTTTAAGGTAGTCCTCCTTATATAAAAGCTGAAAGAGAGAAACTAGCTGCACACTTAAAAACTCTGGAAATTGACACCAATTGCCAGGCTAAAAACCTAGGTGTCATACTTGACTCAGATCTTAATTTCGAAAACCACATCAAGAATATTATAAAGACATCTTTTTACCACCTAAAGAACATTGCCAAGGTGCAACCCTTTCTTTCTCAGGCTGACACCGAAAGATTAATGCATGCTTTCATCACAAGCAGGCTGGACTACTGCAATGCTCTACTATCAGGCCTACCAAAGAAAGCAATCTTTAAGCTACAAATGATACAGAATGCTGCAGCACGAGTCCTCACTAAGACTAGACGAAGGGCACACATCACACCAGCCTTAAAATCACTACACTGGTTACCAGTCAACTCTAGAATAGACTTTAAAATACTATTACTAGTCTATAAATCTCTCCACAATCACTCACCAGAATATATTTCAAACATGCTTGTTAAGTACATGCCCAACAGACCACTCAGATCCTCAGGTACTGAACTTTTAACAGTTCCAAAAGCCAGGACCAAGAAACACGGAGAGGCAGCTTTAAGTTTCTATGCCCCCAACCTCTGGAACACCCTACCGGAGTGCCTAAGAAGGGCCGAAACAACGGAGGTCTTCAAGCGAGACCTCAAGACGTACCTTTTCGACCTAGCCTACAATCACTAGCTAGGAACTTGAGACACAGAAAGGCAGCCTCAAACCTACCTATGAATCCTCTGTATACATTGGTCCAGTAGATGCCCCACTGTCGCCCGCAGACAATAGATACCCCCGTGTCAGCTGTGGATGTTGTAGTACTTAGTTAACACACACACATACACACACATACACACAGACACACACCAGTCCACATCCAGCTTAGGCCTGGACCTGGGCCCAGTTCCCTTTCCCCTCACCCTAACCCGGGTCCGTATCCTTTTCCCACCCCCACCCTACCCCCGACCCCTGCCTCTAACTGGACCCAGGCACACCTACACTCACACACACACAGACATACAGCAGTCCTGGGCTCGGATCCCCTCCCCCTCACCCTAACCCGGGTCCGTATCCTTTTCCTATCCCACCCTACCCCTGACCCCTGCCTCTACCTGGACCCAGGCACACTCACACTCACGCTCACACACACACAGACATACACCAGTCCTGGGCTCAGATCCCCTCACCCTAACCCGGGTCCGTATCCTTTTCCTACCCCCACCCTACCCCAACCCCTGCCTCTATCTGGGCCCAGGCACGCACACACACACAGACACACATCAGTGTTTGCCACACCTCTCCCATGATGCTCTTAGCCTTTCTTCCTCTGAAAATGTAGTTTGACGTAATGTATTGCTCTATATATGGCTCTGTGTGCTACTAACCCTGTTCTGCCTCCCCTCTCCCTAGTGCCTCTCTCTCTCCCTCCTATCTTCTAACCAGGTCCAGTGGATGCCCCACTGTCACCAGCAGACCACCCTGAGTCCGATAGATACCCCTGTGTCTGCTGCAGATGTCGTAGCAAATTAGTTAACACACACACACGTACACACAGACATACAACAGTCCACTTCCGGCTTTAGGCCTGGGCCCAGTACCCCCTTCCCCTCACCCTAACCCGGGTCCGTATCCTCTTCCTACCCCCACCCTACCCCTGACCCCTGCCTCTACCTGGACCCAGGCACACTCACACACACACAGACATACACCAGTCCTGGGCTCAGATCCCCTTCCCCTCACCCTAACCCGGGTCCGTATCCTTTTCCTACCCCGATCCTACCCCTGACCCCTGCCTCTATCTGGGCCAAGGCACATTCACGCACACACAGACATACACCAGTGTTTGTCATGTCTCTCCTATGATGTTATTAGCCTCTCTTACTCTGAAAATGTAATTTAATGTTATTTATTGCTTTATAAATCTTCTTAGCCTGTAGACAAACATACTCCAGGAGCTTGCTCGATCGCCTCGTTGAGAGGGGTCAGGGAAGAATTTTTACAGCTCACTTATCTGGCCCCCGGGTGATTACTGTTTTTTTGCTTCCCTCTGGAATATGTAGGGGTGGGATGTCTGCCCACCTCCCTTGTTCTCTGTAAAGCGCATTGTGTTGCCTCTGGGTATGAAATGCGCTATACAAATAAAGCTTTGATTGATTGATTGATATACAGTACAAAGCCCTTATGGGCGAGGACCAAGCTACATTGCTAACTCCATTGTCAACTACATGCCTTCAAGAACACTGCGATCATCTACTGCTGGTTTACTAGAAGGTCCCAGGAACAGTCGGAACTTGGAAGAAGATAGGGAGTGCAGCCTTTGTCAATCATGGCCCAAAGCTATGGAATACAATATCTATAGATATCAGGAAAGCCAGCTCACTAAATAGTTTTAAAAGAAAGATATAACGTATGTCTTTGTAACCCACCCACAAAAGTGGTTTAGTTATCAATGCTTATATATCTTCATACCATACATTTCAGACACTAACTTGACATAAATTATACTAATTTTCATCTAAGTTATAGGCCTGCTGCATATTTGGTATAATGAACATCTCTTTACGTCAGCGCCCCCTAGCTTTATACAGCTGCGCCTGCGTGCACGTGCTGTTTTAGAGAAATGATTGATGGGTGATGAGAGGGAAAGTTCTGCTGCGTAGCCTATTGAGAAATTATTGAAAGAGTATATTATTCACAAGTATTTGGTGTGTCTACCACATAATTGGGTGTCTGAAATCCTGCTTCTGTGTTAGGTAAGCTCATTTGAGTTTGGGTATTGAAAATAAGTATTTTGTTGATAACTTGACTAATCCACATGTAGTCTATTGTACTAGCTAGCGACAGAACGTAACTAGCTGTCTTACTCTTTGCAATGCGAGTGACAATTCGTTTTCCTGGTCATTCTGTTTAATTGCAATACTGTTCTAGAAGGTTGTGCATGTTATCAAACGATCATTTTGATGTTTGTCATTTTGCACTTTAGGTTGTCATGTTTTAGCAATGCAATTCGATGCAACAGGTTTAATACTATTCTGCACGGTGTGCATTGATTCGTGCATGACGTTCTCTGCAAAGCTAGCTTTATACAGCTGCACCAGCGTGTACGTGCTGTTTTAGAGAAATGATTGATGGGTGATAAGAGGGAAAGTTCTGCTGCGTAGCCTATGGAGAAATTATTGAAAGAGTATATTATTCACAAGGAGTTGGTGTGTCTACCACAGTGTTTCTGAAATCCTGCTTCTGTATTAGACCATACTGTGTGCTGCTGCGACATCTGCGCTGGAGAGACGGGACCTTTGTGGGTGCACGTGACGGGTGCATGTGGACTGCTTGGACTGTCTGGACATCGCGCCAGCATTTGGCTCCTTTGCTTAAAAACAAAGGACACTAGGAAGATTTCTCTTCAATCAGAAGTAAGACCATTCCGAGCATTTGTGGCTCAGAACACTGTGGGACACGGTTGTGCACAACAAATAACCTTGATATTGCTGCAGCTAGGCCCTTTATTTTATTTAGCTTTTTTTTTTTTTTTCTGAGTGGCCATCTCATTTTGGATGTTGAACAATAATATTGTATACGGGTTGCTAATTGATTCTAAGTGATTTTGACAAATCAAATCTATTCAAAATAATAAAAAAAAAAAATTCTTCTAAAAACTGTGTTTCCGGTGTTTGATTCAAACTAAGTATTCCCACAGCCCGTAAGTGAGGAAATAGTTGTATGTCTTCACAATTATCATCCTTCTTCATACTCCAACCCAGGACTCTTGCTGTAGTGATCTGTAGACTTGTTTCAGCAGGGAATTATAGGTTTTATGTAATACCTGGTTACATCTTCACTTTAGCTTTTAACTAACTCCTTTTGCACTTGTGGGCTACTGCACTTTTCTTTCTTAAAAAAAATTAATTAATAATAAAAAAATTATAAAAAATCTCTCCAGTACAATATTTTATAAAATTCGTCTTTACACTGTATTCTACTTACTCTTACTCTTAATTCTTATCTGCATCTTTTATTGTGCTTTATCTTCCATCTTATTTTCCTGCTTTTTGTTTATTTTGTCTATTTTTATGTGAAGCACTCATGCATGTACATTCTCTGTTGTAAAGCACTTTGAGCTGCATTTACTTGTATGAAAGCTGCTATACAAATAAAGTTTATTATTGTCATTATTATTATTATTATTTAAGTTGATGACCCTCATGCCTACACTTCGTGCCCTGCTGAAATCATTCTTATTCACAGCACCAACATGTTATTTGATCTGGCCCTGTGTCACATTGCATATCTTAATGGAATGTAGGCCTATAGAATTATAGCCTACTGATGCTGTGTACCCTAAAACTCCAAATAATTATTTAATATCAGTTTTCAGGAGGTCTAGCTTTGTGGGGTCTTTAGGTGAGGTCTTTCTAGGCTATGTCAGTGTAATAATCACTGTCCTCGTCACCAGTTGCTGTGTAGGCCTAGAGGTTCACTTATGTGGTCCAATGTTAATTCACAACTAGAAATGGTGCTCAGAGAGCACAGACCTCCGCCCCTGAATGCATTTCATGGCTCTGTGCGTTCCAAAATGTAATAGGTTCTAAACTGACTCATGCTACCCCCCTCCACTGAGTTTCATGAAAAGCAGTCTGGCAGTTTGTTGCGTAATCCTAGTCCAAAAAATGAATGTAGGTGAATGGCCGTCCGGGTCGTGTTTGTGCTGCTCGTGGACCTGCCCTGTGATTCGCTAGCCTGGAGCGAAGGTAAAAATGACTGGAAGCGAATGGGTGGCTGTATTTGGCCAGCTCTGTGGCGCCTTCCTCGGGTCACAGCCGGCGGGGGGCAGTGTGGTGCACTCCAGGCTCTCACCTCGCACACCCCAGTCCAAGCCCCATCATGTGTCTAGTACCCTCACACAGAGAGCTGGCTTCGTTCTAAGTTTTTTTTATTCATGGATCCGGCCCGTGATTTGGATCAGCTCCAAAATTGAATGGGTTCTAATGTGGCCCATGATAGACTCCTCCACCGAGTTTTATAAAAATTAGCTTGATAGTTTTTACCTAATCATTGTTCAAAAAATGAATGGAGGTGAATGGAGGTGGAGGCCGGCCGTGTTTGGGAAGCCCATGGACCGGACCCATGCTTTGGATCTGCTCCAAAATTTAAGGGGTTCTAAGGTGGACCATGCTACACTCTTCCATCGAGTTTCGTGAAAGTCAGCCCAGTAGTTTTTGCGTAATCCTGCTAACAGGCAAACACATACATGCACGCACACCACCGAAAACATTACAGTACCTCTCGCCCTGCGTCGTCGCTGGGGCGGACATAATTAGGCTATGTCACATGACATGCCCATTGCAATCAACAGATTAAATGTATAGTGTAGCTGGCCACACTTAAAATCTGAGGAACATATTTAGGTGGGCTGGCTTGAAAAAGCTAGCCCAACTTGTGATATTGCCACTATTTCTTTCTTTCTTTCTTTCTTTCTTTCTTTCCTTCTTATAATTCTCCCCAGTTTTTGTCTCCTTAACTACTTCTTCATACTTTGTGCTAGAAACTTCTTTCAAACTTTAAAATGTTCGGAATGTTTAGCTCTAACGGATCCATTCAGATTTTTGATATTTTTGATAGTTTTTTAGAAATTTAACTTTTAAAACTATTTTTGTCCCATTGAAACTGCTTTTGGAATGTTCAGAAACTTTATGTTTTTAGAGTGGTGGCAGCAGTTGCTTTGAAAATATTCACACATTTTGTAAATTGCTGGCACAAGTACAGTTTTGACAGCTCACACACATATAATATATCAAAATGTTCATACAACTGTGCTGATTCATACAATGTAAGTATCTAAGCTGTGTGACTTACAGTTTTTACTGTATGACGATTTGTTCGGGAACTGCGCTCCCTATTGAAACATATGGCACCGCACTAACTTTTGAGCTGTTCATTTTGCATTTTAACCCTTTTCTAACTTGTCGCTATGCCTACAGTTTTAACAGCTCATACACATATTATATATCGAAATGTACACACAACTGTGCTGATTCGTACACTGTAAGTATCTAAGCTGTGTGACTTACCGTTTTTGAGGTATGACGATTTGTTCGGCAACTGCGCTCCCCATTGAAACATATGGTGTTTTCTAACTTGTCGCTATGCCTACAGTGTTTAAGCTGTACAGACATATTATACATAGAAATTTTCTGCAAGTTCTCAGGATTCCTATGGTGTCAATATATAAGCTGTAAAATGTATAGTTTTCGCGATAGAGCTGTCTGAATCGGACCATGTCTAGGATCAGTGTCAGTTGGGATTAGAGTGGTGGCAGCTGTTGCTTTTTTTAAATTTGTGTGCATGTTCAGCCTCTCTTAAAGGTACAGGCACCCTTTTATAACTAATGTGGTAGCACAGAACTCAGCCAAAGTGGAATAGAGACACATGATCTTCACTGGTGGGGGCCGGTGGGTAGCCCAGAGAGGAGTACACCGTCCCTGACTGGCTATGACCAAAAAGGGCGGAGCCTCGCCACCACACCATTATTCACACCACAGAACCCACTTTTCAGCCCCTGAGTGGGCTAAAGACGTACGGTCTTCACCGGTGGGTGCATGGAGATAGCCCAGTCCGTAGTAGTTCTAGCAGTAGCTGTTACATACAGCTGCAGCAGCTAGCCCACCTCACATTTTCTCCAGGAAATGTACTTTCTAGTTATTATACAATTTGAACAGTCAAGTCTTGATATTAGCCTACAGTATTGCCATTTACATAGAAATTCCTCAATGTCAAGCTCTCTTTTCACTACATTAAATCGACATGTTTAAAAGAAGACAGAGTAACATTAGCAAATAATGCTTGAACAAATAGGCCTACATTCTGATGGACTTTCACATTTTATGAACTTTTATTTTCTTTACATTGTTATTATAATGCAATTTAGTCTTGAAATGTACAAGTAATATGTGGATTATTCCCCCCATCTAGTGCCTAAAGATAAGAACTGCAACAACACAACGTATTGGTTGCCAAAATGCCAGAGAATGCACTGTTTCAGTCATACTGTGATAAGATCTTAACTCCGAGAGGAACATACCGTTACACTAATCAGTAATCACAATCAAGTATTTCAGAGTGCAGAGTTACGTTAGATGCTGTAGTGTGGAGATAACGTTAGGTCTGGCTATACAGATTCCAAGAAAGATAACGATAGCTAGTTAGCTAGCTTACCGGTCTAGTAGAAAAGTAGCCATGTCACCATGCGACTTTATCCTATGAAACTCCGTCCAACGAGCAAAGGCTGGCCCGATATTTATCCGACTTTTGCTCCTTCTTCGGTCACTGAGCTTTTGACATTCCTATCGCACGGTTCGCCGGGGCTCAGGCGGAGAAGCAGGACTACGAAACTCTGCCATTTTACCAAACGTTTAGCTGAAAAGAGTGAGCGGAAATGGACGGAAAAGCTGCCGTTTTATAGTCGCACACACACTTGATGCTTAACCAACATCTATAATGCTGCTAATTCATGGAAGTATAACGTTAGCTAGCTACTGCTAATCTCACAGTGGTGAAGCTAGAATAGTATCTGGCAACCCAGCGCGCAGTACCAACGCTGTAATACTATTGGCTGGTATGATATCAACAGAGTGTAATTGTCGGCCGTCAAATTTTCATAATGTAATAATTTCAGACAAAATATATTTTTTATGTAAAAGCAATACTTTTACTCTGCAGCCTTCGAAAAGCCCTATGGATGTATTATTTTTGAAAAAATGTTTATTTTAATCCACATATTACATATTATACCTTTAAGCAACAATATAGAGTTGACATGAACCTGTACCTGATATGGTTAAACAAAAAAAAACATATACCTCCTATTTGTAACCATCGTTGTTGACGCACCGAGGTGCACTGAGTAACCTTCTCCAATATGCTTGATGTAAGGGCCAAAATTTAAAATAATGTAACAACCATAATATTATTAATGCTACCTTCAATACATATGTTGGTATAAAGATTCGGAAACTATGGACAACTTGCAGTTGCATACAATTATGATGCCGTGCACCTGTTTGAGGATAGGAGAGAGGATGCGCGCGGGCGTGTGTACAGCGGTCAGTCGAGTCACGTGTGCTCTGTGTGAGATATAATAACTGGGCAGGTGTTGAAATATAGAGCTGTGGTGGGATATCAACGTTGTCAACGGACATTATTATTCTTTCATAGCTGAGACAAAAGTTGCTGCGCAGTGGACCCTCTCATCAGTACACGTTCAACCAGCTATAACAGGTAAAATTAACTATTATTTTAGCATTTATTTTTCTTAAGTGTTTTATAATAATAGCCTATGTTGACAAGAATCTCGTATTGGCATTTTAAATACAGCTTTAAAGAATCAACAGTGAGCTATTGTAGCCTAGCCTAAAGTTAGACGAAAGACTATGTTCTATACAAAACTCTAAACTAAACTTTGTTGGCTAAATCTTTATACACGGTTTTAAAACTCGTGTTCTCTCTCTTTTCATCAAAATAAGATAAGAATGCCGACACATGGCAGTTTATCAATGGCCTAATGGGTGAAAAAGAGAAAACGTCTATATGCAGCCACCTGGAACTCAATTGGAATTGGACAAATGATTCATTTATGTGCCCAGTTTCTCAAGGGTAGCGCACAAGTCCACCTGAGATGGTGATGATTGGAAATCGCTGGGCGCTGGCGATGATGCTCCTCATCTCCTTCCCCGTGGTGTCCTGGTGTGAGGAAGACCCTTATAACTCAATGCTAGAGGTATTACAAATGTCTCCATTTGGTTTAAATTGGTCATATGTCAAGAAAGACCCAAATTTTGTTTTAGGCTAAAATAAGCTGAAATGAAGATGAAGATTGGGCTACTTAATTTTCATTAAAGAAGTAGCTTAATTGCACGAATTAATTAAATGTCCTAATTACTGTGTAGTTTAGCCTAAGATAAGTGGTTACACCGTGTGGTATAAGCTTGGTATGTGCCTATTAAGTGATTTATTTTATCTCTCGCTCTCTTCATCTCTCTCAGGACAGCCGCGTCACTGATCGCATCACTGATTTCACTGATTTAAAAAGGGATAGCAGCATCGAGCAAGACGACTTTGTGGGTTTGATGGGCAGAAGAAGTGCTGGTTAGTGTCGAGTTTTTCCTAGACTGCCTCTGTCCACTGACATCCTATTCTGACATTAACCTCTCTCGATCATTAAAGCTGCCCTCTTGGGCTCAAATGCAAACGATAATTGTTCGCCTATTCCCTGGAAACAGTCTAGCCTATGTAGGCCAGCCTATATCTAGTCTCAGTTGTTTTAAAAATGCTCGGTCCTTTATGACACTGCATGTTAAACGGCGTAAGATACAAATACATTTTGATTGTAATTTGATTTGAAAAATTCTACACCGAATTAGTTTATCAACGCGCATCTCTTTTATTAGGAATAGGTGTTCTCCCGTCACAGAAAAGTAAGTAAGTTGTTGGACATCCGAATTGGTGACAATGTTAGCCTACATTAACTTTAACCGACTTTACATTATCTTGCGTAGGAGGAGACATGGGCAATGTCTTTGTTGGTCTTCTGGGGCGCAGGAGTCCTGGAGCAGGTAAGTTATTGAGGGGAGAGAAATCCTGGGCTAAGTCTGTCCTCTAGTGGCCCTGCGTGTAATTACCTAGTCAAACACCACGGACTTCGACTTGAGTCCCTATTTAAACCTGGCATTATGTGTTTTGGGTGGTCAGATTGCAATTGGTGTAAGATACAAAAACATTTTCATTGTAATTTGATTTGATCAGCCAAACCACCTCTGGAGGTGGTCAGGGACGCCTTGTGACCATATTGAACACAAGTGTAAACGCAAATTTTCAATCAATGTTAAACCAATGTGGCGTTCGGTTGTTTGAGCTAGATAGAGCAATCTGATCTCAATAGGATCTCACTGGAGACACATTAAACATAATCAGGTTAAATTATATCTAGATACAATCTGGATACAAGACATTTTAATGCCAGGTATAAATGGGGTCAGTGAATCATCCATATGCTTTTACAACAAATTAAAGTCGCACTGGAACGGACGTTTGAGAACTTCCGTAGTTTGAAGTTTTTTTCCGACGCAAACAAGCTATGAGGGTGGGACATATGTTTAGAGGAATTTGATTGGAACATTGACAAGTGGATGGGTTTTAATAACTTTAGACAGATTCGATAGAAGGATAGCGTTGATTGACGGGTGGATGTCGTGAGATTATTGGCCTAAAATCTAAGGTAGCCTACCTGTTGTCATTGCACGTGACCTACCGTTTTCCAGGAAGTAAGAAATTATATACTTTGATATAAGATTACAACCAAAGTAGAATTTTGTAATTATTTTGGCATACATCGTTGAATAGGTTAACACTATTACCAATGTGAACCAAAATGGGACAGAATGCTTTTTTCATTTCAGTGCGACTTTAAGATAGAAGTGCAACCTCTTGACTCATTGACTTGTGTTATTTATGTAGACCCTCGTCCAAAGCCAGCAAGAAGCATTTACATCCAAAAAGGAAGACTAAGGTAAGAAAGCAAGAACTTTAATATAGGATATCCTTTAACACTGCAGCTTTTAACTAGCCGTGTTTTATGGGTCATACTTCTGAAAGGTCATATTAAGCAGTTTATTTCCTCTCCCATTTGTCTATATTTTCTCCTCTCTCTACCTGCTCAGGTTTCAACGCGGCATATAGGCAGAACTCATACCCCTCTTCCTCCGCAACCCACCACAGCAACACTGTACTCAACCCCACCATGTTCATTCACTTATCCTGTTTTGCACTGACAAGCATTTTCATCAATAGAAAAATGAGTGATTTTATGTATATCACTGAGGTGAATAAACTAAAGAGGGATACATGTGTTCTGTTTACTCAACACATTCTCTGTTAGGAGGGAGGGATAAGTGTATAGACCTTAGGCAACTTTGTAACAAAACGGTATATGTTGTTTCATTGCAAAGTGGAGTGAATGTGTTCCTTTGTAAGAGATGAGACATACAATGGTACAATGTAACCTGCAACTTCATACACAATCATAATGTCTATTGTTGAAACAAAAGCACCAACATAAGACTACAGTAAAATATGTCTTACTTTACTATGCTGGTTAAAGTACCTTTTATTGATTTAAAAGAAACAATCCACTCTGTCCCAAAAGATGATTTTGAAACTTACTCACACACACTAGTTTTAATCTGACTGTCAGGGACTGGGTCCTGAACCAACACACTGACACCATGAGAAGGGGTGCTTGTAGTTTGTGTATCTGGACCAGCTGAACTCAGATCCACACATCCTCAGACCCACACACCCTCTCCTTCTGCACGGCCAGAGGCTGTACGAGCTTTATGATACCCAGCCCCAATGTGATGCCTGTGAATGAGCAGTGTTCCACTTCAGAGGGAATAATTGTTGAAGTTAGATCACTGAGTAAAGGTCATTGACTGTCCACTGAACAGTGTGTGAAATATCCAGTCATAAATATTCCACTCACAAAACTGAATATACTAATCACATGCAGATTTGGTTTAGGGTAAAATATTTGTCCACAAAAATGAAACTGCAATGCAATGACTGCAATGTGTCATATCTTTGCAATAACCTGTGCCAAAGTGTACAGATTGTACAGTGTACAAGTGTACAGATGATAATTAATATCCAAACATATACTGTAGGCAATGTACTGTAAACATTTGCAGGCATTTTATTGGACATGCGTCCCATTTCAAATGAAGATGGTGCAGGAATGAAGTTCTCTGAATGAAGTGCCTAAACATTATATAAAATACTCCAAAATCACATTGAATATATTGTCATATAAAACAATACATTTGATTGGTTGACTTCAAAAGTCAGCAAGTGACATCATTAGCCACCCCAATTGGGTAATTTCCCCCCAAAATAAAACATTATCCCTCAAAATATGTTTGGTTTAAAAGCAAGAAATTAACTGACAATGAATAAAGGATTTACATTTACTACACATTAAAATGTCCCAAACTCACCTAACTAAAGCAGATTAAAATTAAACTAGAATCAGACAAACCCAACACAATATTATAGTCAGATTCAACACAGTGCAAATAACATTTCGGAGGGCTAGAGAGGTTGCTTCTCATGCACAGCCTGGTTCTAGTGGTATGCCCAAAGATTTTAAGGCCTTAACACTGCCTACAGTATATCTAAAGGACATACCAGCTATTCGATGCACTACTTCCCCTCAAAGCATCACTCATAATCAGACTGTCACAGTGCAAAGTCAAATGTGCAGCTGACGGTGCATACAATCACAACTCACAAGGCACAAGCTGACGGAGCTGAACATGAAGAGAAAGAACGCTGTCTAAGATAGGCCCACCTGTAAGTGACACTCAAGTCTCAATCTCTTCCATCAGTGGTAGGAGCAACATCGCAATCTAACTGAAGGATATGCATGTCCTCCGTGTTGAAAAGTGATAAGATCAGTTTTGCTTTTCAAACCTGTCTAGTATTGGGTGTGACTGGAACAGTGCGATCTGAATGTCAGTCGACTGGTTAGACAAGTCCAGCCAGGAAGAAAAGTGTCCCCAGACAGTGAAGAGTGATCTAACAGGTTCTGTTACTATGGAGATTTGGTAAAATAGGCCAAACAGGGAAGGAGCTCCTGTCATTAAATATCCCTGGTACAGCTATAGTTCCTGCCTCAAAAACGTTCAATATAAAAATGTGTCTTACGACAGTGGTTTAAATACTAAAGGAAATAAAATCATCCCAATTAATTTATGGGGTTTTAAGTAAAAAATAAAAAGTGTGGGACACACGTAACATTAAACAAGCCTTATCACCGTTGACTCTTCAAAAATGTTGTACATAAACTCAAAAGAGATGGGATTGCAGACAGTGAATATCCATTCTACAAGAGTCCTGCAGTCACAGTAGAAATTCTAATTGACAGAACGCCACACCCCACTTCTCACTGTTTCTGCACTGGGGAAAAGAAATTAAATCATGTGCACACCTACAGTACTTCAAAGCATTAACACTTAAAAGCATGCACACATTCCCCCAGTCATAAATTTTCTATCCAGACAGGCATGACCAAAGGCTATTCTACCTTGTTGTCTAGTGGAACAGCGGGAGGTCCTTTCTCCACAGCAGCAGGAGGATCCACATCCTGTTTACTGTCTGTCCTGGACAAACCGTCCCCCTCTCCCAACTCCTTCTCTGGGGGGGGTGGCTCTTTGGAGTCTCCACCGTCTGCCCCTTCCCAGAACCCTCCTGAGCCCTCAGTCTTCTTGTAGCCCAGGGGGGCTGGAGGCTGGTAGCGGTACCTGTAGCCAAAGGCACGCAGGTGGTAGATATAGTACTCCAACAAGTACATGAGAGATGCGTCCACATAGTGGAAAGACACAGACAGGTCCGAGCAGCAATTCGGCCCCTGGGGAAAATACAAATGAACAGTGTTAAAGCAAGTAGAGCAAGTTAAGTGAGTGTGCAATGTTTCCCACATGTCTGAAATATACGTGTGGTGCTAGCAGCAATGGGGCAGGGAACATTAAGCAGGGGGATCCTCCCCCCTGAAATGGTGTGTGTCAAACACTTAATTTCTTGCATTCTGGTGAATTGTACGCATCAATTACGAAACAAGTTGTAAAATGATTTGGGGGGTAATATCTCCAGCTAGCTATGAAAGTAACTACAGTAGTTTACTATATTGTTGTGTTAACGGTTAGTAAAAAAAAAAAAAAAAACATGTTCACAGAAAACAAACTTTCATCTGAAGCTATAAACTAGGACTCTCATGACTGCATGGCTGATATTTGCAACAGTAAAATAAAGTAAATAAGCGTAACATTTATTTGAAAACACTATCTGGCATGACCTATTTTGGCATTTAGTTTTGACAACTGATAAGTTGATATGTTGCGGCAAACAAGCAGAACAGTATCATTCATGGCTAAAGGCACCACAGGCCAGGATTCCCAATTCATTTGGTTTATTCTGACAGTAAAGAAAAAATCAATCACTAATACTGTTCTGGAACATGTACTGTATCTTGAGCAATGATGATACTAGAAATTATAGAAACAGTCATGTTATGCTGCCACACATAGCTTGGTAGTTGTCTAACTTAGCCAGCTAGGTGTAGCAACATACTCCATGTGCTATGGAATGCTGTTGTTGTGCTTGAAGTTGGCGATAACTGCTGAGAAAGTGGAGACGTATAGGTAGTGATGTAATAAAGTGTCTCTCAAGCCCATGGAAAAGCAAACAGCTTCTTTAAGGTTCAGAAGTTGCACCAACTGCAAACTGGCACTAGCAACAGTTTATTGCTAAATTGGATCGCAAAATATACTACGCCGTTAATATACCTGGGCGGGCAGCCCGCCCACATAAAGGCTATGTGTAGGAAACACTGGTGTGTACGTGGTGTCCTTACCTGCTCTTCTAACCTATTCATAGACGCTGCATTACATGGAACAAGTCTAACTAGTAACAACAAATAATTCAGTACCCTCTCTCCCAGATTGCCAGTACTTGCCTCTGAGATGGGGTAGTAGCAGTAGCTCCAGTACCAGAAGCTCTTAGGGAACTTAGTTGTGAGGTGCTGCTCAGGAACGAAGGGGTGGAAGGTCTCCCTGTGGAGGGTGTCTCTGGAGTCCCCCGCCAGCACCCCCACCTTCTCCATACACTGCCCCATTGCCAGGTCCTCCACAGGGGTCGTGTGGGTGCACACCTTGTCCTTGAAGCCCTCCACAAACCTCCTGAGGGCCTCTTTGCTCAGCACATAGCCTGCGCCTCCGCTCATGTAGCCCTGCTTGGTGTAGGGCTTGAACCTGCGGCCGAAGTAGACAGGCTCCTCTGGTGTGTGATTGGCCAGCACCCAGCGCAGGTTGTCCACGATCACGTAAGTGTCGTCGTCAGCCTTGAGGAACCAGTCGGCCTCATGGGCGTGGTGTTCATACGCGTAGTGGAAGGCGCGGATGGTCTTCCAGTAGAGCTGGTCACGCCCCTCCTTGGTGCCCAGGCCCACGGTGGGGAAGTCTGGGTCATCCACTGAGCTCATGAAAACCACCACATTGCAGTGGCGGCTCCAGGTGGCCTTGACGTGGCGAGCCTTCTTCTCCAGGTTGTTGGGTCCTGTCATCACCCAGCACAGGATACGGACCTTCTTGTACAGTTCATCTGCCATGTGGCTGTCCTCACCTGGAGAAGGGCAGGAGGAGGTGACAACTGACCTCATACAGCCTGTAGCAAAATTACACTTTTTGCCTAGGCAAGCAGTTATCCTTTGCGAATAATAAATAGATGTTTTAGTGTGACTGCTGAAACAAGACCACTCAAGTCATCTTGGATACTTTCTTGGATACCCCTATTCTTGTACTATCCAAACAACAAGTGTACAGTAAACATGTTACACCCGACTAATGATGACTCAGTAGAACTAAGTGAAAGGAAGGAGAAAAAACGGTGCATTTGGAATGTAGAAGGGCTGCTGAGTAGAATGGACTATACTCTAACTGAGACACCAAGTATAATTTTTTGGGTACAAACAAAGCAATGTATATTAGAAATGGAAAAATTAACTATGGCGGACAAGGAAGCTCTTAAAGCTGTAAACTGTGGATTTGTGAAGTAGAAAGGCTCCCGAGTAGAATGGACTATACCAGTACTCAGACACAAAGTATAGTAATGTCTTGGCAATGGGAAAAATAAAGTACAGGTGGGCTCTGGTACATGATAGGACAGATGAAACGATTTCATCGGGTGGGGAACAATTATTTTCTCTGCCTCTGGATAGAGTGGATGGGTGGAGAGTCTAGCTGGCCTTTTCTTAGGATAGCGAAATGATGAAGTTGAGTTAAAGGTACCCAACGAAATGTGAATCAAAACAATCGTTCTTTGTTTATTTTCGAAATTCCTCAATTATATGGTTCCTTGTAGTCTAATAAACATGTTGAATCACTTGAATGTCTTTCCTACCTTGTAATTTCTTTGCAAAATGATATTTAGCTAATGTTTTGAAAACAACAAAGATGTGTGAAACATCACTATTATGTGCTCCGCGTATTGACGCAATGACGTAGTACGCGATTTTCGGGGACCACCTTCTCAAATTTGCTCTAGAGCGCATTCTAGTGGTCAAAAACTACATTGGGTACCTTTAAGTGTTTACCTCAGGTTTAGCTACTAGCAGCGTAATAAGCGCGTAGTAGCCTTATCCTGATGACCGCGTAGCTAGGTGGTAGCGTTAATTATGGGCCGTGCCCCCTCCGTACCACCACCTACTTGGCTTACCCATTTTTTTTTACCCACACACTGCCACTGGTTAGGGGATTTTATAACAAGATACACAATCCTCCGTGCCATGGTCCATTGGAAAACTTTTGGAGATTTATAGGTAAAATGTGCGACTAGTGTTAGCTAACAATTTATAAGAAAATGTATTCAATTCTAAGTTTAATTATTTCCTCCTGAATGTTGAGGAGGATCATCATCTCCTTCCTCATTAAAGGAGCCTCCTCTGGTCAAGTCTTGCATATCCAGACCTTCTCCACACTGTTTTAGCACCGTCAGACGTCAATGCATCTGCAGTGTAAACATTACACAAGGTGACGCCATATATCCCTCTGCTTTGTCAAAGAATTTACTACTTTGATCACGCGCTCACATTATTTCTCACACAAACCATGTCTGGCGCATTAGGTTATATGGATCTAGGGCAGACAGTGAAATTTGGGCACAACAATAAAAACAACAAGTACCCTTTGTTCGTACTGCTCAAAAGTATTGTATCGTTCATGAACATTGTCACTACAGCAAGGGAGTTTGAGAAAACTTGTAAGAGGTAGTTGAGAAATCTAACTGAGCAGCATTGAGAAAGCTGAAATGTGGTGAATATAATCTACTACTAAAAAACGAAACAGGGAATGACTTTGAAAAGCAGGTGCTTGTTTCACATTTATATAACCATACTGGACTTTCTCTACCTTTGTGGTGAGGGTGGTTCATGTTGAACAGGACAGACCTCTCCTTCTTCCAGTTCTTTCTCTCCTCCTCCAGTTCATGTAGCTCCCCTGCGATCTTCTCCAGGCCTTCAGGTTGATGTGCTTGGAAACTTCTCTCAAACCACACCTGGCGCAGAAATACATAGAGCATGCAGGTCCCTACCAGGAAGCCCGCGTAGAAGGAGCACCTCGAGCCCACGGCCTTCATACTGAACTCGAGAAATTTTGACTATCACTCCAACTCACTAAGCAAATGGAGAGAGAAAAGAAGGTAGTTAGTAAGGTACTGAAGCATACCTGGAGCTAGACAGTTAACTATCTAAATAACATATGTATATTATAAATAACAATATATTATAACATGCTGGGCATAACGTTAGCCAAGGGGGAAGAGGAGTCAGATGATTTTATTTATTTATTTATTGTGTCAACAAAGCAGACTAGGTAGATAGCTAACGTGAGGCTAACAGATTTCCTCCTACTAGCACTGTATAATGTACCTGTGCGTACATTTTCATGACTACTGACAGTAATTATCGTTTTAAAAAGTTGTTTTTCTCTTAAACGAGCTACTCAAGAGGACGTGGTAGGTGAAACCAAAAACGGCTGCAACTGACCACTACCACCGGGGTCACCAACCGAGTAGCCAAGCAGCTAGCCAACACTTGAGCCACATGATTTATTTTTTTTTAAAGCAAAATGTACAAATATTTTCTGGATAAAAGGACAAGGGAGAATAGGCAGTGGTGTAACTTAGGCTGGTAACGTTAGGATGCCCAGCTTTTAGAGGTATTTTTTAGCTTCCGCTTCATGAAAAGTCCCGTTGTTTAAAATAACGACATTTAGTTAACTTACAATTTAATTTTCTTTTGCTAGATAGCGTTATGTACCTTGTCATTTAGAATAAACATATATCAAGCATTGGGCGTTTCTAATGTTAATGAAAAATACGTCTATAGAATTGAAAATTTCGTCCGACTAGGGAGTCGTACATAATAAGTTAGTTGTTAGCTCAGGCGTTATAGTGCTAACATGCCAAGACAGACAAGTGAGCCAAACTTCTGAAGCTGTTAATTGCTAGCTAAGTTAGCTAACGTTATTACTAGCTAGGTTTCACACAACTAATGTTAGCTAGCTAGACTAAGTTAGCTAGCTAATGTTAACATTAGTCACTTACCACTAGCTGAACTCCATCGTCGTGGTCATCGGAAAAGTGACTCGCTGCTAGGGCAGGAAAGTGAGGGTGGGCTCTGTCATGTTAGTCCAGCTTCTGAGCATGCTAAGCTAGCTAAATTAAAATTCACGATATTCCAATTGCTGACACGAAGACAAACTCGCAGTAGTGGCAGCGAGCTAGCTAACGTTAGCTAACGTTAATTTTGAACTTGGATTGTCTTTATCTATTTAATTTTAAATGTTAGTAAGCTGCTGGTGGTGTAGACACCGGAAGCAGCTAGGTTAGCCCAACAAACTAAGGAAGAGAGAATCCTCAATCATCCACGACTTCCAAAGCCTTTCGTTGTACTAGCTATGTATGGAATCTAGCTAGGTACTACGTTAGAGATACATGCTCGCTAGCTACCTAGCTTGGCTAGCCATTAGCCAAGTGCCAGATACCACAACCTCATGGGGCCGAAGCGTCAGAGGGTGTAGCCGCCGTCTGATTGGGTTTTTCGCAGCATGGGAGGGATCTATTCCGGTATTACCGGTGTGGGCAGCGATATCACAACAACTTCCCGTGTTCACACCGGGCGCGAATTTTTCCGGCCGCGCGGCGAGTTTAGAAAGTCAATACAATTCGCGCGAACTGGACGGCGGACGGCACGGGCGTCAGGCGGCGCGGCGGCCAGGATTCCGCCGGGTTTGCCTGATTCGTACCGCCCGTGCCGTCCCCCGCCCAGTTCGCGCGAATTGTATTGACTTTCTATGTAAACTCAATATGCCAATTAACATGTAAACGGAATATCCCAGTGTACAGCGCATATAAACACCTTATTCGGAATATTACATTAACCAGAATATTGACATTAATCGGAATATGGTGTGCATGTAAAAGTAGTAAGTTGTATAGTTTTGTCTAACAAGCTTTATTAGGCTACTCGACTAATAGATCTATGCTATAGAATCTTGGTCGGACAAGAGCCTATTTTGACTAAGCAATCACATTCAATTCAACAATCACATCTGGGCTTTTAAATTATGTTGCTATAATTTAAATGTAGGCCTACCATAGCCGAACGTCCTTCATCGTTATAAAAACGAGATCGCCTTCGCCTGTTTACACCATAGTTTACACGACGGCGGAATCCAGCATAATGAGAACGAAAACACCCCTCGCGTTCTCGAAATTTCACGGGGTTTCACAACGCTAACGCCGTGTTCGTGTAACTGCGAGGTGCAAACGGGAACCGAAAGTTCCATAAACGGGGATGAAACGTTGCCGTGTAACCCAGGCTTTATAGTTAGTCCCCACCCAGCTCAGATTGGGCAGCCGCTAGTTCGTTGTGTACTAGGACTGGGATGAGGAACTGATTAGTGCTGATAAGATATTGTAAGGACAAGCAATTACAATAATTCCAATGTACTGTACTGGTTATATATGGCAATAATAAACTTTGTATTATTTAGTATGTCTTTTGCAAAAGTAAAACACTGACATATGTAGGCTATATTGCCTGCACAACCAATGAGATTAAGCATTATGTAAACACACAATATAATGCTGTGATGGGAGGATGAAGACTGATACAATTTAAAGTACCTTGCCAATGTGTGGTCTTTATTTAAAATGAGAGAGATATACAATAAGTGTCCTGTCAAGGCAGCTCAAAGTGACGTCCTCTTTCCAGACTATGACCAAGCTTTCTATACACTGTTTCAGTCAAGTCCCTAGCAGTGCCTAGCGTCTTGTTGGGCAGGAAAGGATATTGGGGGAGATAACATGGCACAGCTTAGTCCAACAGTATGAAAAGGGTGGGGGGGGGGGGGGGGGGTGTAACAACATGGGTTTTGTTTGACATCTTCACAATTAAATTCTTAACCCTTAAGAAAGTGTGCTTACATTGACCTGAAATCAATAAGTTCAAGCAATATTATGGACAGACATACAGCTACAATTATTCACAAACTATACACATTAAGCCCTTATAACCTCTGAAGTAGCCAAACTTTAATGACAAAATAAACATCTTTAAGGATTTATTATTTTGGTTGATTCTGGATTGGCATTGCCTTAGCTTTCTTAAACCAAGAATAGCAATCAGGATTGAGGTTGTCAGCAAATGCTAAAAACACACAGCTACAGGTAGCTCCCAATGTTCAATGAACAAAACATTCAAAATTTCCAGACATTATTTTTTAAAGTGCTACAGTATAAAATCCACAATGATCTACATTTTAACACAAACTCATTTACAATAACCAAATTAACTTCTTGAGTTAACAAACTCAAATTCACAAAAGTTTAAATCAAAATAGTTCTTGTGGTTCAGGCTCTAAACCACATGGGATTCTCAATGATTTTCTCGAAACAGGTTTTTCTTAGGTTCAACATCACTAGGGTGCTATAATGCACAGAACTCCTTTATGCAAACAAACACATCCTGTTGAGCTGTGTATAAATCACCCATTGCATCAACCTGAGGCAATTTCCTCATAGTGAGCAGGCAAATGCATGAGACTGCACTGGATTGCAGGTGCTGGCATCACCATTCTGTGTAGTTGTGGTAAACCTTGTATTCAGTGCAAGCCACTGAGATGTTTTCACTGACGTGAATTGTCCAGTACACAGTTCTCTGCCCCTCTTTTAATTGAGCTGATTGTGACAAGACACACTGAAATTAGGACCTTTTTCAGTCAGACATTTGAATGCCATTACATTGAAATTAGGACAATGAAATCAGGACCTTTTTCAGCCAGACAGTTGGATGTTATTATGCTGAAGTACAAATGACACCTGAACATGAAAGAACAACAGGTGTATTTGTGATGACAAGGTTATCAGTGGAGGATGTGGCTACCAAAGCCTAACAGTGTATTCAGAGTTCTGAGAGGAAAGCACCCATTCCAGAACATTCCACAGGTGCTTGGTTTCCCACGGTGACAGGTTATGAGGTCAGCACCTCATAGGTCGACGTCGTCCGAGTCCGGGTTAGTAGTAGACTGGGCCTCCTCCTGGGACTCTCCCCACACAAATTTGTAGTTGTTCTCCAGTTCCTGCTGCCTCTTCTGCTCCTTGTAAACCTCCTCTGTGCCTCCTGTCTGGGGGATCGGTAAAATCATAATATGAATATCTCATTAAACTAACATTGGCTACAAGTCAAACTGCCTGAAGAAATCCTTCTTATTTTTTGTGTCTAGACATTCTACAAACAATAACTAAATGAGATGTAATATATTATTACATTTTGAAAGGTGGTTTCTTTTGGATGGTTGCTACAATTGTTATAATTACCAGTAAGTTGATGAGTAGCTCCCTAAAGGACTTTGTATCTTCTTCTGTCAGCCACTGGTCTCCCGCCTCCTCTGCATTCTTTCGTGTTAAGATCTTTACCTCAATTTTACCTGGGGGGGAGGGGAGAAACTAGCCGAGTTGGATTAAAAATAATTCACACTGAGACGATCACACCATAGAGACACATAGACATGCATCTGTTTACAAACATGATTGCTATCAGTTAGCACAACCCCATTCAAAGGTTAATGGTGATAGAAAAATGAAAGTTGAGAAAGTAACGCAGAGAAACAGGACATGGAAGCACATGAAGGACAACCTGTAAATATGGATCTGAAGTGCATCTCAACTCCCCAAACTTCTTTACACAGGATGAATCCAATTTTTAAGGCAACACTTATGAGGCAACAAGAGAAACTATATCCAATATAACCCAAATAATTATTCTTCACAAAACCCTTGTGTTTTCTGTACCTCCCTACATTCCCATGCACACCAGGGCAGAGGAATATTCAGGCTAAAAAGCGAAAGATGAAATAGTATGTGAGACGTGGTTCCCAGTTGACCATCTATTTGTGGAACGTAACCCTACTAGGATTAAGAGATGAGAGGGGAGAGAGAGCCATATGAGTTGTATGCTAGAGAGAGCAGATGGAAGAGAAGAGACGGGCCGTGTGTTTTTCGGGCACTCCCCTTCCTACCTTCGGCCTTCAGTCCCGCTTTCTCTAGCTGCTCTTTAACCACGTCCTTTATGTGCTGCCACTGGGGGTCTCCTTCTCCCATCTCCTGCACTTTGACCTCCCCATCAGGGCTGCTGCCCGTCTTATACTTAGTTATTCTGATCTTAACATGGTCGTCAGCCGCTTCGTCTGGGGTGACGAGACAAAAGAGGGACAGACATTACCTCAGAGCCTCTTCTGCAGGGCAGCAGGATGTAAGGGAAGCCAGGAATATGGATGTACGGTGCTTTTTGGTGCATACATTAAAAGCATAACCCACTCAGAACACCTTTCCTAAGCATGTCTATGGTGACAGTGTAGCAAAATAAGGTACTGGAAATCAAAAGCTATCCCATGATGTCCGGTCTATTTAAGTAGAATTTCAAACCTATAACTTTAGCATCTGTTTTGGTCTCCCATGAGTACAAAATCAAGACATCTCCCCAGGTGCTGTCCATGAGATGAGACGAATGTAGACGTAACATGGAATGTCGATGTTACACATGAATTAAGTGTCATGCACTCAAAGGAGGGAGATCCAGGGGAGCTCCAGGCTGGCAGACAGATAGAGAGGCCCATTTACCTGGCTGGCGTGGGGCCAGGCTGGGACTTCCCCTGGTGGGGTCATTGGCCCTTTGGCCTCCCTCTGTCTGGGACTCGGCCTCTGGGTCCTGGCCCTCCTTATCCTCCAGGCGGTCCAGCAGCTTGTCCAAGGTAGTCTCCAGCGTTTGAGTGGCCTGGGTTCGGTCAAACTCCCCTTTAAGCCCCTCAGTCTCCAGCTCTTGCTGAGCCTGAAACAAAAAAAAACAGACAAATAAGGTTAAAGCAAGACTCAACAAGTTAATCAACCAGTGCTATCGATTCATCAATCTCAATTGAATTAACAACAAAAAAACTATTACTAAAATGGAAACTAACTTGAAAGGTTAAAGGAGAATGCTCTTTTTCGACAACCTGGACCTTATTTACGGCATATTATAAGACGTTTGACTATAACTTTGGTGTAATTCGGAGGCCTGTAGAAGAAATTTAAAATCCAGCGCGAGCCAAGTATATCCATGTTATGGCGGCGGATAGTTGTGGTTTTCACATGCCTCTGTAATATGATCTTTAGAAACGTCTTTAGAAACGAAATAAAAGCTTCCCCATTTGCTCCAGCACGCATGCGCACAGCGCGCAGACTGGCTATTCTCCATCTGTAGGCTACCCTCGCAGCTCACATTCTCTACGCTACAATGGGCTTGTTGGTGCCTGGAACATTGTGTGCAATATGGCTGAATATTTATCAGATTTTGAGGATATAGAAGATGACTTAGAATATGATGGAAGCCGGTCGTAGCGTAGAGAATGTGAGCCGCAAGTGTAGCCTACAGACGGAGAATAGCCAGTCTGCGTGCTGTGCGCATGCGTGCTGGAGCAAATGGGGAAGCTTTATTTCATTTCTAAAGACGTTTCTAAAGATCATATTACAGAGGCATGTGAAAACCACAACAAGCCCTCGCTCTATGGAAGCACAACTAGCGATTCATAAAAATAGATTGATGAAAACAACCGTTTCGCAGTAGAAAATACTTTTTTATTTTTAAATTGTATTTCTTCTACAGGCCTCCGAATTACACCAGTTATCTCGGTGAGTCAAACGTCTTATAATATGCCGTAAATAAGGTCCAGGTTGTCGAAAAAGAGCCTTCTCCTTTAATATCCATCTAACTCATGGACTTTGTGAATGAGATTAAGCCAATTTTAGTCAATAGACCATTGTAGACCGATTGCCCAAGGAAACCACTTGTACCATACCGAAATTAAATGAACCATAACAAGATTAAAGCTTTTTAATAGACAAAATGAGTCTCTAATCTGATTTACTTTGATCTCCTATGTCTTTACCTCGTCTATGATGTTGTCAAACTCCTTCTGCATTTCTTCCTTGATCTCTTCGATCTTTGCTGTAGGCACAGAGAGGTCAGCGATCTCGTCCTCAAAGTCCTGCAGAAGACGTCCATCTTCATCATCCTCCTCCTCCTCCTCCTCCGTCTGCCTCACCTTCTCATCAGCCGTCCTGCGCGGCTCTGCTTGTTTTTTGGCTTGATTCTGTGCTTTCTGAAAAGAGTATTAGATAATTGTGTTAATATGAAATGCATAAAGGAGTACCTGTAGAACAGATTAACATGGCCTGTGGAGAGCACTGACCTTTCTGTTGCTCTCTTTGAGATGTTGGACAAACTTCATCAGGTCTGCTGGGTCTGTGATGATTTTAAAGTTGAATTTTTCATCACCAAAACCTGTACGGAATTAAAGTTGAAAGTCTAAAAATCCATCAACCTAGGGTGTACACGGTGGTTTTGCAATCGACTGTACGACTAGTCTAAAACAGCGAGTCCCAAACACTCAGCGTCGACCAATTTGAACTCGTTTGCAGAGCAACTCAAGTCACTCTAGTGCAAAACAGTAGTTCAACCTGTCTTTACAGCTGTATTACTTAGATAAGATCTCAATGTGATTTATTTTGTTTAATTGAAGAGTAGGCTAGCCTATAATGTTTCTGTAGGTTAAAATTATTTTCACATTAAAGACTACGGATGTCAGAGGATATGTTTGAAGGCAAATGTACTTAAACATTGGTCCTCAAACAGTGCAACAAAGAATTAAAGCGAAATGAATAATAGGCCTACTGGGCAAAAAAATAGCCAAAATGAACTGTACATTTGTTATTGCTACGCCTGGTGGCTGGGAATAGCTGTTGCTTGCTACTGAATGCTAAAAAAAGTGTTGATAAGGCAAATGGTTTCATTTCAGCTGACAACTACACAACTAATTTAATGATTTCAATAATAACATTCAAGATTGCTTTGAATGTTACAAATTAGTTTAAATAAACTGTGTAGGATGTGAGACAGTATAGGACCAATACGGTATAAAACATTTTACATTTACAGGAAGCTAGATAACATTGATAATATGGCCTATTTGTAATTTAGCATATTATGAAACAAACAGTGGCCAGTGATAAGGAAACAGGCTTACTTAGACCATAGGCTACATTTCTGTTCAGAGAAATCAACATCTACACCAGACCATGTTGGATGTGATTTCTCATTGATCCAGTCAATGATGCCAGATACAACCTACATGAAACTTTTCCATCGTCTTTCAAATCAAAGTACTCCCAAACTTTGCTGGCTTTACGACCAGACATAGCTGTGCGACTCAATAATGCTGTAGTAAGGAACCACTCTCTCTCCTTTTCTCGACTCTACATGTACTGTACTGTAGCTCTCAAAAACACACGCAAGCACGCACGCACGCACATGCACACACCCACCCAGAGCCCTTACAGAGGTCTGGAAGCCAGACTCAATGTGGGAAAAAAAGTTCACAATAGAGTCTTGACTTCCAGCTGCCCTATTATTATTTTTCTCTATGAAGTCTGACTTCCAGGCTACCCTTACAGAGCTAGAAGGTCTGCCTTATCCAAATGTGCCCAATGAGGCATGGAATATGTTTCAAACTGTTTTAGTGCCCTTAAACTCTTGCTCAAAACAAAAACATAGTATATCTGTCTTTGCTTTCACTATATGTTTTGCATTGTATGTTCCACATTGTTTTATTGATTGCCGTTTTCTTGGCCAAGTCACCCTTGCAAAAGAGACTATTTCAATGAGCTTTTCCTGGTGAAATAAAGGCTATAAATATAAAAAATAAAATGAACAGAGGGTGTGACACTGACTACTAGTAAACAACTCACACTACGCAGGTGCATATTGTTAGTGTTGTTAGGTTTAGTCCAGTCAAGACTGATGTGTATTAGGTGACTTTGTGCTAATAATTCTTTTGGTTTACCGTCTAGTATTTTCACACCCGTTCACACACCGTTTAAACGACTATCCGCACTCATCCCTACATCTAACATCAGTGTATCAGGCAGTGAGAAGTGTTCATAGTAATATCACAGTTGTGAGAGTGGCGAGTTTAACAGGCCAGTCTAACACATTACCTTCCTCTATGACTTCGTTGTCTGCCAGCCCCTCATTTTCAGCATCATCACCAGTCTGTGGAAACAGATACACAGTTAGCGCCAACTAGTGGGACATAAAGGCAATGGAATAGGTATTAACAATAAGTTACAATAATGGGATATGCTACCCTAAGAGGTGTCGCTGCATCACTTGTAAGTATTGCTATAGGATCTTGGATCCTCTGACTAACAAACACTTGATCACCTCATAAACACCGCTTTTTCCAGCGACACCATCGAGATGTCGCAAGTGGGCGGTATTAATACTGAGGAGAGAGTTTAACCAATTCAGCTTGGTTACACTACAATGAGTAGTGCACAGTCAAAACACCCATGACTACAAGGTTGGGCAAAGTTTTTTTTGCTGCTCATTGGTATAAAAAGATAGACTGAGATATGACAGCACTAATCCCCATGTACCTGTTGGGCGTCAGCTGCCTTGGCACCCCATGGCCTGGTCACTCCATCCCAGAATTCAGAGTCCTCTGGCTCCTCCAACACAGCATCTTCAGAAGTGGCAGTATCTGACCCAACAGGATTAAAAACACTCATCCCACCAGTTGCTGTTACATATATATTAACATAGTAATGGGTGAAACAAAGTACAGCATAATATAGGTCGTCTATGTAATGTAGTATGGAGAGTTTAATGTCCTGTTGACCGAATATACCATATAATAGTTGAAATATTTGAATGGCTGAATGATGGAACAGCCATTGTAAAAGTAAAACATGGAAATGATATCCATGACCACACAGATCCTCTTGACTGGCAGCATTTGCCCCTCCTACCTTCTGTGTCTGACCCCGTGTGGTCTGGTGGCGTGAGCGATTCCTCGCCAGTGGTCTCCTCCACCCTGCCATCTGTCTCCCTGTCTCCAGCCAGCATCTCATCTAGACTCTTCAGCTCTTCAGAGATCTGTTCCACTTTACGCTTCGTATCAGCTGAGCGACAGGAGAGACGGATGGACAGAGAGAGAGAGAGCATGTCAGAGAGGTGTGTAGCAGTAATGTTCCTATGGGTTTCTAAAATTAGGTGGCTAACGAAAGGATTTAAACAGGGTTAAATATTAATATTATTATTATATGATATTTTGGGGGCTAGGCGTCCTTTCCCCTGCTGACTCACAGACTTGGGCCTTGACGTAGTCCATGTACTGCTGGGCACTGAGGGCCGGCTGGCACACGATGCCCTGAGGCTTGGCAGTGGAGGGCGGGCGCAGGAAGGGGTGCTGGCAGGTACGACTGGTGTGTACTGTCAGCACATAGCGGCAGGACTGAGGCTCGTCCACCCGCACAATGTAGTCTCCAGAGCCTTCCTCACACACAAACTACAGAAGACAACATCGGAACAACAGAGTAGAAATTATGTTATGTTCCAGTACCAGTTCAGCACAGTACACCATGCGTTTCCCTCTCTAGTTCATGATAATCGTTAAGATAATAAATAGAGGAAGAACATTTATCTTAATTGTGACAGTGATGAGTGCACGCTGCAGTGATGAACTCTGAAGTCATCCAAATTCCTCTCACCCTGACTTCTGTCTCCCTGGGGCTGCCATTCAGGTCACACTTGGAGCCGTTCACAAAGTTCTGACTGTGGTAGCGCTTCAGGTGGTGGTGCTTGGAGGCCTGGGAGGAGCAGGGAAGAGAAGAGAGAAAATAATACATTTCCTGAAGGACTGCTATTTCCATCCCAGAAATGAGAACAATACAGCAAGTATGTATTTAGAGCATTTAAACTGACTTTTTATATTTAGCGTTATAAATAAACGGTCATTATTTCATTGCAGCTAGCGAGTCTCTGGAGAGAGAGTCACCTCTGCTGGAAGGGTTAACCAAACAGGGTCATGTTGTTCTGTCCTTAGTTATGTTATCAACATGAACAAGGTGACCGCTGTGTTCCAAAGCCAACATGCAGCCACAACCTGCCAAGAAACTAGGGGTGGGGGAAAAATCGATTCTTAGATGCGTCGTGATCCTCTCGAACGCATCGCTCGATGCAGAAAGCTCAATCGGGGAAAAAAAGGCTTGCATTGTAAGCATAAATTCCTTGCATCTTGATGGTGAAACGTTAAAAAAAATGTTGGTGAATTCGAAGTTACGTAACGGACGTAAAACAAACATGTGCGTCGTGTTTACGTTTGAGTTTTGGTGAAGATGGCTGAGCATTAGAAAGGAATCCGACAGGCACATGTTGCTTTAAAAGCAAATGTAGGTCTACAGTAGGGCTGTGGCGATTACAGCAATATTGCACAACCTCTGTAATGTGAGGTAAACCGCAGACCACCGCATCAACCGTGATAACTAAGAGGTTTTTTTTGTATTTGTTCTTATGTTGGGGCTTTTTCCATTTCTGTATATTGTAGTCTGTGTGTATTTAATGTCAGATAAATTCATAATAATGAAAACGGCCTTGGTGGCGTGATAACAAAACTAGATTCCCCTGCTGCGTTTTGTTGGATTCTGTTATGTGTAAGCGAACAAGCACTTTGGCTTCTATGAAGTAGGGGAAAAAAACCTAGACAAGAGCCACACAGTATGCAAGTTGTGTCAAGCTAAAATTAAATAATTAGGGATAATCCATGGATAATCGATAATCATTTTATAAACGCATCGTTGCCCTCGGATCTGAATCGAATCGTGAGGTGCCAAGAGATTCCCACCCCCACAAGAAATAAACCTCAACAACCTATGATGCAAAACCAGAGGAGAACCTACCTAACATGACATGATATTTTTCAGTGCATTAATGCCAAATTAGTTCAAATATCTTTTCTTTCAGCCAAACTTGCCCTGTGACAAAAAATTAATGTCAACTTCCTGTAAGGGGAGGAGGGAGGGTTTTAATACCAGTTACCTTGGCTGTTTCATTGCTCCAGTCAAACTCTGACTCATAATAGCCCAGGAATAGTACATCCCCTTTGATTTCTGTGTCTGTGCAGAGAAAGACACATAAATGCATTAGAACCTGAGCTAGCACATTTATTTTGTGGTAAAAACAACAAAACACCACTAAAAATCTCACTGCAGAATCTTATACATGCACCCACTATCTTACCCTCAAGGTGGTACTGTCTGATGTGCAGTCCATGGCAAAACTCATACGTCCACCAGTCCTTTGTCTGCAGTCAAAGAAAATTACTTTTCAGTCTAATATTTCAGTTAATTTCACATGAATTGATTGCAGAGTACCAACAAGACAATAATATCAGATCAGATACAAACTTCCTTGTTGTGCACTGAAGCTACATTCTGTAACTTCCTCTTTCAACCATGTGGTTATCAACCGGAAAAAGACCCATTACGTACTTGCTTGTGGAGAAAGCAACTAATCCGATCTCATGGATCATTCACATATATATTGGTGTTGATATATGTGTGTGTTTAGTGTTGATGTGTGTTTGTGTGTGTGTGTGTGTCACCTTCACTAGACAGGGAGCACTGTGCATGGGCTTGAGGAGGTCAGGGATGCTCGGACCAGTGTATCCCTGGGGGTCAGGCTCAGAGGGAGGGTCCTGATGAAACCTCACAGCCTGCGCTGGGAGACGACACTCATACAGCTGCTTGTATTTGCTGGAGACGAGCATAACCTCCTCGGTCTTAACCTGGGATGGATATAGAGATTGGGAACATCAGACATTCTGCCAAGCAAATATGTAATTAAGGAAACAACAATGTTGAAGGAGCAGCTCTTGAAAGAAAATGTTGGTTTAACTTGCCAGAGGAATGCTAGCTACATGATGTGGAGCGGGATGCAGTAGCGTTAGCGGGTTACCAGATAGACTCGCTATAGTCACTAAACAGCTAACGTTAGCTAGCTAACGACGGCTGTCAGCTACACGTCAGAGATCACAATACAGTAGCTAACATTAGTCGTGTAATTTTACTGTTTACAGCTAGCTAACCTAACGCTACATATGCATGTCAATCGAGCTAGCCAGCTGCTAGTCAGACTAGCTGAAGGCTATCTAACATTAGCTAGCTAAAGTTAAGGATATTCCGCAACTAAATCTCAGAAATAAACTGTAACGTTATCTAGTCGCATGTATTGCAATTCCTCCAATACTCTGTATTCTAAGGTCGAGTATCTAACCAAACAGCCCCGGTAGCCTACTACTGAATGAGCATCTCTCTGATGCTGCCAGAATTAGCAAAATATGCACTGGGTTGACGCGTTAGCTAGCTAGCTAGCTACAGTTAGCGTTACTAGCTAACAGTTAAAGTAGCAGGTGTTATGTCATGTTACCTGGCCCATAATGATGGGATCGGGAAGTATTTGGATCCCGTATTTCATCTCGTTTAATTCCTCTAAATTTAGGAAAGCAGACACAGATAGCAGACATGTCAAAAAGAAGACATAAAGTCCTCTCAGCCACCTAACCAACGAAGCAGCCATGATTCTCTCACATTACCCTGGCTACCCGACAGTTCTCCTCCTCCTTGTGGTAAAAAATCTAAATAGAAATGAAACGTCTGACATGGTGATTCTGGATTGGATGAAATGAGCACAAAATGCCACACACGGGCTAAGAGACACGTCAATCAATTTCACAGTGATTTATAATTGGGCGGTTTTCGTTACCTTTCTTTTTAGACACCCCCCTTCCAGATACGAACTAGTCTATGATTGGTTTAAATTATCCTGGCATAAGGCATGGCACGATGAAAGGAAAGGTTGCTGTCAGAACACATTTGAATAAATAAATAAAAAATAAATAAACAAATACATAAATAAATACATAGATTAGATAGATTAATACTTCTGAATTTCTTAATTTCTGTATATTATTTTTCTGTTTCTAATGTATCGAGAAATGCAGTGACATGAGACAAAAGGATATTGTTGTCACTGCCACAATCGTTTCATGAATGTGCCTCCAGCATAACTGAGTAGCCTAGGAACTATATAAACAAGACAGTGAAATTGTTTCCAGTACTTAGAACATAAAGTCTCTCATTACGCACACACACACACACACACACACAGACTCTCAATACACACACACACACACACATACACACATCAACACCAAACACACACATATATCAACACCAATATAAATGTGAATGATCCATGAGATCGGATTAGTTGCCTTCTCCACAAGAAAGTACATTATGGGTCTTTTTCCGGTTGATAACCACCACACCACAAGGACGTTTGTATCTGATCTGATATTATTGTGGTCTTGTTGGTACTCAATCAATTCATGTGAAATTAACTGAACTATTAGACTGAAAAGTAATTTTCTTTGACTGCAGACGAAGGACTGGTGGACGTATGAGTTTTGCCATGGACTGCACATCAGACAGTACCACCTCGAGGGTAAGATAGTGGGTGTATCTATAAGATTCTGCAGTGAGATTTTTAGTGGTGTGTTGTTGTTAATACCACAAAATAAATGTGCTAGCTCAGGTTCTAATGTATTCATGTGTCTTTCTCTGCACAGACACAGAAATCAAAGGGGGTGTAGCCTACTATCCCTGGGCTATTATGAGTCAGAGTCAGAGAGAGAGAGAGAGAGAGAGAGAGAGAGAGAGAGAGAGAGATAGAGAGAGAGACCTATAACAAAGCCCGTTATTGAAACTCACGGACAAACTCTATTAGCTTCCAGACACACAGGCCTACATGCCACTGCGTTCAGAGTGCACCTTCACGCAAATTCGACGTCTGCAGGCTGTGATTCCAACGACTGGCCGCTCGCGGCATCCTTGTCGCGTCCTTATAACCACGAGTCTTCATGGACCAAAAGAGCGAAGCGCACGGTGCAGTTGCATGGAAAATCATCTATCGGAATTGGACCAATGTTTCTGCCGTTATTTTACATATGTATGCAACTCCGGTATAAGAAAATGATGCTACAGGCAGATGGGTGAACACATTTCAAGAAGAAAATGCCAGTGGTGGAGACGTGTAAGGTAAGACTGCAGCTATTTTGATGCGTCTTCCGTTTGAGGTTAACGTAATCGTAATATTGATGGATATTAATACCTAAAGGGTACTACTTTAAAATGCCTTTTAGAATTTGAACACTCCGTTTGAACATGTGACAATAATGAAATAAGGCGCTCGACCCACGGACTTGGGCGATTTTCATTGTTTGACCAGACTTGTAATCTAATTAGCTAAATGCTTCTTTACATTTTAGGCGTTGGCGATGTTTTGCGAGCGCATCGCTTCAGTTGGCTATGTAATTTGCTAAAAAAGAAAAAGGTTATAAGTGCATTAGTGGACTATCTGATCCACTGATTGTCATGCCTGTTATGATTTATCTGCATTGTTGTGGATCATCCGGCTGGTTAGTTGAGAGGCCTGTTATATCGAAGGAATATTAGGCTAGATCCAATACCGGGTAGGCTATACTTGTGCGTTGGCCTGGAATTGCTCCACATTATTAGACCAAGTGCGTTTTTTCTCATTTAAATTGCATCAGAAGGAATAACGGGCGCTTAGCGAATACATGCGGCCTATTTTATACACATTTGTAGCGGATTCTGTAAACGGAAATTGTCACTCACAATTGGGAGGGACACGAGCGCTTATCATATTCTGTCTCTTATGATTATTATGGAATCCCTAGATCCGTTCTTGTCAGTAGGCCTATAGTGGCTTACGGGTTAATGCACGCCTAAGGCAGATGTATTTTCACCTGAAGGTGGGGAGGATTCTCTAGGTTATCCCCATCAAAATGTATTCTGTTTGCATCACAAATGACATGTGGATCCCGTATGTACTCACAATTTAAGTCTAGCCTATAGACCAATAGCTCTCTTTTTCACAAGTCACATCAGCTGTAGCCTATGCTCTATAAACCAGTAGGAGTAGGGACTATATTTTATAAATCAGCAGCATGCTTCACCCTCCCCATCAACCTCATACCCATGTCTTCACGCATGCATAACATACTCAGCTGTCCAGTTCAGTCGTTGAGATAAACAGTTGGACTTTTGTCTGGGAGATTATCCAATAGGACCCTGATACAAAACATCCTTGCTCCAATACTTTTAGCTCACTTTAGCGCTCAAAGAAATCAATCCAGCGCAAAACCAGACACAATGCAGAATAAATTTCAGTATCAAATGCAATAGCCTAGCTGATATTTGGCTATTGTTAACACTGACAATTGAAAATTGCATATTGCTAGGTGTAATTGAGTTTGCTTTTGAAAGAGCTCGCCTGATGGAGTGAAAGATGCTTTGTAAATGAATTATAGAAATAACTCTATTACGTATTAGGCTACATTATGAATGTTTATTTTTGTGGTGGATAGTTCTCAGTCCAGAATTTACCATTTAGTCTAAATGCATTCCTAATGGAATGGGAAGTTTCTAAAAGCATCAGGATACAGACACGTCTGCAGGTTATTGGGAACAAGGCAGGTGATGTGTACTGTAAGTGGTAATACTTTACAATATGGTACACAAAAATATGAGTAATTACTGAGTAACTAATGAGAAATGAATGATTAGTTAATGAGTAGTTACCGATTAACTCTGAATCCATTACTGTATAGTAGATAATTATGGGTTACTAGAGAACAGACTGGGGAGTACTATAGTAGTTATTGAGGAACAAATTCATTAATGAGTAGTTACTGATTAACTATGAATTCATGACTGTATAGATACTGATGGATTACTAGAGAACAGACTGGGGTTAATTACTGAAGAACCAATGATTACCTCTGCCCCAGCCACACAGCGCACAGTGAGAGGTAATGAATTCGGTGGCTTGTGCATGCGTTTGTCTGTTAGCAGGATTACACAAAAATTACTGGACCGATTTTCACGAAACATGGTGGAAGTGTGTAGCATGGTCCAACTTAGAACCCATTACATTTTGGAGTGGATTGGAATCACAGGGTGGGTCCATGACCCGCCCAAACACAGCCAGGCCAGCCATTTACCACCATTCGTTTTTGGACTATGATTAAAAAACTGCTAAAGTGATTTTCATGGAACTCGGTGGAGTGGTGTAGCATGGGCCACCTTAGTACCCATTGAATTTTGGAGCAGATCTGAATCGTGGGCAGGGTTCACAAATGAAAACATAACTTAGAACAAAGGCAGTTCCCTGTGTGGATGCACTAGAGAGTTTGGACTGGGATGTGCGGGGGTAGGGCCCAGAGTGCACCCAGTCACCTCCAGTAATTTTTTTGGACTTAGGCTCAGGACTGCTTATTTCTCCAGGGTAAAAATAAGTGAAGCAACTCAGCCCCTTTATTTCTCCGCAGGATTACACGAAAACTACCTGACCGATTTTGATGAAACTCGGTGGAGGGGTGTAGCATGAGCCGACTTAGAATGCATTACATTTTGAAGCGGATTCCGAGTCACGGCCTGGATCCACAAATGAAAACAATACTTAGAACGAAGTCAGCTTCCTGTGTGGGGGCACTAAGGACACGAGTTTTCTGAGGGCATATGGAAGAGTGAAAATTGAAAAAGTGACAGGTCATAGCAGCAAATGAGAGATGGTAGCCAAGGCTAGATGGGAGGGGCACATCTATGGGTGGAATCGCCTGATCGTGAAAGTCGTTGCTGATTGGTGTCGCCGGGATTCTGTTGCTACCCATGAATTGCCAGAATTTGAACACCATGGGGCAGATGTACTAACATGTTAGCGCCCGTTTTTGGTGTTATTCTGTCACAACGTGTGCCTGAGAATGGCATGGTATGTATGATCAGACCGCACATGGGTCAAACCACATTCTGCCTGGTGCAGGCCCACAGAAGGGCATGTTGCGCTTTCCTACTCGCACATATGCATTCATCGAGGGAAAGTTGGGTTTGCGCACAAAACGGGGAGGAGATGCGCAAGGAGAGACTGATTAATATCCCGTCGTATCTATGAAAACAGCGGGGTAAAGCGCACGTCTGTTTTGCGGTGAAATTTCTCCACCTTGGAAAAGCAGGTGTAATCCAGTTGTGCATAACCCACCAGCCCACACTTAACCATATCCCCTATTAAAGAAAACATTGGGATACCCCGGGCAGGGCAGGTAGGGTGGAGCCCAACAAGGAGGTTGAGGCAAAGAGCTAGTTAGCGCCTTTAGTGCGTTTATTGTAGAACAACCTAAAGCATCAAAAATGGTCTCAAACTCAAACGGCCAGTTCCTCTCGGCTTCCCGGTGTCCTCAGCCCTGTGTGTGGAGTCTGGGACGGGTTACATTGGCACACTTTGAAAGAGTAGAAGACACAGCAAAAGTGAGTCACTTAGCAAAAAAGAAGCGTGTCGACAGCTACGCAGTTTGACTATACTCACTGAGTCCAAGACTGCTGTTTGCTTCCCTTGCTGGGTTTTTGTGGTTGCGTGTGGCTCATTCGTCGAGTGGCTTCAGCTGGGGCTCTTGCAGGCAGAGCCTGATCAGTCAACCGGCCGCACCTGGGTGCCAGGGTTGCCGTGGTAACCAGGAAAGGCCAGTAGACTCTTTTTTTTTTCTTCTTGATGTTCAGACCAAAACTCACCTTGGCACGTTCCTTTTCTACTCTGATCAGGAGCTCTTGTGCTTGCCTCACGTGGCTAGATATCAGGCTGATGTCATTGGCGTAGTCCAGGGGTGCGTTTCCCAGAGGCATCGTTAAGGCATCGTAGCGCTACGTGCATTGTAAGAACATCGTTAGATCCACCTCTAGGTGGCGATTCGTTTCCCAGAACCTTCTTAAACCAAGGTATACCTTGGCTACGAAGGCTCTGGGAAACAGCTCCACCCAAGGTACATCGGAAATCGCCCTTACGATGTACCTTCCGAAGATACATCGTAAGCCCTCCCGGGAGCCGAAGCGCTGTTTCCCAGAGCCTTCTTAGCCAAGATATACCATAGCCAAGGGATGCGTTACGAAGGGCGGTCTGAACCCATCGTAAGCTGACCCTTGGCAATGCGGTCCGTTCATCCCGTTATAGTTTTAGCTCGATTAGAGCAAAATTACACTTTTAAAAAGGAGAGTTGCAATACAGCGCACATCTATCTATCCTCCCTGCGCGATTCACACCATTAGTGTACACAAAATACAATTAACTTGAATGATGAAAATAATGTTATGGAGCCTACAGAACACATCATGGGAATGTTGTTTTTAAAACTTTTATTGAGCCAAACAACATATAGGGACTATCCATAGCCTAATATAATCCACTCTGTGAACAACAACAACATTTTCTTATGTAAAGGGATAATTTGATGACATGACTTTTCTGGCTGTCTTTATATATTCATCATCATCATCATCATCTTCATCCGCTTATCCAGGGTCGGGTCGCGGAGGCAGCAGCACCAGCAGGGGGCCCCAGACATCCCTTTCCCTAGCAGCATCAACCAGCTCTGCCTGGGGAATCTTTAGCCGCTCACAGGCCAGTGCGGAGATGTAGTCCCGCCACCTAGTCCTGGGTCTACCCCGCGGCCTCCTCCCAGCCGGACACGCCTGGAACACCTCCCTAGGGAGGCGCCCAGGAGGCATCCTCACTAGATGCCCGAACCACCTCAACTGGCTCCTTTCGACGCAAAGGAGCAGCGGCTCTACTCCGAGTCTCTCCCGGATGACTGAACTTCTCACCCGATCTCTCAGGGAGACCCCAGCCACCCTCCGGAGAAAACTCATTTCGGCCGCTTGTATCCGTGATCTCGTTCTTTCGGTCATGACCCATCCTTCATGACCATAGGTGAGGGTGGGGACGAAGATAGACCGGTAGATCGAGAGCTTTGCCTTTTGGCTCAGCTCTCTTTTCGTCACAACAGTGCGGTAAAGCGACTGCAGAACCGCACCAGCTGCTCCGATTCTCCGGCCAAACTCCCTCTCCATGGTTCCCTCACTCGTGAACAAGACCCCCAGATACTTGAACTCCTTCACTTGGGGTAAGGACTCATTTCCTACTCGGAGCGGACAGGCCATGATCACCATCTGGTGTCTTTATATATTGTCAGACGGATATCCTGGCGAATTGATTAATCCAATGAGGCCATCTAGTTGAATAGTCAAATATCCTCACACACGCTCCAGAATATTGTACAAAGCCTTCCCAGAACAGTGGAGGCTGTTATAGCTGCATATGGGGTCCAACTCCATATGATGCCTATTCATTTAGAATGGGATGTCATGAAAGTTGCTACAGGTGTAATGTGTAGGTGGCCCAATACTGTTGTCCTTATAGTGTACTTTGCTAACAGATTCACAGTATTTAGTGATCTTACAAATGCTGTTTGTTATATTGCGTGCCTTCTTCAAAACCTCTACTGTTGTAATGTGGCAAGAAACAACAAATATACAGGATAAAGGGAACTTGTTTAATATTGGTTTTGGTTTGTTCTTCAGACTTTTGTCCTGTAACAGGCTGTCTTCAGCCCGGGGTGGGGTTGTTAGACCCATGCCCAACCCCCAACCTGGAGGGCCAGTTGTTGCTTTTCGTCTGGCCTCTACCCTGAACCTGCCCGGCATGGTTGAACCTGCTGGGGGGTGACCCCCCACCAATATAGCCTTCATGGTCATGGAGGCACACAAGCCTTCCCCACCACGACAAGGTAGCAACACGTAGGAAGGATGAGTGGTGTGGTGAGTGTATGTAGTGTGCGCGCGCAGTGTACTGTGGTGGGTGGGCAATGTGTGGTAAGTGTATGTAGTGTGTGTGGTGAGTGTGTGCAGTGTGTCTCAGGCATCTGCATCATCTGCAAGGGAGGAAAATTCAATTAGCGACATTGAATGGAATGCATGCAGTGTGGGAATAGACAGAGTATACAAAATACACACTTAGCCTACCTGGAGTTGGCAGAATGATGGGCACTGATATGGAGGGCCACACAAACTGTGCCTCTGCTAGGGCCTGCTGCCTGTTCTGCAGGTCCAGCCTCTCACGCTGCACACCCAGCCTCTGCCTCTACTCTAGGAGCTCCTCGCTGCAGTCGCACCTCGCATCCGTGGTGTTCAGCTACCTCTCACGGGGGGCGGGGGGGGGGGACGTCATGGGGTGTGTGGGGGGTGGGGGGAGAGCGTGTCGACGGGGTGGAGCGGTCTGACCGCGCTGGGGTCTCCTCTCCAGAGGACTGGGAGGCTTGGGGTGATTCAGCTGAGGGCTGGGAGGCTTGGGGTGATTCAGCTGAGGGCTGGATGTTGGAGGGGCCTTCTCCAGACTCCAAATCAAGGCCACCAGTGATGCCTTGGGAGGCTGTGAGGCCGATGATCGATAGTGCCTTCTCCTCCTCCGGGGTGAGGGAAGGCACGGTGCTCTGCCTCTCGGCGCACTGCCGCCCCCCGGCTTTTGGCCTGACTGGCAAAGTCCTGCCATTTCTTGCGGACGACTGTCCACTCACTGGGTGGCCCAGGAGTGGAAGCAGCCATCCATGCTGCCATGCTCGCCCATGCAGCCTTCTTCAATGGGCTATATGCACAACTCCAGTAGGCTACTTCCTGAAATTAGACATGCTTCTTAATTTCCTGTCTTACACTATTGGATGAAATGATTATTCAGGTGTGCCTGATCATTGTGCTGCAGTCAGGCACACCTGAATAATCATTTCATCCAAAGTGTAGGACAGGAAATAGAGAAGCATGTCTAATTTCAGGAAGTAGCCTACTGGAGTTGTGCATAGGCCCTACTGGTAGCCGCCAAACAGGACGGCCTTCGGCTGCTCCACCTCGTCCAGCATGATCACTTGTTATTCTTTGGTGAACGCTATCACACGCTTCCTCTTCATATCTGCCATGTCGCTCAATGTGTGCAGTTACCCTTGTTTTTTTTATAGGCCACATGCGCCCACACCGGTGCCTGATAGATTCAATTAGTCATCTTATCCGCGCAAATTCTAACATGGGAATGCTACTGCCACAGGGGCAATTTATATGGGCATTATACCTTTGTTTGTATGATAACTAAATCAGTGATCATTTTGCTATCATCATTGCCTATCATCATTAAATATTTTTTCCTGGCCTTTCAAGACATCCTCGACGGGGCTTATATGTCCCGATCCGATCCATGCTCTTTCTTGGATATTTTATTTGATGTAATGTAATTTGATGTATGAATTGGGACTATCACGAGGTCTCGCCTTGACTCTTAAATACATTAGCAGATGAGCTTTCGGAGGCATAGCTTCCTTTTTGGTAATATTTAGACTGAAATAAAATAATTAAGACAGCACGTATTATATTGCCACGTCATTTTTGTGACTTTACGAATGGTCATCGATGTGTGCGGCATCGATTCATTCTTTTTTCAGCACCGTGCCCAGGGACAGCTTCTCTAACGATGTATCTTGGGATGGACCTAACGATGTATCTTCAGGCGCCCACTAAGGGATAGTCTGGGAAACACTCGTAGGAAAAACTTTCCCTTCGCCAAGGTATACCTTGAGAAGTGTCGTAGCGCGGAGAAGTTCGGCGAATCTGGGAAACGAAGCCCAGGTCTGTTAGGACTACAGTGGGATAGGCTACCTTCTCGACCTCCTAGGTGTTATAGTGAAGCGGAGATCCTACTCTCTTCCCTGGATTGCCTGCCTCAGTGCATAGTCCAGGACTATTATAAAGAGGAAGGGTGCAAGGGTGTCCCCTTGTAACACTCCCGTCATGATGTCAAAATCCTTGCTGTTGCCGTCCTGCATCACAACCCTTTCCCTTGTGTTCAAATACATGGTCTCTATGAAGTAAATTGGGGGGAACACCACACGCCTTAAGGATTTTTATCATGACACCTCTGTGTAATGAGTCAAATGCCTTTTTGAAATCAATAAAGCACAGCACCGCTATCATGTTCTTTTTCACCTCCTCGATGATCCTCCTTAGGGCCAAAATCTGAGTTACTGTGGACCTCCCCTCTCGAAAGCCATTCTGTTTCTCTCACAAGTGTGGGTTAATGGTGCTCCGCAGCCTGTTAGGTATCATGCAGTTGTACATCTTTGCAATGATACAGGTCAGGCTGATGCTGTGGTAGTTGTCCGGCTTTGAGAGATCCCCGGCTTTAGGCACTGGGATGATGTTGGAGAGAGACCATATATCAGGCTTGTTATTTTTCATAAGGGCAAGGTTGCAGATGTCCAGGATGATGTCTTCAAGGTCGCAGTTCTTAAAGACCTCTGGGGGAATGCTTTCTGGCCCAGCACTCTTTCTCTGCTTCAGAGTGGTTTTCACCCTGGTGAGCTCTGCAGCTGTAAAAGCGCCATTGTGGGAGTACAATAACGGGGAGACGGTAGACATAAGGCGAGTCGAGTCTAGCTATTTACTCTCACATAAAAAACAACAAAAGTTACAGCACAGTCGAGGTAACAAAGTAGCAAGTATAAACAATGTAACCACTAACCACTCTGTAACCATGTAACCACTCTCTCGTAGCCTAGCAACCCAGAAAGTATCCAACACACAAGCTAAACACATCTGACATTTGTCTACATTTGAACTAGCTGTTAGTTCTCGTTCTGAATTCCTAACTCTCTGGTGAATGTCTCAATACTATGCAAATATGTATCCACCACACCATCGTCAATATTGAGATTTTTGAGGACCGCAGGTATCTCCTCCTCTGCTTCCTCCACTGTTGGGTGGGTGCGTAGGAGGTTCCTGAAGTGAGAGAACCAAGTGTTCACCCTCTCCACTGGGATGTTGCCTGTGACTTGACCTTCCTTTGCCCTTTTTTGTTCACTCATCTCGTTCATGACCTTCCAGGCCTAACCGTATCGTTGCTCCCCTCGGGCCGCCTCCACCCTGCGCACCTTTTCCATCAGCTCCTCCTCCCTGATCTTATCGTAGGTGCCGAAGAGCTGTTGCTTTGCATCATTCATTGCCAACCGGCTCCCCATAGTCTTCTCTTGGCCAAGACGTCAGCGATTCCTCTCAACTCTTTCCCGTGCTCAGTGGCCTTGTGGTTAGTGTCTGCCCTGAGACTGGGAGGTCGTGAGTTCGATCCCCGGCCGAGTCATACCAAAGACAAAAAAAAAAAGGTACCCGATGCCTCCCTGCTTGGCACTCAGCATCAAGGGTTGGATTGGGGGTGAGTCCCTGCGACATACTAGCGTCATGTCCAAGGGGTGTACTTGTACATCAAACTGCCTCACGCTAAGGAAACAGGAGATAGGCTCCTGCCCTATGGGCCACTGGCTCGAGAACCAGTTCTCAAGGCTTACCTACCTACTACTTTCCCGTGCCTCCTCAACTTCTGGATGCCTGGACCTTGGGGAAGTTCTGGTCCTCTCCACCACTGGCACACACTCCCTGGTTGCCTCCACATGTGCTGCGACAAACCGATCGTACATTGCATTAGGACCTTCCTCCACATCCAGCAGTTGGAAGCAATTTCTCACCTCCACTGTGTATCTGGCCTGGAGGTCTGGTCTTGCTGAAAAATCCTTCCATACTGCATCTGGTCCTGGGATTCCAATGTTCTCCTTCTCATGAAAGTCACTATCCATTTCAGCAAAAAGTTGTTTCATATTGGCTGCCATTTGCTGCGTTCTGGACAATTCTGGCATTCCTGAATGGTTTCTTATCTCAGATTTGTTCTTATCCAAGAACACGATTTAAGAACACAGAAATGCAGTCGTAGGTAGGCCAGATTGGAGTGCGCCCGTTTGCAAGGGCTGAATTTATGAGAAATCCGAGGTGATTGCGTTCACATCAATTCTACAGACATCCTAGGCTTGAAATAATACTAATAAATATGAGAATATTTGTATAATTTCCAATTACGTTTCATTTATAGTCATGATTCTACGAGGCATCTTGGCTAAAATAAATAAAAGCCCTACACAGACACTGCAAATGGCAGTGAATGAATAAATAAGCACTAAACTCAGTCGCTCAGACTCAGTACAACATACAAACAAACAACAACATACAAACAAACTTATATTCTATAGTCTTCAGAATGGACACATCTACATTCTGTAAATAAACGTGAATATCCATAACTACAATATAGGCCTACATAATATAGATAGGACATATCAGGATCCACAAGTAGCCTACTCTTGCATTTAACTAAACTGTACACTTTAATCATCTGCTCTCAGCACATCCCATCCCTTTCATGTAGGCTATGTATTTTGCATTTTGTATTAAAAGTCCATATACACCGTCTTGTTTTCTATTGTTATTTTGTATTGTTTTTTTCCACCTTGCTTAAGCTTAGTGTGCACGTTATAAGAGCCAGCGGAGAAACATCTCACTGCTCATTTTACTTGTATTTGGCATGTGACGAATAAAACGTCGAATTTGCACGTGACCTTGAACGTCAATCATGTCAATTGGGAACGTCTCAACTTTTTCCGCGCTGTCTGGGGATTCTGTGTGCACACGACCCTGTAGTAAGGAGCTGGCGGGGCGTTTATATATGCAAATTTAGGTGTACGAGAACGCGCATTCAACTTAAGAAGGGGAGCACAGCTGAGAACACTTTGGCGGTTTAGGAACACATTTCCACCCATTCATGAATCCGGCGGGGATCTTTCTTAGGGTTGGTCTTACGAAGTTCATAAGAAGACATTTAAGAAGACACTTAAGAAAATGTTCAGGAATGAGGACCATTGTCTCTACACTAACTGGCTGTCATGTTCATTTATATGCTGATGACACAGTTACTGTATTGTGGATACTGTTCAGGAAGCCATTGTTAATCTGCAACTTGCTTTTAATGTACAACAAGAAGCTCTCACCAATCTTAAACTTGTCCTAAATCCTAGCAAAGTGTATGTTGTTCTCTAGAGCTATAACTATTGATTATGATCGACTCCACCTTTCAACTGCTAATTTCCTGCATATTGAGAGAGTCACGGAGTACAAATATCTTGGTTTGTGGTTGGATGATAAACTCTCTTTTAAGTTTCGTGTAGATAATCTAGCCTCTAAACTGCGGCAGAAAATTGGCTTCCTGTACAGAAACCGTTCTAGCTTTCCTATCTTCAGTAGGAAAATAATTGTTCAAGATGTTTTTCTATCAGTATTAGACTATGGTGACACTATAGACATGCTTCTGTGACAACCTTGAAACCCTTGGACTCTGTCTACCACTCCGCCCTAAGATCCACTGTGTTCTTTATCATAAGGAGGGCTGTCCATCTTCTCTAAAGCGTAACTATCACTGGTATTAGTTTATTTTCAAAGCCGTTATTGGTAAACTTCCACCTTACATCTCGTCTCTGTTGGACTGGAGCCTTGTCACCTACCAGACCCGATCTAATGGTCGGCTTGTTCTCAGGGTTCCTCGAGTGCATTTTGAACTTGAAAGGGCTGCTTTTTTCTTATACATGGAATACCTATCCACAGCACCCACTACATCAGTCACTGATAGCACACAGGAACACTTTCAGTAACAGACTCACCTCCATACACTGCACCACAGAACGCTGGTGGAAGTCCTTCTTCCCAACAGCCATTAGACTTTTCAACTCCACACAACCTGCACGAGGCCTCAGGGACTGCACTGACTGATCACAAACCATCATAACACAACATTATGGCTTTTAACAGGAGATTCCTTGGTGTACAACACATACATTGCTTTTAACAACCTACATGTCTGAAGTTGTTTACAGTATGTCCTCGTCTTTGTATACTCCTACATGTGTATTGCTGTTTTTATGTTGTGTTGTTGGTTTTATGTCGGTTTTATGAGCTGCTTGGCATTTTTAATTTTCTTCGGGATCAATAAAGTGAATCAAATCAAATCAAACCTTACAACAGACTCTAAAGATTGAGGTCCTTCCTTCAGTCACTGAGTTTAAGTCCATGGCTCTAGACCTATGTACTTCAACCTGTAACTGTCTTTAATTATTATTATTATTATTATGATTATTATTATGATTATTATTATGATTATTATTATGATTATTATTATTGTACATTGCATTTGTTTTGTTGATTTATGTCTCTGTGTAAACTCGTCATCACTGTGAGGGAAACCAAAGTAGTCAGGTGGCTTAGCAAAATGTTGGGGACGCGCTGGACAAAAGCACCACATTTTTTCCACTAGTTCTCCATCACCATAACTTAAAATTTTTGATAGGAGCCACGTCATCAAGATGGCGGATGGCGGCCATCTTGGATTTCAAAGATGGCGACCATATAAAATCTATAAGCACCAATATCTCGGGTTCCAAGCCACCTAGAAGGTCAATCTTGGTGTCAAAATATACATTTTCTGGGTCAAGGAATGCACTAAAGCTTACCAGATTATTATTTCTGCCAAAATCTAATAAATGTGTTCATTCTAGCAATGAATTTACATAATTTTCAACTCGGTTAGCGGTCAGACACAAGGATAACATACATTAATTGAATTGAAATTTATTAAAGGTATAACATGGTCATTTTTTTTGAGTTTGTAAGTGCTATTTGCACAAGAGGACATTGAAAAAACACAATAAAAACATTAAATATATCAGTTTTGGAGAAACTGGAAGCTTAACATTCAGTCCAATTTGACTCGGGTTGAAAATGCTCCAAATGATGCAGCTCGGCTTGGCTTAAGGGTTCCTGGAGCTCTGTAGCCTGGCTGTACGATTGCGAACTTGTGAACAAAATAAATACCACATACGAGCAAATATAACCTGCTCCGCTATAATGAAACTGATAAAATTACAAATCTTAGTGAGGTGAGCTGTTAGGCTCGTAGGCATAGTAACCAGACCAGACCCCACCACGTGCATGTAAATCGCAGGGTATGCTACCTGTAGCATGAGCACGCAACCATGGGACCTGATTATGAAGAGAGAATGGATGATTATGAACTTTTACTTAAAATATACCAAAATGTTTGAGGGGGCTAAGCAGATTTGTGACGGGGCTATAGCCCCGCCTAGCCCCGGTGTAGTGCCGTCCCTGCGTTTGTGTCAGGACATTTAGCAGATCTGACTTCTTTCCCAGCCGTAGTTTCCCTCTGTCAGATAGAGAGGGAGGGTATGGATGGTTTTCATGCTTAAAGAAGGTGCTCATGTCGCCCTCTCTGTGTTGCATGGCTATATATAATCGGGAGAAGAGGGCCACATCATTTCAACATTGCAATCTGCCCTGCCTGCTTGGTCTTGGGAGTTGGGCATCTGAAGAGAGGCAGTGAGTTCTTTTTGATGGGCTCAAAGTGTGGACTCTGGAGTGTGTGCGGTCCCTGATCACTGTCTGTTGGTACTTGTTGTACTGATCTCTGCCCACTGATTCCACAGTGCGGACTGTGTTAACCACAGACTCGGTGAAAATTGTACAATTACTGTAACTAACTTGGTCGACTTTTAGCTGCAGATTCCATGTCCCCTTCGGCCTGTGGGACATCCTCACCATGTCCTCCTCACCACTCTCAACCTTGCCATTTCTTGGTCCAAGCCTTACCCCCACACTGTCCCAATCCAAACTGGTTGCCAAAAGCCAAAGGGTTTGCAGAGTGGCTGTTCCCCCAAATTGTGACTGGCATATATCGAAATTCTGCCAGTTGACCCTCTTCGAGTTGCGGTCATTTATCTTTAAACACTTTTTCAGCTTATTTACTTGGGTCATGGGTCTTCTGCCTCATTATGCCACGCTCACATATAATTCCAGTTATTCTCTCGTACACTAGCATCTCTAACGGTTCCAGTCAGATCTGCCTATCAATTTCACCTTGTGCACGGTCTGAGAGAAGACTTATTCCTGCATCTGTCCAGTTTCCAGCCATTCTTGAAACCAGGCGAGGTCCAGCCTGGCAGGCGAGGTCCAGCCTGGCTTGTTTCTGTTCAGGACTGGTAGGAAGGAAGCTAGTCATGCCACTGAAATAACTGTGAATTGAAATGACATGAAACTATGTCTGATAAATTAAGATAGGTCTTGTTGCCTGGACACATCAGTTCCAATGCTTCCAATGCTAATCCTGCACAATAAGAGCGAGATAGCCAGTTAGCTCATGAGCTCACAACAACTAGCAGCAGCTTCCATAACATTAATGGTAGCGGTCAGTGGCTAAAGCAGTTACACTGATGATTTCTGTAACGTTAGCTATTTTGCTGCAATTGGTTCAACTTCTGTTTCTGGACAAAGGTAAGGGATAAGCCCAGATAACACAAGGCTAGCGGACCTACAGCGGGTCCCCGATGGACGAGTTTGCAGAACTCCGGCGGAATATAACACAAGGCTAGTGGACCTACAGCGGGTCCCCAATGGACGAGTTGGCGGACCTCCGGCGGAATATAACACAAGGCTAGTGGACCTACAGTGGGTCCCAGATGGATGCTCCACCACAATTCCACCAGTAGTTAATTGTCTATATCCTAGGCCCATTGGTCATGGCGTGGTGGCGAGACTCCGCCCCCTCGCGTCAGAGCGGTTCGGGTGTAGGCAGTTACTTTCGGGCAATCTCCATACACCCACTGGTGAAAACCGTGTGTCTCTAGCCCGCTCAGGGGCTGAGTTGTGGAGTTCATGGCATGGATAGTGGCGTGGTGGCAAGACTCCGCCCGCTTGGGTAAGAGCTGATTGAGCGCAGTACAGTGACCTCTGGGCAATCTCCTTGCACCCACTGGCGAAGACCGTGCGTCTCTAGCCCACTCAGGGGCTGAGTTGTGGGATCCTTGGCGTGGATAGTGGCATGATTGCGAGACTCTGCCGCCTCGGGTCAGAGCTGGTCGTGGACAGTGTACCTCTCTCCAGGCCACCCACCTGCCTCAACCAGTGAAGACCGTGTGTCTCTAGCCCACTCGAGGGCTGAGTTGTGGAGTCCGTGGCGTGGTGGCGAGACTCCGCCCCCTCGCATCATATTGGGTTGGGGGCAGTGAAGCCCTCTCCGGGCTACCCACCTGCCCCCACCGACCCTGTGTCTCTAGCCCTCTCAGGGGCTGAATTGTGAGATTTGTGGGGATATGTGGACAGTGGCGTGGTGGCAAGACTCCGCCCCCTTGCATCATATTGGGTCTATACTATAATAAACTAAATAGCCTAACTCAAATACTCATTGAATTGCTGAAACTGAACAAGGAACACAGTCTATCTAAGCCTGTTGCTGCCCTCCAGTGGCAAACGGTAAATGCAGTCTATCTGCCTCTTGTGGTAGCAACATAGAACTGCAGGTCAACAATGGGACGGAGGCAGCCAGGGAGTAAGCCAGGGAGGAAGCCAGGGAGGGAGCCAGGGAGGGACTGACAACTGGACATTTGCTATCCTAGGTGCGCTGGCTTACAGCCACGCACAAAAACACCTTTTTGTGTGTTGGCTGTAAGCCGACACACCAAGGAGAGGGAATCCTTTCTGTCCGTGCGCCTTGCGTCTTGCGGTCTGTTGTTGACCTGCAATTCCATTGCTGCTACCACAAGAGACAGTAGTCCCAGAACATCAAAACCAAAAGATTCCACTGACCCTTACATGCGTAGTTTCTCTCCCTATCGGCGTGTGTGTACGGGGTGTGCAGGGGGGGGGGGGGGGTTGGGGGGCATTGGGAGTAATAACAATGTCGGAGAAGACCCTGTGCAAGACCCCACGGTACGCTACTGCATTATAGACAGACAGTCCTCATTACAATAGGAGTAGGACACTTCAAATCCTATAGTAATTAATTTTTGTATAGGATGCGATGCACCAGTCGCTCTACGCCTATGTGGTTTATTTTCAGTGATTAGACTGACTGTTGACTGGCACAGCTTTAGGTGGTGATGGAGAAATGAGCTTAATGTATTGATGCTTTTTTGTGCGTGACTTACAGTGCCAGCGCACCTAGTATAGCGTTCGTCCGGTCATCACTCCCTCCCTCCCCTCCGTTACTGCGGACTATGTTGGCCTGCATTTCTCTGTTGGCACCACAAGAGGCAGTAGTCCCAGCACACCAAAATCAAGAAGGACACCAAAATCAACCCGCCGATCTACACTGCACAAGTAGAGTAGTGGTGAGAGCATTGGACTCCCACCCTGGAGACTGGGGTTGAAGACCCGGTGGGGATGACTTTATGGGACTATACCCCAAACCTCCACATGTTCATCCTTTCACTCCAATCTTTACCCCTTGCCTTATAGATCAGATCCTGTCCCAACCCCAACCCATATTCTAACCCCAACCCACACTAGGGACTGGAAGAAGGACACCAAAACCCACCCGCCGATCTCCACTGCACAAGTAGAGTAGTGGTGAGAGCATTGGACTCCCACCCAGGAGACCGGGGTTCCTGGTGGGGATGACTTTATGTTATCATCAGTGTAACTGCTTTAGCCACTGACCGCTACCATTAATGTTATGGAAGCTGCTGCTAGTTGTTGTGAGCCCATGAGCTAACTGGCGATCCCGCTCTTATTGTGCTGGATTAGCATTGGAAGCATTGGAACTGATGTGTCCAGGTGACAAGACCTATCTTTATTTATCAAACATTACCGTCCTACCAGTCCCGCACAGAAACAAGCCAGCCAACACACATAAGCCAGGCTTGACCTGGCCTGGTTTGACAACAGAGAACTTATACAGCTTGTAGCTATCACCAGCAAAAAGCATTGGCAAAGCAACAAGTTGCAGATTCAAATACATCATCAATGGATGAGGCTTGTGATTGGTTCCTTTGTTCCACGTGAAAGTGTCTTTCGTCAGACAGGGTATATGGAGGTATACAAAGCAGTGGAGGCTCGTCCATTGAGGCAGGGGAGGACAGTCCTCAGTTTTTGGAGAGAAGAGAGGGATTAAAATATAAATATATGAATTTAGTGGTGGCAGTGGCAGTGGCTAGTTGCAAAACTAGAATGGAGAAGTAAGACGCCTCCTTCCCTCCACTAGTCTGGGGGTCCACCTTGGGCAAGTGGTAGTACCCCCTAGCCCCCCTACCTGGGGTTACAGGAAAAAAACCCTGATGACATTACACCAAAAAGGAAGAGAGACCCGGCCCGGAGGAAGCCCGGGGCCCTCGTCTGGAGCCAGGCCCAGACGGTGGGCCCGCATGCGAGCGCCTGGTGGCCGGGCTTACCACGGAGCCCGGCCGGGCCCAGCCCGAATAAGCAACGTGGAAGCACCATCTCCTCCTCCATCGTCCCGTGGACCCACCACCCGCGGGAGGAATTGTCGGGGTCGGGTGCGCTGCCAACTAGGTGGCGGTGAAGGCGGGGGGCACCGACGGACCGGACCCGGGCGGCAAAGGCTGGCTCTGGGGACATGGAACGTGACCTCGCTGGGGGGGAAGGAGCCGGAGCTTGTGAGGGAGGTGGAGCGATACCAATTACACCTGGTGGGGCTAACCTCCACGCACAGCACCGGCGCCGGAACCAAACTCCTGGATAGGGGTTGGACCCTGTTCTTCTCCGGAGTTGCTCACGGTATGAGGCGTAAGGCAGGTGTGGCTATACGAGCTAGCCCCCAGCTGAGCGCCTCTGTGCTGGAGTTCACCCCAGTGGACGAGAGGGTCACCTCCCTGCGCCTTAGGACTGTGGGGGGGGGACTCTGACTGTGGTTTGTGCTTATGCACCGAACAGCAGTTCAGAGTACTCAGCCTTCCTGCAGACCCTGAGTGGAGTCCTTTTGGGGGCTCCTGCAGGGGACTCCAGTGTCCTACTGGGGGACTTCAATGCACACGTAGGCAATGATGGAGAAACTTGGAGGGGCGTGATTGGGAGGCATGGCCACCACGATCTGAACCCGAGTGGTGTTTTGTTGTTGGACTTCTGTGCTAGTCACGGTTTGTCCATAACAAACACCATGTTCGAACACAAGGATGCCCACAAGTACACCTGGCATCAGAACACCTTAGGCCGAAGGTCGATGATCGATTTCGTTATCGTATCATCTGATCTGAGGCCATGCGTTTTGGACACTCGGGTAAAGAGAGGGGCAGAGCTGTCCACTGATCACCATCTGGTGGTGAGCTGGTTTCGATGGCGGGGGAAACTTCTGGACAGACCTGGAAAACCCAAGCGTGTAGTGAGGGTGAACTGGGAACGTCTGGAGGAAGAGCCTGTCCGGAGAGATTTCAATTGCCACCTCCGGCAGAGCTTCTCAGGCATCCCTGTGGAGGTTGGGGACATCGAGCATGAGTGGTCGGTGTTCAAAGCCTCCATTGCTGAAGCTGCGGCTGGGAGCTGTGGCCTGAGGGCCATAGGTACCTCAAGGGGCGGTAACCCTCGGACACCGTGGTGGACAGCGGTGGTCAGGGAAGCCGTCCGACTGAAGAAGGAGGCCTTCCGGGATATGTTATCCCGGGAGACCCCAGAAACAGTTGCAGGGTATCGACTGGCCCGGAGGGCTGCGGCTTCGGCAGTGACCAAGGCAAAGCAGCGGGTGTGGGAGGAGTTCGGAGAAACCATGGAGAAGGACTTTCGGTCGGCACCAAAGTGTTTCTGGAAGACCATCAGACACCTCAGGAAGGGAAAGCGGGGGACCATCCAAGCTGTATACAGCAAGGAGGGGACACTGCTGACCTCAACTGAGGAGGTTGTTGAGCGTTGGAAGGAGCACTTTGAGGAACTCCTGAATCCGACTAATCCACCCTCTACGAACGAGGCAGAGCCGGAAGATGATGGGGGGTCGTCAATGTCCTTGGAGGAGGTCACTGAGGTAGTCAAACAACTCCACAGTGGCAGAGCCCCAGGGACTGATGAGATCCGTCCAGAAATGCTGAAGGCGCTGGGTGTAGAGAGGCTGTCTTGGTTGACACGCCTCTGTAACATTGCGTGGAAGTCTGGGTCAGTGCCGAAGGAGTGGCAGACTGGGGTGGTGGTCCCCATATTCAAAAAAGGGGACCAGAGGGTGTGTGCGAATTATAGAGGCATCACATTACTCAGCCTCCCAGGGAAAGTTTACTCCAAGGTGCTGGAAAGGAGGGTCCGGCCGATAGTCGAACCTCAGATCGAAGAGGAACAATGCGGATTTCGTCCTGGTCGTGGAACTACCGACCAGCTCTTCACTCTCGCAAGGATCTTGGAGGGGGCTTGGGAGTTTGCCCAACCTGTCTACATGTGTTTTGTGGACTTGGAGAAGGCTTACGACCGGGTCCCTCGAGAGGTCTTGTGGAGGGTTATGCGGGAGTATGGGGTGAGGGGGTCCCTACTTAGGGCCATCCAATCCCTGTACACCCAGAGCGAGAGCTGTGTCCGGGTCCTCGGCAGTAAGTCGTCTTCCTTTCCGGTGGGTGTTGGCCTCCGCCAGGGCTGCGCTTTGTCACCAATCCTGTTTGTGATTTTCATGGACAGGATATCGAGGCGTAGCCGGGGGGAGGTGGGTTTGCAGTTCGGTGAGCTGGGGATCACGTCACTGCTTTTTGCAGATGATGTGGTCCTGATGGCATCAGCTGCCTGCGACCTCCAGCACTCTCTGGATAGGTTCGCAACTGAGTGTGAAGCGGCTGGGATGAGAATAAGCACTTCTAAATCTGAGGCCATGGTTCTCAGCAGGAAACCGGTGGCCTGTCCGCTCCGAGTAGGAAATGAGTCCTTACCCCAAGTGAAGGAGTTCAAGTATCTGGGGGTCTTGTTCACGAGTGAGGGAACCATGGAGAGGGAGTTTGGCCGGAGAATTGGAGCAGCTGGTGCGGTTCTGCAGTCGCTTTACCGCACTGTTGTGACGAAAAGAGAGCTGAGCCAAAAGGCAAAGCTCTCGATCTACCGGTCTATCTTCGTCCCCACCCTCACCTATGGTCATGAAGGATGGGTCATGACCGAAAGAACGAGATCACGGATACAAGCGGCCGAAATGAGTTTTCTCCGGAGGGTGGCTGGGGTCTCCCTGAGAGATCGGGTGAGAAGTTCAGTCATCCGGGAGAGACTCGGAGTAGAGCCGCTGCTCCTTTGCGTCGAAAGGAGCCAGTTGAGGTGGTTCGGGCATCTAGTGAGGATGCCTCCTGGGCGCCTCCCTAGGGAGGTGTTCCAGGCGTGTCCGGCTGGGAGGAGGCCGCGGGGTAGACCCAGGACTAGGTGGCGGGACTACATCTCGCACTGGCCTGTGAGCGGCTAAAGATTCCCCAGGCAGAGCTGGTTGATGCTGCTAGGGAAAGGGATGTCTGGGGCCCCCTGCTGGAGCTGCTGCCTCCGCGACCCGACCCTGGATAAGCGGATGAAGATGATGATGATATATGAATTTATTTATTCATAATTAATATTATCTCAGTTTTGTTCATAAAGCAGGTTTTCCCTATGGATAAAAACCCATTATTGAAATTCTAAAGCTCCAACAGGGCCATCTATAACATGCAGCTGGAGGACCCATAGATATCTATGGAAGGGAGGCTAGCCTCCCTTAGGGCGGGTTCTTTTCTCTTAAATCAATGTAATGCCTTTTTTCTTGCTAATTTTTGATTGGCCAAAACACTGAAAAATTACCGCAAGGGAGGACAGTACTCCGGCCCTGTCTCAACAGGATTCAGATGTTGACATTTTGTTAGTCCAATCACATTCCAGATTCCAGATTTCCCACAGTGAAGGCCGATTGGGTCGGCGTTGATGTCTGTGTTTCTCTTCCCTGTGCCATTGGAGACTTTTTGTGTGTTCGTAGCTCCATAATATAATACATCCGAAAGTATTATTGGACATATTATACATCAAACTGTTCGTCTATTTGTCTTGATTCTAGCCATCTAAATATCTAAGCTGACATAAATACTTTTTGAGCTAGAGCCGTCTGAACAGGACAGCTCTGGCTATAGCCAGTAACGTTAGCTACGAGGTGCACGTCAGGCTACGGCATAGGCAAGCGCGCAGATTGGCTGGAGGTGCAAACTGTCGGCAACTCATCCAAAACATTTCTAGAGACTGGGTCACAACACCAGATCGGAGAAATCCAGAGCCTGGCTCCTGCTTGCATGAGAATTTATCGCTTTTCAGTGCTTATTCCTCATCCAGTGATGGATGGGTGGATGGAAAACTTTCAACTGAAAGTGTGGTAGCTTTGACAGCAACCCAAATGAGCTAGTGCTAATCCCATAGCTGTACCATTGCTAGCTAGCCATGAGCGAACTGTTGGATACTGCATTTGCTGTGCAACATATTCCATTGTCCAGTTGTCAAATCTATTTGCCAACAAACTGTTTGAGAGCCAGCACACCTCAGTGTCCCCAATCAATTTTTCATATATCACCTAACCTCTCCAGCACCTCACCAATATCAATTATTTTCTCTAGAGAAGAGTACAATCCATTACAAAAACTATTGCTTACAATGTTTTATTGTTGTTTTGTAATATTTTATCATGAATATGATAAATAAATGCTGCATGTAGTTAAAGAAAGTGTTATTCAGTTTTTCATATGCTAAAATTGACTGTTAATCCACTTTAAAGCTGATATTTCAAATAATAACTGACTAAGGGAAAGTGCCCCCCGGCGCCCATGGGCGGTTCGCTTCTCTTCCTCCTGTCCTCCTCAGGTTTTTGAGTCACCAGCTGCAACTGATACACAGTATACCCACTTCTTTACCAACAAGCACAGAGTATATTCACTTCTTCGATCAAGGCAGTGTGTTTCTTTCGGACAGCTCTGCTCATTAATTTATTAAACATTTCTTGTCTTTGTTTTGTCTTCTAACAATTACAGGTATCCTCATTCACATACGTAGGCCTACTGGACAGTCTAACTTATTACTAGTATTTTGTATAGCATTAAAGGAGTAGTAAAGGGAAAATGCATGTTTGCCCTGTTTTAAGGTTACTTATGATCATATACAATGGTTCAGATCAAAACGTTGACAAAACTAGCACTTTTGAGAAAGTCTGATAATTGCTCTAACACCATTTTGGTCATACAATGGATGTGGGTGGGCACCGTGAAAAATCATTCAAAAAACATGTTAAACTCTCAATTCCCTCGTGGGTGAGCAATCCCCCTTCTCACCCACGAGCCTCCAGGTGAGCGTGCCCGAGCAGAGGTATTGCGATATGTGGAGCGCGCCCACTCAGCGCCGTCTGAGTAGCTCCAGTCGTGGGTCCAATTTCATAAATCAGCCCAACCCATGTGTCCATGTCTGACCCAGTAGCAGCCAGTGCTGTGATTGGTTGATATGGAGCGGAGTTCCCCACTCTCCCCTCCCTCCGGATGATCCATTCTAGCATCAACCCGGTGCCTGGTGAAGCAAGGTTATGCACGGGCATGGCTCAGTGCATTCCACAACAAATCCCCACGTGACCTATCCTGCACCCCCCCCCCCTCATTGAAGAAGATCAATGATGCAGCTGCACATTGTCCTAACTATCTTATGAAAGAACTTTCGGGTCCGGGAGTCGTCGCCTCATGTTAGAAGCATCCTCAGCTGAGGATTACAGCTTTTTTCACAATACCAACAAAGTGGTGCAAGTATAGAAAAAGATACAATAAAGACTGAGAGAATGAAAAATAACTCACAGGGTGGATATCTGCAGTGGTCAGCGCCCCTGCAGGAAACCCACAACACATTCTCAAAGGTATTCTTTCAGACCTATATACGGCCATTTTCCCCATGACCACAACTGGAAGTGGGTCAGCTGGCAGTATTTCTATACAGTATATGCCAGTCACAATTTGGGGGAAACAGCCACTCTGCAAACCCCGTGGCTTGTCGTGCCTTAGTCCTGTTTATGGAACTGTTTGAAATGTGTACATTGGCAAACTAAAAGTTTGCATATTGAGAATAGGCCCTGGTTTTGCATCCCATTTATAGGTATATGTACTGCATTTGTAATGCGCTCCCCATCCAGTTGTTACACTGGCCCGGAGCGCCATTCACACACCAATGGCGGCAGCTGCCATGCAAGGCGCTTGCCTGCTCATTGGGAGAAATTTTGGGGTTCAGTGTCTTGCCCAAGGACACTTCAACAGGTAGTCAGGAGAAGCCGGGATTTGGAACCACCGACCCTACGATCACTGAACGACCCGCTCTACCTCCTGAGCTATACCGCCACCATTTATGATGATGGCTTATTGGAATATCGATTAAATACATTTTATAAGGAGTCAGGCAGACGTGAGAGTTGCTGTTCACGAGACATTGTGCTTTATTGATTAGATAGTCATTAACACAACACGTCATCCCAGGTTGGTTGCAATCAACTGGATCATGAGAGTACAACACCAGATTATAAAGCATTTCAGTGGTTACATAACAGTGCAATATTAATAATCGGAGGGGGTGTCCGCTGTCATATTATTGGTGGAGGACAGCTTAGTCTCAAGTATTGGGCAAGAGGGACCTGGTACCTGACCAAGCTCCCGATGCAGATACTGACTCATCGGTCAGGGAGCCAAGAGTTCACCAAACATGGAGTGCTCTTCCAAGCAACCAGAGACTGGCTGTCCACCAAGAACACTGTTATAGTATCACCATCACCAAACGGCCTACATGAAAGGCCAACAGTTCAGTTTCCCTGAAAGTTAAAGGAAACACACAACACAATGTCAAATATATTCTTTCAGACCCATATATGGGCATTTTCCCCATACATTTAAAAACACTGCCGACCCATCAACTTTTAAGGGCGAGTAGCATGTGACGTCATTATAAGTAAATTTGTTATCAGTGTTGGGAGTAACTGATTAGAAAGTAATGGATTACTGTCCAGTAACATGGAATATAAAGGATTACATTTGCATTTTCTGTAATCAGATTACAGTTACTGACCTAATAAAAAATGGGATTACTTTGAATTACTTATGTGCGTGCTTGCTCCCTTTCATTTGGTTGATATGTGCTTGCGGTATCTGCAGTCATGGCTGAACTGACTGTTTATGTAATCAGCTGGTATAAGATCAGATTTTCTTGTGTCTATTATGATATGCAAAACTGATCCTAAATCAACACTTCCATGATTCGGGTAAGGAATTATCTGGTTTTAGAAAGCAACTCAAGAGTAAAGTAATTAGTAATCTGATTACTTTTCAGAGCCTAATCAGTTAAGTAGTCTAATTACAATTTAGAGAAAGTATTCAGTAGCTTTACTTTATTAAGTAGGCCTTGCCCAACACTTTATTATTATGTATTTGTTTGGGCTTCCTTTGGGGGTTGTTTTTGAAGGTGCGGTTGCTTATAAGAAGTTGGAGTCCATAACAGGTGTTCAATGCACCACCGTTCCCTTGTCAAAAAACGGTTTGTCGGGGCTGAACTCACCCAGTGTTGCCAACTTGGCAGCTTTGTCGACTTAGACCCCCTTGGCAACTTCACATTGGCGACTTAATTAATCAAAAGTGGCCAGCGACAAATCTAGTGAGTTTTTCTGGTCGTTTGAGGAATGCTTGTGTTGACAAAGCTCTGCAAAATCATCTAATCCCGTTCCGCTCTTCACAACTCGGCTCTTTACAACCGAGCTCATGAGAGCCAAATAGTGAGTAGGCCTATGCTATGGCAGGGATGCGGCTGGCATCAACCTGTTTCAGGAGCTTGCCATGACTGCTGTCTGTTTTGGATTTGCCACACTCAAATGCTGAAATTGAGAGGGTTGTCAGTCAGATGAGTGTGGTCAAAAACAAACTTAGCAATCGGATGTCCTGGCAGACCCTTGTCCTCTTTCAGAATTGCATATTATTCAAAGTAGGCTAGTTGATTGTGTGTCATCTGTCTACTTTTGAGAAAGCCAACAGCTACTTCCCTTACAGAGTTGGCAATACTGAACTCACCCCAGGCCCTCCCCCCGAGGAGAGCCGTGACGCGGGTTAATAAATAGGCTAAATAAAAACTTCAAAAACCACTTAACAATAAATTACAAAGAAACGATATGTTAGTTACTTTTTCATTGAATAGGCTAGGACCTACCTGTAGTTTTTATTCAAGCCCACCTCGATAGCATGCCAGTGTTAATTTGTAACTAGGCTATGTGAAATGTCAATTGAATTTGAAACCGAATTTACCTCAGTGAATTCAAAAAATAAAAAAGGGGGTCGTGATCAAATAAGAAAGAGAAGTTTGGATCCCCTGCGGCAATTTTTTTTTTAAATAGGCATAATAATATAGCAACAACTTGTCTGAAGTATGGCATCCATAATTTGGTAAGCATGTCTTCATGATAAAATTAGATCTCTAAAAATATAAGATGTCTAGCATAGGCTAAAAAATAATAACAAATGTGAAAGCGCCAAACGGGATTCTGTTTCGGACCTTGGTAAAGGTCTAGACCAAGGTCCGAACCAGAATCCCGTTTGGCGCTTTCACATTTATTATTTTTTATTGATTAGTTTCATAACTTTCGCTTTCACACCAGCGGACCAAAAGGATTTTGGTGGCAGACCTACATTATGTCGTCATCGCTTGCATTAGGGTGCGTCTCCCTATACTTGACACTGATTGGTTTATGGGTCACACGCGTGTGTTTGATCCGAAAGTGCGAACCTTTGATTTCACATTAGGCAGCAGCGAACCTTGGTTCGAGCCGAGACCACCTTTTGAGGTCGGACCAAAGACCGAGTCTTTGATCCACGCACCGTGGTCCAGGAGGTTTCACACCTATCAATTTGGTTCGGATCAAACTGGAAAGTCTGAAAGTCCGGTCTTAACAACGTAGGTGTGAAACTCCTTGAATGCCTTTCCCAGATAGATGTAGGCCTACTTTTATTTTTCGTTGTTTTCACCACACCGAGTTTTTTTTAACTTTAATTTTAGATAGTTTACATTCAGTATTCAGTCATAGCTACTCTTTACTTGGCGTTAGCATGGCTACATGGCTTCATTCCTGACATAAGCATCAACATTAGCAGAGTCGAATTTTCCCAGGGGTTATGGCCTAGTCGATACCCTACAGTGAGTAGGCCAATTGTCTGCCTAAAAGTTTGCATTGTTTTGCACCATCACTGTAGGCCGACTTCATTTTATTAGGTGCCCTTGGAAAGTAAATGTGTGCTATCCTGTTGAATAAATATTGACTTATTTTTGTTTGCAGATGGGAAAACTTCTCAAATATGACTGCTCATTTCAGGATTTCTGGAGACGCAAATGCCAACAGAGGACAACCTCTCTCTGAGTGGTTAAGGGCAGCTGGGTATGAAGCCAAATAACAAATAACATTTTCTGAGGTCTCAGCAATCTACTGTAGATACTATATAAACTCAACAACCAGTGGTTGCCATGGCACCATTCGCTTGATCAAATCTTGTAATTTTTTCCAGGCACTATGACAATGACTTTTGAACATTACTTCTCCTGTCTATTTGCCACTGTGTTCTGGTGCCATATTTTAGAATGCGCTCCCTGAGGAAGACTGTCTTGTTAGCCATCTTGGCTTCAGTGGTGCTGGTGGTGGCCCTCCTCCACTCCTGGCCCACCCGGGCCTACACCACTGTGGATGTGCGACAGAGACCAGGGCCTGTAGTAGAGCACCACATGGAGGAGAGGCTACAGGAACTGGACCACAGGTCTGGCAACATCCCCTATCGCCTAAAGGAGAGTGTGGCAGGGTAAGTTTCTAAAATTAGCTTGATAATAAAGCTTAGTCTAAGAGGCCCTTTCTACAGAGAATCTCTATTTTAGTAGAGGTGTAATGGAACCTGACTCTTGTGGAAGAAAACTCAGTTTTCACTCTTTGTGGCTTCAGGTATAAAACTGTCTTTATTCAACATGCATGTTGGAGAGAGACAATACACAGAGTCATTGTTAATCTCTCTGGATAGTACTCCCTTCAGATTGCATTCATACAGCAGCACAAACAAGTATCATAGCTTGGCCAAAGGCAGATAAGGGAGGGTACAGTTCACCGAGACTACATACAGTATTTCTCTGGACATTTCTTGGTGCATTGAGTCACAGATAGAAAACAACTAATATAACAAAAATATGACAGATTAACTCGATTCAGCAACTATATACATTTTCAATCTATAAAGTTCTGTACCCTACTATCTCAAGGCAGGATTCCTATCTACAGCTAAAAACCTCAACCAGATCACCTTACTGAATCTCATAATGGCTAATATTTAACACCTGTGTCTTTTTCTGATGATGTCTCCAGCCTGTTGGCTCGTAATGTGTGTGTGTGTGAGGGTGAGACCGGCGGGGTGAACCTACCCTTCAGCCAGCTGCTGTTCCCGCGCGTCTCTGCGCAACCCTTGCACACCGCCTTCGAGGCCTCAGAGCTGGAGGAGATGAAGAGACGGAGGGCCAAGGAGTACCAGGGCTTCCAGATGAGGTCAGCTCAAAACCTTGATCTTTGGATTGTGGTTGCATACTCAGATCATCCTTATAAGCACCCCTGTAATACTGTATCTTAAGCATACAGCTGCACATAAGCACTTGAGCTTATTGCAATTTGAATATTCTCGGTTGATGCCATGTCAGTTCCTACCAAGGTGCTGGCGATAGCAGGGATAAATGGTTCATACATTCACCGCACACTAAAAAAGTCTTCAGATGGACTTACTTCTTTTAATATTTGTATTTTTGGCCAGTCAAAATCACAGAGCAAGCGATGCATTTGGCATCTACCTCTTCTGGTTTGCTCTAACGAAGACGTCAGTCAGAAGACTTTTTAGTGTGCAGTGAATGTGTTACCTACTGTATGGACATTTAAGCTTGTAGTTTTCAGCAGCCCATAATGGATTAACCCATGTATGCTATCCTGATATATGTAACTGTTTATATTGATATCACTATATCAAGATGCAGGAATCTTAGCTGTAATTATCTGACAGCAGCGGTAGATTCATAGTCAGTACCACTCTCTAAGCTGCATGTGTGTCCTCCAGGTCTCAGTCGTCTGCAGATGTCCTCATCCTGGCCGCGGCCAACAGCCCCCTCCAGTACCCGACGCAGGGGGTGGAGGTGCGGCCACTCAAAACCATCCTCATCCCAGGTCTGACTCCACACTGGAGCTAACTCTTCTTTCACCGTCATTTGAGCAGGAAACTCATTGTTACAGTAGCAGACACTGTCTTCCTCTGCTGTTGCTAGATGTTGTATACTTTGACTGCTTCTATTCACATCTACCACCATCACCACCACATACTAGTAATACAAAACCAACAAAGCAGGCCAGGCACCGAATACTCGAGTAACTTGACATTTTGTGTTTTTAGGTCTGGCGTTACAAGACCCTTCTAGAAATATCTACTCAGTAAGTTCCTTTTTTTGTCAATTCAAATGCACACATTTTAATTTTATTTATCCCCATGCCCATTCCCCATACATGCACATAAGCAACCAGTGGAACATCGTGTTGTATGTCAGTGGTTGAGCCATGGAGGCTCCAGGGGTTCCCCCTCCGACTGGGGTTCCAGGGGTTCCCCCACCGACTGGGGTTCCAGGGGTTCCCCCTCCAACTGGGGTTCCAGGGGTTCCCCCTCCGACTGGGGTTCCAGCCACACCCCTGAGACCATTCGACCACGCAAAAACAAGTCTGCTCTCTATTGCTGTTTGTGTTTTTGTCTGGTTGGTCCCTCTCTCCCATTCTCTTCCTGTCCTCCACAGATCAACTTCACCGCCACACTGGGGACGTTCAATGTGGCGGCGGAGGTGGAGGGGGTCAAGGTCAAAGGTGATGGTGAAATGCACATGCACATGTCCAGCCGTCTGCTGCCCAACCTGAACCGTCAGCTGCAGTTTGTCACCTACACCAACACACTGTTCCACCCCAGCACTGCAGACACAGGTGAGGACACACACACACGTGTGCACACACACACACACACACACACACGCACACGCACACACACACACACACACACACACACACACACACACACACACACACACACACACACACACACACAGTCTTAGTATCTTCAATCACTGCTGATTCATATATGTGGCCGCCATTGTTTCCTCACGTTCTGATCCTGTCAGTCAAACAGTACTGTGTATTCAGGGTCATCTTAGGTTATTAGAAGTTCCTTTCACGATGTCTTTCAGTTCAGTTTGAGACAGAGGGACACCAGGCCATGTTCACCATCAAGATCCACCATGGTGTAACCCCAAAACTCTACAACACAGGGCCCGGGGGGGCTACAGGTACGTCACCAGCACCTGTCAACACAGGAAAGCAACGCTCTCTCAAATGAACTCTACATCATTACACTATTGTCTCAAATAACTTCGTAACACCACCAACCAAACGTGTTTAAATTCCCCCTCGTCCTCTTTCATCCCTTCTAGAATACAACGTCAGTGCCCTGGTAACCATAGCAACCAAAACGTTCCTGCGCTACGACAAGCTTCAGGATCTTATCGACAGCGTGCGCCAATACTACCCCACCGTCACCATAGTGATTGCTGATGACAGTGAGAATCCCAAATCAGTGTCCGGGCCTTACATTGAGCATTACATCATGCCCTTTGGAAAGGTACAGGAAAACACATTGCGGTCTTTTGGCCAATAACATGACATGACCCTTTGTTGAGTAAATGTTTATGTTGTTGATGATTGTTATCTGCTTTCAGAGAGATGTACATAATGATTACAAAGAGACGTTAAGAATTATCAGCATTAATATAAGTAACGTCCCTGAAGAATGCACTGTTTATTTTGATATGGACTGCACTTATATAGCGCTTTTCTCACCCCTAAGGGACAAAGCGCTTTACAATGGCCTCTCATTCACCCATTCACACACACACACTCACACACCAGTGGCGCCAGCAGGCCATACAAGGTGCTAGTCTAGATATATCTTCTATCATTTTGTGTCCTGTTTTTGCCGGCTAGCTCCGTCTCACTTCTCCATGTCTGTGTGTACCACAAGGGCTGGTTTGCAGGGAGGAACCTGGCTGTCTCCCAGGTGACCACCAAATACATGTTGTGGGTGGACGATGATTTCATCTTCACCTCCAACACCAAGCTGGAGAAACTGGTGGATGTGCTGGAGAAGACCACATTGGACCTGGTGAGAGGAACACACACACACACACACACAGAGGGAGAGGGCGACTCACATGGTTAATGAAGAATGTGTACAGTGGCTAGGTGGATGGAACAGATTGCTTGCAACATGAAGCGTTGAAAAGTGGAGATGGTGTGCTCAGCTCTGTGACTAACTGGCACACAGACACATGAATCCATGAAGAGATTGTCGTAATGTTCTATTTCCTCTTGTGTGTGTGTGTGTGTGTGTGTGTGTGTGTGTGTGTGTGTGTGTGTGTGTGTGTGTGTGTGTGTGTGTGTGTGTCACTAAGTGGATGAAGGGGGTTGGGCTGGGGCCTGAATCCCATTTTGACAGTGGAAAAGAATGGACCATTTGTGTACACCAGAGGAGAACTCCAGCTCTGGAGAGTGGGTTGGGAAACACATGACAGCCACCAGATGCTTTGAATTCCCTCATTCTTCCTCTGCAGAATCAGAAAGCCAGATGCGGATGTGATAGACCTACTCTATGGTCATTCTTTGTGGGTGACGTGGCTGGGAGACTAATTGTTTCTAGCCAGGGGTAAAAATTAACTTTTAGGCTCACGGTGAGTCACCTGCCAAGTGGATTGTAGATGAAAAAATCTACCGGCCAAGTATATATTTTTTTCAGATAGCCTTCCGAAATCTAGTCGCCAATTGGAAATTTTACCTGCATTTGGCCGATGGCAGGTGTTAATTTTCAGCCCTGTTTCTAGCTGTCCCCTACAGCATGGACTCAATAGCATTGTGGACAACTGGCAGTGACTGTAATGTTTATGACTTTGTGATTAGGGTGATCTTGTATGAGTGTTTATACATACCACTCAATGTCATTGCCCTGTTTGTGCTCTGGAAGTGGAAGTTTGTATGTGTGCAAGAATCTCTTGATAATGAGTATTCTGTGTGTGTGTGTGTGTGTGTGTGTGTGTGTGTGTGTGTGTGTGTGTGTGTGTGTGTGTGTGTGTGTGTGTGTGTGTGTGTTGCAGGTGGGTGGTGCAGTGCGGGAGGCTACAGGATACACCGCCACCTACAGGCAGACCATATCCATTGAGCCGGGGGAGGAGGAGGGAGACTGCTTGCACATGAGGAGGGGCTTCCACCACGCCATCCAGGGCTTCCCCAACTGCGTGGTCACCGACGGCGTCATCAACTTCTTCCTGGCCCGCACTGACAAGGTCCAGCAGGTGGGCTTCGACCCACGCCTGGCCAGAGTGGCACACTTAGGTGAGTAGGACACACCACCACTTAACCAGTCCAGAAACACGATATATCGATAACAATTGGACAGGCACTTTACATCAGTGTATATCAAAACAAAACAGTAGAATTGGAAAAGGGATAGTATAGTATAGATAGTTTAGAAAGGAGTATATGAAAATGTACTTCCTTATTCACTATATGCACAAAGACAAGTGTTTTTTTTTCTCTTTAGAGTTCTTCATCGACGGCCTCGGCTCACTCCATGTGGGATCCTGTGATGACGTCATAGTCAATCATGCCACCAAGATCAAACTTCCCTGGGTCAGCCAATCGGAGAGCGACAAGACATACGCCAAGTTCCGCTACCCGCCAGCCTCCTCGGACGCCACGCATACCAAAAACGGTCTCCTCTACTTCAAGAACCACCTGCAGTGCTTGACTCGTAACTGAATCCTCCTCCCCCGTCCCCGGCACCCTCGTTTTTTCCCCCGGTTCAAGATTCCCGCACTTCCTGATTTGCCAAAGAAGCTATTTCCCAGTGTGTCCCGTCAGATAAGATTTAAAGTCATCCACTTTCCCCGCCTCCTCTCTGCAATGGCCTTGCTTAGTTCACTTGAGGGACATTTTCTAACAATAGTCATATTGTTGGTCAGAGCCGCTGGATCGTCCCCCTAGTTTGACTGCTTTGCTCCTCGTAGTGTTCTCTTGATTGTAAACTCAAGGTCATGAGATTTGTGCGTTTCGTGCATGGATGTATTAATAGAACTGGATAGGGTCACTCCATTCACTGACTGCTCGAAAAAGTGAAGCCCTATAGAACCGCGCCATCTTTGAAAAAAACGCGTCATTGATACCTTTGACATGTGCAGTCAAAGGTATCAATGACGCGTTCTTGTAGTCCACGAACAGATTGTGTTCATGTGAAATGCAAACGCACGTTCATGGCTCTCCCCGCTCTGACTTAGCAATGAAAAGCGGCTTGCTTATTAATCTACTTTCGTCAAATATATCCGTTGGAAAACTTTTTTTTTATCCATGTATCTTATTTTTAACAGTATAATTGTGACTGAACATTGCTAGTAGGTGGTATTCATTCTGTTCACAACAATGCGATGGGCAGCCAGGCGAAATAGCTCCAGGGGACCTGGTCCCAGGCGAGTTGAACAGCTGTCCACCCAGAGACGGGATCTCTCGTTGCGGCATGAAGTTCGCGGCTGACCCGCCGAGCTCTGGGGGCTCACAGGCCAGAGAACGCAATCTGCGCATGTCAAAGGTATCAATGATGCGTTTTTTCAAAGATGGCGCGGTTCTATAGGGCTTCACTTTAGATTTTGAATCCTGGGGGCCTGGTTTCGTGCCTCAAGTCTTACCTGAGAAGTCGCCAATGAGTTGTTTTGTTATGGAGACTGAGAGCAGAGAAAATAGGAAAGCCTTTTTCGATGCCATTGTGTACGGACACTTTGGAAAAGGAAATGGGTCGCACTGTTTCTATTCTGTTGGGGGGAGAGCAGAAGCATGCGTGTGTATACTCTGCCCTTCCAATTGCACTATACAGACGCCTAGGCTGGGCCAGGCCGGGCTGAGTGAGAGGACTGACCATTAGCCAGGAGAGAGAACTCTTCTCAGCAATGTGACAATCTCAGAGACACAGGTGCCCCTTCTCCAACGCCATATGAAGAACACATGCAAGACTCTTATGCGTGGTTCCTGTCGGTTTCTGGGTGAGGTTTTGCTGGTGGTACTAGGTCAAAGGTCAAAGTATATTTTGACTTAATTTATCCTTTTTTTTCCTCCCGCTACTCCCTTTCCCGCAATCTGCTGCCTCATCCCTGACTGACATGTCTTTGAGGAGGAGGACCACGGTGCGCAGCCACGTCAACCCAACCCTGGAACAGCTCTATTTATCCTAGTCTTCTGCTATCTGTCTGTCCGGGGCCTATCCCTCTCTGGTTTCTACGCCAAGCATCGTCAAGAGCAGTGTTTCTGTCCAAGCACGCCTCTAACGGACGTCTGAGACTAATCACATTTCCATATGCTGCCCAACAGAAGAGTTGTTTTGACCAAAGTGCATGTCTAATTCATCATCAATTTCATGTAAAAACAAAACGGAGAAAAATCAGAGACTGAATTGGTATGGATAACACAGTTTGGTGACTTGGTGATGTGAAATGCAATATGACTGATTAAAGCATGGAAGAAAAGTTTTGAATGACACAGTGATACAGATAAGCGATACAGATAACCCCTTGGCTCCACTGCATCTATCCGTGTCAACTGTCAGCGTCCGTCAAAAATCAAGAACCCTCGTCTATTCTCTAACGTTGGGCGCAGGCATTGAACCCAATGCAACGGCTTCAGTGGAGCTGCTGTCATTAATTACAATGGATTCATCTTCTTAGGGTCTGAATGTTTGATGGTTAACGCTGACGCTATTGGACCCAGTGGAGCCAAGCCGTAAGGTTACTGAGTCCAGTACTGAGGCTGCATTTTATACTGACAATTCTAGTGTTGATTTGAGGCAAGGACATGCTCATACCTATTAACATGATTATGCTGTTCTTTTGTATCGAGGCCTCGAGATGGCGCCCTTTCATCAGAATATTGTTTCCTACATTCTAAACTACAAATCAGCTTGTAACTGTAATTTCTTAAGATGAGCAGCCACAAGGTGCCAGAGATTCACAAGATAAAATGTAATTTTTCTTCCTTTTTAAATCTTGAGAGTCATGTTTTGAAACAAGTTATATTTTGAGTCAAATTTCTGTCTGCTATGAACTTTTTTTACTCCCACTGAATTGTGATGGTGTATACTTGGGCCGAAGCCTTACTCGAGGTACTGATTTTCACACAAGTCGTTCACTTTCATCAGTGGTTTGCCAATCTAAGTGTGTAAATGTGTAGTTCTGTGGATGGACCTCCAGTCAGGCCTTGTCTCCCAGAGAGCCCTAATTGAGGTGATTTTAACATCAATGTTGTGAGCTGATGAAGGGGGTTTCTTTTCTCTTGCTTGCTACACCCTACACTGGTACACGTCTTCCAGTTGTCTTGAGACCTGTCTTCATAATCTGCTACGTTCAGTAATTTTTTAATTTAAACTTTTACATAATTAAAAAAAAAAGTCTCTGAAAAAAGCCTGCAATAGCCATCCAGCTATTTAATTCAACTTAAAACAAAGGTATTTTTACACCATTGGGACACTTTTATGAGGTAGCTGATAAGTGCATCTAGAAATGCTATGAGGCTGCTGTCATTGTTAGGAATGATTAGGGTGATGATCTCACTTTACACTGTATATGAGTGCTTATAGAGTGATGGGAGCGTCCACCGATGAAATTCTTCATCCGATCGTTCTTCCCCCAAGGGCAGCTGGGAGCAGACAGTAGGCAGTGTGCAGGGGACGCGCCTGAGGACCAACCAAGTGCTCCTGTCCGTCTTCGTCAGGGACGGACAGCGTTAGCAATCTGGTCTTCTGCATGTTTTTCATATTGGGTTCTTTTGGGAGGAAACCCTTGCAAACACATGCACTTCTGCATAGACAGGCGTGGGAGACCTTGCTGTGAGGTGACAGTACTGAGCCACTGTGCCACTGCTACAGACACCGTAAGCCTCCAGCCAGCAAATGGTAAATGGACTGCACTTGTATAGCACTTTTCCACCTTAGCAGCACTCAAAGCGCTTTCCAATGGCCTCTCATTCACCCATTCACACACACCAATGGTGGCAGCTGCCATGCAAGGCGCTAACCTGCTCATTGGGAGCAATTTGGAGTTAGGTGTCTTGCTCAAGGTACTTCGACATGTGTACAGTCAGAGCTGGGATTTGTAACCACTGACCCTTCGATCATTGAACGACCCACTCTACCAACTGAGCTACAGCCGCCCAGCAATCTGGTGTTATGGAAGCCATCTCCATGGCACGGACGCAAGTCGCGAGGACGTCCTATCAAAACATTTGTGGACATGGATGCGGGAGTGGAGACCAATAAGGTTGCCAGGTGTATGGAGGACTGGGATAACTGGAGACAAAGATGGGAGGCCTAGCCCCATCTAGCCTAGTGGTAGTTCTCGGTTGATGTTTGCCCTCTCCTACTATTCCTCCGAGCCAATTAGCACACATCCTATGCAGAGTCTGAGGCATCAACAGTCCAGAGGCCTCCAGATCATCTGCTGGACAGAGGCAGACAGGCATGTAACCATACAGCAGGCTTGGAAATCATTACAGCCTGTGTTCATTTTAGGTTTACTGAGTTCTAAATCTGAGTTTAACATAAGTAATATTGTCTCCAGTTGGGGTGGAGTTAGCGTGATAGATATTAAGTGGGAAAGCACAGTGGAGTTCCATCCCAGAGAAAGAAGCAGCCACATCCCATTGGTGTGTCATAAAAAAAGAGTTCCAAATAGCTTCGTCAGCTGTGCCTGTAGGGGTATCCTCTTAAGAGCCTTGTTTGACAAGCCTTGTTTTACACCTTTTTATTGGTGAAATTGTTCTATCTGGAACCTTTGTTTGATTAAATAGTTCTACCTGGAACCAAAAAGGGTTTGTTAAACCTTTTTTCCCATGAGGTTCCCCCTATAATGGTTCCATGTCAGATTTTTTCTGAGTTAAACTATAGTCTCCGTTCTAAGAGTTCCGCCAGTTACAGATTCATCATGAAGACAAGATGAGGCTTTGACAAGGAAGTGGCAGTAGTACGAACTGCTGCATGGAGCAACTTCGGCTCATTAAACAGAAGCACCAAGGCAAGGAACAGTAGAAGAGAGTAACCATTACACAACATCTCTCTCTCTCTCTCTCTCTCCAATCCTTATGCACCCAGACTCTTTGAAATGCAGCATCTGTCAACTCCCCATGCAATTATAGAGTAAACATGAATAGATTGGCATGCTACCATTTTACATACAGACAACAATTCAAAGTGTTTACATCTCTAAGGTGCCCATTTGGTTTCCTAAAAATAATTCATTCAAACAGTCAAATTACCTCCACCTTAAGATGAATTATAGTAGTTGATAGTATCTCAATGAGACTTTGAGATATTAAATGACCAATGTTAGTTTCTTCTTTTATCAGATTGGTAGAAGTGTCTTTTATTTCACTAGAGGATATTCATCAAAGGTTCAGGAATGGCTGTGGTCTTTGTGGGTTTCACAGTGTTTCGCAGGTGTGTCACATGCAGGTCTGACTTGCCGTAGGCTCTCTACTGTATACAGTACAGTCAAACACTCTGAAATGTGACGATGTCAGTCTGCTGGGCGAGAGTAAAAATGCCATACTGAAATGTAAAGCACTATAAGAGACACCTTCCTCTACCATAAATTCAAGATAAAGATACACATTGCAGCCATCATTGACTGGTGTCTCTGTTCCTAAGAAATTAGTCCTCATTCATTTTGAATGCCTCGGTAGAAAAGTTCTCAACACCTCTAGGCATTGTTTGAGCAAATATTTACATATTAAGATTAAGCAAACTATTCACGGAGTGGTGTTGTGTGGTGCACATAATATGATATGAGCATCAACACAGACAGGACCACTGACAGACCAAATGCATACAAACTACCTCCAACACCCAGGAGAGGGACAGTGTGTTCTGGGTTGATTTGCAGTTCTCTCAAAAGAGGACTGTGTGACAGGGACGAGACAGGACAGTGCAAAGACAGCACAGTGCAAAGAGCAAGTACAAAGCTAGTGCAAAAAAAGGTAAGATAAAAAATAAAATAAAAAAACATACAAAGCGTAGTGTGGTTAGTGTGTATACAGTGAGTGTGGGAAGTGTAATATGTGTGTGAGTGTGTGTATATGGTGTGTGCAGCGTGATGTGTCAGTGTGGTGTGTCCTATGTACAGTACATTTGGTGGTCATGTGCAAGTATCTTTCAATTGTGGCGCGGTCCGGCCACATATAATATAAGATCACAGTAACATCAATAATGTTATATATGGCGTCAGTGTTCCTTAGTCTATCCATGCAGAACAATATGATACCCTAGCCTCAGACAGCCAGGGTGGTTGCAATGGGAGGGCGGTTCAGGTTTAAGATCTTGGGTCATGGTGATGGTGGCCTATTCATGGTAACACCAGGGGTGTGAAACCAGCTTTATGGCTCTGAGACCCCAGTAAAAACCATCCCAACAAAAGCCCTGCAGCAATGAGTGACTTTAAAGGTGGTGCAGATGGCCAAAGCAGCTGGGAGCTTAGTGGGGCGGTGTGGGTTAGAACGTCCCCTCAGGTTGGGACATCTTAGGAGGATGAGGTTTGAAGTACTCCCTCAGGAGGTGTCTCCACACATTACCTCCAATGACCACAAATCTCTCTGAAATCCAGATCCCCGCTCCTGTCATTATGACTTGGAATGACACTTTTATGGATTTGTATGTGTGTGTTGCTGCTTGTGCATGTGTTGTTAGATAAGATCAGATAAAACCTTAGTTTTTGGGGGGGGCATTATAGCAACAAGAAAGGACAGAAAAGGTAGCATAGCTCATTGAGCTAAGCTCAAGAATCAAATATACATATTCAATAGTAAATAGTGCATACAATACAACAATTGTATATCTTACAACAAGCTAGCCAATGTAAAGTGAAAAGTGAGGTGAAGTGAAGTGATAACTGACGCCATGGCAGGAGAGTCTGATGGCTGCTGGCACAAAGGAACGCCTGAACCGCTCTGTTTTGCATTTCGGAGGGATGAGCATGTGGCTGAAACTGCTCCCCATCTGCCACAGCTTGTCATACAGTAGAGGAGATTGGGAGGGGTTGTCCAGGATGGACATCAGTTTGTCCCTCATCCTCCTCTCCACCACTGCCTCCGGACTGTCCAGCTTTTGCCCAAGAACAGAGCTGGCCTTCCTCGCCAGCTTGTTAGGTGTGTAGGTCTCTCCAGACCTGATGCTGCTAGCTAGTATTAGCGTATATATACCAGCAGCCATACCCTCGTCTGCTCAGATCAGAATGGAACGCTCCGGCCTCTTGGATTGGAACAAGCATGACGGTCTGTTTGATCATGTGATGCACACATGCAGCGAGCCCTGCGCCTGGCCTGTCGTAGTGATCCGGGGCGCGGAATCTCTCCGTCTGCCCGGGGGTCTGGGAGAGAGACAGGATCCATCTGGATCCAGGTGTATTTAAATGGGGTTCCTCCGGAGCACAGAGCTGCTGCCTGAGTGGCTCCTCTCAGGGGGAACGATGCGCGCGACCACAGGAGCACTGTGCATTTCACAGTTCAAAGTGAGAAGAAAAAGAAGCTGTTAGCACTTCAAAGACCCTCATGTGGGACCAGTGAGGTGGGGGGGGGGGGCAGGAAATGCGGAGCAGAGTAATTAACATCCACCCTACACCCAGGATGAAACAAACAACAAGCACACACACATAATGCCTGGCATTAGACATGACATTTCCTCAGAAGATATTATTATAATACCTCTATGTGATGTGCTGTTGATCTGCTGGGTACTTGCTTTATTTGTTTTAACTACAGACTTCAATTACCTTGACTAGCTGTCTCTATCTTTCAAAGGGACACCATAGAGGGCCTATATAAGCTAACATCCTTTAAAGGATTACATTGCACTTAAACATTTGTATCTTGCTGTTCTTATTCCTTGACTTTAGCACCAGATTATGCTCATAGTCGTTTCTTTAGAAAGGAGATGCACTTGTGAGTTCTGGTGAGTGGTAAAATGACTATTAAATGCAATTATTGTTGCTTTGGATAAAAGTGTCTGCTAAATGACTACTGTAAAGTGATGATGCCACCTTCTCTACTGAACTCGCTGTGTATGTGTGTGTGTTTCACTAATTATTGATTGTAGGTAGCCTACAATTAGTAAATTATTTGTCTTTTTTATATTGTTATACACCAATAGTCCAAATCTAAAGTAGACTAAGCTAATGTTAGCCAGCAAATACAAACACTGAAGTGACACCTTCCTCCTTTTTCTGTCTGTTAGCAGGCATCTAGCAGGGAGACACAATGCAGCACTGTGGCCTGTGGCGCTGAATATCTGGGGGAAGGAAAACAATAATTTAAAATCCCTGCATTATAGTCAGAAGTTAGTTATTTTGTGTCATGGTGACAAGTCCATTAGTTTGAATACAAAAGGGGAATCTCCTGTTGGTTGTAATTCAGATGACTTTGGCATGTATTCACCCGCTATGCAAATGTAAATTGACACCTCGTAGTCCTTAGAAAGCGCGAAATGCTCGCCGCTGCTGGTGGATCCATTTGCAAAAAGGATTTGGAGGTGAAATGGCCCTCACTTGAACCCGGAGAAGTGAGTGTCTCACTAGATCTCGAGTCAATAGCATTAGCAATAGCTAGCTAGCTAGCCTACTCGAGCACTAGGGTTTTCATCAGATTACCTTTTCTTTTATAAGGGGAAAATGCAAATGTGGTCCTTTTGGTCATCTGAAGGAGAAAGTGAATGGGCACATTAATGCATAGTCACTAAGGTAGATGCGTAGGTATGCCTTGGCCCAAGTCACTAATATGCTTCCTGGATTAGGCAATTGTTCTTATAGCCTACACGAGTTTACATAGCCTAATGCAACATGAATATATTTACGGCTAGATCAAAAGGGTGTGTCAGGTTCCACGATTCCCCTCAGACGCTTTCTCTCTCTCTCTCTCTCTCTCTCTCTCTCTCTCTCTCCCCCCCCCCCCCCCCCCCCCACTTACACAACACACACACACACACACACACAAACTACTTTCCCTGCACTCGGGGATCCCGCAGAGAACCTCTCTCCATAACAAGATGCCAACAGGAACGTGTTGATTGGTTGATGCACTTCAAGGGACGCATAGCCTACATTTCTTAGAGACTCGGCGACAAAGGTTGCAAAGTTTCTCACCAGGAAATACATCAGGAAGATCGCTTAAACACAGCAAGTAAGGATATTTTTCCTGCATTTAAGTTTTATGTTCTCGTGTTGAAGGCTAAGTGATAAATGGAAGTTTACCCTGCTAAAGGAATTTATTCCACATAAATTTTTGTTCCGCTAAATGGTAGGCTACTGTGCAGCAAACACGGATAGATGCGCGCAGGAGACAAGAGACCCACGACCACACATGGCTCTTCCAGGGACAGAACACTTCCTACACCCTTTCTTACAGGTGAGGTGAACGACTGATACAGTGTCTGTATTTCCTTATATAGCATCGTTTTATTGAAAAACTGCATAGGATGGTATGGCATGAAATATATTTCAATTCTTGATATTACATGCCAAGCAGGTTTTCAATATAATGCTCATCTAGGGATATGCAGATTCTCTCAAATATTCAGTTCAGTATATGAAGCTGTTTTTCATAAATGTCTTATCTTTTCAATAGTTAGGAATCTTGATTAGCCCAACATGAGAGTAATGTCCCAAGTGATTAGGTGTGCTTAGCTTGTCTAATACTCAATGTCACTCCTTAGGACCGCACACCCAGCTCTTCCCCAGAGAATGGCCCCTATCCTCTCTCCTCCCTTCTATCCAGAGCAAGTGGCCCAGCCCAGGGTGGGGTCAGTGGATTAGGACACGAGGGCTCTCAGTCCTGCTATGAGGGAGCCATGAGCTCTGTAACAGGGATGCTCCCGCTCTTGGGTGGTGAGCTGGGCCAGAGTTCCGGTCTGGGGACCCAACAGGGAGCAACAGTACCCCCGTCAAAGGTACATTTTCCTGGACACATCCAGAGAGGATTAGGCCCTCTTTCCTACCCGCAATATCACCATCACCACCACCTTGAGCTTCCCCTCACCCCTCCAGCTGAACCCTCCTCCACCCACGCCTTGTACGCCCTCAAGCCCTCCCCAGTGAAGGTGCTCACTCCTCCGGTCCAGCTCCAGGGTTCTCCCTCTTCCTATTTCCATCACCAGCACAGTGCTGTGATGGGACAGAACTTCCCACGTTTCCTCCCAGGCTCCGTGGCCAGACACCCACAGCCTCCTGGAGGACAGGCTGAGGACATTCAGCAGTGGTGGAGCTTCCCCCAGACCACAGTCAGCCCCCACCCGCACCCGCATGGCCACCTCCAGGCCCCGGCCCAGCCCCACGCTCACCCCTACTCCATGGGCGGGCAGCTGGTCTTTGGGCCTCAGCCTCAAGTAACAGCCCTCCTCCAGGGCCCGTCCAAGGCCATACTGGGCTCCACAAGGCGTTGCCGCCGCTGCCGGTGCCCCAACTGCCAGAGCTCGTCGGAGGGGACGGGGGCGCCGGCGTTCTCCATGGAGGAGCCCGGAGGGACCAGGAAGCGGCTGCACGTCTGCCACCTGCCCGGGTGCGGGAAGCTGTACAAGAAGACGTCGCACCTGAAGGCCCACCTGCGCTGGCACGCCGGGGAGCGGCCCTTCGTCTGCCACTGGCTGTTCTGCGGCAAGAACTTCACACGCTCCGACGAGCTGCAGAGGCACCTTCGCACACACACAGGGGAGAAACGCTTTGGCTGCCAGGCCTGCGGGAAGAGATTCATGAGGAGCGACCACCTGGCCAAGCACGAGAAGACCCACCAGGGCAGGGTCACCAGCAGGCCAGGAGAGGGCGCGGAGGCAGCCAGGGGACGCAGACACCACCAGGTGGCACCATCGCACCCCACACAATCACAAAGAGGGAGTAGAGGAGAGAGAGAAGGCTGAGAAACTATTTAGGGCTACCTTTGTGAGGCAGGCAGGCAGAGGTACTGTAACAACATCCCTGAGACATGGACCAGCAATGGCGGGAACTGCCATCAGGGAACGGTCAAAGACTAAGAACGGGATGGCGTCTGTCTGAATACACAGACAAGAATTAACCTCAGCAGTATTGTATTTTCTGTCGTTATTTTCCATATTCTCACAATCTGTTTATCTGATATATAAATCTGTATTAAAGTCAATATTAAAATACTAGACAGTGGAACTCATAGCATTCACATGAGTCAGTAGCCAACGGTCAGGGCATTTTGAAGCAGGAAGGGCTGCAGTGTTTCAGTTAAAATCTAGATTTATAACCAATTCAAGCTTATTTCAATCAGGTGTTTCATTTCTGGCTTGTTTTTAGTAGAAGTCTGAAACTAGTGTTCTCACATCTCTTCAGTAGATGGCGCTAGACACCCACAGTATTCTATTCCAGTCCTAATTCACCTAGTGAGCTGACAATGAGTTGGGTCAAGGACTTTTCTTTAGTCCACAAAGCTGTCTTATTGTTCAGTATACATCAAGGAGTGCTGAGTATGACTTCCACACTGGCTGAGACTGTGTGAAGGAAATGGGTTGGGTTGGGACACATGCAACAACACCACCATAATTCATAAAGACACATCTTTATTGATATGATCCCCATGGAGATTATTTACATTCATGGTGACATTGACAAATGAACGCCACTCTCCATCTTTGTTTCCGTGTTCCTCTCTCTGTGTGTTTTTGAAGTGCGCTTTGTGTGAGTTTGCGTGTGTTTTCTTCTGATAATATTGGAACAATAGCAGGGTTGAAATAGCCCCTCCCCCCCGAAAAGAAGGAATACCTATCCATTACCATTATGCAGGGTGTACACACACGCGCGCACACGCACACACAACATGGAAAAATACAACATTCACAGATTCCAACCTCTCAATGAAGCCCTACTATGGTGAGAGTTTTAAGGTCTGAACATTTGACAGAAGGCTACACGGTGGTAGCCTGGTGGTTGCAAGGTCATAGTTAAGCAATGTACTGTAAGAAGAGAGACAGTTAAAGGAGTAGTAAAGGGAAAATGCATATTTAGCCCTGTTTTAAGGTTACTTATGATCATATACAATGGTTCAGATCAAAACGTTGACAAAACTAGCACTTTTGAGAAAGTCTGATAATTGCTCTACCACCGTTTTGGTCATACAATGGATGTGGGTGGGCACCTTGAAAAAACATGTTAAACTCTCGATTTCAAAGACAAGAAGCTCGCCGAGGGGGTAATTGGTGTCCGTTGGTGTTCTGACATCAAATTCGCCGCAAAGTATGAATCCTGTAGGGTTTTATTGATCATTTTTTGAAATCCATTGACTTGTATTGACGCGACCGATTCAGGAAGCGGAACTACTTACGGTAGCTATTGTTATTGTTTATGTTGCTAGGCTACCTAGTATGCGGAAGTTTACAGTTTATGTGCTGCGACTAAATAGTTCTATGCTAAATATTTTAAAAAGCCTTTCCAGATGAACTAGAATCTTACTTTATTATAAGATGATATGTCAGAACGTCAACTAACACCTCGGTGAGTTTCTTGTCTTTGAAATCAAGAGTTTAACATGTTTTTGAAAGATTTTTCAAGGTGCCCATCCACATCCATTGTATGACCAAAACGGTGGTATAGCAATTATCAGACTTTCTCAAAAGTGCTAGTTTTGTCAACGTTTTGATCTGAACCATTGTATATGATCATAAGTAACCTTAAAACAGGGCTAAACATGCATTTTCCCTTTACTACTCCTTTAATACAGTATGTCAGAATTTCCCTATCAGCTTTTGCTGTCTTATATCAGCAGACAAGATGCAATGGGAAATGTCCATAGGGTCCCCCTGTTGAATATGATATGCGACTGGAAGTACTCTGTGACATGAAAAAAGATGTCTGTTATTTTTATATTAGAATGTCTTCCGGATGTCACCAAGTGACACTTAATCATTGATTCTCTCCATGGTTTTGCAGAGTGGTTGTCTGTTCCATCATCACCAACACACTTATTCACCCAATATATGCACACACTAACACACACCATCAATGTCATTATAGAGATCAAAAATAGTGTACACTTATGATGATATAGGGCCTGCATCACAATAATAAAGGTTTCAATTCAAACAGTAGAAAATATAATATTTCAACATAAACGTTTATGACACACTAGAGATACCATAGAAGCAGTAATAAAGCAATTATGCAGTCACAACATCCATGGTGGTAGAAGGGCAGGCCAGGCTCCACCCTCTGTCAGCTCTCTGTCCAATGGGGCGAGGCCAGCCAGGTGTCTTTTAGCCTGCCCTCAAAATCAGTCTGTGGGGTCAAAGGTAATCTCAGGTCATCACTGGTCATTCTCTGTCAGCTGGTCCAGGTTGCCTGAGCGTTGCGATGCGTAAGACACCCCCTCCTCCAGTGTGGCTCTGTTGAAACTCTCCATCAAACCCTGAGTAGGTGGAGACAGATAGAAACAAAACAATCTGGCAAGTCCTGACTGGTTTCTTAGAGGTCTGATACACCAAACATGAGATATCTACTGGCTGAAATGACCAAAAAAGCGATAAATTCTTCTGCAATGTCTTCCTATCCAGGACCATAACGCGATCTCCTGTGAGCAGAAGAGGCTCAGGGCCTTAAAGCTGCAATCATTGATTTTATTCACACTGTCAAAACAAATTAAAACCACCTGATATGAGATTGTTTCTGAGCCATAGCGTCCTAATAGCGTTCTACTTCAATGATTCATCCCTACCGGTCGCTAGTCTCGCATAGCCAGACCTATCTCCACACTTCGTTTACGCTGTGCGCCAGAGACAGGTCTGGCTGGACATATTACCATTCTGCAATAGGGGGGAAAAAAACGCAGTATTTCTTTAAACCATCACAGTCGTCTTGGGCGGAGCCAGCTCCGGACGCAGCGGCGGTGCTCTTGCTAGCTTGTCTGGATCGAATCTGACTGGTGCCGAGAAAATCTCTCGGCCCGAATCAGATTAATTTGCATCGCCAGTCTCGCCACTGATTGGGCAGTGTGACAACGAATGACAAGGTTTATTGGCAAAACCTACATCCGTTGAGTCAGACTAACCGGTCGCCTGTCTGTTGTTATTCCAGCCTTCCTGCCTGTTGTCAATAGCCGGCCATCCAGTGGAATTTATTGGTAAAATAAAACCACTGATTGCAGCTTTAAGTGATCCTGCACAGTCTTACAGTAAAGGCAGACACCAAAAAAGCCAGAGTGAGAGAGAGAGGGAGAGAGAGACCTAGCCAAGAAAGGGTGACAATGATATAGGAATATTGTAAAGCAAGATTCAGTCCTTAAATCATATTTTTTGACTTCATACGCAGAAAGCTTTGAGAAAAATATGTATTTGTGAAATCATGCACTAAGCTTATTCTTGAATGGAAAATAGAGGAAAGTGAGCGGGGGAAAAGTGACCTGTGGAAGCAGGCCTGATAAGCCTCTCCGATAAGAGCGCCGTAATCGAAGCTATTTCCTACTCATGGGGGGAGTCTGGGTAAACAAGATAAAATAGCAGGGGCACTGGGCTAGCCTACAAACTGACTGGAGATCAGTGACTCCTGTGGAAGCCAAGCCACGCCTCCTCACTTCCACTAGTGCACACAGACCTCAGATAAGACCAGAGTTCATGATTTCTGATGGTCTCTCTGTGCCTGAGGCTGCAGACACTGACTAGAGTCTGGGCTAACGGGGTTTGTGGCCTAGGCAGGAGACAACAACAGGATATCTCACATTACGCTGAATGGAGAGAACTGACTCATTTCCCCACGTCAGTGATAATGATATTGTCCTGGATGTACCTGGGTGTTCTCCTGACATCCACCCAGCAGACCGACGATCTGTTTACACCACCACCTGCCATGTTAAACACATCTATTCTTCTATGGGGAGACAGTTCACAGGGAATCTAGAGAGTAGATGTAAATGATATTGTTCTGATATCATAGTTTGTGATGGCACCACACAGTCAGGGGTGGGTCCCATCCCAGCCTGTCCTGAGAGTTCTAGTGCTGACCTGGTAGCTGGGCAGGGTTGTGTCCCTCTGCTGTGGGGTCAGTACCTGGGAGCTGGGCTTGGCGCGGGGGGGGTCAGGCCGTTGGACACCCCCTGGCCGAGACGCCCTTTTGGGGGCAAAACGAGCTGCTGACGAGGGGGGGCAACGGGAGGGGGGAGAGACGGGGGTCAGGGGGCTGGGGCTGGACAACTTAGGGCAGCCCGGGGGTAGAAGAGAGTTCATAAAGGACAGGGAGAGATGCAGAGAGAGAGAGGGAGAGAGAGAGAGATGTAGAGAGAGAGAGGGAGAGAGAGATGCAGAGAGAGGGAGGGAGAGAGAGAGAGATGTAGAGAGAGGGAGGGAGAGAGGGAGATGTAGAGAGAGAGAGGGAGAGAGAGAGATGTAGAGAGAGAGAGGGAGAGAGAGATGTAGAGAGGGAGGGAGAGAGAGACCCAGAGAGCAGGAGGGAGAGAGAGATGTAGAGAGAGGGAGGGAGAGAGAGACAGAGTGAGGGAGGGAGAGAGAGAGATGTAGAGAGAGAGGGAGAGAGAGATGTAGAGAGAGAAGGAGAGAGAGATGTAGAGAGAGAGGGAGAGAGAGATGTAGAGAGAGGGAAGGAGAGAGAGAGTTGTAGAGAGAGGGAGGGAGAGAGAGAGATGTAGAGAGAGAGGAAGAGAGAGATGTAGAGAGAGGGAGGGAGAGAGAGAGAGGGAGAGAGAGAGGGAGAGAGAATGTAGAGAGAGGGAGGGAGAGAGACAGACGGATAGAGAAAGGGGTAAAGCAGGAAAGAGAACAAATTCTATACTGTACATTGTAAATCTGCTTTGTCCATGAAAGAACAACATTTGATCAGTTGGGTCGAAAGGTGTGCTCCATACATGTGTGCTGCGTGACCAAGGTCTGTGTGTGATGATGGTCGCCCACCTGTTTGCCTGTTTCGGGGGCGTGGCCCTGGCTGGGCAGGTGCAGGGAGGGCAGGGAGGCGTTGTAGGAGTGCAGGCAAGGGAGGCGGTGCCTGTCTATGGAGGCTGAGGAGTGAGGTCGTAGACTGGAGGTCGTTGCCACGGGAGCCCTCATGGCCCTGCCCAGACTGTGTGACTTGCTCTCCCGCCGCTGGTACTCAATAGGAGACTGGAGCGCTACAGAGGAGGAGAGAGAGAGAGAGAGAGAGAGGGAGAGAGGGAGAGAGGGAGAGAGGGAGAGAGGGAGAGAGGGAGAGACAAAGGAAGGATAGAGAGAGACAGAGGAAGAGAGAGAGTGAAAGAGTGAGAGAAAGAGTGAGAAAGGAAGATAGATAGAGAGAGAGAGAGAGAGAGAGAGGGCGCGAGGAGGGAAACTACATCTTTTTAGGGTACTATCCTCCACTAGAGGGGGGGGGTGGTTCTGCTGTCTCTCTACCATTAAGGAAGTTCCTCTGGGTTTCCAGGATCTGGATCACATCGTTGAACCAGGCCCTCCGCGTCTCCGGGGACGACGCCTGCATGATGAAGCGTGTCACACTGCCGTCGGTCCCCCGGGAGGTCAGGACCAGACGACATGCTTCCTCCTCACAGCGCTCCTCCACCCCCAGGCAGCTGGCCTGCAGCACCGACAGAGAGGGGGAAGTCATACACACAAGCACACCTACAGGGACACATACAAATGAGACACACCCAGGAACACAATACACACACACACACACACACACACACACATGTGTAACTCATCGTTGTCTTCACCTTGATGTTGTTCTTGAAGATGTATCCCGGAAGAGAGAATCCCTTCTTCCTGTCGATCGGCTCACTGAAGATGACCAGCTGCTCAAACAGGAAGACCCGCCTCTCCTTGGCTCGCGACAGGAAGCTGCAGTCCTGCTCGCTGATGGAGAACGTGTCCTGCTGGAGCAGCTTCCCCTGGGCAGTGATCTTACCCTGCAACAGTGTGCGTGTGTGAGTGTGTGTGTGTGTGTGTGTGTGTGGGGGAGAGAGAGAGAGAAGAGTGTGAGAAATTTCCTCAAAGGTCAGCGGTGTCCCATCAGATTGGATATGAAGGAGAATTTCTCACCTCAAAGCCTTGCAGCCGGCCCACGTTCATCATGTCGTTACAACGTTTGGGCACGAAGCACATGACGTCCACCGCTCTCTGAGTGAGAGACAAAGAGCAAGAGACGTTCATACCTCTGATAAAACACACCGTTGTATGACTTCAGAAACCAGTTGTGTTCTGGTCGACCCCTCACCTCCAGCTCGGCTACGTCCCTTCCTGCTTTGGTGTAGTACTTCAGGAAGTCCTGGGGGAGCCAATCAGAAGGGAGTGTATTAGGAGGTAAAGGAGAGAGAATGGAACATTGTAAATACAGCCAAATACTTTTATCTACATAGCTCTTATTATGTATAGCGTGAGTGAGTGTGGCGTTCCCAGTCGGACATTAATGGACTGATGAAGAAGGCTTCTGACTCTAAGCTTTCAACATTCATCTCTTAGTTTGGAGACAGGAACACAATGTTATGCAGCCGGCTGCTTATACCACAGTCAACCTCAGTCCCATCTTCACACTGTTTTTGTTTCCACCTCACTGGTCTCACTTCCATTATGATGTAATCATGTACATTAAATCATGTTAACTCAACCAGTATGTTCTATTTTTGAGAGGGAGAGAGGAATACACAGGGACATGCATGCATGTGCGCACACACACACACACACACACACACACACACACACACACACACACACACACACACACGTACAGTACCTTCAGCAGGAGCTGGTACTTCATGATCCTCTGGACTGGTTTGATGAGCAGGTCATTGAGCTGCAGTCTATGACCCAGCTGGTGCCTCAGCTCCTATCAGGCACACACAACAGCAGAGAGCTTCAATACTACACACACAAACACACACACACACACACACACACACACACACACACACACACAGTCACACTCTCACTAAAAGACTCACTCAAAAGGTTTGTTGGAGAGGAGAGAACTAAAAATAGATCATCTGCTTGAGACACAGAGAGAGACTTTTTTAGAGTGGGCTATTTTAATATATGAACCCCACCCCCACCCCCTAAACGATGAGGGATTGAGGAACCCGACATGATTACAGAATTGTCTCAGCGATGTGATATTCTGGCGTATTCTTGTCCTGAAAGGAAACACTCACCTCGAAGTAGGTCTCGATGTACTCCGACACGATGTGCTCGGATTTGGGCTTGTTCTGACAGTACACTACATACATGTGGAGACGTCGCTCCTGGGGGGGCAACAACATACAGGCACCATGAGAAGAGCGCAACAGATGAGGGCACATGTGTACAGTGTGTGTGAGTGTGTGTGTATGTGTGTGTGTGTGTGTGTGTGTGTGTGTGTGTAGCCCTCAGGAAGGGTTTCTCTAGCCCTGTTATTCCCCTCAGTTTGACTATGCTCTCATTGCCCTCGAGGTCCCGCTGAAGCCTGTTAAATAAGAACACGAGCTTCGCCTTATTAAATGGCTCGGAGAGAAGCGCTCTCTGTGGCTTAATGAAACATCCTGGACTAATGAGGGGCCTGGGACTGGAAGGCGGGGCTGCAGACCGACTTCAACTCAATTAGACACTGTAGCTCCCTCTCCCTGGCATGTTCACTGGTCTCTACTCTACTGCTTCTGCATGTACATGAGAATGTGCAATAGTGTATGTGTGTGTGTGTGTGTGTGTGTGTGTCTATGTGTGTGTGTGTGTGTGTGTGTGTGTGTCTATGTGTTGTGTGTGTGTGTGTGTCTATGTGTGTGTGTGTGTGTCTGTGTGTGTCTATGTGTGTGCGTGTGTGTATGTGTGTGTACGTGTGTGTATGCGCAAGTGTGTTTGTATTCTGTGTGTGCTTGTATGTGTCTCTATGTAGATCTACAGAAAGATAATCTCATGTTTCTATACTGCATGTGCGTGTGGATGCTTCCTGACTCTCTCTCTCCCCCTCTCACTTCACAGAACTTTGACTGTGAGATTGTGAACTCAGAATGTTGCCGTTTATTTGCCTCTAAGTGTCTGTATCCCTCTCTCATTTGGATGTATACAGTGTGTGTGCACGCTTGCGTGTCATATCTGTGTGTGTGAGTGCGTGTGTATTAAGTAGAAACAAGGCTTTTTATTTCCTCTGAATGTCGGTGTTATCGACCGTTTCCTCATCAAACAGCACTGAATCTCTGTCACCAAACCTGTCAGCGGTGACCCCTGCAGAGTCAAAGCTATCTCAGATAGTAACGTCTGCACTTTCTACTGCTCTAGTGATTCCCCCCTCTCCTCCAGACAGCTGGGAGAGCAGGACACATCTGGATGGCAGCGGGCCAGAGAGAGAGAGAACGAGACTGTAAACAGACTTTTCTAGGACTAGGGCTTCATACAAAAACACAAAACACATAACTGGAAAACCAAAACAACTTTGTTTCAAATGCAAGTCAACGGGGGTCACGGACAATGCGTAGGGACAAGGTTTACCTCAAAAGATGTGTGGGACAATGGACCCTTGAAGGGACATAATATCAACACTTCAAACTCTACTGTCTCTTCTCTCTCTCTTTCACGCACACACACACACATGCTCAAACATACACATGGAGGGAGAGAGAGGGACTCACATGTTTAATGAAGAGTTGGGCCAGTCGGTCTGGCTCGCTCACACACTTCTCCAGCTCTCCCAGGAAATAGCTGTGCGACACAGAACAGAGGAAAGGGTTAGGAAGGAACATTCACACACACACACACACACACACACGCACGCACACTGATACAGACTTCAAACACATGGGTATAACTAAAGGGTGCTTGGCTACAGTGAGAAGAGAATGAGCCATACAGATCAAACACGTTCACACACATTCTAAAACAGGAAAACACTTTGCAAGTACAGCGGACACAGATTTTCACACGTCAACATGACACTGTCTGAGCCTGAGAACAGACGCTACACACACAAATACACACACACACACACACACACACCTACAGTACTGTATATGATTCGACATGACTTACTCTTTATGCCAGTCGTAGATCTGGTGGATGTTCCCAAACACAATCTTGTCCTTCCCCTTCATGTCCTCTGTTACTCCTTGACTGGCCATAGTGGCCATGTAGCCCTGTAACACACACACGCACACACACACAAACACACACACACACACACACACACACACACACACACACACACACACACACACACACACACACACCAGTATCCAAGGGTCACTGACACATGACCCCAGGAAGGAAAAGGCTGCTACTTCCCTGCAGGGCGTATACTGTAGCTGCACATGTAATACTTGCGTGAGGAAACAGGAGGACAAGACGTGGAAGCAGCTATGTTCTAAGATCTCCACTCCAGTACGGACGAGGGGTCACACACCTCTACTATGAGTCCAAGGTCCTCCACGTACATCTTCTCTGTCTCCACTAGCTCTGTCAGCACGTATCTGGAGGGAGAGAGAGAGAGTTGAAGACAGAGTGAAAGAGAAAGAGAGAGGGAGAGATGGAGCGAGTGTGCGCGTGTATGACAGAGAGACAGACAGACAGTGTGTGTGTGTGTGTGTGTGTGTGTGTGTGTGTGTGTGTGTGTGTGTGAGAGAGAGAGAGAGAGAGAGAAACAGAGTGTGTGCAGGAGAGTGAGAAAGAGAGGGAGAGTGTGGGAGAGAAAGAGAAGGAGAGAAAGACAGAGTGTGCGTGTGTGTGAGAGAGAGAGAAAGAGAGAGAGAGGGCAGTGGGTGTTGTGCAGTAAAGCAGAATGGGCCATTAGGGTGGTGACTCTTGTGTGGTCACTCTGATGGAGGTTGGTGCCGAGTCAGACTCCTCCACAGTTTGAACAGCACCAAAACATGCTAACAGAGAGTACTCTATATAGCAGTAAGCTGTGGTGCAGTATGGCTGCTATGCTGTCAGAGTCAGAGTGGGTTCACATGGGGGTCAAAAACACCTACATGCTCTTTTCTAAGGCACTCCTCCTGTCCTCTTCTGTGTCCATGCTCGCTGACCATTGGCTGGTTGAGTCGTCAATCAAGGAGGAGCCGTCTTCATCCGGGAGAATGTTGGTAGACTGATGGTTCTGAAAGGAGTTAGGTTTGTACCATCAGAGAGAGGGGTCTCTACAGTACACATGCTCTGTAGTGGTGGGTCTACTATATGGGTCAGATGTGAGCGTGCTGTCTGGTTTGCCTGTACTCTGGGCCCGGGGCACACAGACAGACACTTCATTAATTGAGCGTCCTCAGCGGTTGGCTGGCTGCTGATCCAGGAAGCAGACAGCGCTGGGAACATGAGGGGGCGGGGGGGGGGGTAGGGTGTAGGTGAGGCCAGAGCAGAATCCTGTGGATTATTCCTGGGGAGCCGGCTGGACCCCCCCCGCCCCCCCCCCCCCCGCCCCCCACCTCGCTCATGGCAATAATCCTAGACTACAGCAATAACCACTTTCCCATATTTTATCTTTTTCACTCTCTCGCCTTTAAGTCTACAGGGATTTCAGAATTTATTTTTTATTTGATTTAACCATTGTTTAACCAGGTTTGTCCCATTGAGAAAAAAGGTCTTCTATAAGAAGTGAGGGGCATTTGGCGGTAAAATCTGGAACCCGTCTATTTAACATAATTCAAGGGTACTGAATCCAAAAAAACCTGTTCCCAAGCAAAATTATCTTTCTTTAACAATTTCTTCAGTAACTCTGTAACCAGGCAAGCAAGACAAATAAAGTGTATATATCTATGTTCTGAGGGTTAGGGAATGTGAATAAGTCATGTATAAATTAATCAGTGGTAAGCCTACTCTTAAATCAGTGGCCAACATTTCAGAGAGCTGTTTAGTAGGGTACCTCAGGGAGCTCCACATGCTCCCCCCCTTATTTATGGCATCTTAATGACATTTAAAAAAAATAATAATAATAATAATAAACAAGATTTTGAGGATACTACTGTATATAGAAATATTTTGCAAAGGATCCATTTGGCCCCTGATGACCCAAAATACATTGATATCTATGGAGCGCCATTCTATAGACTATCATGGGAACTTCTGCCTCCTATAACTCTTCCTCAGAACTACCGGTAGTCAGTTACAGCCACAGGACTGGTACTGACACAGGTCTGGTCCCCCGAACATGTAGCCATCCACCAAGATGGAGAGTTGTTCCTGGGCCAAGTTATCAGAGGCGGAGGTCCCCTAATGACATCCTCAATGCATTTGGGGTGACCCAGGGCACTGTACTCTTGGCCAGGAAGGTGCTATTGCTTAGGGATTGGTGTCCCTGTGTGTGGGGGACCATACCTAGGTCACCGTATGTGGTTCAGGGGGCAAGTTATAGGAGGTGGAAATCCATATGAGGGTCTATGGAATGGCGACAGATCTTCTTACGCATGCAGGATCATCAAAATCTGTATTAAAACACAGATTAGGAAAAAATAATTAGGGGGGTGCGCGTGGACCCCTCTGATGTACCCTACTAATTAGGATGGTACTAAATTAGGTGGTTGGTCTCATAAGCATGACTCAGAGGCTCTTAGACACTGAAAAACCCACAGAGACACTTGAATGAAGGGAAATGCCTGGAGGGCAGAGGGCAGGTGTAGAGGTGAGGGGACCACAGGAGGCAGGAGGGTAACAGGGTCCTGAGGTAGAGGGTGAAACGGGGTGAGGCAGAGCACAAGCGAAACCCAGGGTGAGCACAGGTCACAGCCATAGGCTAGTCACTAGAAAATATGAGGGTAAGATACAGTGCATCTGGAAAGTATTCACACCCCTTCACTTTTTCCACATTTTGTTATGTTACAGCCTTATTCCAAAATGGATTACATTATTTTTCATCATCAATCTACACACATTACCCCATAATGACAAAGTGATAAAACATTTTTAGGATTTTTTGCAAATGTCTTAAAAAATAAAAAGACAGACATCACACATATAAGTATTCACACGCTTTATTCTGTACTTTGTTGAGGCACCTTTGGCAGTGATCACAGCCTCAAGTCTTCTTGGGTATAATGCTACAAGCTTGGCAAACCTGTATTTGGGGTATTTTTTCCCATTCCTTTCTGCAGATCCTCTCAAGCTCTGTCAGGTTAGATGGGAAGTGTCGCTGCACAGATATTTTCAGGTCTTTCCAGAGATGTTCAATCGGGTTCAAGTCTGGGCTCTGGCTGGGCTACTCAGGAACATTCACAGACTTGTCCCGAAGCCACTCCTTTGTTATCTTGGCTGTGTGCTTCAGGTCGTTGTCCCTTTGGAAGGTGAACCTTTGCCCAGTCTGAGTTCCAGAGGGCTCTGGAGCACGTTTTCATCAAGGATCTCTGTACATTGCTGCATTTATCTTTCCCTTTATCTGGACTAGTTGCCCAGTTCCTGCTGCTGAAAAACATCCCCACAGCATGATGCTCCCACCACCATGCTTCACCGTAGGGATAGTATTGGACAGGTGATGAGTGTTGCCTGGTTTCCTCCAGACGTGACTCTTGGCATTAAGGCCAAAGAGTTCAATCTTGGTTTTATCAGACCAGAGAATTTTGTTTCTCATGGTCTGAGAGTTCTTTAGGTGCCTTTTGGCAAACTCCAAGTGGGCTGTCATGTGCCTTTTACTGAGGAGTGGCTTCCGTCTGGCCACTCTACCATAAAGGCCTGACTGGTGGCGTGCTGCAGAGATGGTTGTTCTTCTGGAAGGTTCTCCCATCTCCACAGAGGAACACTGGAGCTCTGTCAGAGTGACCATTGGGCTCTTGGTGACCTCCTTGACCAAGGCCCTTCTCCCCTGATTGCTCACTTTGGCCGGGTGGCCAGCTCCAGGAAGAGTCCTGGTGGGTCAAAATTTCTTCCATTTACGAATGATGGAGACCACGGTGCTCTTCAGGACCTTCAATGATGCAGATTTTTTTTTGTAGCCTTCCCCAGATCTGTGCCTTGATACAATCCTGTCTCGGAGGTCTGCAGACAATTCCTTTGACTTCATGGCTTGATTTCTGCTCTGACATGCACTGTTTACATTACATTACAGTCATTTAGCAGACGCTTTTATCCAAAGCGACTAACAATAATTGCATTTAACGTAGGAAGAGCCAATGTTAACTGTGGGACCTCATATAGACAGGTGTGTGCCTTTCAAAATCATGTCCAATCAATTGAATTTACCATCGGTGGACTCCAATCAAGTTGTAGAAACGTTTCAAGGATGATCAGTGGAAACAGGATGCACCTGAGCTCAAATGTAGTGAGTGTCATAGCAAAGGGAGTGAATACTTATGTACATGTGATATATATATATATAATTTTTTAAATATACATTTGCAATAATTTCTAAAAAGGTTTTTTCACTTTGTCATTATGGGGTATTGTGGGTAGATTGATGAGGGAAATTAATCCATTAATCCATTTTGGAATAAGGCTGTAACATAACAAAATGTGAAAAAAGTGAAGGGGTGTGAATACTTTCCGGATGCACAGTACATTACCATGTAGGCAACTAAAACAATCTGGCGATGAAGGGAATAATGTCCTAGGAGCAGGGGGTAGGCAGTGGCAGGCAGGCATAGAGTGAGAGGCGTCCTGAGATAGAGAGAGAAACCGGGTAAGCGCAAGAGAAACACAGGGTGAGCGCAAGAGAAACACAGGGTGAGTACAAGAGAAACAGAGTGAGCACAAGAGAAACACAGGGTGAGCACAAGAGAAACACAGGGTGAGTACAAGAGAAACAGAGTGAGCACAAGCAAGGGCGTAGGTTTGCGTATGGACGGTCGGGACATGTCCCTACCAACATTTTGGGAGGCCCAAATTGTCCCTACCAACTTTTAAGCAATCTTGTTCGCATTATCTTTGGAGTGCAGTTATATTAGATCATTAAGTTGGCCTTCCCATAGTTTGGAAGGACATAATTGGTACCATTTTGAGTGAGTTAACTAATTACTTTGCATTATGTTCGGAGTGACATTAGACCGCCTACCCCTTTCCTCCACCGTGAATGTGCCATCCCAGTATTTTTTTATGCCTCCGCCAGGCGATCGCCTCCCCCTCCGAAGAGGATGAGGGATATCAGGAGCTTTTTCTCCGCAACTGTAAGTAACGTTAGCGTTAGCTAGTTACTGGTAAACTAAGTAGCTAACGTTAGGCATTAGCCACATGAAAACCAGCTAGGTTGGTGCTAGCTAACGTTACCTAAACTAACATCACTTGTCTTTACATTGTGGCAAATTATCAACTGGTGATAGCCTATAGCTGGCTAGCTAGCAAACTGTTAAGACGGTTTCTATCATCCTGTAACATTAGGATAGCAGCAGCCATTACATTATTATACATTAGCTGCCGACCAGAGATTTAATTGAGTGGGACATCACGGCGTCCTTACAACTAACGACCGTTAGTGTCAGCATACTAGCCGGGCTATTGGCTAGCTATAGCTTTGTCAAACCCAGTCTGTGCTAGACGTGATGCTAATTTTCGCCATATTAAATTCCCATTAATTTATGCTAAAAAACGTCAGTGATATTAAAGTTGTAAGTTTTGATGTAAAAATAAATACATTGTTTTAGCCTGACAGGGGTTCTTGTTACAATTATAGGGGAAACGGAATACTCATAAGGTAACGTTATCTAGAGATTAGCCAGCCCGTGTGAGCCGTTAAAGTTACTTGGACTCAGGTCTGTTTTTCTTTTATACCCTGTGTAGCCTGTTTTCTTAGGCCTACAGTTATTAGCTAACTTAGGCTATACTTGCTAACTGGAATCTCATAATTTTCCTCTCACTATATTGGCCGGAGGGTGTTAAGTGAATAAAGTAAGATAAAGTAGTGTTGAAGTACATTTTTTCCAACTATGGTATCCAATTGGGTATCCAGGATTGTGGAATTTCTCAATTGGTATTGCCAACTAAATTTCTGGTATTTTGTGACTCCCCTAATGGACAGATATATCAAGAATTTATGAGTTGAATGTCAGTCTAAAAATCCAATGAAAATCTCAATTTTTATCAAATCATTTTTATATATGAAACACAGCAGCAGTTGAGAGAGAGAGTGGAGGGACGCAGCAGCAACCGAGAGAGAAAGAGAGAGTGGAGTGATGCAGCAGCAGCAAAAGTCAAGAGAGAGTGGAGGGACGCAGCAGCAGGCAGGATGTGATACACTGTATTAGTATTATTCAATTTCATAAATATATGCATATTTAAGAGGTTTAACCTCTCTTCCCCAGCAAAAAATGTGTATGCAGGCTACACTGTTATATGGTCCCTACCAATGTTGAAACCAAACCTACGCCCTTGAGCACAAGAGAAACAGAGAGTGAGCACAAGAGAAACAGAGTGAGCACAAGAGAAACACAGAGTGAGCACAAGAGAAACACAGGGTGAGCGCAAGAGAAACAGAGTGAGCACAAGAGAAACACAGGGTGAGCACAAGAGAAACACAGAGTGAGCACAAGAGAAACAGAGTGAGCACAAGAGAAACACAGGGTGAGCACAAAAGAAACACAGGGTGAGCACAAGAGAAACACAGAGTGAGCACAAGAGAAACACAGAGTGAGCACAAGAGAAACACAGGGTGAGCACAAAAGAAACAGAGTGAGCACAAGAGAAACACAGGGTGAGCACAAAAGAAACACAGGGTGAGCACAAGAGAAACACAGAGTGAGCACAAGTCACAGGCTTAGTCACTAGACAACACTAAGGGTAAGATATCTAGTCTAGTCACTAGTCCACATTCATAAAAGGAGTTCGGGCATCACTCTGTTGCTGACATGTATGTCTTTCGCAGAATATGCACACACTGCTGTAATCTTCAGGTCTCAGTTAACTATTGGATCCATTGTAGTCTGCAATTTAAAGAAAAAGATAAGCCTAAACTGTCTCTTGACAATGTAGGCTATTATCAATGTGTTCTCACATCAAAAGAAATATAGCTAGCTCACTGCATACAATTTGTGACTAATCTGCATTTGTAACTAATCACAACTAAATACCATATCTACCCTCATCATAGTCATCATAATATTATGTAGCTAGCTACATTAATAACATATGTAACTAATCACAGTGCTAAGTTTGTTAATTTTGCGCTCACTTTGAGGTCAGATCTTTTGTTGGCAGGAGGATGTCTGTGGGGTCTGCTGCATGTTTACAGTGCTGCTACTGTCTGCACTGCATGTGCTGCATTTCTGAGGGGATTATTCATAGGCTACTATAAATGTTGATAGGTTACTGTAGTAACAGTAACAGGGAAACAAATCATCAAAAAAAAATTAAAAAAAGGTGCATAAGCGGAGGTGAGGATTTTCTTCAGAAAAATAGGGGTGTAAACACATTAAAAAAATGTGTAAACTGTATTTACGGGCATTTAGCTTCCACTACATCCCTGCTCTGACCCTCAAATACAGATCTAGAAACTTAATTTTCTCATCTTTGCTTTCCTACATACAAAAATATTTGGGGAAAATGGTCCAAGAAGTGTCCAAGATGGAAAATTTGGCAGCCATTTTATATTCATTTTGATATGCAAATTAGAAGGTTAAAAACTCAGTTTTGCTTGGGAACAGTTTTTTTTGATTCAGCATCCTTGAATTATGTAAAATAAACTGGTTCCCGACTTTTACCCCCAAATGCCCCTCTTTCACATTTTTGTGCGTGGCGACGCACTAAAGATAGCAAATGTCCGGTTGTCACTCCCTCCCTCCCTCCCTCTTTCCCTCCCTTCTTCCGTTGTGTTGTTGACCTGTTGTGTTGCTGACCTGCAGTTCTATGTTGTCACCACAAGAGGCAGTGATCCCAGAACACCAAAACAAAAACACTATGACACTATGATGAGGCCAGATGCAGTCAGAACCAGACCTGAGTAACTAATAAAGCTTCAGAATACTGATGACTCTGCTGAGGCAGTGAGCTTACTGGTCGGCCTCCTTGCACTAATGTTACAACCGCTATAGCACACAGACAGTAGGCCCATTCATTCTGTTCCATCTATGGAAAAGAGATGGCCAGACTCTTGATGAAACAGATGAAGCATTCATGTCTGCCTGGGGACATTCCTGCTGGCTACTGGGAGGTCGATGCTGAGATAAAGGCAGGACTATGACAGGAGCTGTGACATATTTGCATACTGATCCAGGGCTATGATCAGCCACCCAGAGAGGGTCAATGCTGGGGAATCAGGCACACGCATGTGTGTGTGTGTGTGTGTGTGTGTGTTTGTGGTGTACTGGAGAACACATTTCCAGAGAGCTCCTCTTTCAAGTGTCGGTGAGGCCTCTTCCTCTCCTCTGTCCAGCCCGCCCCAGACCCGCCCGGCACTTCTTTCTCTCCCCCCCGCAGACTTGGAGTAACTCGAGACTCCTCTCCTCCGTCCTCCAGCCTGTCCTGGGTGGACTTCCTCTCCCAACCCCCCCTGTCTCCCTCCCTCCCTCCCTCCCTGTCTCCCTGCCTGACAACTCCGCCTGATTGCTTCCAGATGAGTTTCTGAAAAAGCCCACAGGACTGGATGATCCCACTGCACAGGGCTTTGGGGGCTTTGGGGTCTCGCAAGGCTTACTCACTTTTAAGAGGGTTGAAAGATTTTGAGAACAGACTGGGAGACAGAAAAAGTATGTGTGTGTGTGTCTGTGTGTTTGTGTGTGTGAAGATGTGTGTGTGTGTTTGTGTGTATGTGTGTGTGTACGTGTGTGTGTGTGTGTGTGTGTGTGTGTGCGTGTGCCAAGGTTATTCTAGTTAACGAAAACTAACTAAAAAACTAAAACTAGGTGTGAAAAAACATTTTAGTTAACTGAGATAAAAATAAAAACTAGGCTTTATCAAAAAACGATAACTAACTAAAACTATATTGTGCGTTTACAAAAGTAACTAAAATAAACTAAAATTATAGAAAAGTCCTTTCATAAATAAGCATAGTATTTTGGGTGGATATAAAATCTATTCTCCATTTTTTCTTTAGCTGTGCCCCTGCGTAGAAGTAACCTCACGTGCACCAGATAGTTTGTTTCACACGGAGTGAAACAACGTGAGCTCACGAGATCAGGACAGTCTCATGAGGCTAGCGCAGAAAAAAACAACTAAAACTACTACTGAAACTAATAAAAACAAGCATTTTCAAAAAAATAAAACTAAACTAGCAAACCTACTTTAAAAACTAATTAAAACTAAACTGAAATTGAACACAAAAAGTTAAAACGATATAAAAATAAAAACTATTGAAAAAAGCAAAACTATTATAACCTTGGCGTGTGCGCGTGCATGTGTTCATGTCTGTGTGCGAGAATGTATTTCAGTAAAATGGCCAACAGCTTTCTTTCCTGATCCAGGGTCTCTACATGATCCAATGATCCCAGTGAAAGGGTGTTGGGAGGTGGGAGGAGGGCCTGCTATGTTTTGATAAACATTTGCATTCACTCTCACTGGTGCATGTTTCTTCTGCTCTGTTTGACTCTTCCTCCATCTACAGGATTCCTGTGTAAACCAATAAATGGTTTCCCAGCAACAGCGCTATCTCAGCTTGCAGGAGTAGAGACTCGTTTTGAGACATGAAAGTATATTTACGGCTCTCCCATCCTCTCCCCTCCTCTCCTCTCCCCTCCTCTCCTCTCCTTGGAGCTGACTAGAGCTAAACACCTCAGGAGACAGTAAAACACATGTGCATTTAGTTTTTTGGAAGATAACAAAGGCATTCTGTTTGTGTCTTTCATGCATACTTTCGAATAACAGCATTTGCTCTTCAACTCTTTCTCTCTGTTTTCATCTCTCTTCATCTCTCTCCCACTCTCTTTCTCTAACTCTCTCTCCCCTAAGTTCTAAGTAGTGTTCTTCCGGGCTGTTTTATTTCTGCCCTTGTATTGATGCAGGGTTCAAAGGCGAGTGTCAGCCAGCATACGTCAGTACGTTGAGATATGAGCACTCTGACAACTGTAGTCTGTCTCTGTTCGCTCCACCAGGACAGCCTTGGCGGAATTACGCCTTCCACAAAGGGTTACAGTGTGCATGTGTGTGTGTGCACACGCGTGTGTGTGAATGAACCTTACCAGACTGTGTGTGTCTTTCTCCTGCAGCAGGTCAGACAGATAGCTGTGACAGGGCTGGTGCGCTGGGGAGCGAGCCACTGGACTGACGAGGCCGTCGGTCCACTCCTGCACAACACACAAGTCGCACGTCATGTAAGGCACACACTCTCCTTCCCCACTGCGCGGCTTCAGCGGACGGCGGAGCCTCACCAGGTCTGTGTGGGCGCAGGGGAGGATCGTGTAGTGCTCCCCCTGCTCCAGGGGCTCTCCTGGGGCCTGGCCGGGTGGAGAGAGCTGGGCCGAGGCCTGCTTCCCATCCGGCCTGGCGACCGGCTTCTCCCCCTTCCCTCCTCCTCCCGACCCGGCGGAGCTGAGCTTGCGGACGGGGTTGGTGAGCCACTTCTTCAGGGACCTGACGGAGCGCCGAGACCCCCCGGGAGAGGGAGGGGAGCCGGGGCTGGAGCTGCCCATGGCGTGGGGGGGCAAGGAGCCCACAGAGGGGGTGATGCTTCCGTCGCTACCAGCCACTGAGTATGACTCTGTTCAAGTGAGAGAGAGAGAGAGAGAGACTGTCAATATTCATTGATATGGATAGGAGAAAGACAGAAAGTGCTTTATGTAGAGCAAAATGAGAGCAACCGGACCCTCCTGCAAACGAGCCATGTCCCATGCCCAGCTCTCAGACTACCTCTCCTCCATCTCACAAAAATGTGCTTCAATTTCTTGTTTTAAGCCCGAACGGTAACTTAAGCGACCAGAGTTACAGTGCTGTGTGCTCGAGCCCTAAACCAACAACCCAGCTCCAGCGAAGAGCAAGCGACGAGTCTCCGTGGTTCTGAGGAAGCGGCAGTCAAAGGTGGACAGTGAAATGGGAGAGGGGTCTGTGTTTCAGATCCCGTGTGAACAGTTGATGCGTGCAGGTGGACGTGGGTGAGGGAGGGCCTGGGGTGGGGGGGGCCTGGGGTGAGGGAGGGCTTGGGAGGAGCGAGGGCCTGGGGAGGGGGCGAGGGCCTCCGGTTAGGGGGGAGATTCAGCTTCAGCTCCGAGGATGAGGGTTTAGAAGGCAGTCTGAGCCAAACTATGAACCGTTGATTAGAAGCTCCCCAAAATAGATCAGATATGCTTGACGGACAAGGCCTCGTCAACTGGTGTCACACACGGAAAGCGAGAAGTGTGCAACGGTGTGGGGTGTGAGAGTATGTTTGTGTGCGTGTGTGTGCCTGTGTGTGCATGTGTGTGTGTGTGTGTGTGTGTCTGTGTGTCTGTGTGCATGTGTGTGCATGTATGTATGTATTTCCGTATTTCCAGATCTCGTCCAGCACTGTCAGTGGGTCAGGGACTTGTACAGACTGTAGTCCACATGCTGAATACATCAGGTGAGCCGAGACAGTGCCTTTGGATTCCAGTGCGACAATGAGAGAGAGAGAGAGAGAGAAAGAGAGAGAGAGAGAGAGAGAGAGAGAGAGAGAGAGAGAGAGAGAGAGAAGACTTTGGAGGCAGGGGATGAGGGATGAGTGGACAGTGAAATAGTTTCCAATGACAGGACAGGAACCAAGGCTTGAGCTCTTTCTACAATCAACAAGAGAGACAGAAAGAGAGAGAGAGAATAAATATTAACCCCCTAAAAATAGCTGATGCGTGATTATGACATTCAGAAGCTGTCACAGCCAATCATTCTACATGTCATCGTATCATATCTCATGCCACGGGGAGAATTAGCGTTTACCAAACCACAATTCTACACTTTCCTTCTCTGGCATCGCTAGCCCACTAATACATGTGTTGTCACTCAGACCCACCACAGAAGCATTCCACTTCATAACCCTGTGTGCGGTGTGGACTACATACAACAGAGCTGGATCCCTGACACACTGCTCTGATTAAGCACCCTAACATTAGGGATTTGCTTCCCTTTCTGCTGAGGTTAGCCCGGGCTGTGTAGAGCTCTCAGCGGCTCGATGTTGTCATTTTGGCGCCCTCCCATACCCCAGCTTTCCCTGTCAGCACATCGATGTAAGCTGTCATCATAATAGCAGGGTCGGGGGAACAACCGCTCAGACAGGGATCTGCCTGTAATGGCCGACTCAGCGGTCTCAGCCCAGACGTCGCTTTTGGCTGAGGAAGCAGCACATGGCCGTGTCTCCAGATGGCTCGTTTCCCCCCTCCTCCACCTGCTGAGGTCAGAGGAAAATGGCTGTCGGGTCAAATTTGGATTTTTAATGAAACAATCGTTATCTATGTCCATGAAATTGAGTGCAGCGATTGCTTGCCGGGGCATTTTGTACAATAAACCGGATTAGCAGAGTGATTATGTAGAATCAAAGCCTGTTTGTGAAATCCTCTTGATCATATCTAGGCTCCTATGCCGCCACTTCGTCGAGAGCCCCAAAAGTTCGAGGAACCCCAACACTTTGCACACCGAGTGGTTACGATGAGACAGTGAAGCGAGTGTGTATCGCGTCGAAGCGTTCATTACATGAGTCGACACTTTCATGGACTCTGAATTGGAAGAAGTAGACATACGTATGTCATTTTGACATATTTTACCAAAATAATCAATTATTTTCAACAATGTTTTATTAACATCAAGTCGAAGCTTTCATCATTACATTAAGTCGACACTTTCATGGACTCTAAATCAGAAGATAACCAAACAGATGCATGGGAACATGCATGCAAATAAATGTGCAGAACACCGATGACTTTGAGAAGTGCTGTTATGGAGATGATTGCAGAATTCAAGTGACAAAGCAGCTGCCACAAGTAGGATAGGCTATTGGGCCAACTATATAGGCTACTAGACCACAATCTATCATCCAGTGCATTTATAGGCTTACAAATGAACATGAATGTATTGGCTATTTTAAATGAACCTCGCTAAACATGTCATGTTACTGTAGATTATTAACATGTAATCTATAATTCGAAATATTTTATGCATTTATTGGGAGTAGGCTATATATAGGACCTGCCTATTGCATTTATTATTTGTTGTAATATTCTACCCTATATGGACAGATGATATTGTCATGATCTATAATACAACTATAGATACAATTACAGATACCTCTGTAATTCTTAAAAAAAAAAGTGATCATGATGAAAGTGTCATGACGCTGATGTAGCGTAATGAAGGCCTTGATGGGATACACCTCTCTCTGTCTCATCCTAACCATTTCCCAGAGGAGAGTCTATTGGTTTCCCATCGCAATCTGTATTATAAGTATTTGCCACTCGACTTGAAGTCACCGCGAGTGATTTTTCGATGAACTGGGGGTACCACCATCTAGGCTAACTGTTCAGTATATTTGTCAGGTCCTGGTCAGACAGGAAATCGGTCTCCTGTTTCCAGATGGATTGACTAGTCCTGCACAACCCAGTCAGAGTCAGAGACTACAAATCAGCCTTTTATAATTAAAGTAATGTATCACTGGCAACTTGGCTGTGAACAAGGCAAACTCATTACTATAATGGGGTGATCAATAGAGGGGGAGAGTACAGGGAGGGAGAAGGTTCACTTCAGTTTGATCTGGCACCAAATATAATGTTGACCAGTGAGGACAATAAGAATGTCAGGGAATCTGCAAAATCTGCACAAAAAGGGGGATGAAAAAAACTGGACTTTTGGTGTCCAATGTAACATCACCTCCAAAAGAAATCAATGGAAGGGAGAGAGAGGGAGAGAGAAGGGGAGGGTTAGGCAGAGACTTTCCTGGCAGCAGATCCTCATCCATTCAACACAGGCAGCTTGACAGTGTTTGTGTACTCAGCCCTGCAGGGCCAGGCGACCTGAAAAAGCATGCCAGTGGACAAACAGACCTATGCTGAACACCCCCCTCCAACACACACACACACACACACACATAAACAAACACACAGAAATAAACACACACACACAGAAATAAATGCGCGCGCACACACAGACAGCTCTACAGCCACTACTACTATGGCCTGGCTACTCAACATCTGATCGTCCTGCCTTCCTCATCCTGCACTGCCCTGCCCATATCAGATCACTCAGAACAGAGGGTACCCTCTGGTGATGATACAGACCTTCTCCTTGTTTTTTCCGAATGCGCCTCTTAATGGCTCTTAACTCTCACTGTGACCTGCAAAATGGCACTGGAGCGAGCGCTGTTTGTTTGAGATTATTATGTAATCAGCTTGTTTCCCACCGAGTAACAGCTGGACTGCCATCCGGATCACAACTGGTACGTCAGGAGAATGACAAGTGTTTCCTTTCAGAGGGGAGAAAGCAAGAAGGGTTGTGTTTGTTTGTTTTTTAAAATTCCAAATCAATTTCTAAAGTGACCAAATTGAAATGAAGTGACGCCAGTCATGATATGACGTCTTGGTTAACTGTCATGCTACAAAAGCTGCATTAAATATTCATGTAACTGTAATGTTAAAATTGGTAATTGCTGATATAACTGATAAGCACACTTCATCACCTAAAATAATCCCATATTGTGTAGTGAATATTACTGAAATGATTAATTCTCTTGGCTACTTTAAAAAGTCCTAATTGAGCCTATTTCTATATAAAGACTTATGATGAAGAGGTATGCTGAGGTTAAATGTGCTTAAAGCCCATGTTTGTGCACAGCATACATTTACATTAGTCTTCTTTGAGGAGCTGTAAACCCACTTGATCCTGTGATCCATTTTATAATCCCAGTGGCTGAGAATGTCTGTCTGTCTAACCACTGAGTACATGTGTCTGTAGTGGTGGGTTGCATCAGTGTGTGTGTGTGTGTGTGTGTGTGTGTGTGTGTGCGTAGGTACATAAGTATGTACCTGTAGAGTACGTTTGTGCGTGTGATCGGTGATCTCATTGGCCCAGGGCCTGCGTCTATCCTGAGTTATGGAGCCTGAACATACAGTACATCAGCAGCCCGGGTTAGGAAGAAGAAGAAGAAGAAGAAGTGGAAGAAGAAGAAGAAGAAGAAGAAGAAGAAGAAGAAGAATTCTTTATTTGCCATACAGCATGTGACACACACTTAACTCAACACACGTGTAGTGTGTAATGGGTGACACAAGAAACACACTCATGCTCCTGTCCGTCTTCGTCAGGGACCGACAGCGTTAGGCCCGGAAGACCTTCTTGCTGTGAGGCAACAGTGCTACAGTACATACTGCGCCACCTAGGTACCCCAGTACACCACCCTGCCAGGGACCATTCATTCCGCCATTGACTTTATTCACTCTGCATTAGCGCATCTACAGACAGTATTATTTTATTACACACCGAAGTGAAGACAAGGCATTCATCTTAAAAAAATAAAAACTGTCTTGACATTTTCACTTTCGAAAACGGTCTTGAAATTTACGTATGAGCTATGTGCCGCCCCACTCTCTACACAGATTAGATTAGACTCCAGACAGGGACACATCAACAGCTCGAAGACATAACCCTCAAACTAGACTGGGCTGTCCAAAAAGAGCTTGTTACAGTATCAGTGGTAGCCATTTGGAGTTATTCTGTTGATGTTGTTATTACACATGAAAGTGATATAGCAGCTAGCTCTGCCCCAGCGACAGCGCAGGGCGAGAGGTAATGTTTTCGGTGGCGTGTGTTTGTCCGTCCGTCCATCTGTCCATGTATTTGTTAGCAGGATTACGCAAAAACTACCAGACCAAAACTCAGTGGAGGGGTGTAGCATGGGCCAACTTAGAACCCATTACATTTTTGAGCTGATCCGAATAATGGGGCGGGTCCACGAGCCGCTTAAACACGGCTGGGCCGGCCATTCACCTCCATTCATTTTTTGGACTTCAGGAGTGAAAAATTCCCCCCATTCACTGTCAATGGGGAAATTGAAACTGCCATATATCAACATGGGAAGGTCATAGAGTTTGGACTGGCATAAAGCTCTCGACCTAACGAATGCAGCAAAACCAAACATGTCCCGCAGAGCCACCAAATGCATTCATGGGCGGAGATCAGTGCTCTCCTAGCACCATTTCTAGTATTGTAAACGTTGAACAATGTGAATGCAAATTACATTTCATGAGGAGACCAACAGATAGACGAGTTACACCCCACTGCAAAAAGAGACCATATCACCTGGGCTTATCTCGTACTGCTGGCAACTGGTCAGTCACAACATACACACACACACACACACACACACACACACACACACACACACAAACACACACACATACACACACACACACACACACACACACATGGGTAGGATCAACTTACTCACTGGTGTGACCTATTTATCTGGAGCTTTGTGGTGTGAGGTATTTCCGGGTGTAAGGTCAGGGCGTTGTCCTGCACAGAGCATGGGTAGAGGACAGTGTCCATATGAGGTCCTGTGTTCCTCCAGTCCCAGCCATAGCCAGTCACTGTGACATCTTTATCTACAGGGGTAGGTGATGCGGGACAGCTAAGTATGGCCCAACAACACTGCACATGGATCCCAACCAGTCAGGATGCACTGGATCAACTCATATCAATAAGGGACCTTGTCTTTGTTCACTAGTGACAGAGTAAGCTTGGCCATTCTGGGTCTGTTGTTACGCACAGAACTAGCTGCCTGTCACTACTTTGTCTAACTACAATGACCAGAGCTCAGCATGGTTTTAAGTTGTGTGTGGGGTATCACAATTGGGTCAAGCTATGAAGGGTGTGTGTGTGTGTGTGGGTGTGTGTGTGTGTGTGTGTGTGTGTGTGTGTGTGTGTGTGTGTGTGTGTGTGTTTGCCTCTGCTTCTATTTGTGTGGAAGCTGTTGTGAGTGGAAGCTGAGTTTTAAGTTGACAGTCCAAGCATGCCATTGGATGAAGTCATCATCGTTGCAGTAAACTCCAGGATTTTGGGCTCCAAACATCCTGTGGGAAATCTGCCTGGGCAAATACCTTTCAGTCCACGCCGCTCTCATCATCAAAACCATAAGTGGTATACTGTACATTTGAGGGTCTCAATGCTAGGCTTGTTTACACAGAAAGACAGACGCTCAGCTGAGATGTAGACTGAAGAATTACAGTCTGTGTTTCTAACAAAGCACATGCCATATAATTCTATGACACAAGAAGTAGCTGCATCATCTAATGAACCTAATGCCTCATATGTTGACTTCACTTGTAGCTAGTGCATTACTCTTGGGTAATTATGTGTACTCTAATATGTACAGTATGTATGGCCGGTATCTTTTCTTTCATAAATTATCTGATGTCAAAAGACCCATTGGTGTGTTTAGGAAAGCAGGTCAGAGTGTGGTAAACACACACACGCACGGGCGACACACATACACACACTATTGCTTCATCCTCACATTCCATTCAGATGCTGTGGTCAGGGAGCTGCTGACCCACAGAGCCCCCTCTGACAGCCCTGGAGCCTTCACACCCAGCCTGGCCGGCACACACACACACCACCACTTCCTTTTTAGTTAGCAGGTTTATTTTTACACATGCTGGCAGTAATGACCTCACACACACGAACACACACACACTAACACACACACACTCACACACATTTATGTAATTAATAATTGCTCGTGGAGTTTATGTGCTTGAGTGAGTTATGGCTTTGTAAGGCATTCAGATTGCTGAGAGGGCCCTGAGTACTGTATTTTTCCAAGCGCATTTCCCAAACATTTCCATAACATATTCAGACCTTTTCACTAAGTGTTTATAAACAGATCTATGACAATTGGGCCAAATGAAAAGATTGAGGAGAGGAGAGGAGAGGAGAGGAGAGGAGAGGAGAGGAGAGGAGAGGAGAGGAGAGGAGAGGAGAGGAGAGGAGAGGAGAGGAGAGGAGAGGAGAGGAGAGGAGAGGAGAGGAGAGGAGAGGAGAGGAGAGGAGAGTGGGAGAGGGAGAGGGAGAGGGAGAGGGAGAGAATGATTAGAGCCAGCAAAAACCAGTGGCCTGGATATGAATAAAAATATCACCGGAAGAAGCATCCAATTTCTATGATTGCCTTCAGTTCAGTGCTATTTATATTGTAAAAATGTAGGGGACTTGATTCTGCCTTATAAGCTGAAGACAATGAGTAGCCCTACTAAGGTAGTGAAATCACCCCCACCCCCCTAACAAACACTTTGTATCTTAAATAGGGGTCATAACAAGTCCAGCAAAAAGTTGCATTTAACACATACACGAACAACTCTGTCTGTATCTCTGTCTGTGTTCATTTTCCTCTGACACCATTGGCCTGACAGCATTCATATTTGGTTTGGGTACCGGCAGGAGTCCCGGGCAGACGTTGACAGGGGCGGATTTTTTATTTAGGTAATTAGGGCTGACTAAATGTAACCTGACGCGCCAGATGGTTTTGTTCCACACAACCATCTATGAAAGCTCAGTTGGAAACCATCTGGAAAAGGGCAGGTACTTTCAAAAATAATGGGCAGGTGATCTGTCTATCACCACCCATCGCAAGCTAATTTCAACCAATCAGATCAACGAACCATATATCAATAATCACTGTCGTCACAACTAAACCACGCCCGTAGCTGCCTCATAGGATGCCAAACGATTTTATATCAAGCTATTCCAGACGGACGTGTGAGAAAAAACTGTGAGCTTGTGAGATCAGGTGAGCTCATTTTACTTCACTCCACAGATTAGTCTGGACATCCAACCGTTCAAACTGGTCGGGCCAAACACAAATGTTGATCTAACATGGGGCGGGTTCAATACAATGACTGTACCCACTTGATACGATGATAGGAAGTCTGACCCACGTTTCGTTGTTCTGATTGGTTGTAGGTCTATCCAATTGGGTCCTAAGGCATTTGCTCTGCGGACGTTGATAATGCCCCATGGAAATCGAAAATAGCTCTGGATTTCCAGACCCTCCGCATTTTTGCGAATTGGGCCAGGCTAAGATTAAATGGACAATTACTGATAAATAATTATGAATGATAACACGTCTCTTCCTCCATCTTGGATCACATACCCTCTCGCGGTACTTGCCAAACAGAAAACGTTCACTAGCTGTGAAGCTAATTTTTGCTATCTTCTACTCCATTTACTTATGCTAAAAACGTTAGCGATCAGTACAGTACAGTAGTAGTTGTTACATGAAATTGGTCATCTTCTGGTCGATTTAGCAGTGAGTAAAATCAACCAAATGCCAAGAAGTGGACATCATTGGATTCCTCTCGTCCTACAGAATCTAGCTATGTGCTTTTGAGCAGTTTGGGTTGGATGGACATATAATGGACTAAATGGCCAATTACTGATTGTGTGCTTCAACTGGTATCACAACTACAGTCCTACAGTCTACTGTAGTAGACAAAAACATGAGTGCTCAAGCATGAGAGACAGAGAGAGAGAGAAATGGAGAGAGCAAGAAAGAAAGCGAGGGAGAGAGAGAGAAGGAGGGAGAAACAGGAAGAGAAAGACAGAGAGTGAAAAAGAGAGTGGGGTTAGGGGGTTAACAAATGAGTTGAGGAGTTCAAGGAGCAACAGGAATAAACATCAGAACTGAATATCAGCGCAACACATTACAACAAATCCAGTTTTTAAGGTAGAAAGTAAGAGATGATGGAGATGTTTGATACAGCCACACACACACACACACACACTCACAAACGTCACACACACACACTCACAAAAATACTCGCACACACGCACAGTATGGTACTGCATGTCTTTTTTTATAGGGCCACTGTGAAGCAGTCATGACGACATCACTCAGAGCGGGTTTATTCTGAGCCCCATGTGATAATGATCTCTGTCACATTAAAAGGACTGCTTCCCTCACCCTCTGATCTGCTTCATGAAGTAAGACCTTGGCCCCTGGAAAGCACTATTGAAGATGATGTTAAGACTGTGGCCTCCGGGGGCCCTGACAACCTTGAATCTTTTCTCCAGGATCTGAATACTCCAGTCCCACGTGCACTACTCTATAAGCTCACAGTCAGAACACTGCTATTTTACCCCTACCATGCACAATGTACCATGTTCAATGAAATGGCTAGTGTGTCTGCGAGTGACTCGGACCTACGACCCTGAGAGTCACATGCTCATCGACTGAGCTAGTCAGGGCAGTCATATACACATATGTTCTTTAAAAGGACTGCAGATCAACAATCTGTGCAACAACTATGATTGGAATGGTCAGTGTGACTAGAGCAGCGGCCAGAACCAGAGAGAATCTGGAATGTGAGATGCTGCTGTCATCCCTGCTAGAGATAAGAGGAAAGAAAGAGAGACTGAGAGAGAAAGAGAGAGAGAGAGAGATAGAGAGAGAGTGGGCGAGAGTGTTATCCTAGTGCTTTCCTCATTTACCAATTTCACACTTATTCTATTTGTAGAGCCTTTGCTAGTCTGTCTGTCTGCCTGCCTGTCTGATGTCTGCCTGTCTGTCTGATGTCTGCCTGCCTGTCTGATGTCTGCCTGTCTGTCTCTCAGCATGGATAGCTGCTCCATTATCACCCACTCAATTGAAACAACAGAGGATTTAAGACAGAGAGAGAGAGGAGAGAGAGGGGGAGGAGGGGAGGTGAGCTAGGGTTGGATTGGGGCCACAGTGCTGGTGGTACAGATGACAGAAATCCCTTCCTATTACTGCCCTCTGCCACACACACACACACACACACACACACACACACACACGCACACACACACACACACACGCACACACATGCATCCAACCCACACATCAATCCAATTCAACTGAAAATCATGAGCAAACTCACAATCTGTCACAGAAATCAGTCACATGTGTATACACGCACAAACACACACACACACACACACACACACACACACACACGCACACACATGCATCCAACCCACACATCAATCCAATTCAACTGAAAATCATGAGCAAACTCACAATCTGTCACAGAAAACAGTCACATGTGTATACACGCACAAACACACACACACACACACACACACACAGACACACACACAGTATAGTATGCAGTCCAATCCTCAGTGCACAGATTGCCCCAGTCGAGCCAGATGATCGCACTGTCATCAGACTATGTCATCATTCAATCAGTACAGTAAATCACAGTTGCTTTTGTGGCCTATGGTCATCAAAGCACTTTCATTAAAAGCCTCCTGTTTTATCACCTATCACCACAAGCTCCTCCTACAAAATAGTCAGTTGACTGCTGGGTATTTTCCTCTGTTGGTGAATGAGCACTGACTCAATTCAACACTGAAGCTCACACATATACAGTAGTTTGGGATGGGAAAACAGAAAACACACAAACACATGAACACACACATACAGTATAATATAGACAGACTCACAATCTCAATTACACACACACGCAAACACACACACACACACACACACAAACACACACACACACACACACGCAAACACACACACACACACAAACACTCACACACAGACACACGTATGAAATGCCATATCAGTAATTTGCCTTGGTAATAGTGGATCAAACTTTGCGAGTCCTCTCTGAGATCTAAATCTCAGTGACTTCTCTCATCCTGTGCCTCTCTAGTGCCAGTGCACACACACACACACACACACACACACACACACACACACACACACACACACACACACACACACACACACACACACACACACACACACACAGGAGTCCTGATGAAACATCTCGTAACTGTGCTCAAGCAGAGAAAGGAGCATTGAGATGCTTCATTGGGGTTTGGCTCACAACCCTGTAATCAGCTACAGCAAACCAGCAGAGTCTGGAACGGTTTTCAGGACCTCAGCAATCTACTGTGGTACAACTTGTCAGCAGCAGGACCACATGAACAGAAACCATCTGCAAGATCAGCAGTAAAAAAGGCCGGTTTATCCCTACAATATCAGCATATCCTGGGATTTGATACGCATAATAACCAGCGTACATAGAAATGGACACAGCCCGTTGTGTCCATCACTTAACAGCTCTCTGTGCTTCTGTGGACAGGCCATAATGAACATAACTTTTTTTCCCCGCTGCACCTCATAAATCCTGTTTCTATTCTCGGAAACTTGGAAAATTGGGAGATTTGGAGAAGGATGTATCTCAGTGTGTACAGGGTGAGTTGTGTGTGTGTGTGGGGGGGGGGGGCTGGGTGCTCAGGCCTGGCTCTTTTGGGGGAAAGGAATGTCTGGAGAGTGACTCAGTGACTCCTGCCTTTCCATGATCCACTGGTCCATAAGCAACACATTCCGTGATGCTGCGGAGTTCCAGATGTGAGTGTGTATCACTGACTCTCTCTCTCTCTCTCTCTCTCTCTGTTTAGACCTATAATACTGAGCACAATCAATGTGTCTATATAAAACCTATATCACTGAACACTGCATAAACCCCATTTTATTGAGCAACCTTGTTGGCATGAACCCTGAACTACCAAGTATTAGTTACGTGTCTATAGGAACCATTGCTGAGCAAAGAGTCTCTGTGTATCTGTCTCTGTTTCTAATCTGAAGAGACACAGGCTCATATCAACACACAGCATGGGACTGTCTATGTGCCTCTTCTCAACCCAGAGACTGACACAATAACCACCAGAGAGATTTCATTTCCTCAGGAGGAGTTTGAGTTTGGGCAAAACATCCCCTATCAATTCTCTTCCAGAGCCCTTGTGTGTGAGTAGAGGAGCCAGGCAACCAGACCAGGACAGACAGAAGCCTGTAGAAGTTTAGAGAGCAGAGAGGGAGTGAAAAAGGTCATGAACATGGGAGCATGTTCAGAGTGATTAGAGGGGGAATCCACATTCTGCTGGGTTCATTGGGAGGTTATGAGTTAGAGTTGGAGAAGTGGAGACATCTTCCATCTCGGTAGCAAAGCCTCCACGAGAGGGACACACAGCGTCTCTGGCTTTCAGTCAGTCTGTCTGTCTGTCTGTCTGTCTGTCTGTCTGTCTGTCTGTCTGTCTGTCTGTCTGTCTGTCTGTCTGTCTGTCTGTCTGTCTGTCTGTCTGTCTGTCTGTCTGTCTGCCTGCCTGTCTAACTGTCTGCCTGTCCGTCTGTCTGTCTGATCCCAGACCAGGGTTGGACAGAGTTGATCTCACTCTGCCCATCCATTAGCTTTATCTGACCTTAAAACAGATGTGTGAATATTAGCAACAAACTAAGCTCTGTTGATTGTCAAAGATTTGGCCGCATGCAAAATCGACAGAGCTAATGGACCAGACAGAGTCCTCGAGTCACAGTGTTGTAGGTCAGATCTATCAAATGAGACGGGACAGTGCCTGTGATAATCTCTTCATTCAGTGAAAGTTATAAGCTGTTGATTCTGTCATACAACAAGGTTATGAGTTTAAAAAAAAGTCTTAATTATAGACATTAGTCTTTTAGAAAGGGATGGACAGTAAGAGGACACGTACCTCTGACTCGAGCGTAGCAGCAGCCACACTTGGTGAGCACTTTTCGGAACAGGTGCTGACACCCACACCCTCGCTGAGGGTGACCCCCCTTCATGTTGACCTGCTTGACCCACAATTACCAGAGGTGGGCATTGCACAGGACTCTCTCTCTCTCTCTCGCTCTGTCTCTCTCTCTCACACTCACACACACACACTCAAAGGCACACACACGCACACAGGAAAGGTTTCTGTGTTAATCCCAAACGCGATGAGAATAAAATAAATGAAAATAACACTCCTTTAAAAATTCCCAAACAAGGCGGAGGTTAAGTCCAGTCACGGTCGTTCAAGATCCCATGCTTCAGAGAGAAAGAGACAGAGGGAGAGACAGAGCGAGGTAGAGAGACGATACAAGCTCTCCACGACTCAGTGTACGGTCAGATAGTGGACAAACATTGTGAAAGAGAGAGCGAGAGAAAGACAGCGAAAGAGAGCGAGAGGGGAGGAGATGTGATGAGAGAGAGAGGGAGGGGATTAAGGTGGAGTCTGCGCCTCTGCTCCTTCTACTCTTCCAGCATGGAGCCCCCCCCCCCCCCCTCCCTCGTCTCTCTCTCTCTTTCTCTCTCTCTCTGCTGCCTCAGTATTCATGGTTGTGACTGTCTCTGTCTGCTCTCTCGGCTCCTTTGCTCTCTTCCTGTGGAATTTTCATTGTTTAGTTCACTTAAATGTGCTTTCACACATTAAACTTGATTTACAATAACGTTATCTATTAATTTCTGTACACTTTCCATCCTGGGCATGTTATGATAGTCTCTCACTAAGAACCATAGATCACTGCCATTTCACTTCAAACACAGAGACAAACACAAAAAGACACACAAACACAGATAACCACACATGCACAGACACAAACACAGAAATGCCGACACATATTTCAGCTCCAAAAAATGTCTGGGATAATCACATGACTTGACCTTTGTGAAAATTTCGCAGTCTCAATTCATCCTCATCATTTAGACATTCTGAGCAGTCGCAACAAAGAAGGACACAAATAGAGCAGTAAATTTGTGTAAGTTCTTCAACATGTATCTCAGCTTCTGGCACCCTTGTGCCCTGGTTAGAGGTCCCTTCACGTTACTGCCATTAGGATCAGGAAGAAAAAATTCTAGGCATTTTTTGCAAGCTTCCTTACATTATTACATCGATCGTTGGCTGATTCCCAATTCATTGCGACACTCTAACCATACACCTGACTCAGCAACAAGAGAGACAGGAATGAGGGGTGGAGAGAGAGAGAGAGAGAGAGAGAGAGAGAGAGAGAGAGAGAGAGAGAGAGAGAGAGAGAGAATAGAGAAAATGTGCATGGGGTGATGTCAGACTGGAGCACTAGCACAACCACCACCACCGCCATGACTGCTGCATACCAACCAGCTTATTCACTGTCTCTCTCTTCCCGGGCTCCGCTCAGATCAGACAGATGACCTCATGAGGACCAGCATAGGGCTTTGACACCCATCTCTTTGTGAAGAAGAGACAGCTGCTTGGAAGGAGGTATCCCCCACATGTGAAATAACTACAAGTGGGCTGGTGGCTGGTTTTCTCTAATGTCAGATGTGTGTGCTCGTGGTAGCATTTAGCATGACCCAGTGAGATTTGTGTGTAAAATAATTTATATGAACTTGGAGATGGTGGAGATAGGCTCAGGGAAGCAGGGAGTGTGATAAAGAGAGATGGATATATTATATGCATCTATCCTCTCTCTCCACTTACATTCACTCTCTCTTGCCCTCTTTCTATTTGACTCCATTTCCTCTACTTCATTCGGTCTCTCTCTCTCCATCTCTCTCTCTCACACACACACACACACACACGCGCACACACACACACACACACACACACACAGTCGTCATAGGTCGACTGGCGCAACCCAGCAATCTCAATCCACCCAGGAGATTACGGCTATAAAAAATATCAAAATGGGCTTGGTCCCTTGGCCATCTACTTAAGCCCCTTTAAAAGCCCTGCTTAAATGACGAGCCCAGTGAACTGATGCGTAAATGACAAGCAGTGACCTGAAAGCCCTGACCTTTCCACAATGTAGGCTACATCCAAACTAATATGTTTTCATTTTAAAATGCATAACATTTGCTACGTTTACGCCTAGTCCACACTACCGCAATGTTTTCAACCCCATAAAACGGCTGCCGAATCTGTTTTAGTTTGAAAACAATTGCATCTGGACGGGCGGAAACAAGAGACTTTTGCAGACACCCACTTTCGTCCCTGATTCATCACGCCCCTATCACGTGACCACTTCCCAAATGATCCTTGACTACCAGTGGTTAATTCAACATGGTTAACGAATTACAGGCATTGCTGACCTTGTTGTCTTGCTAGCAGTTGTTGTAGAGTCATATTCTACATGTTATAATGCTAGGCTACTACTGCCAACATGGCAGGAGGCAAACTGTTATTCCAGCAATTTGTGACAATTCCCCTGTCCAGCAGCAATATCAGGCCCAAATGGTGCTTACTTTCAGTAACAGTTCTACCTCGTCGTTGGTCCAAGCAAGGCCCAATCCCAATTCACCCCTTGGCCCTAACCCTCGGAAATGTGCGTTCACGTTAGGGCTAGGGGTGTCCCAATTCTCTTTGCGTATAGGGTTAGGGCAGGGTTAAGTGCGAGGGCTAGATAGCCCTTGAAAGTTGAGATTTTCGGGACCCACACTTCAGAACGAGGGCTACCCAGAATGCTTTGCAAATCTCCTCTCAAAAATCTGTCGACAAGATGGCGGCGGCCACCGACCGAAAAAAGGAAATCAACTAATGTAATTTTTTCTTCGTTAATAGATGTAAACATTGCAATAACCATCGCATTATTATTAGGTGGGCTAGCTTGTAGAAACTTCATTCAAACTTTAAAATGTTCACAATGTTTAGCTCTTTAACGGATGTATTCAGATACATATATATTTTTTTTTTTTTTTTTTAGTAATTTAACTTTTAATAGTATTTTTTGTGCCATTGAAACTGCTGGTGGAATTTTCAGTATCATTATGTTTTTAGAGTGGTGGCAGCTGTTGCTTTGAAAATATTCACACATTTTGTAAACTGCTGGCACTCCTACAGTTTTGAAAGCTCACACACATATTATACATCAAAACGTTCACACAGCTGTGCTGATTCGTACAATGTAAGTATCTAAGCTGTGTGAGTGATAGTTTTCGCTGTATGACGATTTGTTCGGCAACTGCGCTCCCCATTGAAACGTATGGCGCTGCACTCTAGCTTTTGAGCTGCTAATTTTGCATTTTTACCCATTTTCTAACTTGTCACTATGCCTACAGTTTTAACAGCTCATACACATAGCATACATCAAAACGTTCACACAACTGTGCTGATTCGTACAATGTAAGTATCTAAGCTGTGTGACTTACCGTTTTTGAGGTATGACGATTTGTTCTGCAACTGCGCTCCCCATTGAAATATATGGTGCGGCACTAACTTTTGAGCTGCTAATTTTGCATTTTTCCCCTTTTTCTAACTTGTCGCCATGCCTAAAGTGTTTAAGCTATACGGACATATTATACATAGAAATGTTCTGCAAGTTCTCAGGATTACTATGGTGTCAATATATAAGCTGTAACATTTATAGTTTGCGCGATAGAGCTATCTGAAGCGGACCATGGGTGTGTTCGAAATGGCATACTAACATACTATTCATACTATGCATGACGTCAATTTCAGTATGTAGTGCGTTCCCACTACATAGTATGTGAAATTTGTGTATGCGAGACATGCCCGGATTCATCAGAATTCCTGAGTATGGTGTGTGAGGCTACTTCTCCTACTCAACTTCCCCAAAATGCATCACTTCTCTTCAGACTGCGCAATGGCGGACGGCGGAGCAGACGGCCCTGGCACTAGCCAACAAATCACGTACAAATGTGAGTAACCAAACGACTTGTGGCCAAATATTATGCGAATTATTCATAATGAACCGTATCTTCATTGTTGTTGGTATTGTATCTACCGCTCGACTGGCCTGAAAGCCTTTTGGTCACTAACGTTATAGCTATCTTAGCTAGTGGTTAGCAAGTTGGCTAATAACCCCCCTCATCTTAGATCCATGCTACAGACTCCTTTGTTCTAATAAAAGTAATGCTATATTATAGTAATTATAGTAATTATATTGATACTTTAAAAGATTGTAATTTTCACTTTCTCTCATCACCTTACTAAACTAATTGCCTAGTCAGCTCCACCTCTGGTAAACCTGCCACATCATACATTGAAAAGATCATGCTGTTATATAATAATAATATGACTTATAGGCAATTACTTTAGCAAGGTGATGATATACAGTAGCCTACTGGGAGCTAGTGAGCTAGATAAGTTAATGTTAGGCTACTTACTTCGGGGTGAAAAATCATGGGTCACACTTTATAATAAGGGTCACAAAAAACATTAGTTAACTGTTAACTAATGCTTATTTAGGGTTAGGTGAGGTTACTAATGTTAATTAATGCCTTAGATAAGGTTAGGGTTAGGTTAGTTAACCTTAGTTAACATAAATAACATTAGTAAATGGTTAATAGAGACATTAGTTAACTGTTACTTAATGCCTAATAATGCATTAACTAATGCTTATTAATGTACCCTTTAAACCCTTTAAATTACTATTAAAAGTGAAATTACTAAAAAAAAACTATAAAAAATTGGAATACGTTAAAGAGCTAAACTTCATGAACATTTTAAAGTTTGAATGAAGTTTCTAGCACAAAGTATGAAGAAGTTATAAAGGAGACAAAAACTGTGGACAACTAGAATAACTAGAAAGTACATTTCCTGGAGAAAATGTGAGATGGGCTAGCTGCTGCAGCTGATTGTAACAGCTACTGCTATACAACCCGTCGGGGACAGTACAGTGACCTCCGGGCAATCTCTATGCACTCACCGGCGAAGACTGTGTGTCTCTAGCCCACTCAGGGGCTGAGTTGTGCGGCCTGGATAGTGGCGTGGTGGCGAGACTCCGCCCCCTCATGTCATAGCAGGTCGTGGACAGTGTACCCCTCTCCGGGCCACCCTGCTGCCTTCACCAGTGAAGACCGTGTGTCTCTAGCCCACTCACGGGCTGAGTTGTGTGGTCCAAGGGTGTCTGTACCTTCAAGAAAGGCTGCCCATGCACCCAAATTCAAATCTCAACTGACACTTTGAACATTCCATCAATTGTTTGCAAGGGGAAAGCATGACCAGCTTCAGACAGCTACAGCTCAAAAAGTATAAATGTCAACGCTTAGATGTTTACATCATATGAATCCTGGGAACCAGCTGAACATTTTGAGGTATAATATGTCAATTTATGGTGGCAGTGGCTAGTTGCAAAACTAGAATGGAGAAGTAAGACGCCTCCTTCCCTCCACTAGTCTGGGGGTCCACCTTGGGCAAGTGGTAGTACCCCCTAGCCCCCCTACCTGGGGTTACAGGTAAAATCCCGATGAAAGAACAACCAAAAGGAAGAGAGACCCGACCCGGAGGAAGCCCGGGGCCCTCGTCTGGAGCCAGGCCCAGACAGAGGGCCCGCCTGCGAGCGCCTGGTGGCCGGGCTTACCACGGAGCCCGGCCGGGCCCAGCCCGAATAAGCAACGTGGAAGCACCATCTCCTCCTTCATCGTCCCGTGGACCCACCACCCGCGGGAGGAATTGTCGGGGTCGGGTGCGCTGCCAACTAGGTGGCGGTGAAGGCGGGGGGCACCGACGGACCGGACCCGGGCGGCAAAGGCTGGCTCTGGGGACATGGAACGTGACCTCGCTGGGGGGGAAGGAGCCGGAGCTTGTGAGGGAGGTGGAGCGATACCAATTACATCTGGTGGGGCTAACCTCCACGCACAGCACCGACGCCGGAACCAAACTCCTGGGTAGGGGTTGGACCCTGTTCTTCTCCGGAGTTGCTCACGGAATGAGGCGTAAGGCAGGTGTGGCTATACTAGCTAGCCCCCAGCTGAGCGCCTCTGTGCTGGATTTCACCCCAGTGGATGAGAGGGTCGCCTCCCTGCGCCTTAGGACTGTGGGGGGGGGGACTCTGACTGTGGTTTGTGCTTATGCACCGAACAGCAGTTCAGAGTACTCGGCCTTCCTGCAGACCCTGAGTGGAGTCCTTTTGGGGGCTCCTGCAGGGGACTCCACTGTCCTACTGGGGGACTTCAATGCACACGTAGGCAATGATGGAGAAACTTGGAGGGGCGTGATTGGGAGGCATGGCCACCACGATCTGAACCCGAGTGGTGTTTTGTTGTTGGACTTCTGTGCTAGTCACGGTTTGTCCATAACAAACACCATGTTCGAACACAAGGATGCCCACAAGTACACCTGGCATCAGAACACCTTAGGCCGAAGGTCGATGATCGATTTCGTTATCGTATCATCTGATCTGAGGCCATGTGTTTTGGACACTCGGGTAAAGAGAGGGGCAGAGCTGTCCACTGATCACCATCTGGTGGTGAGCTGGTTTCGATGGCGGGGGAAGCTTCTGGACAGACCTGGGAAACCCAAGCGTGTAGTGAGGGTGAACTGGGAACGTCTGGAGGAAGAGCCTGTCCGGAGAGATTTCAATTGCCACCTCCAGCGGAGCTTCTCAGGCATCCCTGTGGAGGTTGGGGACATCGAGCATGAGTGGTCGGTGTTCAAAGCCTCCATTGCTGAAGCTGCGGCTGGGAGCTGTGGCCTGAGGGCCATAGGTACCTCAAGGGGCGGTAACCCTCGGACACCATGGTGGACAGCGGTGGTCAGGGAAGCCGTCCAACTGAAGGAGGCCTTCCGGGGTATGTTAGCCCGGGAGACCCCAGAAACAGTTGCAGGGTATGGACTGGCCCGGAGGGCTGCGGCTTGGCCGTGACCAAGGCAAAGCAGCGGGTGTGGGAGGAGTTCGGAGAAACCATGGAGAAGGACTTTCGGTCGGCACCAAAGTGTTTCTGGAAGAACATCAGACACCTCAGGAAGGGAAAGCGGGGGACCATCCAAGCTTTATACAGCAAGGAGGGGACACTGCTGACCTCAACTGAGGAGGTTGTTGAGCGTTGGAAGGAGCACTTTGAGGAACTCCTGAACCCGACTAATCCACCCTCTACGATGGAGGCAGAGCCGGAAGATGATGGGGGGTTGTCAATTTCCTTGGAGGAGGTCACTGAGGTAGTCAAACAACTCCACAGTGGCAGAGCCCCAGGGACTGATGAGATCCGTCCAGAAATGCTGAAGGCGCTGGGTGTAGAGGGGCTGTCTTGGTTGACACGCCTCTGTAACATTGCGTGGAAGTCTGGGTCAATGCCGAAGGAGTGGCAGACTGGGGTGGTGGTCCCAATATTCAAAAAAGGGGACCAGAGGGTGTGTGCGAATTATAGAGGCATCACATTACTCAGCCTCCCAGGGAAAGTTTACTCCAAGGTGCTGGAAAGGAGGGTCCGGCTGATAGTCGAACCTCAGATCGAAGAGGAACAATGCGGATTTCGTCCTGGTCGTGGAACTACCGACCAGCTCTTCACTCTCGCAAGGATCTTGGAGGGGGCTTGGGAGTTTGCCCAACCTGTCTACATGTGTTTTGTGGACTTGGAGAAGGCTTACGACCGGGTCCCTCGAGAGGTCTTGTGGAGGGTTATGCGGGAGTATGGGATGAGGGGGTCCCTACTTAGGGCCATCCAATCCCTGTACACCCAGAGCGAGAGCTGTGTCCGGGTCCTCGGCAGTATGTCGTCTTCCTTTCCGGTGGGGGTTGGCCTCCGCCAGGGCTGCGCTTTGTCACCAATCCTGTTTGTGACTCGCCACCACGCCACTATCCACGCCACAGGCCGCACAACTCAGCCCCTATATATATTATTTATAACAAGCATGACACAAAAGATCGCTAGTCTCTAACGTTAACTAGCTAGCTTACCACATAGTTTACATTACATTAGTCACAGCAGCTTTACTAACGTTATAATATTTAGAACCATTCAAACTAATGGCGCTCCACTCTAGCTTTTGAGTTGCTAATTTCTAAATTCATACCTGTTTTTTAACCTGTCACCACTCCTACAGTTTTAAAGCTAAATTGACATATTATACCTCAAAATGTTCAGTTGGTTCCCAGGAGTCATATGATGTAAACATCTAAGCGTTGACATTTATACTTTTTGAGCTGTAGCTGTCTGAAGCTGGTCATGCTTTCCCCTTGCAAACAATTGATGGAATGTTCAAAGTGTCAGTTGGGATTTGAATTTGGGTGCATGGGCAGCCTTTCTTGAAGGTACAGACACCCATGGACCACACAACTCAGCCCGTGAGTGGGCTAGAGACACACGGTCTTCACTGGTGAAGGCAGGTGGGTGGCCCAGAGAGGGGTACACTGTCCACGACCTGCTATGACATGAGGGGGCGGAGTCTCGCCACCACGCCACTATCCACGCCACAGGCCGCACAACTCAGCCCCTGAGTGGGCTAGAGACACACGGTCTTCGCCGGTGAGTGCATAGAGATTGCCCGGAGGTCACTGTACTGTCCCCGACGGGTTGTATAGCAGTAGCTGTTACAATCAGCTGCAGCAGCTAGCCCATCTCACATTTTCTCCAGGAAATGTACTTTCTAGTTATTCTAGTTGTCCACAGTTTTTGTCTCCTTTATAACTTCTTCATACTTTGTGCTAGAAACTTCATTCAAACTTTAAAATGTTCATGATGTTTAGCTCTTTAACGTATTCTATTTTTTTTTATAGTTTTTTTTTGTAATTTCACTTTTAATAGTAATTTTTGTGCCATTGAAACTGCTGGTGGAATGTTCAGTATCGTTATGTTTTTAGAGTGGTGGCAGCTGTGGCTTTGAAAATATTCCCACATTTTGTAAACTGCTGCCACTCCTCCAGTTTTGAAAGTTCACACACATATTATACACAAAACGTTCACACAACTGTGCTGATTCGTACAATGTAAGTATTTAAGCTGTGTGACTTACAGCTTCTGAGGTATGATGATTTGTTTGGCAACTGTGCTCCTCATTGAAACATATGGCGCTGCACTCTAACTTTTGAGCTGCTAATTTTGCATTTTTACTCTTTTTCTAACTTGTCGCTATACCTACAGTTTTAACAGCTCATACACATATTATACATCAAAACGTTCACACAACTGTGCTGATTCGTACAATGTAAGTATCTAAGCTGTGTAACTTCTAGTTTCCGGTGTATGACGATTTGTTCGGCAACTGCGCTCCCCATTCAAATGAATGGCTCTCCACTCTAACTTTTGTGCTGCTAATTCTGAATTCATACACATTTTCTAACTTGTCGCCATGGCTACAGTTTTTAAGCTACACTGACATATTATACATATAAATGTTCAGCAAGTTCCCAGGATTCCTACAGTGTCAATATCTAAGCTGCGACCGGCTCTGACCTGAGGGGGCGGAGTTTCCCAACCACGGCACTATCCATGCCACAGAACCCACAACTAAGTCTCTGAGTGGGCTAGAGACACACGGTCTTCGACGGTGGGTGCATGGAGATTGCCCGGAGGTCATTGCACTGCCCCCGACTGGCTCTGACCAGAGGGAGCGGAGTCTCACCTCCACACCACTATCCATGCCACAGGCCCCACAACTCAGCCCCTGAGTGGACTAGACACACACGTTCTTCGCCGGTGGGTGCCAGTCCGTAGTAGTACTAGCAGTTGCTGTTACATACAGCTGCAGCAGCTAGCCCACCTCACATTTTCTCCAGGAAATGTACTTTCTAGTTCTTTTATGTTTCAATGTAGTATATATATATTATTTATAACAAGCATGACACAAAAGATCGCTAGTCTCTAACATTAACTAGCTAGCTTACCACATAGTTTACATTACATTAGTCACAGCAGCTTTACTAACGTTATAATATTTAGAACTATAACGTTATACGCAAAGTATTTCAGCTAGATATGTGAACATTGGCTTTGTGAATGTACAGCCTTACTGATGACATAGCGGTCTTGAAGGGGTGTCCCATTTATTAGGGACGATTTCTACCCCTTAACCCTTGACACTCCGTTTCGAAGGGCAAGGGCCAAGGGCTCTCAAAGACATATTTGCCATTGCATTGCGTGAATGGTCATGTGATTTGCTTTTTCAGGCAAGTGTGAACAGAGATTATTTCTGAAACAATGCTAAAACCCTTGTGTGAAAGGAGATTGTTTACGTTTTAAACAGTTCAAGTCCACTTTATACCAAACAGTATAATAATCAAGCTATCTCCTCTGCAGCCAACAAACCAGAGACCCAAGAGGAAGTGGTAGTTTCTCTGGTTTCTCTCCCTAGAAAAAACAAATCTCCTGTCCCTCGGACATTCTCCCCTCCCCCTGTCTGTCCCTGCAGAGGCTGGAGCTGTGGCCCAGGCAGACATGATGAGACAGAGGGGGTGGGGAGGGGAGGGGGCTGCAGTTTTGTGGCCTGCAGCCCCTCAGCTGCAGACAGGCCCTGTGTTTCCCCATGTTTACCTGCACTGGCTGTCTTCAGGTCACACACATTCACTATCTCTCTCTCTCACACACACACTCTCTCTCTCTCTCTCTCTCTGACACAAACGGACACATGTACACAGATACAAACACAAACAAACACACAGTAAGATCCAGTTCAGTGCTGACACATAGTGGTAAGTTCAGTTACTGCACCTTAAAATCAAGCCAGTTTGCAACTCTTACATGTTTTACCTGTGAGCATAAGCTCCTCTCTGTGGCTCAGGGCTAATTTGTTTTGGATGAGAGAACAATATAACATAATAAAAAGATAACCCCCGCTTCCCCCCGACACACGGCCCTCCCCAGCCCCTGGTCTCTCCTCACCTGCGTGTCCCGGGGCAGCAGCGAGTCTCCTGGTCCATCTGAAGCCCCTCTCTGCCCTCCACTGGTCCTCCCCCAGCAGCAGGCCGTCCTCACTGCTCTCTGACATCTTCAACACAAGGGACGAAGATCAGGAAAAGAGTGCAGCCCCCCCTCCAAAAAAAACAGTGATTTTTAAATTTGGTTTGATATTTTAGTCATAGTTGTGCACAGATAGTGAGAAAATGGCATAAAAGAGAACATTTTTAGAAATTGCTGAAGCACGTCAAGGCTGGTCTCCTATTTTTTACTCTGTATCTAACTATAAGTGCTCTCTTATCTCATGTGTGGAATGTCTGGGGAAGACAACCTCTATATGTTTAGTAGATAGCTGGTGTCTGGGAGTAGCTGTTTAGATGTTACCTCCATGGTAGTTAACATGATAGCTAATGCTAACCTGTCCTCCACTGATTACTTTAACATGCTACTGTTGATTGTGCTAGCCAAGCCATGCATGGAACATCATATTGAGCTACCGTTTCTGTGTTTCATCTCACTCACCCAGTGCTGACTCCGCATTCCAAAGGATGTCAGTCTGTCTGCCATGGAGCCCAGAAGCTGGTCAGTCTGCCCTTGAATCTTAGCCAGAGCCTTCATCCTGCAATTCTTTTCTTCGCTCTCGCACTCTCTCTCCTTGATTTCCTCCTTTGCTTATCGTTTCCTCAAATCCCTCCTCTCCTTTTTCACTTTCCCAGATGGGAAACATCTGCCATTCTGCTCATCTCAGTCTCACCTGCTCTCACACTTGGTTTCTCATCCACAAGAGGAAGAGAGCAGCTTCTGAAGCTCTCTGTTTCTTTTATGCAGACGGGGAATCTATATTTCCCAACAGATCCGTTCAGTGTGCGAGTCTTCTCTGTGTGAAACTGTCCTGCTGTCCACCTGGGTGAAGATGGGATCCGACCTCAGGCCGTGCTGGTCAATAGGAGGTCACTCACTGTGACAGGTCCAGTCATGTCCGTCTCCTTCACCTTAGCTTGTGTCCAGTGTCAGTCCTGTGTCTGAATAACAGATCCTCGTCACATTTTCAACCTCAGAAGTTTGCTATTTTTCAGGACAAATATAAAACAAGCAGTAGATTTCCATAAGTGGAATGGAGTAATATGAGTCCAGTAAGAATTTAAACAGAAACGCACATTTCCTTTGTGTTGCTCAGAAGTGTTGTGGATTTACATGGTCTTCCACCCCAAAACCAACCCTGCCTTCTTTGGTAGTGAATATCAGAACTCTCCACCCTCCTCAAATCTCCTCCTTCTTCCCTTTAGTCAACTAGTCATCCTTCACAACCCTCCTTCTCTTGTTACATAGACTTGTACTTTCCTCATGGCTCCTCTCTCCCTGCGCCTGCATACTCCCACGCGATCACTCACTGCCCTTATCTCTAGAGAGAGATGTGAGATCTGTGAAGAAAGAGAGGGGAAAAAGTCAAGCAGGACAAGCAGACTAAATTATGTCAGTGGGAAAACAAGCCACTATGATTACAGTACATACAGTACTAGTTGCATGTCCATTGCGTTCCATACGCACCATGTCAGTCTGAATGTTTATGCTCACACTTGGTATAGAATAGACATGGTGGAAGAAGCATAGTTAAACCTCCTCTGTCACAAAATAAAACTATAGAGACCAAGATACCGTAGACTCTGGGACTACTGCCAAGTGTCTAATATTAGCCTGACTCATGCCTTTGGTTTAAAACTTTACTCTCTCACGAAAGACTAATTTTATCCAGTGCAGAAAATCAACGCGTAAATGAGAGAAGAATAACAGTGTCCCTAAACTTTATGAGTCAGTTTCACTATGTAGGCTATATGTACTCACTGGTGTGTCGAGAGAGCAGGCTGAATTATGTAAGCTGCACCAGTGCCACCATGTGGTCGGGAAGAGCATAACTATCCCCTGATGGAATCATCCTATTCAGCGGACAATCTTGGTGGATTTTGCCATGGGAGTAGTAGTAGATGCACCAGACTGAATCATCTCTGAAACATGTTCTCAATAACCTTTCACATTCAAAATTGTGGGTTCTCTAGTCTCTCTGTCTAACATCACAGCCAACATTTGTATGTGGGGCCCGTGTAGTAAATGAGCTGAAAGATGGGCCCTATATGGGACTATCCACAGGTTCCTTAATGGTCACATGTCAATTGGCCACATGGGTTTCATGCAGGGTGCACTGGTGTTAGGTGGGCCCTAGACTCTCTCCAGACTCAAATATTAAGTTGAGTCGCTGCGCTCTGCATACTACATAATAGAGTCTGTGCCACTTTGCCACCCAAGCTGGTGTTCTGAGGGTGTATCGACAGTTCAAAATTGAAAGAGTGACAGGTTGTAGCAGAAAATGAGAGACACTAGCCCAGGTTAGATGGGCAGGGCATATCTATGGATGGGAACGGCTGATTGCGAAAGTCGTTACTGATTGGTGTCGCCGGGATTCCAAGATTTGAACACCAGATATTTGCATGAAGTGTCCCAGACCCATAGAGAGATCTGCAGCATGCAGTAACGTAGTTAGCATAGCTTACGTAGTGTATCAACGAAAGAACTCTCATGGGTCTGGTGTTGAGACTAGGTGGGCCCCAACTGGGAAACATACACAAGGCCAATCTCGGTCCCATCTTCAAGCTTTGTGTGGGTGCTATGGGACTACATAGGCTGAAATATGGGCCCATATGGGATTTTCCACAGGTTCCATAATAGGACCTGCCAATTGCCCACACCGATTTCAAGCAGGATTTCAAGCAGAATTACACTGGGAGTTAGGGCAGGCCTAACTGCGCAACATGCATAAGATTCAACTTGGACCCATTTTTATGCTTAAGTGGATTTATCCATGGGTTCCATGTTGGCACCATGAAGATTGCACACACAAGGGTTTCACACAGGACCTAAAGTAGATGTATTGTTGTGATACCTTTCTGTGTACCGAGTCTGAAAGAAGATACTGAGCAGACAAAAAACAATGTCAACCCGAAGCAAGTGTCTGAGCATTCCTGCTAGTTAACAGTGGCTACAAACAGGTCAATACGCGTTTCTAATAATAGCCTATAATATTTTTTACAATTTTATTTAACCTTTATTTATACAGGGAAGGCTTAAGAGCATGGTCTATTTCACAAGGACGCCCTGTTAAAGTGCATTTTGAAACAATACACACACACACACACACACAAAAGCAAGACAATAACAAAATTACAGTACATATAATAAGACATTAAGAGAAACAATAGCAATCCCTATGTAACGTATCATCTAGAAGAACTCTAATTTACTATATGGAGATCAACCGGTCCAGTTTTAGTGAGCCCTGGAGCCTGTTCCATTTATCAGGAGTGTAGAAGGAGAAAGCAGTCTTTCCTGATTCACTATTCACACGGGGAATAAACAGTCTGATGTGTGACTGCAAGCGTGTTTGGTGATTTGAATCATTAGTTCTTAGGAGTGAGGACAGGGAGCTTGCCACATAGGGCTTTATAAATAAACAGAAGACAGTGTTGCTCTCTTCGAATCGCAAGAGAGGGCCAGCCCAACTTTTCATATAAAATACAGCGGTGTGTAGGAAGCCCATCACCAGTTACAAAGCGCAGAGCATCGCATCGCATCAAGTGGCTTCAACATGGTGGGTGCGGCATGCATATATACACAACATAACCATAATCAAAAACAGACATTATCAGCACCGTTTACTTTCTAGTGTAGAATGAAAAGCAAGCCCAATTCCTGTATAGGAAGACAATTTTTCTCCTCAGTTTTTGTGGTGTTCTACATGGGTCTGAAAAGAGAGTTTGGGTGTCCAGCCAAATGCCAAGATATTTATATGAGTTACCAATTTCAATTTGCTTGCCTTGGAGTGTATGAATACTGTATGAACTGTTTGTTTTCTAACTTAAGCCACAACCTTTCTTCGTCTAGAAGAAATCAGGGCTTCGATCCCCAGTTGAGCACAAGCCTGTTTGATTTCAAACTTTAGCCACGACCTTTCTTCCTCTCCTCGCTGCCCCCTTTTTTCAGACGGACAGGAGAGATCCCATGGGAACAATTTTATTTTTAATGAAATGTACAGTCTTTTTTGCAGATTAATTAACTGTATCAAACTGATTGCAGAAACTGGGTGACCAATTATGTGACCAATTACAAGTCCCATTACTAGACTTGTGCTTATGTTTCTGTGTATGCAACTCTGTTTTGTTTTCTGCTCCTCCTGTTCTCGGTCCCACTCCCAGATTCCTGAGTGGATCCAGTTATAATTAATATAATTCAAAGCATTTTAATAAATATGAGCATTGTGATTTGTCATTTGTGTTTGTCACTGGATGTTATAGAAGCTATGTAAAAATGTGGTTACCTGGTGGTGCTATGTCAGTTATTTAATTAATCTGCAGTAATTGAACATTTGAAATTCTCCTCTTTTGAAATTATACCTACAGTATAGGTGTCTCCGTAATTACCCATTATATATTAGGCTCTACTTTGCATGTAACCAGGTTACAGGTTAAGGTAATTTACCAGGTACATTTTGAGTAATTGGGGGACTATGAAAGGAAGGTTTACCCCAAAATGGTCAGAGTAAGTTAATTTAGCAATAGAACCCAGGGTCCACTAGCCTTGTGTTATATTCGCCGGAGGTCCGCCAACTCAGTCCATCGGGGATCCGCTGTAGGTCCGCTAGCCTTATGTTATCTGGGTTTATCCCTTACCTTTGTCCAGAAACAGAAATTGAACCAAGTGCAGAAGAATAGCTAACGTTACAAGAATCATCAGTGTAACTGCTTTAGCCACCATTAATGTTATGGAAACTGCTGCTAGTTGTTGTGAGCTCATGAGCTAACTGGCTATCCAGCTCTTATTGTGCTCGATTAGCATTGGAAGCATTGGAACTGATGTGTCCAGGCGACAATACCTATCTTAATTTATCAGACATTATTTCATTTCAAATCACACTATTTCAGTGGCATGACTAGCTTCCATCCTACCAGTCCTGAACAGAAACAAGCTTGCCACACACATAAGCCAGGCTGGACCTGGCCTGGTTTGTCTTCATACAGGACCTATAGTTTTGCTGTTGTGGTTATGGTGGTCATCAGTGGTAGTCCTGCAGCTGCCGATATGTTATCGAGAGCATACTTTGGTTGCTGGATGATTTGTATGTGTGCTTTTTGAAGGAGGACTGCTTTAAGATTATCTCATGATGGGACCATTTTCACCCCGTCGATCCGGTAGATCTTACAGCTCATCCTGGCCATCACTGTAGAGGTCTTCCTGCAAAGCAATGGTTATGAGATCTCTCTCACACTGATTAAGATACAACAGCAAAGATTCAAACAGTACATCAGGAGACACCGCACGCTCTCCTAATATCAGTGCTGTGGTAAACGCTGTTGTAAAGTATCCTTGGTCGGCACTCTCATTTCTGCCCCCTCTGCCGCACAATTCAAAAATTCAGTCCAAAAAGCAGCATAGACATCCCTGGCCGCACCATCTGCATCTGTGCCCTTTTCATTAACAAAGCTATACCTTAAAGGACAATGCTCGTTTTTGACAACCTGGACCTTTTTTACGACATATTATAAGACGTTTGACTCACGGAGATCACTTTGGTGTAGTTCGGAGGCATGTAGAAGAAATGTAAAATCCAGCGCGAGCAAGTATATCCATGTAATGGCGGTGGTCGGGGCACTTAGAATGCAGTTTCTAAAAATCTATTTTCTGCCGCGAAACGGTTGTTTTCATCAATCTGTCTTGATGAATCGCTAGTTGTGCTTACATGGAGAATAGGCCTGTTGTGGTTTTCACATGCCATGATCTTTAGAAACGTCTTTCTAAACGAAATAGCTTCCTCACTTGCTCCAGCACTAATGCGCACAGCACGCAATCGTTGCTCCAAATCCTCCACATGCCTGCTGGATCCCATCCCCACCGATTTTTTCAAAACTATTTTTGACTCTGTATCCTATGACATTTTATCCATTGTTAATGACTCCCTATCTACAGGTGTCTTCCCACCAATACTTAAAACTGCTTTGGTGAGACCCGTGCTGAAGAAAAACAACTTAGACACTTCAGTTCTTAGCAATTTTAGACCAATCTCCAACCTTCCCTTTTTGAGTAAAATTCTGGAAAAGATTGTTTTCAAACAGATTAATGATTTCCTAGCTACAAGTTCTACCCTTGACCTTTTCCAGTCCGGCTTTCGCGCCCATCATAGCACAGAGACGGCATTAGTCAAAGTTCTAAATGGGCGGCTGTAGCTCAGTTGGTAGAGCGGGTCGTTCAATGATCAAAGGGTCAGTGGTTCGAATCCCAGCTCTGAGTGTCCACATGTCGAAGTGTCCTTGAGCAAGACACCTGCTCCCAATGAGCAGGTTAGCACCTTGCATGGCCAGACCAGTGGTTCGTTGCTCCCTCGGGCACGATAAGATCCTGTAGTGTGTGATGAGCCGTTATTTTCAAATCTTGCTGTGTGTGCTTGTTTAAGATGCGCAAGAAGAATATCTGTTAAGATTCTCCTTATGGATTGTGGACGAAATATATGGCATGGAACTGTTGACTCACAGGATAAGAACACAGGAGGAGCGATGTGAAGGACAGTGGATGAAGTGGACAGTGTTCAAATACGGAATATGAAACTACGGGACTAGTCAGACTTTCTCATGTTAAGAATCACATGTCAACGACCAGTTACAGATACCTTTTGATCAATGTATATAATATGACTTTTTTGTGGAGAAGGCAATCCAAACCCTGGTTCTTTTGTATTTACTTTTCTTTGTGTATGTGTGTATTTGTATGTTACTGATAAAACAAGAAAAATAAAGTGTTAAAAAAAAGATTCTCCTTATGTGCGTGATGTAAGCCGATTTCAAAATTGGTTAGGAACTTAAATATCCTGTAGTGTGAGCCCGGCATTAGGACCTATCTAACCGGTCGTGTTTTCTTCGTTGCCCTCGGTGAACATAGCTCAGGAAAGATCCCTATGACCTGTGGGGTGCCCCAAGGATCGATCCTAGGACCTCTACTCTTCAACCTCTACATGCTGCCCCTTGGCAGTGTCATCAGGAGTGCACAACATTAGCTACCATAGCTATGTAGATGATACCCAACTCTATATTTCTGTAACACCCAGTAACTACAGCTTGGTTGACTGCCTTGTCAAGTGTATTACAGATATAAATGTATGGATGTCACATAATTTCCTCCAACTAAACCAGGACAAAACAGAAGTACTGATCATTGGAGAAAAAGCTGAAAGAGAGAAACTATCTGCACACTCTGGAAATTGACACCAAATGCCAGGCTAAAAACCTAGGTGTCATACTTGACTCAGATCTTAATTTCGAAAACCACATCAAGATTACAAAGACATCTTTTTACCACCTAAGGAACATTGCCAAGGTGCAACCCTTTCTCTCGCAGGCTGACACTGAAAGATGAATGCATGCTTTCATCACAAGCAGGCTGGACTACTGCAATGCTCTACTATCAGGCCTACCAAAGAAAGCAATCTCTAAGCTACAGAATGCTCCAGCTCGAGTTCTCATTAAGACTAGACGAAGGGCACACATCACACCAGCCTTAAAATCACTACACTGGTTATCTGTCAACTCTAGAATAGACTTTAAAATACTATTACTAGTCTATAAATTTCTCCACAGTCACACACCAGAATACATATTAGACATGCTTGTTAGGTACATGCCCAACCGACCACTCAGATCCTCAGGTACTGAACTTTTAACAGTTCCAAAAGCCAGGACCAAGAAACACGGAGAGGCAGCTTTTAGTTTATATGCCCCCAACCTCTGGAACACCCTGCCGGAGTGCCTAAGAAGGGCTGAAACAACGGAGGTCTTCAAGCGAGATCTCAAGACGTACCTTTTCGACCTAGCCTACAATCACTAGCCAGGACCTTGAGACACAGAAAGGCAGCCTCAAACCTACCTGTGAATCCTCTGTATACATTGGTGTATATCCTGCTATGCACTGTATGTATATCAAGTAGTGTACAGAAGCTGGTTACCCTGAAACAGGCTTGTTCTGTTCTGACAGCTGTGTTGCTTCAATGGCTCAGCGTGCTACTAACCGTTTTCTGCCTCCCCTAGTGCCTCTCTCTCTCCCTCCTACCTTCTAACCAGGTCCAGTGGATGCCCCACTGTCACCCACAAACCACCGTGAGTCCGATAGATATCCCCGTGTCAGCTGTGGATGTCGTAGTATTTAGTTAACACACACACACGTACACACAGACACACATCAGTCCACATCTGGCTTAGGCCTGGACCTGATGCTCTTAGCCTCTCTTGCTCTGAAAATGTAATTTAATGTAATTTATTGCTCTACAAATGTTCTTAGCCGTTAGACAAATATATTCCAGGAGCTTGCTCCAGGTTGCCTGTTTTAATATCTGTGTTGCTTTTATGGCTCTGTGTGCTACTAACCCTGTTTTGCCTTCCCTCTCCCTAGTGCCTCTCTCTCTCCCTCCTATCTTCTAACCAGGTTCAGTGGATGCCCCACTGTCACCAGCAGACCTCCCGGAGTCCGATAGATACCCCTGTGTCTGCTGTGGATGTCTTAGCATTTAGTTAACACACACACACGTACACACAGACATACACCAGCCCACTTCCGGCTTTAGACCTTGGCCATAGCAAACACACACCAGTATTTGCCATGTCTCTCCTATGATGCTTTTTTAGCCTCTATACTCTGAAATGTAATTTAATGTAATGTACTGCTTTATAAATGTTCTTAGCCGGTAGACAAACATACTCCAGGAGCTTGCTAGATCGCTTTGTTGAGAGGGGTCAGGGAAGAATTTTTACAGCTCACTTATCTGGCCCCCGGGTGATTACAGTTTTTTTTCTTCCCTCTGGAATATGTAGAGGTGGGTCGTATGCCCACCTCCCTTGTTCTCTGTAAAGCGCATTGTGTTGCCTCTGGGTATGAAATGCGCTATACAAATAAAGCTTTGATTGATTGATTGATTCATTCATTCATTCATTATGTGGCATTTGCCCTGCCATTTCCTCTGTTGCCCCCTCAGTTTCTTGACAAAAGCATGACATTTACAGATTAACTCGTTAACGTTACATCTCCGTTAGTTAAGTTACCTCAGCTAACATTAGCTAGCTAGCTGGCTAACTTGCAACAACAATTCCACCATGCCAGTTAGCATAGGCACCTTGCAAGGTAACAAAAAGCTAATCGTTAGCTATAAAATGAATGTAGCCTACTACAAAATGTCAATTAACTTAATTAAATTCACTTAATCCATTAACATAGGCTTGCTAAACAAGCTGATAGTTTACCTTTCCGCAGTCTTGCACTGGTTCTACTGAGCAGAAGTGTATGTGGCGCCTTTTCTCGTAATTAGGAGATCTTGTCTCGTAATTAGGAGATACAGATCTCGTAATTAGGATATTTTTCTCATAATTAGGAGATACGGATCTCGTAATTACGAGATATAATTAAAGCTGCTACGCAGCGATGAGGTGGGGCCAGGCAATTTCCGACAAGTTTAGGAGCAATAAGCGAGAGAATAGGAGGACAACAAGAAAGTTGACATTTCAATGTTCATTTTGTACAATCGTATCGTAAAACATTTGTAAAACATTTTGATGCATTGTAAGCTCGATTTTGATAATTCAACAATCTGGTCAATGAGTTTGTGAATTACAGTCTGAAGATCCAGTGTAGCAAGTTTGGTGTTAATTGATTGAAAAATGTGCGATGAGATATGTTTATTAATTTTTACAGGTTTTGTTTGCTTTTCTTCATAATTGAACATTAACTTCAGCAGCTGTGTACTCAGTCAGTTGCCAATCAATCGATTTAGTCATTGTAATCTTCGGCGGGGGTTGGGTAGGGTTGCCAACAGCGATGTCTCCGATTCGTGGAGCTTGCGTTGGATTGTGGGTAACGCAGTTTTCTCTGTATGAAGTGTTGGTTTCAGAGGACAGAATTAAACATTTTTTGAAATATTCAATTTTTTAGATACAATTCTGAAATAAATCACACTAAATCTTGGATATGTGACCAATGTTGTCACTTTTTATGAGGATGATCAGACATCGATTTGGCGAGAATTAATAGGAACTGTATACAGAACTGTTAAAAGTAAAACTTTTTGATGTGCTGTGGGCTAAATTTTTCATATTTCAAAGATCTGTGAGGATCATTTGGTAAAGACAGTCTGAAGATATGGTATATCAATTTTGGTGTCAATTGAACAAAAAATGTGGGAGTCTATAGGTTTGATAGGTTTTACAGTTTATGAAGAAATCAGAGTGATGGACTTCAAAATTCCTGCAAGGTCAGAGCATATGAAAGTTTTGTCTCACTTGGGACTACATTGACATGGTGGTTTTACAGTGATAGCACCTATGGCCGATTTGTTATGATTTTTTAAAGTTTTAACTTTAGACTGTTGCTGTAGCGCCACCTTCAGGTTTATTGACCTACAATGCAGGTTGAGGACTTTGGGTATAGTACTGGAGCTATGTGCAAATCTTGGTGATTTTTTGTCCACGGGAAGTTAGACTTCAGTGGAAGATGGAGAATAATAATAACAATAATAATAATAATAATAATAATAATAATAATAATAATAATAATAATAATAATAATAATAATAATAATAATAATAATATAGGCAAATACAATAGGGTTCCGGCAGCTACGCTGCCTGGCCCCTAATTAGGATATCTTATTTCGTAATTACAAGATCTTTTCTCATAATTACCAGATATGGATCTCGTAATTACGAGATAAGGCTTCTTATTTTTTTTTCTTTTGTGAATGCAATGTGCTTCCGTACAAAACTGCCATAGCTAGCTCAATCAAAACATATCATCTGCCATGGACAGATTTAGCTACAACAAACACGAATTTCACATGCATTTTTATAGCTAGCCCAGTAAAAATGGTGGTAGGTCAGGAAGACATTTGATTCTTGTAGTCTAATTACAAAAATGCTCAGAAATTTCACCCATGTGGGACCTACTATTTACCCAGTCTATTTTTCACATTTTATCAAATATTACCAGTACATGCAAGTGTGCCACAAGAGGTATCCATCAGCCAACATGTTTATGTGGGCTCCACATGGGTTGCCCATTTTGGGCCCATGCTCACTCGGTGCCCATTTGGCCCAAAATGTGCAACTTATCTGGGGCCCACTTTGGTCAATTAAGTAGGTCCAACATGGATGAAGTTGGGTCACTAATGGCTAATGTTCTCTCTCTCTTTCACTCTCACTAAAGTGAGGTCAGAGGTGTCCCAGACTCAGGTGTTCTAACCCTGCTCGGAGTGCCCATTGTCCTACAACCTCCCAGATCTCACTCCACAAGCACATCAAGAGGATCACTATACTATTTATATGTTTGCATTGATAGTAGTATTGAGTATAAAAATCTATCGGTGCCCTGCCACAGCTGTGCTATTTCATCCAGGGTGCAACAGGGGCAGGAACAAATAAGCTAGACATAAAATGGAAATGATCCAGCGCACACCAGGAGAGTTGTGCGTGTTTTGCTGGTTACTTCCTCAGGTTCATTGAGCTTGAGACGCTCTCTCTAGTGGACCGTTACCGCTGGATGTGCCAAACACTCAGTGGTATGCTGATGTTGCTAGCACCATACATCACATTGACCAATACACAATAAGAGGTAGATAAATTTGTTCCCAGGGTCCTATGTTCCAAGCTCAGACATAGCTCAGGTAACAGGAGTCTGACTTGGACTCAGGGGTGCAGCAGATACTAGATGGGACCCAGGAGTGGAACAACTCGGACGGCACTGAGTGGGTGCGCTTCGCATATCATAATACCCCTGCCCGGGCACAGTCACTTGGAGGCCCGCAGGCGGGCAGGGGAATTGTTCAATGCTCGCTGCCCGCGCGCCTCTACGCAGGACACAGGCACCATCCATGTGGACACAGGGGTTAGACATGGACACAGGAATCAAATGACTCCCGACAACATAAAACCTTTTCAAATGTTTATTTAATATTGAACTGGGGAACATACAGTACAACCCTGGGAACATAGAGATGGGGAACATAGGACCCTGAGAACAAAGGAATGACCTTGATTGGTTTAGGTCTGACTCTGCCATCTGTCATCTTTACAGGGTAGTATAATTGCACAAGGGACTTTAGACAATAATACAAGACACGATGTACAGTAGACTCTTACTCATCATTGTCCTGTATTAGCATTTTCCTCTCCCAGCGTGCATCTGACTAGTCTTTCATGCTCTAGTATGACTACTCAGTATGACTACTCGGTGAGATGGTCAAGAATCCAATTGTTGTTGGTCAGTGACACATGACAGTCATTTGGAATAGGAATCTGGTGGGGAAAAACCTTGGATTTCACCATTATCATGGCGTTTGTATCACATAATTTACTATCATCATAGCTACAGTAACGTTCATTCAATTGCATCAACCTCTGACATTCATCAAGGTTACCTGTAACCGAGTAAAGGGTAGGTCTGCCTAGGAAGCAAGCAAGACCAAGAGAACCACAGGCACCATAGGGCTCCATATGATAGTGATTTGTAAGGATGAAAATGGCCGCTGTCATAATCCCTCTCCTAGAATCCATGGTAATAGGGATGAGAGAGAGCGAGAGAGATGGCTGTTTTAAGACACATGGTAGCTTTGTTGAGGCTCCTCCTCTTATCCTCATGTCATCATGACTGATTGTGGGATGGAGGCGACCAAAGCTCCGGCGTTGACAAGCCTGAGTGTGAAACGTAAAACTTAATGTGTTACTGTGAGGACACAGGCCAGGAAGAGGAAGAAGTGGTGTATATGACGTTGTTGATGTTGTTTCGGTGCAGCATACTGTCCCTGGGTTCCTGCTGTATTTGCATCTATGGTAAGTTAATCCAAGTGTTATCTTTTACAGTCGTTTTTTCAAAAGATCTTTTTTTTGGAATAGTTTAAATTTGTTCTTCATAAAGGTTATTCAGGCTTCTTAAGAATTGTATGACTCAGACTGAGGAATTCATGTTCCCTCGCAAAGGTACAGTGACTGAAAATAAGAGACAGCTTTGAAGTGTTATCTCATTTAAAATCAATGTCATCCCGTTCCACAATGTCAGCTTGAAGTTTGTTTTGAGGTCACAGAAAGATGATTCCTAAATTGACCATGTTTCTGCCTTAGGCTATGACCAAATCCATAAATGTATGCTCTAGATCACTTGTCAGAGTGCTTCTAGTTCTGGCATTAGGAGGCTTTGAATATGCTGGTCTCATGGACCCCCAGGGACCACCCTGATGTGCCTTACATCAGCATGCCTGTCACACCTCTTCCTGGGTGACAATCAGTCAGCTGGGTTGGTCCCCTGGATGTCTTCTGGCTTTTGCTCTTTCACAGGTTTTGGCCCATTAAAATGCACTGTGGCTACACTTGAGCTGAGACATTGGAACAAAATGTGTGAAAAATACAGATTTAAATGCTGACTTGGGAGCACATCAGAACAACATGGCCGATCTAATGTCATGTACTGTATGTGGCTGAATCTACTGTTTATTTGACAGAAACAAAACAAGAAGCAGTTTGATTGGTTGGTTGGCTGCTGGAGGTAGAGCTGAACGTAAAACAGCATGTTGCGTTCCACGTGTGACTCAAGTTATTCCTGGGGTGTTCTTAGCTGATTTAGTCCTGCTGTGTTCAGTCTAGCTTTTCTGTGCTGATCCAGTTACCCAACACCGAGGGCCAGCAGTACACACACACACACGCACACAGATTAACCAGTGCCATCTCTGGCTGAGCCTCACGTTACATTGAGTCTAACTGCCAATCATTTCTCTGAGCTTAGGTCAGATGACACAGCTACTGTACTTGTTGGTTTAGAGGTGTTGTTTGGCAGTGTTACAACCTTGCAGTCATATATATATATATATATATATATATATATACACACACACACACACACACACACACCTCTTGAATTCTGTGTAGTGGACCCAGTAACAGTGCACTGTTCTTTGTATTGCATTTGCACTGTCATGTCTTTGCACTGTCCTGTTCTGCAACCTGTCCTATGTCATCTACATCAGCGTTACCCTAGTCAAATTCCTAGTATGTGTAAACCATGTACATGGCCAATAAACAAATCTTGATCTTGATCTATCTCATTTCTGTCTCCAGACACAAGGTGGTTTCTAGCCACTTCTGTCAGTGTAGGCCCAGCCTGACCATAGCTCTGTGTTAGCTCCCTGGGCCCAAGCCCACTGTAGCTTCCTGAGCTTTCTGTTCACTCTCCTCAGAGTCCCAGACGGGATGTAGGCTGAGGCTCCTGCTCCATCTCCTCAAATCTACTTCTGGGTCTTTCGGAGAAACAAGATGGCCGCCATCAAACACTCAGCGTCCGAGGACCCCCACCTGGGAGCGGGCCCTGAGGAGGACCGCTCGGAGGTGTCCCTGTCTGGGAGCGAGTCTGACTCAGGAAGTGTCGTTTCCGATGACTCCGTGCTTCCTGCCTATCAGCGGGAGGACGGGAAAGGAGGCCCCGCCTCCACGTTGTATGGAGCATGCTCTCGAAACCAGCCCCAGACACTCAGGAGAGTTCTGGAGAGGGGGGTCACCAAGGAGGAGGTCCTGGAGACAGACGTCAATGGCTGGGTATGACTCTCATCTCTGACCTGGAAGGTCTTCTGGGTGTGAGGGCCTCTAGTCCAACAAGACACAGAGGCGTGAATTGATTGAGTCTTCAATACAAAATATCCTGCTTTTTCTCATTTTTATACTCATGGTTTGAATAACTCCCTGTCTCCTGCCCTTTCATCAACAGAATGGTCTGATGATAGCATGTTATAAGGGCTTTGTGGAAATAGTATATGGCCTCCACCAATGTCCCTTCATAGATATCAACCAGCAAGACAACGATGGTAACACTGCACTGATGATCGCTGCTCAAGCAGGTTAGTCCCACAGAGAGGACATTTGAGTCGGCAGTATCAGATCAGACTGGTTAACATCTTCTGGATACCTACAATATCACACAAACGCTGCACAATGTGTATGGTTGGTATTCTATTTTGTTCTGTGCTATGGTTCCTGATATTATGTTTGAGTTCCTCATTCTGTGTTGCTGGCCAGGTCACATTAACACGGTGAACTACCTGCTGAACTATTACCCTGGAGCAGACACAGAGGTCCGGGACTGCCGCGGCTTCACAGCCCTCATCAAAGCTGCCATGCAGGGTCGCAACAACGTGGTGGCCGCCCTCATCATGGCAGGTAGAGGAGAGCAGGCTCAGTTCCGTACAGCAGATACAAGACTTGTATAAAAGATAGGAGGAGTACAGACGAGTTATCCTCAATATACCTGGGATGTGCTGGTGACCAGAATATGCAGACTGGCTATGTGCTCACTCTAGCCAATCGGTGCTTCACTCAGTGTGATGCGTCCATTGACATGAGGCATGTACTGTAAGTACACTTATGTGTGTAAGATAACAAGCTCATCAGTCCTCATCAGACGCAGAGTGAGTCCAAGGCCCTTTAAGGTCAATCAGGGTGAAGGGTTTACGGTAACTGTGGTTATAAACAACCTGTCAGACTGGGGGATGTTTATATCACCCAGACAGATGAGAAAAGACATAAAAGGACAGATAGAGAAGGATAATGACAGAGAGAAAGATAATAGATCAAGTAGATCAAGAGTGTAAAATGTGAATCAGCAAAACCATTCAGTCCAAATTTTAAAATGGCACCTGTCATGATATGCACCAAAGAGTATGGGTGAGTTAGAGATTTGGTGAGGTGTGTGGTTACAGTATTGTTAAGCTGACCCCACAATTGATCTGTCCGTGTTTGCAGTCTGCTCTCTGCAGTCTTTGCAGAGTGCACTAGTGACACTAGACAGGGATCATTCTGAGAGCATCATCCCACTTTAACACACTCTCAGTAATCTTTGAATTGACTGCCGGTCCTGCCTGACACTGATTAACTTGTTGGAGGGCTATTTTGGTAAGTCATGACATCATGTCCAAGTCAACATGTCAGCTAATTCATTCTTAAGACTGCCACTTTCCTTAGGTCTTTATCAGAGTGGAGGTATTTGGTGTTTTGATGAGCCAAATGAAATTTACTGTGGGCCTCTATGCCGGGCCAAAACTCTCTTGATCCATCACAAATCCATTCCTTAAAGGGAATGTTTATGTATTGATCATTATTATGGTTCTTTGATGTTTGCCAGCTTTAAAATGATGAGATGATGATGATATCTTAAAATCTGCTAGTTTTTGACAACCTGGACCTTATTTACGACATATTATAAGACGTTTGACTCACCGAGATCACTTTGGTGTAGTTCGGAGGCATGTAGAAGAAATGTAAAATCCAGCTCGAGCCAAGTATATCCATGAAATGGCGGTGGTGGGGGCACCGAGAATGCAGTTTCTAAAAATCTATTTTCTGCTGCGAAACGGTTATTTTCATCAATCTGTCTTTATGAATCGCTAGTTGTGCTTACATAGAGCGTAGGCCTGTTGTGGTTTTTCAAATGCCTCTGTAATATGATCTTTAGAAACATCTTTAGACACGAAATAGCTTCCTCACTTGCTCCAGCACGCATGCGCACAGCGTGCTGGAGCAACGATTGCGCGCTGTGCGCATGCGTGCTGGAGCAAGTGGGGAAGCTATTTAGTTTCGAAAGACGTTTCTAAAGATCATATTACAGAGGCATGTGAACAACCACAACAGGCCTACGCTCTATGTAAGCACAACTAGCGATTCATAAAGACAGATTGATGAAAACAACCGTTTCGCGGCAGAAAATAGATTTTTAGAAACTGCATTCTCGGTGCCCCCACCACCGCCATTACATGGATATACTGGCTCGCGCTGGATTATAAATTTCTTCTACATGCCTCCGAACTACACCAAAGTGATCTCGGTGAGTCAAACGTCTTATAATATGTCGTTAATAAGGTCCAGGTTGTCAAAAACAAGCATTGTCCTTTAACCCTCTTCCCTCCTCTGCTCTCTCTCTCTCTCTCAGGTGCTGACATAAACGCTGTTGACGCCACAAAGGGTCGGTGTGCCCGAGACTGGGCCCTGAAGACGGGCCGCTTCGATACCCTGCAGCACCTCCGCCGCCTCAACCTGCGGCCTGTCGCCGAGCAGTTCTGCGAGAGCTATGTCTGCGAGTGGCCCGAGCTCAAAGTGCTGGTGGTCAAGGCCGTGGCCAATAGGAGCGCAGGGGCCAAGATAACCCAACGGCTCAAGTCCACCTTTGGCTTCAGCTTCCCACGGGACCCCCGGGAAAATGGGGTGCTGGACCACATGGTGCGCATGACCTCGGGCCTCCACAGCCCCCTGGTGGCCACCGCCTGCCGCCCGCTCTGCCCCACCAGCCCCCCTGAGGTGGGCAAGAGGCGTCTGACCGTGCCAGAGCTGGTGAAGAAGCACACGGCGGAGGCGCTGGAGGAGAGCTCCGTGTGCCACAGGAACGACTCCGTCTCCTGCGTCGCCCCCTCCGTCCACTCGGCCGAGGCCATGGTCAGCGCCTGCTGTCCGGACACGGAGCGCAGGGGCAGCGTGCTGTCGCTGACCACCAGCGGGGTGGTGCGCAGCTTTGCGGCCCGCAGGAACAGCGTGTTCCCGTCCGGCTGCGTCCCCCAGATCAAGGTCATCCGGTCTGGGGAGTCCACGCCCAAGAAAGAGAAGAAGAAGAAGAAGAAGAGACACAAGGGCTACCTGGAGCCACCCAGGTGGAAGTACAAAGAGATGAAGGACGAGAAGAAAAAGGAGAAGCAGAAGGCAGAGAAAGAGAAGATGGAGAAGGAAAAGAACAAGAAAGAGAAAGGGAAGAAATGAGAGATCCATTGTATACACTGCCAATACATGTCATTGCCACATATTTCCAGTATATCTCCATATACCGGGTGGTGCTCCTGCCCTCTCTGGCTCGCAGGCCTGCTGTGAGTTTGTCACTGTGTGATGTATTCCTCTGTGGACTCCAAGCTCTCCAGTCCAGGAAGATCCAGATCCTGATTTCACTGTATTATGCAGTCTCTTTTTGCAGTCTTTTGATGAAGCTATCATTGAAAAATATGATTTGGGGCTTAAGAAGATGAATGTATAGACTCAAGTTTTAGAATGACCACAAGGTCAAAAAATATGAGAAGTTCTGCATCTCTCTTTACCTGTGAAGCTTTCTTCCCACGTGCCACACATTTTATACCTTCTACTTCACCACACACACACACACACACACACACACACACACACACACACACACAAACACACACACACAACTCAGGGACGAATAACAAGGCACAGTATACAGTCTCTGGGTGTACAGAACGTTCTTAAAATGTAAATGACTGTAAAGTGCAAAACATTGGAATTATGCTGTTTGTAAATATGTAAATGGATGGCCGATAAGTCTTTACTGAATACATTTAATTAGACATAGCCTACAGTATATTACAGCTGTAACATTTAAGTCAGAATTCTTTTTTTTCTTTTATTCTTTTTTATTTTACAAATTCCATCACACAACTCATTTTGTGAATAAGACTTATTTTGTTAATGAGTGCATCCGGGATCTTATTGTTTATCTTGTAAATAAACCAGTGAGACATGGATGTTAATGTTGTGTGTTTGTTGTGTGGTTGTTGATGACCAAGGCTAAGAGAGCTGAGGCTATTTTTAAGGAGAACATGTAGGACAAGTTAAGACTGTAATCTTGGCTCACACACTTACACAACTGACAGTCTAAGACAGGACATCAAGTCAAAAGAAAATGGGATAGAATTAACTCTAATTTGTACCATAATCAAGTCTGTCATGCGGTCAAAAATGACTGTTTATTATTGTGTTTCGACAAGAAGAACTCTGAAGTTCATTACATGGTTACTGTGATTAGGGGTAAGAAGCACAGCCTATATGTAGATATGCCACATGGTGGCGCTGTAATCAACACAAAGTTCATTATGCGTGTCAACTTGCTTGGATCCTGGTCATTCCCACTTGCTGCAAGTATATTTTTAGCAGGTCCCCGTGACTCTGGTGGTTTGTATACTGTATAATCAGAACTGACCACCAGACAGCACCCTTAACACCCTCCTCGGGCCACTATTCCTCACCAAAGCCAGGCTCGAGGCGAATGTGTCTGCCTGTCTGGAAGTCGGCTGTGTACCCTGTCTGTGTGTGAGAGAGGTGGTGAACTTTAGAGAGAGATAATATCCCCTCAAAGGCTCCGCCTGTCTGGTGATCTGCCAAGCCGCGCGGACAGGATATTTCACGGCGTCAGAGGACACTATCTGCATCAAGTTCAAGGCTTCTTTCAGACTAGACAATTAAGTTATACACTACTGGATGTTGCATTGCATTCATTCAACACATTCCTTAAGATTATATTTGGGAGCTTTTTATAGGCAATTGAATACAGGGCATAGAGTTGCAGAGTTCAGAGGAAAAATGCCACAGACATATCACATGTTTGTCATAGCCTTCCTATCTACGTAGATGGTAAACATCACCAGCACCCTAATTGTTTATCTAATGTATCTGTTCAGTATTCTGAGAAAGAGAGAGAGAAAGAACGGAAGAAAGAGAAAGAATGAAGATGGTTAAGAGAAAAGAGAAAGTGAGTGTGAGTGTGTGTGAGTGTGTGCGTGTGTGTGTGTGTGTGCACGCGCATACACGTGCACGTGTGTGTGTGTGTGAGAGAGAAAAATAGAGGGAGAGAGAGAGAGAGATTTGTGTGATAAGCAAGTGATTGAGTAATACAATAAACTGGATCAAACCAGCTTGCTCAATAAGCGACATACCTGAGTAGGGCCACGCCCTCCTCTCCCCACATTTCACCAGTATGGGCCAGATTGGAGACAGACGTCTCTCTGATGATCCTCATTTGCTCTGACAAAAAAAAAACGCTAAGTGGAAACAAGGGTTACACATCAACCGATATAGGGCCTTGTCTGTGTTTATGAGTGTTATTAACAAACAGACTCAGTCTGGGGAATGAGGTGGGGAAGTTAGCTTGCTGTTGTACGTTTATTGTTTATGTACAAATATTTCATTACTGGAATAAAATACTGCCATTAAATAACAGTAATGGTCTGCTTGTGTGCTTTATATTTAATTCCCCCATTAGTGCAAATTGCCTTCCAATGAATGCTTTCCTGTCGACACACTAGAAAAGAATAGCCTCACCTTACCTTTAAGTCATCCATCCCTTTAAGGCGTCTGACTGCTTGGCTGGCTGGCTGTGTGTGTGTGTGTGTGTGTGTGTGTTGTGTGTTGTGTGTGTGCGCGCGCGCGTTGTATGTGCGTCTGTCTGGCTGCGCTGTCTGTATCATCACACTAGCCCAAATTAATGCAATGCAATGGGAATCTAGCGATCATGGCTAAGAAACTGCTTTTATTAACGCTTTTCTTTCTGTTTGGCATATACGGAACTTGTAATGGTGAGTATATTCAATATTGTTTGTTAGTCCTCGTTTCACGACTGAATAATGATATAATCTCGGTGTGTGGCTCAGCCTAGCATTGCCTAGCACAACAACATGGCGCAAGGATTTGGATGCTATCTAGCTGGCTGACAAGTTAGCTGCAAGCCAAATTGGGAGAGGTTGATTGGTAAACTGTTAGGAAATGCGGCTATAAGTCAGGTCGTCGTTCATTTATCTCAATAAAATATTGTTTGCAAAAAACGACGTTACCGTCGGACATTGAATAGTTGAGGACACCGTCTCCAAAACAACTCTTCTTGATTTGGCTAGCATAGCCAACAGTGTAAACAACCAAATAGAATCACTTCGCTACGAATCATTATGAGCATTTGAACTAGACCTCTCGATATCAGTAGGCCTATAACCACTCTTCTACTGCCTCTTGCTTTGTGGAATTCCTTGAAATTATAATAGTAGGCTACACAGTTCTACACGCATTACTCAGTGTTTTGTGTCCCAATTGAGCCTCTTTATTTTCTCACTGTTTCATGATCTGCCTTGAAAAACAACATATGTTTGAAAAACAACATACACCAAACAGTGTGCAGCTTTTTCTATCATTAGGGTTAGAGTATTATTTCTATATTATTTCTGGAGACTAGACTCCCAACACAATACTCTCTGGCAAGCAGGCACGATAGATTCCGAGTTTGACCTATTTAGCTTTCAAGAGCGGCTGTAGGCTACATTACAGAAGGGGCTATTGTGTTGAGCCTGGGCTAGCCTGAAGCTTATCATAATTTGATGGAGTAGGCCTACGGGCTATTGAGAACAGTACAAAAGGTAAATTAAAGGTTAAATTGGGAATGAGGATGAGACATGGCACAGCTAGGTGTGTGTGTGTGTGTGTGTGTGTGTGTGTGTGTGTGTGCGCGCGCGCGCGCTTGTGCGTGCGCGCGCTTGTGCGTGCGTGTGTCCGAGATAGTGATGAGTGTTGAAATGAGCCTGACAGCTGCCCCTCAGAAGGGTCAGAGATTGAGAGAGTGAATTTATGCATGAGGTCCTGTCAGAAGTCTGAGCTAAAATCGGAGTCTTTGTTTATTTTGTGTGAATGTAGGGCGGGGAGGTGGGGGGTTAGATCGCCATGCACACACGCGTACCTCTTTACTTTTTCCCAAAATTAATAGGAGGAATTCCATCTCTCCTTCCCTCTCTCCTTCCCCTCTCTCCATCTCTTACTCAGTCTCTCTCCCTCCCTTTCGCTGGCATTTCCCAGTCTTCCATCCATCCCTCTTCATCTCTCCCTCCTCTCTCCCTGGCCTTTAGATGTTTTCATACACATAGAGATAAGAGGCTGCAAGGTCTATAAACACAGTGTCCACCTTCTGGTAAAGCCCGGATTGGACACACACTGTTTTGAATAACATGGAAGATAATTATGTTTTGACCCCTACTCTGTCCGGGCACTGTTCTCTTCATTGTTGTTTCATTTATTATGATAGTGTAAACAGAGACTTCCTGTCCTGTAGACCTACTCCCCTTTGTTAATCTGGTTAATATGTGTGGCATAGTCATGTTTCTGAGATTTAAAATATCCCAACAATGGGATAATGGAGATCTTTGTCATGTTATCTAATCTGCCAGATAGAAGGATGTTGAGAGCCAGAACTAACTGGAGAATCACTGCTCCTCTCCTTCAATATAACAAGCAACGATGACACAATCTGACCTCCATTTATTAAACTAGCTCCTGACTGCTATTTGACGGCTGTTTTTAATACCACAGAAGGAGAATGTGAAACAGAAGAGGTGGCTTTTTAATGAATTAATTATGTGAAATTAATGATTTTAAGTTAATCAAGGCTATGAGTTGAGAACAGCTGTGCGAATTAGGTTATAGTTCGGCGATTCGCACCGCCCGTGCCGCCCGCCGCCCAGTTCGCGCAAATTGTATTGTAACACAGCATTAGTAGTTGTTGATGATAGATAGCCTCTGCTTTGACATCACAAGAAAAAAAGTGATTGTGACATCACAAACAGCAAGTAAAACTGCACACATCAAAGGTGAATGGAATAGAAACGATAAACCCCTTGGCTCCACTGCATCTGTCAGCGTCAACCATCAGATGCTAAGGAAATTAATCCATTGTAATTAATGACAGTGGCTCCGCTGCAGCTGTTACGTCGTGTTCGACGCCTGTGTCCGACATTAGAGAAGAATTGCCGACGTTCATTTTTTGATTTTTGACACTGATGATTGACACTGATGGACGCAGTGGAGCCAAGGGGAAAGGGTGCTCAGAGAGCACAGACCTCCGCCCATGAAAGGCATTTTGTTGGTGTAACCGAGTTGAAATGGTTAAACTCACTCCCAGTGCTCAAAATTAAGGATGTCCCCGAGAAATAGTACCTGGGACACAAGGATACTGTGTCTGGGACAGTAGTGAAACTTTATCAATCACAAATGAAATTACGTTCATGCGTCATGGAATTCTTTTAATTGTTGGGTGTTCAAATTTGAAATGTCAATTCATTACTCAAACTATTAATATGAGCTGTGCTCTCTTCTCCCCAACACAACAGCCAATTGGCACATGCACTGCAGTTCCCACATAGCCCCGCCTCCTCACTCATTGTAGTGCTGTCTTCTCGTCACACCGCATAAATAACATTGTCGGAGCAGTGTAGCATTTCATGACGATGGCAGTTCCAGACTTTTCCCCCAACGTGTCCCCCAATTGTCCCAAATTCTACTTTCAGCTGTCTACTTTCAACTATCCCAGACTGTTGTGTACAATAAATCGTTACTTACGTAGCTATCAACTAGCTATCTGACCTAGACTAGCCAAACCTAGTGTAGTCAGCTAACGTTAGCTTCTGAGGCTGTAGCTATGTAACATTCGTTCACTTCATGATAGCCTGGAAGACAGACTCATCTAAAAAAAAAAGAAAGATTTCACGACAGAGTCGTGAACTATTTGAGTTTTCCCAGAAAATGGGGCACCAATCAGGAGGCTGCATTTTAACTGCCATTCGCCCCCAGTCCCTGATTGGTTCCTGTAGATGAAATACAACAGGAGTCTTCTAGTAGAATGAAGCAAGCAGTAAGTAAACGAGAAGAGAAGAGAATAATTAGAAGAATAAACACAGCCATAAGTACAGTTATTGCAGAAATAGAAAAACAACTTTCTTCTGACTGGATTTGGCAAAAGTTTGCTCTCTGTTTTGTTACGCTGATTGGCTGAAGGAGTTTGTCAAGGCAAGTTACTCCCACCCACTCAAATCGTTCTGGGTGGCTGGAAGTCCAGACTATCGTGAAAACAACTTTTTTCGCGATCAGTCTGGCTTCCAGGCTGTCTTCATGAATCACTGATGGTTGTAGCAGCTTGCTATGCATTCCCAATTGTTAGTTTAGTTAGTAGCTAGCTAAAATTTTGTGAATTTATCTGATGATAAGGCTCAGCGTGTAATTTTGCATTATCAGCTGGCTAGCTAGGTAGTGCTAGCTTAGCTGAAGCTTAGATGATTTTAAGAGTTGAGAGACAGGGCAACACACTGGTTTAAATTGTGTATAGGCAATACCATCCACACCTCTCTCTGTGCTACCTGTGCTTAGCCTAGTTTGCTTGACTCTAGTTAATTCCTCACTGTGCTGAAAAAGCAATATGATACCCCGATGCCATAGAGCACTCACACTTAACTCAAAAATTGAACAGAGTGAGTGAAGTGATGTGAGCTACTGAAACAAAGTTATTGAACTAGTTATTATGTATAATGAAAAAATATTGGGACAGTGGTTGTCAAGTCTGGGACAGTTGTAAGTAGAATTTGGAACAGTTGCGGGACACTGAGGAAAAAAGTTAATTTTGAGCCCTGCTCACTCCTTAGTATAAATATTGCATGCTTGCACCATCAAAGAGTAAGCTTTTCGGTGGCGTAACTGGCAGTGGTGTTTATGACAGGTGATCATGTATGAACACAAATCAGATGACCTGGATATGACTGTTAAATCAGCAGTTGTTGAATGTGTAAGTGGATAAAATAATCAGACAGTGATAGAAAGCAGCAAGGTCTCTCTCTCCCTCTGTCTCTCTCCCTAGGATATCAAAGTGCATAAAAGGCGTAGGGTACAATAAAACCTCAATAATAAATCTTGACACATTTATTAAACATAAACATAATTTACAAAGTATTAAAACAATCATGAAACATGATTAAATACGAATTGAATAATATTCAACATTTAGTCTACTATACAATCACTATTTCCTCTCATCAACACTACACTACACTTAGTGTACTACATACATTACTACACTATAAACTACTTATTCTGCTTGGGCCTCTGTGTCCTTTACAGTCTTGTGTGCTTCTGCTTGGGGTGCATCTCTTCTCTTTCTTGGGTTGCTGTGTCCTTTACATTCTGCTCCCCATTGCCAGACTCTGCATCCATGTGTTCATGAAGTACAACATAATATTGTTAAAGATACAAGAAGTATGTACACTTATAAGTATTAGGTGAAGTCTGGTAGAAATCATCCATTGCAATTGCATTATGCCTATATTTGAATATTCAGGGGATAGTCAGGAATCAATAAGCTATGGTCCGACACCTAACCTGAGCCTAGCCAAAGTTAGTATTACATGTTACAAAGCTACCATGTCGGTCCCAGTCAGGATTCGAACTGGCGACTCCAGTATGTTAAGTCGTGCTTTCCCAGTGCTCAAGACATGTGCTTTCCCAGTAGGCCACAGAAGGCTCTGGTTTTGTAATGGAAGTCGCATTGATAAAGATCTGAGCTTAAATCCAAAAGTGAAAGTGACTGGGCAGGCACGTTTTGTTATAGTTTGTGGATCTGCCCAGTGATTTGGATCTGCTCTGGGTCCTAAGTTGGCCCATGCTACACCCCACCACCAAGTTTCGTGAAAATCGGTCTGGTAGTTTTTGTGTAATCCGGCCAAAGAACGAATGAACGAACCAACCAACACGCAACCGAAAACATATCCTCTCTCCCTGTGATGATGTCTCTGGGGCGAAGGTAAGAATGTTACCTGTGAACAAGCATCCACAAATCATTTCAGTCAGGCTTATTTGACTAAAGTTAGAAAACTTGTCTTGCTTGCCTCCTCTCTCAACCACCCCCCCCTGCCCCCCTCCTCCTCCCCACTCCTTTGTCCGCATAGAGCTCCGTCACCAAACAATACCTGCCCTGTCCCGGTGAAACATACCACGCCCCCTCTTGTGACCATGGTCCTCAACCTCTCCTTCTGTTCCGCTGTTGGCCCAACAGGTTGAGCTGTTTGTCAGCACTGAAATCGGAGACATATTGCTGTAAAACATGTCCTCCCACTCACTGTACTTCTCCTTGTCTCTGCCTGCCTGTTGGTCATTGTCTGTCTGTCTGCCTGTCTGCCTGTCTGTCTGTGTGGGTGTTGGATGTTAAAGGGTTGTTGATGTGCGTGTGCCACTTCCCTGTTCAAACAGTCGGATGTCGGGCTGAAGAGTTCTCCAATTTCAGAAGGGAAAAAGAAAGTTTTAGGAAGCTGGAAAGATGAAAACATTGCTAACATCCTGCCCACTAGAAAAACCTCAATAATGTGATTTCATGCTAACTTTTATCTAGCTTGGCCCTCTGCGCACTATGGTTTTCCACATGCGTATGACTGCTGGAGATGGCCTTTTACAAAGCCACATCAGTAGGTGTAGCCTGTGTAAGTCAAGACCAGAGATGTCTTCAGAGCAGTTTCCCCCTCTGACGTACGTAGACAGTTCCTACACACTCTGTTAGATACCCTTCCTCAGACCGCACCAGCCGAGGAGAGATGGCGTGTGTGTGTTCAACGCCATGTAGAAAAGATCAACCCCAAATGAACCCCACACCAATCCAGTCCAGGGGAAATGTGAACCCTCAGCTGTCTGCTGCGGTGTCAAGGTTGGCGAGGGTGGAGGTTTCTCTCTCGTCAGGCCTCTTTTGATGATTTGAAAATCCTTTTATGTCTCTGTTTGCGCATGTACTGTACAGGTATGTGCCTGTTTAGACCAGAGCATGGAAGCAACATGCTAGAGGGGAGTTTAAGGCCGTGCCTCAGACAGTTTTGTTTAGTGCAAGATGTAGCGCCTAGACTAGCTGTTTTGTTTGTTTAATTCTGTTGAGAACTGAAGTGAACACCTGTTGCCTAACGGACCCTGAGTTTGTAGTGGGCAGTTACTGTCTGAGAAGTGCATGGATGGAGACTGGCTTGGGATGCTCAGGGTGAGAGGAGAGGTGAAAGCTAGACAAGAAGATAAATAAGCATATACGACTCTAGTTCATGGAATCTGGGAAAATGGCTGCCTAATCGCATTGAGAGACGTATAAGATGCTTTCATCGGCTATCTTCTGCCAAATTAGTCAATTATATTCGTTGTTTAAAAGCTCTGTTTTTCCCTCTCCTATCTCCCTTCTATCAGCACCAGCATCTAGACCCCTCCTCTTCTCCGTCATTGATTTCCATCGTTTTTTTCCTCACAAATTGAGATGCGGCTTCCTGTCTGAAGTCCAAGGACTCGTGTGTCAGGGCCTCGGGTATCTGAGGTCAGCCTCCCATGGGGACCATAACGGAGAGACTAATCTAATCACGGAGGCCGACTTGTAGTCCAGCTTCAGTCTGTACCTGCATTAGGGGCTCTGGCTTGGTTACAGGCCTGGTTTGAAATCAGAGCAGACTGGCACAGCGGCAATCTCTGTGTTTCATACTCACATGCACGACAGCCACACCATTTGCATATTTTCCATTATTCCCGTCCATACACTGATTGCAAACCTGCTTCCAGCCAGCAGTCTCTTGCTGGACTGTGTAACGTGCACACACACACGCACGCACACTCGCACACACATACACACACACACAGTCGTCAGTATCGATCGTGTAGGGTGGGGGGGGGATGAGTGGAGTGGAGTGTGTTTTCTGCCTGGTGGCGTCTGGCAGTCTTAATCAGCTGCCTGTCTGTGTGTGTGGATCTCTCCTTCCGCCCTCCTCCTCTCCCCTCATCTAGGCTAACAGCACTTAACAACCCACCCAATGCCCAAACGCCCTCACCATGTCCCTGGTCTCAGTATCTCCACTCTCAGTATCTCTCTGCCTTTGCTAGGCCTACAGTATCTTTTTCATGGCCTACTCTTCTCAGGGGGCAGAGTTTCACATTATGATAGGTCTATGATCATTAGATTAACCCTATACTCTCCAATATATCTGTGCTACCCCCATGTATTACATAGCCAGAGCCTGTGTGTGCGTGTGTGACTGAGTAAAAAATCCCCCTTTGTTTTTTTGCAAGTGGATCTACCCACAGGAAGAGCTTTTTTGTTTGAAACCAAAATCCCAAGCTTGTTTCATTGGGATGTGTGGTTTTTCCTTTTCTTCTGTGCAACAGAGACTTGAGCGTTTAGCCTACACATTGAGGTCATCTGCTGACAAGACGAGAGAGAGAGGGAAAAAAAAAAACATTACCAGGATTACTGGAATTTCACACCGTGTCGGCGCTTCAATGAAATTATCCCAAATTTCACAGTGCTGGTCTTAGTCTAGACTGGCTTTAATGACGGTCACAGACACGCACCAAAAATCCTGTCATTCCCTTTACCTCCCCCCGACAGCATTGCTGCTGGGGGTTTTGTAAAGCTAGCTACAGTGAACGCCCATGCCGGCCCCCCTCCCTGTCTGTCTGTCCTCACCTCCCCCCTCTTCCCCCTCTAGATGCAGGAGTAATCCCAGAACATCCCCCTAGAAACTCTCTGGCTCCCTCACTCCCCCCATCTTATCCTCCCACCCTTACAACCATCTAACCTGGATGGTGGATTTTCCTCTAATCGCCACACAAAGGCCCTGTGTGATGTCACAAACTGAGGGAGAACGATTGCTGGGTAGAGTTCATTTTTGACTGACCGGCAGTCTGTACGGGGTGATTAAACTCTCTCTCTCTCTCTTATACAGAGAGGCCTTTTGTGTTTTGAACTTTATTCCCTCACACAGCACATGTGTGTCTACTGCTATACAGCCTGTAGGCTGACTATCAAATTACCCAAGTCTCTTGTATGTATGTGTCTTTTGTTGTCTGAGCCAGCGCTTCATTGAGTACAGCGTTAACCATGCCAGGTTTGAGCTAATATTTGGTCAAAAAGTACTATAAAACATGCATTCTTAAAGCTCAATGAGATCTCTCAATGAGATCATTTTTTATAGTTCAATATTCACCTTTACTTGCATTACTTGAATTCAATTAAATTCAATTGGTTTATGAATTGGCCTTAGCAGGACCACAAAAATCTTTTTTGTGACATGAGACCCTGTGAATTTACTATTTTAGAATTTCTGAGTACTGGCTTGTACACTGGCGGGAAATCTTGTGGTGGAAACGGAAGTGATGCGTTTTGCGTGTCACAATATCAGGAAGAAAATAAACACTTTGCCCCGTGAATTTATCTACATGCACATAAAAGAAAGAAGACCGGCATTTACCTGCATTGAAGCCATCCTTCCAGAAAGTCCATTGAAGTAGCTACAATCTTCCAATCCAGTCTGCTCCACCCGCGTTTGTTATCATATTTTTTCCCATCATTACAGTGAGTTAGTGGGGGATAGTGGGAAGTGTGGTACTTAAAATGCAGTGCCGATTTTATCACGACCAGAGGGGCCGCTAAAGTGCCGAGGTATCTCTAGTTTTGGCACCCCTACAGGTTCACTTTTGCACAACTGTCGTAAAACATAAATACTGTGCACATTCAGTCCAGCTGAACAAATCATATAATGCTGCACTTCATGGCTCCTGACAATCCACTTGTGGCTACTAGCCAACTAGTGCTGCAAAGATAAGTTAGCTCACAAAACTAACTTGATTCCACAAAATCTCACAACTGTCAACACTTTGTCAGATTGCCAACTCTAACTCAACTAGCCTTACACTAGCTAGCACACGCCTAACACACGATGTAGTCACTATATCATGCATCCTCAGACATTCACAGCTAATACAGCCAAACCTCAAGCAATTCTCACAACATAAGAGATAGCTAGCCAGCTTAGGCTAATAGCTAGATAGCATCCTCCTCATACATTCACAGCTAACACAGCCTAACATCAAGCAATTCTACAGATAGCTCACCATTTAACATTAGGCTAGCTACATTACAAAAGAGGCCAGATCGGCGTCAGTCTCATAGCCTTTCATTACACTTCATCAGCTCGAAATGTTCCTCTTTGTTCTTTTCGCCTCCATCACGATGTGTATAGCCAGCAGAAGGTGGTGTGTGACGTAGTGCTGTAAAGCACAACAGATTCTTCCACAAATAGCGGCCCACTACACCAAACTTAGTCTCAACGCCAGACCCATGAGAGTTTTTTTGCTGATACACTACGTAAGCTAGGCTAACTACGTTACTGCATGCTGCAGATCTCTCCATGGGTCTGGGACACTTCATGCAAAAATCTGGTGCTCAAATCCTGGCAATTCATTGCTTTCGGAGGAATCCCTGCAACACCAATCAGAAACGACTTAAGCGGTCAGGCGTTCCCACCCATAGATATGCCCCGCCCACCTAACCTGAGCTAGTGTCTCTCATTTTCTGCTGCGACCTGTCACTCTTTCAATTTTGAACCGTCGATACGCCCTCAGAACACCAGCTTGGGCAGCAAAGTGGCACAGACTCTATGATGTAGTATGCGAAGCACAGCGACTCAATGTAATATTTGAGTCTGGAGAGAGACTACACCAAACTTATTATTGCAAGAAGAAGCGTTCGGGGGGAGAGGTGGGAATGAAAGAGGCACCATTCTGCCTATTACAAGGCAGTGTTATCAAAATGATTTTGAAGCTGTTATTTTAAGGTTAAAAAAATTACATTTAAAGGCCTGCCCCCATTTCTCTTAGGTACGGCTTATTCAAGATAGCCTATCTTTAAAGAGCTGACCCACCTGTCTGGGAAGGCCAGCACTGGTTAAAATGTGCATTTGGTGGCCATGAATAAGTGATGTGTTTTCTGGAGAGCTGTAGTCTAGTTCAAAAGGTTGTTGACCGGTCATTAAACTAAAGGTTGTTTTCCTCGGTAACTGTAGGCCTGTCTGTGCTCCATGTCAGTCCCTTGTACTTTGGCTGAAATATGCTCCCTGTAACTGTAGCCTATGTCTGGAATCTTTGGTCACTTGTATTTATTCAATATAATGCTGGATGTCCTGACTGCACTGCTTGCTGGGCCTTCTCTGATAAATTATCAGGCTGTGTGTGTTTGCTTTCAACTGATTTATAAGGCTGCAAGATTTCACTTGGTGTATTGCTTCATCTCCACAATATTAGGCCTATTCAGAGAGCGTTTTATCAAGGGCACTGTGCTCTTATCTTGGCAAGTATGCATGCCTGTGCAATAGCCTACAGACTTGCAGAGGTAAGATGGTGTCCATTAAATTGAATTAGCCAGATTGTGTAGAGCGCTACCTCCACCTGTCCTGTGCTGCAGTCTTTGACTGCCCTCTGCTGGACATAGCCCAGCCCATATTTTAAAGTTGGAGAATGAGGTGTACAGCAATGTAAGTCTTCCTTTTGAATTCATTACTGTTCTGTAGGGTTGAAAAATTCCGGAAATATTCAAAGTTGGAAACTTTCCATGGGAATTAACGGGAATTAATGGGAATAAACTGGGAATTTTGGGGCTATTTATACCAACTGTATTTACCTCATCATAAACATACATAAATATAAACATTTTGTATTGTCCTAAGCAGACATTTCTAATACAAAATTTAAAGATCACATTTTTAGCTTAGTCTATTTGTGAGTGGATTCCACACCCCTCTTGGTGTGCAGGATTCTAGGGATTTGCTGTGCATGTGATGGAAGAATGCCACTGCACCTGTGATGGATAAATGCACAGTACAGGGTTGAAATTCAACTGAATTTGCATTAAATCTGGTTGTTTTAACCAAGATCATGCTGCAAGATCTAGAATTGCATTTAGTTTTTTCCCTGACTAGGCTACATTTAAGTTCCCTGCTATAGGGGTCTGTGGTGGTGTAGCAGTCTAATGCATTGTGTTCCAGTGCAGCTGCCCACCGGGAACCGGTGGTCTCGCCAGATCCGAGCAAGGCCGGATCCCAGAGCGGCCTATTGGGCCACCGCTCCCCAAGGATGTTTAGTTTAATCTCAGCTTGAGAGTTCGTCACACAACAGCAATCCTGTCTGGTGTTGGAAATATGGTTGCGAGCTGAGATAGTCAGGGAGTTGTCTCTCCCTTTCGCATTGCTGACCGGCCGGGTTGTGTGACGAATCCTCAACAGTTAGTAGGGGGAAACTGGACACTAGGTCAGGGTCAATTGGCTACCCAATTGGATGAAAAATTGATAAAATACTAAAATAAGTATATCAAATAATATAAAAAATAGTTGAAAAAAAGCTGTTATAGGCTACAAAAAAGGTCAACATTTCCTAAATTCCTGAGCTTAACTTCCCATGGAAAATTTGCTTTTACTATTGTCAGTTTTGCCATTTGTATTGCAATGTATATACTTTGTCTATATATCACTTGCCCGTGTGGTTAAAATTCAATACAAATATTTTGAAAAGAAAAGAAAATTTCCGGAAAGTTTCCGGAAATTTACCGGAAAATTTCCACCCCTTTCCAACCCTACTGTTCTGTTTCTGTTCTGTTTTTAGTCATTTAAATAATTCTGCCCCTCACTCCCTCCATCCCTCTCTCCTTCCCTCTCTCCCTCCATCCCTCCCTCCCTCACTCCCTCCATCCCTCTCTCCCTACCTCCATCCCTCACTCCCTCCATCCCTCTCTCGCTCCCTCCCACCCTCCCTCTCTCCCCCCAGCTCTGTGGTGTAACTGCACTACGGTGCAGTGTGCGAAGACGGGCTCCCAGTGTGAGACTGATGGGGCCTGCATGGCCTCCACCTCCTTCATAGACGGACAGGAGCAGCACATCCGGATTTGCATCACCAGGGACAAGCTGGTACCCGCCGGCCAGCCCTTCTACTGCCTCAGCGCAGAGGGGCTGCTCAACACGCACTGCTGCTACCACGACTACTGCAACAGCATCGACCTCAAAGTCCCCTCCGGTGAGGGTGCACAGACTCGCATAGAAAGGGCAGATAGGACAAGATCATGCCAATGCACTCCAGTGCTGCACGCATGCACACACACACACACACACACACAAACATACACACTCCTCCGGAAATAGGTGTTATATTGCTGACATATTAAATGTGTGTGTTTCTTCCCTGCCTCCCTCCCTCTCTTTCTCTCTATGTCTTCCTCTCCCTCTCCCACTCTCTGTCCCTCCCATCAGTGACGCCTCGGCTGGGCCTCGGGGGTGGCTTCGGCCCCGGGGGGGCGTGGGGCCCGGTGGAGCTGGTGGCGGTGATCGCAGGGCCGGTGTTCCTGCTGTGCGTGCTGCTGATGCTGGGGGTCTTCCTGTTCCAGCACCACCAGAGGGCCTACAGCCACAGGCAGAGGCTGGAGGTGGAGGATCCCAGCTGCGACCACCTGTACCTGGCCAAGGACAAGACTCTCCAGGACCTCATCTATGACATGTCCACCTCCGGCTCTGGCTCCGGTCAGTATGCTGTACACGATCGTATGGTACTGATCCGCGACAGCGCTTAGGGACTGACCTGGTCAAACTATGCATGTGTGTAGCGCTGGAAAAGTTGCAGAAGCTTACATTTAGTTTTTTTTTTTAAATCTAAGATATTTTAGGGCATTTCTGCTTTATTGGATAGGATAGTGAAGATTGACAGGAAATGTGGGGGAGAGAGAGAGAGGAGAGGACATACAGCACATGGCCAGGGCCGGATTCGAACCCGGGCAGCTGCGGTAAGGGCTAGCCTTTATGGTACGCGCCTTAACCCGATGAGCCACCGGGGCGCTCCAGAAACGTATGTTTTCATGTGACCTTTTTAGCGCGGAGGTTAAATTGAGGCAGTGGTACTGTATGCTAAGAGGGAAAACTGGGGGCTGGGACCGGGCACCACCGCTGTAGCGCTGGCTGTGCAGTCTGACTGGCGGTCTCTCTCCATGCAGGTCTCCCTTTGTTCGTGCAGCGGACCGTGGCGCGGACCATCGTGCTGCAGGAGATCATCGGGAAGGGCCGCTTTGGCGAGGTGTGGCGAGGGCGCTGGCGCGGCGGCGACGTGGCGGTGAAGATCTTCTCGTCGCGCGAGGAGCGGTCCTGGTTCCGGGAGGCGGAGATCTATCAGACCATCATGCTCCGCCACGAGAACATCCTGGGCTTCATCGCCGCCGACAACAAAGGTAACGTCCAACCCCAGGAACCCCAGTTTTGACAGCACGGCCGTCTGAGGAAGCGGGATGGATGTGTTTTTGTGTTGTGCGTGTTTAGCTTGTTATGGGTAGAAGGGATAGAAAGCATGTCTCTAAAAGCAAATTCCCTTTGCCCTCCGCCTAGATAACGGCACATGGACGCAGCTGTGGCTGGTGTCAGACTACCATGAGCACGGCTCTCTGTTTGACTACCTGAACCGCTACTCGGTCACCATCGAGGGCATGATCAAGCTGGCTCTATCCGCAGCCAGCGGCCTGGCACACCTGCACATGGAGATCCTCGGCACGCAGGGTGAGAGCTGTGTGTGTGTGTGTGTGTGTGTGTGTGTGTGTGTGTGTGTGTGTGTGTGTGTGTGTGTGTGTGTGTGTGTGTGTGTGTGTGTGTGTGTGTGTGTGTGTGTGTGTGTGTGTGTGTGTGTGTGTGTGTGTGTGTGTGTGGTGTACGCACGTGTATGCAGTACGTGCATAAGCACATGTTAACTGGATGAGATAGCGAGTCCATATGTTTGCCCAAGGTGTGTTTGTCTTCTGTGCTGTCTCTTTCTCTCTCTCTATTCTCTCTCTCCCTCCCTCTCTCTCCGATCATTTTCCCCACTCCCCTGTCCCTTGCCCCCAGCTCTATAACAGTGAATCTAGGCCATGCGGCCCAGCTGGTAGGAGACTATCAGCTATCCCAGTCAGCAGCCAGGCAGCTGGGTGATTGATCTGACCGGGATGAGTTACACACCACGATCACTGAAGCTCCTCTGTTGAGTGTAGTGACTCCAGGACTTTCCAGAGAAGCAAATTACTTTGCATAATGTTGGAATGGAATTGGAATGTTTTCTCTAAAAATGTTTTTCTGGCATCCCGTTCTCACTACATTTGGCATCCAGTCACACCCGACTAGGGTTCCTCACCGGGAACTGGGGTCCCGGGATTCCTGGGACAATCATCAGTCTCCTGAGTACCGGGAATGAGCAACGAGTCCCGGGGTTTTTTTAATGTTGTATTCGTTTACCTTTTTAAACTTCAAGACACTCCAAGTTACTCTTTACAGTAATGAGATTTTGCAGGAAAACAATAGCGTTATGTGAAATCGATTTTCATCAGCAGCGAAACGTAGCTAACATTATTGTTGCCTACAACTGGCATAACCTAATTTGCTAGCTAAGTTAGAACTTGCTAGCTAACATTAGATAGCCATGCTCTGCCTTACAACAGAATCTTACAACGTAGAAGCCTTATCTGGTGAGAATTCGGTATGAACGCAGAACAACGTGAATGAACAATTTATAGTTTTGCAGACAAATAATCCAATGGAAAGACAGATGAGATGAGTAGAAAACAAACATTAGTTTTGTTTAAGCAACTAATAAGGCTCTGCGTCAACATGCAAAAGCAAGCTGCTGGCTAGCAAAGTAGATACTGTAGCCATGTCAACGATTACACCGTAATATCTTTAAATTAAAAGTTGATTGTTGCTGTTGTATCCTAGTTTTTAGAATAATTTTGGTTAATACTGTTGTTAACAGTCAGTCCAGTACAGGGCATACCTACACTGTCTTGAGTGCAGTTACGGTAGAAGTGAAAGGTCAATATAATTTTATTTCTATAGCACCATTCATACAAATGGAGCGGTGTAGCATACAGTGGAGGGGTGTCGCATGGGCCAACTTACAACCTCTTGCTCTTACTGTATATTTTGGAGAAGATCCAAATCACGGGTCGGGTCCATGGGCCGCCCAAACACACTCGGACTGCCCATTCACTTTCATTCATTTTTTGGACTATGATAACGCAAAAACTACCAAACCAATTTTTATGAAACTGTGAAGGGGTGTATCATGGGCCATCTTAGAACCCTTAACATTTTGGAGCAGATCCGAATCAAGGGCCGAATCCACGAATGAAAAGAATACTTAGAACAAAGCCAGCTCCCTGTGTGGGGGTGCTAGAGACACAGGGTTTGGTCTGGGGTGAGAGTGCACTGCTCTGCCCCCCGCTGGCTGTGAACCGAGCAAGCTAAATACAGCCACCCTTTCACCTCCAGTCATTTTTACCTCTGCCTCAGTGAATCATGAGCCGCTCAAACACGGCCATTCACCTCCATTCATTTTTGGGACTAGGATTACACAAAAACTATCAGACTGCTTTTCATGAAACTCTGTGGAGGGGTGTAGCATGTGCAAATTTAGAACCATTCAATTTTGGCATGTTCAAAGCCACAAAACTCTCAGCCTCATTTTAAGTGGTGGGTGAACTGAGTTTGCTTGGGTTTACCCTCCACTACACCCCTGGCCACACCAAAAAGAGTTAGTAAAGTTCCTTAAAAGTTTTGAATGTTGTGGATTTTCATTTCTTCAGAAGTTACACCAGTCGCATGGTTGACAACAAGTTTACCGAAGCATCAAGCTGCAGGGAGCAGCTGACACACTTCCATATTTGAGTCATTCAAACATGTTTCCAACCCCAGATCCCCTTGTTGTATAGATATTGTGTTCCAGTTTCTACAGGAATCCCAGGAATTCCCGGGAGGGGGCTTCCCAATCCTAGGATTTAAAAACGGTCTGATTCTGGAATTTTGAGCAACCCTAGACCCGCTCTATTGTCCAATTGTCCACTGTCGCTGCTGTGGAGCGTCCGGTGATCGGAGATCCAGAAGAGACAGCCAGCTACCTGACTCAGACACCAGGGGTCACTGTAGAGCGGCGGACCCACGTGCCAAAATGAAACTAACTGCCAAAATTAAACTAACCACCCTCGGGCGTGGTGACCCAATATGCTGCTCTCCCGTGGGACTTGGCCATATTCAGATCGGGCAAGTCCAGGGCGCAAACCCTGGTCCCTGGTGGGCAGCTGCACCAGAACCCAATGCTTGGACTGCTACACCACCACGGACCCAATAGTCTGTGTTGTTATGTAATATAGTGTATGTAGTGCAGAGTTTTTGTTATGTAACATTGTTACATTGTTATGAATGCACAGATGATTTTCAGCAACTGTGCTGTGCTGTGCTGGCGGTCCCTAGGTAAGCCTGGCATTGCCCACCGAGACCTCAAGTCTAAGAACATCTTGGTGAAGAAGAACAGTACGTGTGCCATCGCTGACTTGGGCCTGGCCGTGCGCCACGAGTCTATCACCGACACCATCGACATCGCCCCCAACCAGCGAGTGGGCACGAAGAGGTACACACACACACACACTTAGACTGATGGGTACCTACCTCCACAACCTTAACCACCTACCAACACCTTTAGTAGACTTGAATGAATGTCCTTATCTTGACCTACTGGTGTTCCTTTTCTCCCAGGTACATGGCTCCTGAGGTTCTGGATGAGACCATCAACATGAGACACTTTGACTCCTTTAAATGTGCTGATATCTACGCTCTGGGCCTCGTCTACTGGGAGATAGCACGCCGCTGCAATGCCGGAGGTTGGTCTCTCTGCACAACTCACTCACTCAGTCACTCACCCAGTCAGTCAGTCTTGATAAAATAGTTTGTATTCGTTTCAGTTAGCGCCGATAGATGTGAATTGTTGTTCTAACGAGCTGAAATGGAGTCGACCGAGATGGTGACCTGACCTTCGACCCCTGTTCCCAGGTATCCATGAGGAGTACCAGCTGCCCTACTATGACCTGGTTCCCTCTGACCCCTCCATAGAGGAGATGAGGAAGGTGGTGTGTGACCAGAAGCTACGACCCAACGTGCCCAACTGGTGGCAGAGTTACGAGGTAAGGCAGGAAGGCGTTCAGTCATCTGAACAAGTTTGAACTGAGCCCTGTGCATGTCTGGCCCATATTTGCATATTTTAAGTTCCTTCAGCTCATTTGACTCATCTACTCATTTTATCTACTCATCTGCCTATTTCACTGAACCGTCGCTCCATGTTTCCTGCTCGGAGCTTTAGATGAAACTGTCTTGTCCTCTCCTCCCACCAGGCCCTGCGTGTGATGGGCAAGATCATGAGGGAGTGCTGGTACGCCAACGGCGCCGCCCGCCTCACCGCCCTGCGCATCAAGAAGACGCTGTCTCAGCTCAGCGTCCAGGAGGACATCAAAGTCTGATAGATAGAGAGAGAGAGAGAGAGATGAGCAATGGCCCAAAGACTTGGGGAGGGGACGGGAGGGGGAGGGTCGCGGGAGACTGTCTCTATTCTAAGTCTTATTCTAAAGAATGCACAAGTTAAAGAAAGAAAATACAGCATTGTGATAAACTAAATGAAAAGAAAAAAAAAGATCACTCCGTAAACTCTCCTGCCAGTTTTCCAAGCCACCTGAGTTGTGACCAGCCCTACCTCGCCTGCTCAGCCAAAACTACCTGTCCGGTCCTCTAGCATCCTAACAGCCTGTCCCTGTCCCTGCCCTGGCTCCATACTCTGTGTTCATACTAAAATGGCTGCACAATGCAATTACCTACTATATACTACTACTACTATTACTACTACTACTACTAATATTACTATTACTACTACTACTGCCCTCTACTATGTCCCTGGTGGGAATATACTGTATACAGCTGCTCAGTTAGTAACAGGAGATGTCATTTAATTGCATCCTTTTTTTCACACGTACCTTTGACTTGTCAAATCATACTTCTGATTGTACCTATTGCATTGATTTATATGTTGTTCTGTTGCCTTTTCCACAAGTCTGTATGTGAATGCTCCGTAGTATCTGCACACTCAACACACACAGAAGTCGGGTTTTGAATATATCACTACCTTGTCTTGGTTGTTAGTCCTGCTGAATGATGGTTTGAAGCTGAACAGTAGGTTGACCGTTCCTCTGCTCCCTACTGCTGCAGCCATCACTGTTCTTATTTATTTATCCCTTCTCCCGTCACCACAATCACTTCCAAGGCAGAAACTGACCCAGACTAGACAGGCCTAGCTTTGCTGGGCCGTCCCTCTTCAGATCCTTCTGTACTGTGGTCTCCAAGTGTGTATTGAAACACTGAATGGCCTAATCATTGTAAATTGCCAGGTATAAATTGCTGTCCTGTCAGACAGCGTTATGCGTGGGGTGCAGCAGCACATGGGTTCACCCGGGCACCACGCTGCGCCGGTCAATGCACCAGCACCTGTAGCCTACCACCTATGGAAGATGAGTGGCCCATTCATCCTTGTGATTAATATATGAATAATTAACTTATCTCAGGGGGATTCTCCCTATGATATCCTCAGGGGGATTCGGAAGCTGGTGGACAAAGTTAGGGAGCCGTGTCGGTATCAAGTAAGTTTTGCCGCGTGCTCCATTCTCCCCCAGTCGGTAGACGATGCTACCACCAAACAACATGGTTAGGGCCACAAACAGGCTTAATCTTCAAATGAACTCATGTATGGTATTGACTCAGTGGCGTGCAGATCTATGGACTGTATAGTAGCCAACAGACTTCTGAATCTTATTTTGGTTCTGTCACACGTCCATGTCGTTTTCCCCTCAGGGTTCATTGTCCCTGGCCAAGTTTAACCACTGTAGAACTACTTTAGAAGGCCAGACCATGTACATAATTCCTGGAATTTATTTTTCTTTGTTATTTAAATCATGTTTTAGAATTCTGGACGTTGTGGTTGAACCTTTTATACTAGTTGTAGATTGTGAGAACATGGGAATGATTTATTTGTGCTCGATTGTACACTACTAAACCAATGGATTGTCTGACCTCCAAAGCAACACTACTGTATTTGTTACTCCTGAGTCAATAAGAGCATATACTGAACCCTCCTGTGGTCTCATGAATGTGGAAGAGTATTCTAGTTTGATTCAATATTTCACTCCATATTCTGTAATTGTGCTCTCTACTCAACCCAAAACCTCCTTGATATGCAAATTGTAAATAGTTTGTATCATGTAAGCTGATGTTTCTCTGATGTCAAATATTACTGGTTGTTTACTCCAGATTATTTTTTAATTTGGTTTTGTCATCAGGAAACATTAGGTTTGGATTTATTTGTCTCTTTTTTTGTTAGAATTTAGAATTATTTTATGAGCATAATCTGAAAAGGTACTGCTGACTGTTCCTCTGCATATTCTCAAAGCGTGCCACTTGGCTGAGTTCCCTATGGAAGGCCTTGTCAGCAATACTCGGCCCACAGCACCAGAACCAAACTGTTCTCAACACTGAAAGTGAATCTTCAAGTCACAACCCTGACACCAGAGGAGATGAGTGAATTACTTTGCATTTGAATCACAGCTCCTGGAAGTGGGTGATACTGGGAGATTTTAAGTAACTGGCAGTGGCAGGGTCAAAACTACTCCTGAACCTCTGGCATGCGCGCTATTCAGTGTGTGTAACTCAAGGTTGAACTTGATTGTGAAAAGAAAAAATATTACTGATACTTATCAGTGCTATCTCACAGATGTGTGTGCCCTGTATTTATTTTATTTTATTCAAATTGTTAGTCTTTTTCATGTTTTTGATTTCATGTCCATGCACTGTATTTTGTAGTCTTTGGGAGATGTCCTTAAATCCTAGATTCCTGAAATTGATATAGCTTGTGTTTTTGACTGTGAGTGGAGACCAGGGCCTGGGTGTATACTGTTTTTTGAGTGGATTGTGGAATGATGATTTTATGCACATACTGGTGGTAAGGCCAGAGGTTTTTCACCTGGCAATTTGTATTGCACTACTGTTTGTTTTCGATAACGCACTGTCAATGAGAATACCCAGGTCTCTATACAGGCATGTGGACTAAAAAGCAATTTATTCCAAGTAAAAACCATTTCAGGACTAGTTTCCAATCATGTAAATAGGAAATATTACATAGAGTAATAAATACATGTTTTCCTATGTCGTCTGTTTCTTTAATCAACACACACAGGGAGCCATGTCCCTGTCAACCCCTGTAAAATGCTGTTATTTACTGAATGATGAGTCATATTCATATAGGGCTAGTCTGACAGAGTATTACATCACTTTCTGTTCTTCAATAACCTGTTCGACCTACACAAAACGTCATAACTTAGGCCCCTTGAGTGCTCAAAAAAAAAGACAACTGCATAAGAGAAACAATATTTATTGCTCATGCATTAAATTAAAATGTATTTCACGAGTGGTAGTAGAAAAACTGTGCTTTTACACTCATATACATCTTATCCACTTCATGACCAAAGAGTAGAAGTTGAAAAGGAAAATTGAAAATGAGACGAATGTCCAATGAAGTCCCTTTTATACACTGTGGTATCACTGTGTGGCCTCGGAGCATGTACAAAAGTGCTGATAGATATCTAATATTCTGATAGAGATCTATGTTCTGATAGTTAATGGAGATCTAATGTTCTGATAGTTAATACAGATATAATATTCTGATACTTAACAGAGATCTAATGTTCTGATGCAGCATGGTGACAATGTACAGACACTGCAAAAGGGGAATGTCCAATATCCCAAGTTTCAGCGACAAACCATGAAATTAAAAATAACAGCACACTTGCATTTAATACATCCAAACAGGTGAGAGAACTGGGTAGGTTTCAAGAACATGAAAATCTTATCACAGCAGAGGAAAACATTTTAATCCATTGAATTTTTCTCCACTGGACGTTTTGAAATTAGCACCTTGGTCAAATTAGTCTTGAAACATTTTTCATGAGGGATTTTGCAATGCTATGCAAGACCCAACACATTCATTCCTACTTATGGTGTTTAAAGGTGCAATAGTCAAGGTGTTGATGTATAGAAATATAGAAATAGTAGGCCTACATCCAGAGCTTTTAGAAAGGTGCGGAATAAAAGTATTGCTTTTACCCTCAAAAATTTATTTGATGGGTCCAAAATGAATGTTTTGTTTACATCTGAGATGTGAGGTTTGGTTTGGTTCCCACCTCTAATAAGGCTTGTGAGCCAATAGTATTACAACAGTATGTTGGGAGGTGGGAGCGATCAGGAGTCCTAATACTATTGGCTCACAAGCCTTATTAAACGTATAAGGTTATTTACGATCATATACAACGGCCGATATCAAAGTTTCATCAAACGGTGCACTTTCAAGATATAGCCTGTCGCCGCTAACACACTCAATGAGTATGCATAGGCGCACAAAATCCCTAAAAACACCATAAACTTTTTCAAAGACAGGAAACTCACCAAGTGGTCAGTGGTGTCCGTTGATGTTCTGACAAAAAAATCACCACAAAGTCTGCTTCCGATCGGTAAAAGCAATACTTTTTTCCGATCTAGCTTGTCTTTCGTCTGGATGTGGGTGTAAAGACAAACACGCTAACATAAACCTTGCAACCAGTGATCCAACTTGCTTGTCAAAATAAAATAAAACATTGATAATGAGGATGTATACATAATGTCAAAGAGTAAATCAGGGATGACTTACATATTGCGTGGTGGTGCATTAAAATAAAGAATAATTTTAACTCTAAAATGATCAACTCCCAAAAGCAGTCCCATCTCCGACATTTGAGGCTTCATCTCATAGCTGCTAAAGGTGGCTTCAGGTTGCGTTCCCAGCTGGCTACACTGCAATCAGGCGGCACAGCCTGAGAAATGTTTATGTCAGTAACCACATCAATATGATATAGTAATCTAGGACACTGCACAGGGCACTGCACAATAGCGGAGCTGGAACGCAACCAAAATCTTTCTAGTTGCACTATGACAGAAGTTGTACTAGGATTGGCTAGTTGTGCACCAAGACTCACTCCAGCCCTGAAGGACGATGACAACCAAGTAACTAAACGCTGGTTGATGAAGGAAGGCCGTCACAGGAAGTGACCCCACAGGTCTACTGACTAAACACACTACAGAGTAGTGAGAATGAATCTGTCTGACAGGTGAATCCTCATTCTCTTTATATAAAAACATCTGATTCATGTGAAGCTCCAGCACCATAGCAGCCCCGGGAGCCAGACGGGCTGGGCTGACTGGAGGACACCGCGGTTCCACCTCTGCTCCCGTCTCTTGTTGGGGTCTTTTTGGCTTGGTTCACAGACTTTCTGTATATCCCTTGGTTGTTACTGTACATTATGTGTCCATATTGCTGCATTGAGAAAAGTCATGGACTTCACATTGTTGCAGAGAGGGAGTGAAAGAGAGACCCGTGTGCAAATGGATGAGAGCTGTACATGAGGGGGACGATATGAGCATGTTCATATCCATGTCCTCACGTGTTACTCCTCTTTCCCTCTCTCCCCTGGCTTCCTGTGTCCTGTACTTCTAATTATCGCTGGAGGAGTTTTCCCTTCGCCAATCCGTCATGCACTTCCTAATGGAAAGAATAATGACCACGTAAGTTCACCTTTAAATCATTCAAGTCACTCGAATGGTCGTGGCTCTGCTGCTAAGCGAAGCAGGGAGTTGTGCTCACCCTCGTCTCCGTCCGTGAGCACCAGAGCCTGAAGAATGTCCGAGAGGGAGACGATGCCTTTCACCACCTCCAGCTCGTCCACCACCACCAGCCTGTGCACCTGACGACAAACCAGCATGTTTCGTTGACCACAGGTTACCATGTCCACAGCACACGTGGTTGTATCAGTGATTTTTCTCTTGTACTGAGAGGATGGGTACTGTGCCACAGCCTAAAGCATACATGTTTTATGCTTTGAGTAAAGTTTGCTAATCATGTTTCAATATTGGGTTTTGGACATTAATAATAAGTTCTGTCTCTCTCACCTCTGCCTCCACCAGTCTGTTGATGATGGCCTCCAGGGTGTCGTGTCGGTTGCAGGTGAGCACTCCCTCAAAGTACTGGGAGCGGTGCTGCAAGGCTTTGGTCACGGTCACGTCCAGGTTGTTATACGTCTTCTCTGCTGCCAGGTTCTGAGCAGACACAGACACACAAACTGGGGGCGTAAAGTGTCTCACAAACATTCTCAACCAGCAAAAGCAAGACTTCTGTTGATCGCTGTATATTTTGCTGTCCACTGCAGCACAGCTGTCCAATACTTACAATGACGTCAAATTTGGAGTAGATGTCCACCACTCGACCTGTGCGTGGGAGAGAGTAAATAAATGAGTAGACGGTAACAAACAAGGGACCAACAGGTGTGTTGACTGGACGTACGCTTCGATCGTCCCCTCTTCTCTGCCTCGCTTACCGTTGTCATCCACTACAGGCAGAGCTGAAACTCTCTGCTCCACAAAGATGCCCAGTGCCGTGTAGAGAGGCGTGTCGGGGCGCACCGAGGCAATCTTCTGGAATGTTCCAATGCCCAGATCCTCCAGGGTTTTACCTAAGAAAGCCGGTTTTGGCATCTCCGATATCTGAGAACAGTAACACACACCGACCATGCGCCTTTATCAAGTGGCCTGGCAACTTGGCAATGAACCACAGTGGGTTACCTTGATAAACTTCGGTATAGGTTTCATTGGCTAGGCCTGAAAGATCTTGCACTGCCCTCATCTTACCCTCTTTACTGTTGACAATGAGATGCTGCAGGAACAGTAGGTGACAACATGGGATGAAAGAATCAGCAAGAGGCAGAATGAGAGAGTAGACTCACAAAGAGCTTGAGGAACTTGAGGATCCTTTTGTGTGTGAGAATGTAGAGGGTGTTCCCTGTGAGGGGGTCGATCACAGGCAGCCTGTGGATCTTGTTCTTCAGCAGAGACGACACAGCGTCATACAGACTAGGGGGGCAAAAGCAAGGTGTGTCACCATACTGTCAATGTGGTCTATTAAATCATGAATAAGACATGAGACATGTGACTCCTTCAGCCCTGCTAGCCAGGTCAAGCAGTCAAGGGCCAATCATTTCATATACACTATGTAATTGGTTTATTTCACAGTATACAGTATGGAATTTAAATTTCACAAATACCCTTTTGCAGTTTAACATGAGTTAAAGTGAATTGCTGTGCACTTGTGGGATACATCAAAAGTTAACCAAATAAACAATACAATCAAATATATTTAAAAGCATTTAGTGTTTTCTAAGGAAAATCAATCCTGAGATAATGCAGCACATTTGATATTTGTGTGCTGTCACTGTATCTAGTGAGTCCATGTTCTATATTTAACAAGTTCCAAATGATGTTTTTTTCCTTCTCATCTACGACACCAGACAAACTTGCAAGTAGTTGTGTTGATTGATACAAGTTACTTGGACCCAGAGTCCTGTGACAACATTACAGTATCAGACTACTGGACTCACCTGGCATTGGGAGATATGCTGACGAGGGGCTTGAAGGAGTCTTGAAGGTACAACTCTGTTACAGAAAAAAGACACCACTAGCAGTTGTAGTTACCCCTCTAGTGTGCTAGTCAGTGGATGATCAGTCACATATTATTACCCAGTAAATGAATGGCCTTACCTCTCCATGTCTCGATCTTGTGTTCTTCCAGCTCGTATATCTGGACCTGAAACATTAGCAAAGTTTAAAATGCTGACCCACAGAGCAAAGACAGAGGGGGCTGAGTCAGGGGTACAGTGAGCTGAGAGAGGCATGAAGGTCAGCTGTTCACTACGTGGAGGGACAGCTGTGCGTGGTCATCATTGCTCTTGCCCATTACTCCTTCCACCTCTGGTTCAAAGTGATATGTAGTGAGCCACCAGCAGAAGTAAGCTATACACAGGTGGAAGATGGTGAAGGAGAGCAGCAGCACAGCGGTCTTACCAAAGGTGACTTGTAGTAGCGATGGAGAATGTTGATGAAGTCTGTGATGGTCAGCATACCTGTAAGTAAAGAGCAGCAGGCATTAGTACTTCAGTACAAACCAACAGTGACCTTGATACTGTATATTTAAAATCAAGCCAAAGGCAAAAGACTCTTACCAACAAAACATTGCTTCTTACTGTCCCAGAGAGGGGCTGCTCTTACTCCATTTGACACCAGCGCAAAGAATGCCTTCTTTACCTGTGAAGTAAACCGAAATTCACAAAAATACATTAGATCTACATTTATGCCTGAATGAATTTAAAACAACTAGGTTTGAAATTCAAAAGAACCATGACTCTGTCTTCTTGCCTGAAGTGATGTATCAAAAACCACCAGCTTGGAGCTAGTTGGGACCAGGTCATAACACCGATGGGACTTCATAAACCGGGTGTACACATTGCGTTCCGGGTCTAACAATGAACAATGAAGAGGAGAGTGTGGAGTTAATAGTCATAGATATTTATTAACGAGATAACTTACTCAGTTTGACTTGTGTTAAATTTCCATAGGCTACATTCTGTATTTTATATTCTGTATATTAACCTATATGAATGACGGAGAAGAAATATTATATTTACCCTCAATGAGTGTCTCTTTTTTACTTTCCAAATCTTCAAGACTCAGAGCTGCTGGAATCTGAAGCGAGAAGGTCATACTCGGCATGATTCAAGTTGCCAAAGAACACTTGTGTTTGTCCTGCACAGTGGCTTTATAAATAGCAGCACTTGTTTTTTCACTTTCTAAATTGTATTATCATTAGCTGTCTAGACAGACGCCAGGCTTTCTCAGTAATATGCCTAATGGTTTACACATGGCAATAAGTCACATATTTGAGCCTTGATTGAGGAAATGGTTCGCATATTTTCGATGTTAATAATTTAAAACACAGGGAGCACGAATTACACGTTGCATGAATTATACGTGACTGATATCCCCAAGTCAGAGCGCTGCGAACCTGGCTGGTGTTGAACAAGGACAGCTTTGATTGACTAACTCCGCCAAGTCCCCGTTGCTAGCATGCTTAAGTCATGTAGCATAGGTAGATACATACGTAATACTGATAGCTAGCTAGGTCTCTTCGTCTTCGAGAATTAAAGGTCAGCACTAACTAGTAGCTACACCCTTGGCTTAACGGTAATTAGCAGAATTAACCAGCAAGAACGCTGTCAACAGAGTTAACGAGAGCTAAACGGTGCTGCTGACCAGTTAGCTATCCCTACCCAACAACCGGCTAGCTAGCTAAATAAATAATTGTGTATAGCTAACGGTAGCTAGCTATATACGCTAGCTAACTATATTAAGCTAGCTAGCTAAGGTTAACTTGGCCAACACAGAGTTCTAACTAGCTAGCAAGCTAGTTTGCCAGTCGTGCAATAAAATGATAGCTAGCTAACGTTAGCTGGTCACGTTAGCTCCGAGGAAATGTTAATCTAACTTGTTTGATAACTTGCTAGATAACGTTATCTAACGCGCTGATGTAACGTTACTTAAGACCGATCCTTTGAACACAAGAAGGCTTAGCGAAACGACTTACACACTCCATATTCCATTCACTGTTTTGTCATTCACTTGGTAAATCCACAAGATAGACCAGAGCGTGCTAGACTAACTAGCCAACTAGATTGATAGCCTTCCACGGCCGCAACGGACTTGTTTCCTGAAAATATAGCTAGCAGGCTGGCTGGCTGGCTGGCTAACTTAACTAGCTTGACTTCCGTGTGCACAGTACATGCACTGTTTAGTAGCTAACTAACCAAACACTTCTTCGACTTGAAACTACACTGCTGCGATGAGTTCCGATGGTTCCGATCCCACAAACCCCTCCTCTTCCCGAGCTGCCGCTTCTCTTCCGCATGGATGTCAAATCACTTGGATGCGCATACGGAACGTGGTCTGGTCCAGACGTCAATCGAATCTAATCATTTCACATGCATTAGGCCTGTCTCTTTCGCAGTTGCGCCGGTCTGGAGGGGAAGCGCCTAGGATGACGCATCGAGATCATGGATGTATTAATAGAACTGGATACAGCCACTCCATTCACTGAGCGCTATCACAAATGAAGCCCTATTGAACCGCGCCATCTTGGCAAATTTGTAGTCATTTGACTATTTCCGGTGACTTTTGTACTTGCGCAGTTGTGCTTTTCTGGCTTTCCGGTGACTTTTGTACTTGCGCAGTTGTGCTTTTCTGGCCTACGCGGGTCCACGAACAAGTTCACGAAATGTAGACGCACGTTCCCGGCTCTCCCCGCTTTGATTTAGCAATGAAAACCAGCTTGCATATCAACCTGTTTTTGTCAAATATATCCATTGGAGACATTATTTTTTTATCCAGGCATCTTAGTTTTAACAGGTTAATCATAGCTGAACATGTTTTGTTTGCTAGTAGAAGGTATTCATTCCGTTCGCGATAACGTTATTGCAGCCAGGCTAATTTCCTCCAGGGAGCCGGTGACAGGCGAGTTGAAAAGCTTCACTCCCCGCCAGCAGGAGCTTGGCTGTCGCATCTCGGATAACCCGCTGAGTTTGTGGCTACTATTTCACACTCGCCCTTGATCAATCCCAATACCGATCCATGGTAATAATGAATCAATCGTATATATATATAAACATATATATAAACTCGGCCCCACCTTGTGAACCTTAGTAATGCCGAAGATTTGACCCCGTGTAAAAGGCTTGCTCAATAAATTGTTGATTCGACCGCATTTTTCTCCTGAAGTACTTTTTTACTCAAAGTTGTGCATTTGAAATATACGACATTTCGAAGGCAAAATTAATTTCATTGCATTGACTGTACTTTTAATGTATATGACAACAATAAACTAAACTAAACTTGTATATCCTCATTTTGATAAGGCAAGTTTATAGCACATTTCAATAACGAGGCAATTCAAAGTGCTTATATGTATAAAAGACATCAAGATAGTGTATAGCAACATATGGTTATATAAAAAGACATACATTTAAGAGTTAAATAGAAATTATTTTTCTATCATCAAAAACCACACAATAATGTTTCTTAAGAGAATGAACCTTTATTGCACAAATGAGACTAGTAAAATCTAGCGTTTCATACAATAGAACATCAGTATTTTCTATGAAATGTGTGGTTTGTGGTCATAACTAAGGGCAAATCAGCTCTTTGATCAGGCGACAGTCGAGCGTTTCCCATCATGCCCTGGGTCTTGCAGCAGAGCCAGGCGGCTGCAGTTGCTCTCCACTGACTGCAGCCGCCTGGCTCTGGGGACCGGGCCACCTTGATCTCGTGAGATTATCGTTACCGGCATGACGTCAGAGCAAGTCGGATGCACTCGGGTCCACCACATAGATGTAGAACTGGATAGGGTCACTCCATTCACTGACTGCTCAAAGAAGTGAAGCCCTATTGAACCATGCCATCTTTGGAAAAAAAAACGCGTCACTGATACCTTTGACATGCGCAGTCAAAGGTATCAATGACGCGTTCTTGTAGTCCACGAACAGATGGCTCTCCCCGCTCTGAGTTAGCGATGAAAAGCGGCTTGTTTATTAGTCTACTTTCGTCAAATATACCCGTTGGAAAACCTTTTTTTTTTATTCAGGCATCTTAGTTTTAACAGTATAATTGTGACTGAACATGTTTTGTTTGCTAGTAGGTGGTATTCATTCTGTTTCGAGCTCGGCGGGTTAGCCGCGAACCAGGTCCCCTGGAGCTATTTCGCCTGGCTGCCCATCGCGTTGTTGTGAACAGAATGAATACCACCTACTAGCAAACAAAACATGTTCAGTCACAATTATACTGTTATGGTGCGTTCGTTTATAACTGGGAGGTGGCAAATTGCGACTTGCTACTAGGAATGATTAAATAAAACGCTGCATGAACTCGCACTTCCTTGTCGCAAATTCGGATATGTTTCTCAGCCCCCAGTTGCTCGAATGCACTAGATATAACTAGGTAACTGTGATATAATGGTATATAGCTCGAATGCACACAGGTCGGAGGTAGGTATTTTGCCACTTGCGACTTGCCACCTCCGACCACAAACGAACGCACCATTAAAACTAAGATGCCTGGATAAAAAAATATGTTTGGAAATACATCGGACTGAATGCAGCTGACGGCTAACTATGGCTCATTTCACCTCCATGTATTTCCAAAGCGAAAACAACGGCAGTGAAAAACAATCAGAGTCTGGTAATGATGAGTTTGTAACTCCGATAGTGTATTCAGCCTGTTATTTTGACTATTTCGGTTCTTGAAGTGGTGTTTTTTTACAGCGAACCTTTGACATTGAAGTCAATGGGCACGCATCCGCACCCCAGACTGACCAATATGGCTGCCAGGTGAATAAGGCGAATAGGCTTCACTTTAGATTTCGAGGGCTGCGTTCCGAATCGCATACTTCTACTTCTTACTACCAGTACCTACTACAGCTGCCCTTAGAAAGTACGTACTTTGCAAGGAGTAGACATCCAAATGGGACATACTACTCTGTCATGACATTGCGCCCTGAAATCTGACGACATCCGTCGCAGTCCATAAAGCGACATTCGCCCACAGCTGTCCGCAGAGACGCGCAAGATTCGAAATGGTTGGCGCAGTAAATCCCTTGCAGATGCACGAGAACGCCATTCGTCGAGCTCGCCAGAGACGCCAATACCGTCGGGGGACAAGAGCTCCCCTGTTGTTCCTTTGTAATATATGTAGTTTGAACTGAATTGTACATTTTAACCTGATCAAGGTATTTATCCACGTCAGTAAAATTACATAATGCATTTCAGTCATTGTCATTCTATGTCCTGTCTGCATGTGAAGCAGCCTCACATTTAACTTAGTAACCTTAGTGTAAACATTCTTGCCAATTCTGTTGTGTAACTTAGTTGACTGAACCTACATTTTACAAACTTTGATATGTGACAGTATATAATCAGATCATTGCAGTCGTAATGTAGTGTCCTTGTATCTCAAACTGGAAATAAACCATTCATGCAATTAAGTTAATGCACCCATCCTGCAGCTCTACTTTGATGGCGTGTCCAACCTCCGCCCTGACAAGAGCATCCATAGCAGCACTCACAGGTGCCCTTACCCTGGAGGCTGAACATGGCTGGGAAAAAGAGCTGAAAGTCCTCATGTTCCTGTACTGGCTTGCCCATGCAGCCTCCTACAGGGTAGTCTCCAGGGCTTTCGGCATCCCCAAGACTACAGTCCACAGGACCATACACAAGGTCAGCTGGGCAGTGGTTGGGCTCCTGAAGAGGATCGTCCGCTTCCCTCAACCAGACCACATTGAGGAAGTGGGTGCTGGCTTTGCCCGGCTAGCGGGCTCTCCAGCATTTCGCGTGGCAGTCGGTGCCATCGACGGCTGCCACATACGAATCAAGCCCCCTGCAGAGGATGCAAACTGCTATTTCAACAGGAAGCTGTTCGCCTCCATCCAGCTCCAGGCTATCTGTGACCATCGTGGCAGGTTCATAGATGTGTTCTGTGGTTTCCCTGGGTCTGTCCACGATGCCCGTGTGCTGAAGAACAGTCCTGTCTATTCCCAGCAGCTCTACCCACCAGAGGGAAGATGCATCCTGGGTGATGGTGGCTACCCCTGCCTGACTGCCCCCATCCGTCTGATGACGCCCTACCGTGAGCCTGTCCAGAACGCTGTGCAGGCCAGGTACAACAAGAAGCTGTCCAGAGCCAGGGGCATCATAGAGCGCTCTTTTGGAATGATGAAGACCCGTTGGCGTTCCATCTTCTTCAAGTCCCTAGAAGTGAGCCACACTTTTGCACCTGTTGTCGTCACCTGCTGCACCATCCTTCACAACCTCTGCCTAGACAACGGCGACATTCTGAAGCCTGAGGAAGATGATGATGAGGCAGGAGAGAATGGCGATGGCCCAGAACCTGGAAACAGGGATGTGGAAGCAGGTGAAGGTGTCAGAGATCTCCTGGCTGCAGCAGTTTCTGCACCACTTGACTGTGTTCCAGCTCTCCAAGAACACGATTACACGATCCAACATTAGGATACACAGCATCACACCTCATTGTTTCTTCACCAAAACCAAGCTTGATGCCTGTTAATTTGTTCTTCATTTTGTATTGTCACCCTCATTTTCCCAAGCTACCATTATGCATTATGTTTTGTTTAACACGTGTATAAATCCAATGATCAATCATGACTTGTGTATTGTGTACTGTGTAATCCACACATCACTTTGTCCCAGTTTCACCTGTAACTTTGAAGGAAAAGGTGTGGATGCTTTGAAAGACCATTTCAAGTCCAGTGGAGGCCAAGCTACCCCTGTCAGTCAACAATTATTCAACACTCAGGATACAGTATATTTGACTGATTGAGCTCTAAGAAAGCACAGGTTAGTTGGTCGAAACATTTAATGAGGCATTTTAAGCAAACAAATGAAGCTAATTAAATTAAACATGCTGCAACACAAGACAAACAAAACAAACAAAGCTAAATTATTATTTCTTGGCGAGTGCCTCCAGCAGTGCCAAAAAGCGGTCCTCCCGCCTCTCCTCTCGACCGAGACTCATCCTCTCTCCTCCTGGCCTCCTCGTCTCTTCTCTCCTCCCTTGTAAGTTGTATTAGTCAGGTGCACATCATACAGGTATAATATGCACTGGAATGCAATTGCTAGCTCCCAAATGTGCATAGTACAGTAAAAAATAGAAGTAATTAAGTAAAAGACACTAAAAATTGAAAATAGAGTAAAAATACAGCACAATCTTGTTATACTGAGGGAGACTGGAGTAGTCCACACCATCTTGTATTTGTCATACCTTATTCTGGCTGCCTCCTCTCTCCTCCTGGCCTCCTCTTCTCTTCTCTCCTTCCTCCTCCCTAGCCCTGGCCACCTCCTCTCTCCTCCTGGCCTCCTCTTCTCTTCTCTCCTCTCTCCTCCTGCTCTCCTGGTACCTCTCTTCCTCCCTAGCCCTGGCTGCCTCCTCTCTCCCCCTGGCCTCCTCATACCTTTGCCCCTCTAGTGCCTGCTGTCTTGCCTCTCTCTTCTCCATCTCTCTAAGGTACCCCAGTACCTGGCTACTGGACTGACCTCCCTCCCTCCTTCTCTTTCGCAGTTGTATAGCAGGACACTCGTCCTCCACAGGAATGGGATCAGACACAGAGGGAGTTGAGACTTCAACAGCCTCCTGGCTTGCTGATGAAATTAGCAATGGTGGGGTGATGGATGGCTTACTGCCCAATGCAGCATCCATCACCCCATACCATTTCCAAAAGGCTGCTGTTGACTCCCCTCCCTCTGTGCTGACCCCTGTTTTAGGACACTTCAAATCCTGCAAATTAGATGACAGGATTAGTTAATGACACTAAAGCATAGTAAATGGCTAATCGAAGGCATACACATTACACTGGTGACTGACTTTGTATTTTTGTTTGAGGTTCTCCCATTTCTTTTTAATGGTGGCTGGTGTCACCTTCCCCTCCAAGCCATGCTCGACCACAAACATCCTAAGGGGACAAGGAACATGCCCAGCAATGACAAATGCTCCTTTCATCACATTTCGTAAAATAGGGTCAAGTGTTACTCACTCAAACCCCTTTATCGCTGCATTTCTCTTCCCAGTGAACAGCTCCTCCTTCTCCATCCTCCACTGAATGAGTTGCTCAGTATGTTCATCTGTCCCTAACAAATTAATGTTTTCCAGTGAGACAAAGCAGTTGACTGACTAGTACTTCAACTACCTAGTTAACGTTAGCTAACTGACGTCCTGGATAGGCTCGTGCATTATCAGCAAACTATTTTCTGGTGAGCTGAATTGGTATGTCGTACGTTCTATTAATACATCCATGGTCGTACCTTACATAGCTAGCTATACTGACTTGGCTTGCACTGTCCCTAACAAATTAATGTTTTCCAGTGAGACAAAGCAGTTGACTGACTAGTACTTCAACTACCTAGTTAACGTTAGCTAACTGACGTCCTGGATAGGCTCGTGCATTATCAGCAAACTATTTTCTGGTGAGCTGAATTGGTATGTCGTACGTTCTATTAATACATCCATGGTCGTACCTTACATAGCTAGCTTTACTGACTTGGCTTGCATTCTGCTTTTTGGCAAATTTGACAGAAGAGTGAGAGGTAACGTTGTTAACTTCAGTGCACAACATAGCTAGCTAGCTAACTAGCTGGCTAGTTGATGTTACAGAAGTAAGTTACGCTAGTAGCTACCACTATAGATACCACTAGGCCACTGGCTGAGGTTATAGGTTTACATTTGCGCTCATTTATCTACTTAGCTTCGTGCAGCAATAGTATCTTTTAATGTTTCAATTATACACACAACACGAGTCGCTACAAATATGTAGTAACGTTACTGTACTTACACTTGAATGCGCTGCCGCTGCCGCTTGCGTCCGCCATCATTGCACATCCGCAGGATTCATAATAAAGCCTCCAGCGCAACTCGCACGTGATGTAATTTCCGCTGCGCACAGGATTGTGGGTCAGAATAGGCAGAAAAGCCTGCTGGCTTGCATACTGCAAAATACGACCGGATGTAGTAGGACATCCTGGTATTTTTGCCATACTGCATGAGGCATACTATGTATTGGGACATACTAAATTCTGTTTTGGCATACTATATAGTAGGGTAGTATGCGATTCGGAACGCAGCCCTGGGGGCCTGGGTCCACCTCGGACAGAAAACTAACCGGCATGCACTGTGCGCTGACCACCGCTGATCGATTCTGCGCAGCACTGGCTTATCTCGAACGCACCTTCTTCCGGTTTGGACTGGAAGAACAACAGTTGTTGTATCTATAAGACGCTGCAGTGGCTTCAAATTTGTGACATTATGTATCCGGCACACTTCTTCCATGACTTCTTGAAATATTTCTTCAGGTATGTCCATGTTTTCTTCCATCGATGTAAATAAAGCAAGCGGAAGTAGGAGGCGGGCTCTACAGGCTCGAGCCGAAAGAAGGGGCGGGCTTAAGGCAGTAAAGTAAATAGACATCGGAGTAGACTGGTGACGCGAGGCTAATGCATTACAAGTAATATAGGCTACGCGTGATAAGATAAGGAAGGGTAGAATAGAGCAGTGCCTATAAAATGTATTCACCACCTCAAACCTTTTCACATTTTATCACATGGATAAATTTAGGTTTTTATTGTCACTGATAAATACAAAGTACTAAATAATGTCAGTGAAAGATATATCGACTTAATTGTTCAATTAATTACAATGAAATAACAATTAAGACGCCTCCTTCCCTCCACTAGTCTGGGGGTCCACCTTGGGCAAGTGGTAGTACCCCCTAGCCCCCCTACCTGGGGTTACAGGTAACATCCCCATGATGATAAAACAACCAAAAGGAAGAGAGACCCGGCCCGGAGGAAGCCCGGGGCCCTCGTCTGGAGCCAGGCCCAGACGGAGGGCCCGCATGCGAGCGCCTGGTGGCCGGGCTTACCACGGAGCCCGGCCGGGCCCAGCCCGAATAAGCAACGTGGAAGCACCATCTCCTCCTCCATCGTCCCGTGGACCCACCACCCGCGGGAGGAATTGTCGGGGTCGGGTGCGCTGCCAACTAGGTGGCGGTGAAGGCGGGGGACACCGACGGACCGGACCCGGGCGGCAAAGGCTGGCTCTGGGGACATGGAACGTGACCTCGCTGGGGGGGAAGGAGCCGGAGCTTGTGAGGGAGGTGGAGCGATACCAATTACACCTGGTGGGGCTAACCTCCACGCACAGCACCGGCGCCGGAACCAAACTCCTGGATAGGGGTTGGACCCTGTTCTTCTCCGGAGTTGCTCACGGTATGAGGCGTAAGGCAGGTGTGGCTATACTAGCTAGCCCCCAGCTGAGCGCCTCTGTGCTGGAGTTCACCCCAGTGGACGAGAGGGTCGCCTCCCTGCGCCTTAGGACTGTGGGGGGGGGACTCTGACTGTGGTTTGTGCTTATGCACCGAACAGCAGTTCAGAGTACTCAGCCTTCCTGCAGACCCTGAGTGGAGTCCTTTTGGGGGCTCCTGCAGGGGACTCCAGTGTCCTACTGGGGGACTTCAATGCACACGTAGGCAATGATGGAGAAACTTGGAGGGGCGTGATTGGGAGGCATGGCCACCACGATCTGAACCCGAGTGGTGTTTTGTTGTTGGACTTCTGTGCTAGTCACGGTTTGTCCATAACAAACACCATGTTCGAACACAAGGATGCCCACAAGTACACCTGGCATCAGAACACCTTAGGCCGAAGGTCGATGATCGATTTCGTTATCGTATCATCTGATCTGAGGCCATGCGTTTTGGACACTCGGGTAAAGAGAGGGGCAGAGCTGTCCACTGATCACCATCTGGTGGTGAGCTGGTTTCGATGGCGGGGGAAACTTCTGGACAGACCTGGAAAACCCAAGCGTGTAGTGAGGGTGAACTGGGAACGTCTGGAGGAAGAGCCTGTCCGGAGAGATTTCAATTGCCACCTCCGGCGGAGCTTCTCAGGCATCCCTGTGGAGGTTGGGGACATCGAGCATGAGTGGTCGGTGTTCAAAGCCTCCATTGCTGAAGCTGCGGCTGGGAGCTGTGGCCTGAGGGCCATAGGTACCTCAAGGGGCGGTAACCCTCGGACACCGTGGTGGACAGCGGTGGTGAGGGAAGCCGTCCGACTGAAGAAGGAGGCCTTCCGGGTTATGTTAGCCCGGGAGACCCCAGAAACAGTTGCAGGGTATCGACTGGCCCGGAGGGCTGCGGCTTCGGCCGTGACCAAGGCAAAGCAGCGGGTGTGGGAGGAGTTCGGAGAAACCATGGAGAAGGACTTTCGGTCGGCACCAAAGTGTTTCTGGAAGACCATCAGACACCTCAGGAAGGGAAAGCGGGGGACCATCCAAGCTGTATACAGCAAGGAGGGGACACTGCTGACCTCAACTGAGGAGGTTGTTGAGCGTTGGAAGGAGCACTTTGAGGAACTCTTGAACCCGACTAATCCACCCTCTACGATCGAGGCAGAGCCGGAAGATGATGGGGGGTCGTCAATGTCCTTGGAGGAGGTCACTGAGGTAGTCAACCAACTCCACAGTGGCAGAGCCCCAGGGACTGATGAGATCCGTCCAGAAATGCTGAAGGCGCTGGGTGTAGAGGGGCTGTCTTGGTTGACACGCCTCTTTAACATTGCGTGGAATTCTGGGTCAGTGCCGAAGTAGTGGCAGACTGGGGTGGTGGTCCCAATATTCAAAAAAGGGGACCAGAGGGTGTGTGCGAATTATAGAGGCATCACATTACTCAGCCTCCCAGGGAAAGTTTACTCCAAGGTGCTGGAAAGGAGGGTCCGGCCGATAGTCGAACCTCAGATCGAAGAGGAACAATGCGGATTTCGTCCTGGTCGTGGAACTACCGACCAGCTCTTCACTCTCGCAAGGATCTTGGAGGGGGCTTGGGAGTTTGCCCAACCTGTCTACATGTGTTTTGTGGACTTGGAGAAGGCTTACGACCGGGTCCCCCGAGAGGTCTTGTGGAGGGTTATGCGGGAGTATGGGGTGAGGGGGTCCCTACTTAGGGCCATCCAATCCCTGTACACCCAGAGCGAGAGCTGTGTCCGGGTCCTCGGCAGTAAGTCGTCTGCCTTTCCGGTGGGTGTTGGCCTCCGCCAGGGCTGCGCTTTGTCACCAATCCTGTTTGTGATTTTCATGGACAGGATATCGAGGCGTAGCCGGGGGGAGGTGGGTTTGCAGTTCGGTGAGCTGGGGATCACGTCACTGCTTTTTGCAGATGATGTGGTCCTGATGGCATCAACTGCCTGCGACCTCCAGCACTCTCTGGATAGGTTCGCAACTGAGTGTGAAGCGGCTGGGATGAGAATAAGCACTTCTAAATCTGAGGCCATGGTTCTCAGCAGGAAACCGGTGGCCTGTCCGCTCCGAGTAGGAAATGAGTCCTTACCCCAAGTGAAGGAGTTCAAGTATCTGGGGGTCTTGTTCACGAGTGAGGGAACCATGGAGAGGGAGTTTGGCCGGAGAATCGGAGCAGCTGGTGCGGTTCTGCAGTCGCTATACCGCACTGTTGTGACGAAAAGAGAGCTGAGCCAAAAGGCAAAGCTCTCGATCTACCGGTCTATCTTCGTCCCCACCCTCACCTATGGTCATGAAGGATGGGTCATGACCGAAAGAACGAGATCACGGATACAAGCGGCCGAAATGAGTTTTCTCCGGAGGGTGGCTGGGGTCTCCCTGAGAGATCGGGTGAGAAGTTCAGTCATCCGGGAGAGACTCGGAGTAGAGCCGCTGCTCCTTTGCGTCGAAAGGAGCCAGTTGAGGTGGTTCGGGCATCTAGTGAGGATGCCTCCTGGGCGCCTCCCTAGGGAGGTGTTCCAGGCGTGTCCGGCTGGGAGGAGGCCGCGGGGTAGACCCAGGACTAGGTGGCGGGACTACATCTCCGCACTGGCCTGTGAGCGGCTAAAGATTCCCCAGGCAGAGCTGGTTGATGCTGCTAGGGAAAGGGATGTCTGGGGCCCCCTGCTGGAGCTGCTGCCTCCGCGACCCGACCCTGGATAAGCGGATGAAGATGATGATGATGAGATGATGAAATAACAATTTATTAATTGATTGAGTTCTAGCATGCCTCTATACCCCTCCGTTGACCACGAGATCAGATTGAGCGGAGTGAGCGCTTTTTCATATGCAAATTGAAACCCATTTACCCAGTACTGTGCCTTAATTGCTGTAATCTGATGTATAGTATTGTGTTTTAATTAATTAACCTGTTGTTAATGTTTTTACCATATTTGTTTGTACTGATTTTAATTTGGACCACAGGAAGACTAGTCTGTCGCTTGTGCGTCGACTAATGGGGATAAAGGTGCTATGCTAGTTGGCTAGCCTCCACACTCAATGCCACTGTGACAAATGTAATTGTCCTCTTTCCCTGACTAAACATGATAGCGTTAGTGCCCATGTTATCTCCACGGTTGCATGTTCTATTTCACTATAGGGACTATACTAGCCCAGACTCTAATGGGATTTTCCGCCTACGGCGGATCGCCAAGGAATTTGCAAAGATCAAAGAATTTGCAACGCAAGGGGGTGATGCGGCCATAGCCCCCTTATATAGCCGCGCAGGATCACCCCCTCTTTCCTCCCTCGGCCTTTGCAAGGTTGGGTGAGTTTCATGTTGACCGTGCGGTATACTCTGTTACGGTGAAGCTAATTGTGCTCCTCCCGTAGAGTGCCGCGGTGTCTTGTGTTGTCTGTTAGACTTCTTACAGGTTACTTTTGTGACGTGCCTCGGTTGTAGAGTCTACCTCGGAAAGAGCTTGAGCTTACCTTGAAGGGACTCTTCTCAACTGTTGGTTGCGTGAGCTAGCTACGTTACTCGCGCCGTTTTTGGTTATAGTGAATCGCCTCGACATTCCCTGGAATAACTTGTAGGGATTCTCTCCCAATTATTGTCCGGTCGTAGGGAACCGCCTCGATATATTCCCTTGGAATATTTTGTAGGGGTTCTCTCCCAATTACTGTGCCTGGTCGTAGGGAACCACCTGGGAATTCCTTGTGAGTTTTCTCTCGAGAATATCCTTGTATGGATTCTCTGCCCGGCATGACGGCGCGAACTATTAAGCTGCTGCTAATTAGTTCACTGGCTAGTCTCGCATCAGGCATATAGTTGTTGTGTCTTGTCTGTCACCGTTGCCCCATGCTACTAGCGCTGTACGGGTTAGCTCTTGCTAATTCAGTCTGTCGCTAGCTGGCCTTAGCCAGTGGGAGAAGGCGCCTATCCCAGCTATTTTTAGCTTAAGGTCCTAGCCCCGGAATGCGGCCGTTAGTCTAACCTGTAGTATCTGTACAGGCTGGTTGTTTGGTTCCCGTGGGGCGTGGCTACTGAGTGTAACCTGTATCGCCCACGAAGGCCTGAATTGTAGTCCGCCATACGTGTAGCGGCTTTCCAGTGCTTGGTACGAGCTAGCTGGCTTCACAGCTCAGCTGGCTGCCTTGCAGGCGCCATGGCGTACACGTGCGCTCAGTGTGGCTTGACCTTGACATCGGTCGATGGTCATCCTGACTGCATGGTCTGCCTTGGACTGGATCACGCCAAACTAGCAGTGGAGACACCTGGGTCTTGCATGGCATGTGAAATCTTCGGTGAATGTATGTGCAGTGCTCATTTGGCTAAGATGCTTGAACTTGACAGCTCTCAGGGGAGGAAACGCTCAGCTCCTCCCACTTTGACCTTGACTTCAGGTCCGCCTGTTAAGTCATTGAAACGAAGTTTGGACCAAGCAGCCCCTGCTCCACGAACTTCACTTGGACAGGGGACCTCCCATCGCACCGACTCGCAGTCTGGCCTTTCCCAGTCTGGTTGCCGTTTGGATTGAGCCCAGACCAGCGACCCCAACTACCCAGAGAGACATTGTGGTGACTTAAGCTCCCCTTCACTGATGATGATTGCATCTCACTGCTTGCGGGCTCTGAACTACAGGAAGATGAGGAGGGAGAGGTTGTGGACGATGCCTCCACGTCTGGCTCTGCCATCCGAGACTCTGAGGTGGAGGACGACGTGTCCCCCCGTTTCAGACAACCTGCACACTTTATTGGTTAGAGTGATGTGTACTTTAGGGGTATCAGCTGACCTTGCTCAGACTGAGATTCCCCTGTCACCGCGCTTTAGTCTCAGACATGGTCTAAGGCCAGCACTGGTAAGTTTGCTGTGTCCGGTCCGTGCAGGAAATGGGTCCATATGGTAGATGCTGCCAAGTTGGGATTTAGCCAATACCCTCCCATGGACCCCATAATAGCGGCCATGGTCCTCCCTGACAGAGAAATGATTGGCAAGGTGCCTCGACTCCCCTCGGGCCCATCCCGGATGGCAAACGAGTGCTTTGGGAGACACTTACTCCTCGACTACGGTGGCAGCCCGTCTGCTTAACTCGCTGTTCATCCTTCAGTCCTACCAGGCCGATCTGCTCAGTCGAGGTTCTCCTGAGGACGGGTCGGACCTTGGGAGTGAGCTATCCGAAGTCTCTAATCTGACGCTTCTCCTGCTGCAGGACTTGGCACGTGCCCAAGGCAAGACCATGGCAGCTGTGCTCTCTTCTCGCAGGTTGCTCTGGCTTGCGAGGACTAAGATTCCTCCCCAAGCGCAGAAGCCTTTTCTGGAGCTCCCAGTCACCCCAGGCCACGTCTTCGGACCCGATGTGGGAGCCATTTTGGAGCAGACCTCGCAGCTGCGCAGAGATCGTGAGGTGTTACAATCCTTTATGCCTGAACCACGTCACCCTCCTCCCGTTGGGCGCGGTCGGCCACGAGCACAGCTCTCTCACACTCCTCAGCTCTTCGCGGCCATGAGAGGCTGCCTTGGGCCACCTCTTTGTGCACCTCCTCATGCGCCCGCTGTAGCACAGCAGTCCTTTCAGAACCCTTCCCGGCGGCCACCTAACCGTGGACACAGGAGTGGAAGGGACAAGGGGTCCCGCCCCGCTGCTCCGGCAGCAAAGCACCCCTCATGACGGGTTTGTTCCCGACACCGGACGCTTCTCCCATGCCCAAATGGGAGGAGCTTGTAGAGTCGCCCTGGGTTCTGCACACAGTCCTAAGAGGGTACAGACTCCAATTCCGGTGTCGGCCTCCCCCCTTTCGAGGGGTGCTCCAGACCACTACCGCCGACCCTTTGAAGAGGGTCGCGCTGCGGTCAGAAATATCCGCTCTGCTAGACAAAGGGGCCATCAGGCTACTCGGGAGATCAGAACAGCACTGGGTTTTACGCCACATATTTTCTGGTCCCGAAGAAAGAAGGCAGTCTATGGCCTATTATGGACCTGAGAGACCTGAACTCCTTCTTAAAGCCTCTCCCCTTCAAGATGTTGACTCCACCATGGATCTTGCGGGCTATCAGCCCGTGACAGTGGTTCACCACTATCGACTTGAAGGACGCATACTTTCATGTTCCGATACACCCCGAACACAGGAGGTTTCTGCGCTTCTCGTTCGACTGAGCTGCATACGAGTATGTCCTACCCTTTGGTCTCTCGCTGGCTCCGAGGACTTTCACAAAGTGCATGGATGCGGTCTTGGCCTCGCTCGCCTCTCGCGGGATGGTGGTCCTCAACTACACCGAGCAGCTTCTGAGACACATAGCAGGGCTGGGTCTCACACTCAATGTATGGAAGAGCAATCTCATTCCCACTCAGAAGGGGATCTTCGTGGGCATGTGCATAGACTCCGTGCTAATGAGGGCCTCCCTGACTCAGCAGCGAGTTCTATCCATCCTCAATCACCTCAAACTATTCAGGCTGAGCCAGACAGTGACAGTACTTCAGTGCCAGAGGCTTCTCGGCCTTCTGGCCGCAGCCTCGTCACTGACCCCACTGGGTCTCCTGCGTCTATGACCCTTTCAGAGGTGGTTCAACAGCCAGTGTGTGCACCCAAGAGAGAACAGACATTGTCGCCTGCTTGTATCCAGGGAGTGCATCTCGGCACTGTCGCCATTGAGTTCCCCCTCCTTCCTAATGGAAGGGGTGAGGCTAGGCTGGGCCCACCGAAGGGAACTGGTTCAGACCGACACCTCCCTGACGAGATGGGGTGGGGTACTGAAGGGCAGGCACCTGGCTCTACAGTCCTTCCTCCCGCTCCTACGGAACAAACACGTTCTAGTCGAGTCGGACAACACCACAGTGGTGGCCTACATCAATCATCAAGGGGGTCTGAGCTCTCAAAGACTACATCTGATGACTCACAAGCTCCTGATGTGGTCATGGAGGAACTTAGCATCCCTGCGTGCTGTTCACCTCCCCGGAGTGATGAACACAGCGGCGGACATGCTACCCAGGGGCGGACCGCCACAGAGGGAATGGAGACTCCACCCCAGGACGGTGCGTCAGCTGTGGAACAGGTTTGGGCCAGCGCAGGTGGACCTGTTTGCATCTTCAGACAACACGCACTGCCCCCTGTGGTTCTCGATGTCAGACCCCCTGGGTCCGTTGGGTCTGGATGCCCTGTCGCATGACTGGCCGGATCTGATGCTGTACGCCTTTCTCCCCGTCCCTCTGATTCCAGAGACTCTGGACAGGGTATGAGCGGTGGGCCACCAGCTATTCTTGATAGCCCCGAAGTGGCCCAGGCGTCATTGGTACGGGTCAGTACTGTCTCTCCTAACGGGTACGCCATGGTGCCTACCTCTGACAGAGGACCTGTTGACTCAGTGCGGGGAACACAGTGGCACCCGTGCCCCTCCCACCTGCAACTGTGGGCCTGGCCGCTGAGCGGCGCAAATGGGCAGGCATGAGCTTTCACCTTGACATGCTGGACGCTCTTCAGAAGGCCAGAGCTCCATCCATCACTTTGTGCTATGACAAACGGTGGCAGACCTTTTGCTACTGGTGTGGCGAGAGAGCCATTTCACCAGAGTCTTGTGACGTCAGAGTGGTGCTCGACTTCCGGAGATGTCTGTTTGATAAAGGGCGTGCAGCCTCTACACTTAAGGTGTATGCAGCAGCGATTTCCGCTTGCCATAATGAGGGACCTGAGGGCCCTATCGGCAGCAACAAGTACCTCACTCGGTACCTCTGGGGGATATGGCGTATGCGTCCCCCGAGAGCTCCTTCGGTTCCACAGTGGGACTTGGAGCTAGTACTAGATGCCTTGTCCAAGCCACCGTTTGAGCCTTTGGTGTCGGTCAGCCTTAAACACCTCTCACTTAAGACGGCGTTTTTGCTTGCAGTAGCGAGAGAGAGTTGGTGAGCTACATGCATTATCCATCAGCAGTGACTGTTTTCGGATGAGCCACGGCAGATCGAGTGTGACTCTGCGACCCAACCCCTCATTCTTGCCTAAGGTGCTACCTCCTGGCTACATTAACGAAGGTATGGTGCTGGCGGCCCTTGCCCCTTCCTTTGAGGTTGGAGGTGTTGAGGGGCATGTTTTGTGTCCGGTAAGAGCTCTGGACACTTATGTCAGCCGAACCCTGTCTGCGGCGCACAGATTAGCTGTTTGTGTGTTATGCTAAAGGTGTGAAGGGGAAACCCCTCTCTAAGCAGAGGCTGTCGCACTGGATTGTCGAGGCTATTTCCAGTGCTTATGTCCTTGCAGGTCGCCAACCGCCCTACACAGTGGCACACTCTACTAGGGTGTGGCAACTTCCTGGAAGCTACTGAGGGGAGTATCCCTGCCTGAGGTCTGCTCTGCGGCCAGTTGGACTTCTCCCGGGACTTTTGCCAGGTTCCACTGACTCAATGTGGCCACCCCTCGCAGGGTCTGTTCGGCGGTGCTTGCAACAACCTCTGCTCCTTAGCAGTTGGATTGAGCTAGCAGATCGCAGTGGTGATCGCGCTTGACCTCTGCACAGCAGTGGGTCGATGCTAGCGGACCATGGGTGTTTGTGCGTTGAGACCATATGATTTATCTTTTCAGGCCGTAAGACTGTCTCTGGGGCGTCTTGCCCCATTCCAGCTGTGAGTCCGAGGTTCTGTTGGCTCTGCCCCTTTTTTGGCTCAAGTCCGGCTCTGGAGCCTGCTCTAACCTGGTCATTGAGACTGTTGTTTTTTGTTTGACTATACCTTCTTTCCGTCCGTAAGTCTGGCTCTGGGACGGTGCTCCTATCCCAGCTATAAGTCCGCGTGTTTGTTTCCATTCCGGCTGTTAAGCCCGGCTCTAGTGCGGTGCACTGACCGGCTGTAAGACCGTGGTATAGTTTGGCTTGTGCCTCTATTGTGGCTGTAAGTCTGGCTCTGAGACGGCTGCCGTGAGACCGAGGGCTGACGCCTTCCTTTGTTCCGACAGTAAGACTGTTGCTGTTCCAGCAGTAAGACCGGTTTGTTACGTCCCTATTCCGATTCAGTAATATGTCTGTCTCTACTCCGGCGGTTAGCCTGGTGTCAGGGTACCCGGTGGAGAAGGCACTTCTTTCCCCCTTGCTGCTCTCAAATCTGACTCTAGGGTGGTGACCCTACTCCGGCTTTGAGGCTGACCCTGTTCCTAACAGTATGGCTGTGGTCACGGTTTGGTGCCCGTTGACCGCGGTGGGTCTGGTGTGCTGACTCTGTAGTCTCTGTTACCCCTGATGTGGTCAGCGCGGCTGGCTCGTTCAACTGTGTGGTTCTTGGAGACTGCGGGAACTGACGTACCCTGATATTGTCATCCCATTAGAGTCTGGGCTGGTATAGTCCCTATAGTGAAATAGAATGAAGGTTACTGTCGTAACCACGGTTCTATGAACTAAGGGACTATACTAGCCCTTCCTTGACAGTTTCCTTGTGGCCTCGGGAACTGTTTTGAGGAAGTGGGGGTGATCCTGCGCGGCTATATAAGGGGGATATAGCCACATCACCCCCTCGCATTGCAAATTCTTTGAAATTCATAATCTTTGCGATCCGCCCATAGGCGGAAGATATCCCATTAGAGTCTGGGCTAGTATAGTCCCTTAGTACATAGAACCGTGGTTACGACAGTAATCTTCGTTGTTACCTCTAGCTACATTCGCTAGCTACTGTAGACGCCACCAGGCTATATGACACAATTCGACTACAAACAATAAAAGCTAGATTCTGTAGGCCGAGGGGAATCCAATGATGTCCACTTCTTAACATTTGATCATTTTTAATGACCGCTCGATGAACTAGAAGTCTACCAATTTCATTCCACTAACGCTTGTCTAATATGAGACGAGCATCCGGGTTGAGGCAAAAGGGGAGTTTGGCTAAGTGACACAGACACGGGTTGTGCCTAAGTGTAAAAATCTTACTCCAAGCTTTTGGTCAAACTTGGCAGCCCTGCTGAGATGTCTGAGGTTTGGTTCCCACTTCTCTAACAAGGGTTGTGAGCCAGTTGTAGGCTATTACAACGTGGGTACCATGTGGTAGCCTATCCTATCTCTGTGTCGGGAGCGATCAGGAATCGTAATAGCCTACTATTGGCTTACAAGCATTACAAGCATTTAGCTGACGCCTTTATCCAAAGCGACTTACAATAATTGCATTTAACGTAGGAAATGCCAATGCCAAAGCCAGAACTCACAAACGCATCTCCTTTCTAAAACAAGTGACTAAGAGCATAATGTAGCGCTGAAGGAAAAGTGCAAGAATAGCAATCTAAAAATACAATAGTTAGAATCATGGTTGTAGCCTACTTATTGAAGAGATGAGTTTTGAGCCTGCAGCGAAAGATGGGCAGCACCTCTGCTGTGCTGACGTCAGTGGGCAGTTAATTCCACCACTGCGGGGTCAGGACAGAGAACTTTGGAGAAGAGCCGTGACCGCGACGTGGCAACCAGTCGCCCTAGGGCGAGATTACTTTTCGCAACCCAGTTTAGCAAGAACTCTATTGAGTTTAGAGTTAAGGTTATGATTAGGGTGAGGGTCAGGGTTAGGTTTAAGGTTAGGGGTTAGGGTCTTCCTGACTCAACGGATGTAGGTTTTGGCAATAAACCTTGTCATTCATTGTCACACTGACCAATCAGTGGCGAGACTGGCGACGCAAATTAATCTGATTCGGGCCGAGAGATTCTCTCGGCATCAATCAGATTCTATCCAGACTATTTTGCAAGAGCACCTTCGCTGCGTCCGGGGCTGGCTCTGCCCAAGACGACTGTGATTGGTTTAAAGAAATACTGCGTCGTCGTCCCCTATTGCAGAATGGTGATATGTCCAGCCAGACCTGTCTCCGGCGCTGGCACAGCGTAAACGAAGTGTGGATATCTGGCTATGCGAGACTAGGGTCTCCCTTAAAGGAGCAGTAAAGGGAAAATCATGTTTAGCCCTGTTTTAAGGTTACTTGTGATCATATACAATGGTTCAGATCAAAAAGTTGACAAAACTAGCACTTTTGAGAAAGTTGATAATTGCTCTACCACCGTTTAGGTCATACAATGGATGTGGGTGGGCACGGTGAAAAATCATTCAAAAACATGTTAAACTCTCGATTTCAAAGACAAGAAGCTCACGGTGGGGGTAATTGGTGTCCGTTGGTGTTCTGACATCAAAAGTATGTCCCAAAGTATGAATCCTGTAGGGTTTTATTGATAATTTTATGAAATCCATTGACTTGTATTGACACGAGCGTTGTAGATGGGTAGATCAATCCGCAGAGGGAATTCAGGAAGCGGAACTACTTACGGTAGCCTATATTGTTCAAGCGGAAGTTTACACACGTATGTGCTGCGACTAAATAGTTATATGCTGAATATTTTAAAAAGCCTTTCCAGATGAACTAGAATCTTACTTTATGGTGAATTATATGTCAGAATGCCAACTAACACCTTGGTGAGTTTCTTGTCTTTGAAATTGAGAGTTTAAGATGTTTTTTGAATGATTTTTCACGGTCCCCACCCACATCAATTGTATGACCAAAACGGTGGTAGAGCAATTATCAGACTTTCTCAAAAGTGCTAGTTTTGTCAACTTTTTGATCTGAACCATTGTATATGATCATTGGTCCATACATAGTTAAAGCCCAGGTAGTCATGATTAAAATAGTGCATAGGCCTACATGGTGGCTGGGTCAATATCATAGGATATATGTCCATAGACTTTTAGGAATATACGAAAATACTGAACATCATGTACATGGGATATGGGATACCACAGATACAGCCATGATTGTGCCAGCGTGTAAGCTTCCTTAGCCTGGGGCTAAGTAGGTTCTAAGAACACATTTAGCCCTGGGCTAAGTACAGTGTGAAAAGCCCTATAGCGTCCTTCTTTGATCCACAGCCAACATAAACCACACATTAAAGGATTAAATGATTATTTTATATATACAAAACTGTTTACAGCAAGATTTCTGAATTAACATTGACCAACATGGGGATATTGGTGTTCAGGTGCACAACACCACCTGGTTTTCCCCATGGAGTCAAGTCAACAAGAGGAGAAAAAACAACAACCTAGAGAGCACCTTGAGTCTTGTAGGGAAGCAGGTGGAGGAAGGGGGGGGGGAGGTTGAAGATGGGTAAGGCACAAGACACAGCATCACCAGCTTCTCCTCCACAATCATTAATTACCCATTAATCAACAGCTCAAAGAAGCGCTCATTCCCTCTAAAAAATAAAAGTAAAAGTCTAAGTAACAAATAATGGATACTACGGGGTGGAACAGTTCAATATAAATGAGAGTAAATGTCTATTTAAAAAAAACCTTAGGCTTCTTAACATTCCTTTGTTGGTAAGGCTAACCAGGCCAAGCAAAACAGGTCATGGTGGTGGTTACCATGTGTCTGAAGGGGTTCATTGTGACTTAATTGTTTTGAAATGGCTTTCTCAAGCCTGACTCAATCATGGAATCAAGATCATCAGTATGAGAGTAACCCCCATGACCCATTTTATAGTCCACAGTTTTAAGGAATTTCAGTGAATGCAAAAACTGCAACTCCATAATTTTCGTAATTAGTATAGTGTACTTGTGCAGATATTCTATTCAATATATTGAACAAACAAACTTGTATCATTTCAGGATATAACCAACAACACTATCAAACCTGTGTCTAGGATCCTAGCTCCTGGGATCAAAAGGCCACAACTTGTAAATATAACTGATCCCTTCCAATCTTCTCTAATCTAAATTTAATTCATAGAGGGCTGTCCACTGAATAATTTCATCTTAATTTCTACAGTCAGATGACAGGTAAATGGTAGAGAAGGGAGCAGTGACCAAAAGCTTCTTGGAAAAACATCAAAATGTATCTGAAAATACAAATTTTTTTTCTTTCTCTAGCATAAAGACATGATACATAGTTCAAGGGTGAAGAGTACCTGAAGTTGAAAATGAGTGACAGAATGTGAAGATCAGTGCTAGAGTCCGCTACACACACCTCTAGTGTGTGAGAAACTAGTTCTAACACTTACTAACCAAGACACTGACCCGTTGTGAATTAAAGTATACACTTTGCAATGCCACAAATACAGCAATGTGAACTGTGGCTCTCAAGGCCAATAGATTAGCTGAAATATACAGACGACCTTATAAAAAAAAGTCAGGCATATTGTGTCATTGTGCATCAAGGCTTGGTCAACCCTTACTGTGCTTATATGAAGCTAGATCACAGTTAGGGACATTAGCCAGTCAATGCTCCAACTTCAGATACTGCTAGTTGATTGCTATCATGAGTTACACAATATAATGGATCCATTTTACTTGAATAAATTGGGGCTTGTACATTTGGCATTCTCACATTTGGTTTATGTCGGCCAAATATACAGATGTAGGTGAAGGCCAACAGTGATGCCTAATGTGCTATGTGAGTATGTGGTCCGGTTAAGCAGCCGCCTAAGCTATTGGCTAGAATAGCTACCATAGTAAATCATTACTGAATTACATTGGAGGAGCAAACTGCCACTGTGGCTTCCTGTTGCTGGGGAGGTCATGATTGGCAGGCTGGTGATGTTGTGTCTCCTGTCTTCAACAAATGAGCTTACTGCTGTCCTAGTGAGACACTCTTACATCACGAAACACTTCTTCTCCTCTGAGGGGGCATTCCCGTCTGCTTTCTCCATCTCTAGAATGATCCGCTTGAATAACTCTACGGCAGTCTGTGATGGAGATGGTCAAAGAGGATGGAAGGAGGGTAAATGTTACAAATTACAGGACTCAGAATGCAGACGTTTTGATTATCAGCTTTGTCTGCCTTTATTACCTCATTCTCCTTGGCAGAGGACTCCATGAACGCAGCTCCCCAAGAGTCAGCCAGCTTCTTCCCCTCCTCTGGCTTGATCACCCTGAAGAAAAGTAGAAAAGTAGCTAAGTAGAATTCAATAACATACTCCTCTATCTGAATCTGAGTAGAATTCAATAACATACTCCCCTTTATCACTGAACACACATTCAAATCAAATTGAAATGTCTTCACCATCAGTTTATAATGAAATGGCCACACAACTACACAGAATTGTCAATCAGTTTACCTTTCCATATGGAGGTCTTTTTTGTTTCCAACAAGAACAGTTGGCACTCTAAAAAAGAAAACAATCTGATTGAAATGTATTGCTATTAAAATAAATAAATAAAAATAAACAATCACAGTATTGTATGTATGTATGTATACACTGTTGTCAAATTTTCAGATTCTTCAGTCAGTACAGTCTTACTGTATTTTTCCAACCATATCTAGCAGCTTGTCATGAAGAACTTGAACAACTTCAAAACTGCAAAATGTAAGATACATAGAAACAGAGAGAAACACATGAACTGACTGCTCAGACATGTTTCAGACATCTGGACAAGAATGACTGCCTGTATGTTTATCCTGTGAGTTCTCACCTTTTCATGGAAGTTACAGAGTAGACCAGGACATAACCATGAATATCCATTGAATGGGACTGAGGGAAAATGGAGTACTCGTCCTGTGCAGAGACAGCAGATAAAACAGTGGTCAGGGTCTTGTTGAGTTTGTATACATACATTCAAGGGTGTAGTGGAGGGTAAACCCAAGTAAACTCAGTTTACCCACCTCTTGAAAATGAGACAGTAGATGAGTTTACTCACCTATTTTCGGATAAACTATATTAATCAATGAGGAGAAACAAGGTCTGCACTCAAATAAAGAAGACTCCCGCACACTGTCCTCTTCACTTGCAGAAAAACATTTAATCAACGTTTCGGTCCTAGACCATCTTCAGGTTTTGAAGACATAGTGCGGGAGGGAGTCTTTTCTTTATTTCAGTCAGCCTGCATGGTTTCTCCGACGCAACTGCCCGTACAGATGTGCAAAATGTTTGTTCTTATAAACTGCACTCGACAGTTTACCCACCTCTGTATTTAATACAGCTCTGCATATAGAATATTGTACACTGCTGTTTTTCAATAATAATAATAATAATAATAATAATAATAATAATAATAATGGGGGGACTTTTTATTGACCACACAGTGACACATACAGTAGTACAGACATACAGTAGTACACACATACAGTAGTACACACGTCAGCGGCAAACACAGCGAACAACGCACACATGCTTTCTTCAGGTGTGGCTTGTGCAATTTGTCCATTTTCCAATCCAAGCTGTCCTCCAGGGGCAGCCAGGAGCAGTGGGCAGCCTTGTCAGTGGCGCCCGGGGTCCAGGTGCTCAGTCCAAGTTCTGGTCAGGGACAGGACTGAAGAGCATCTGTTCTTCTGCATGTTTTTCGTATTGGGTTCTTGAGAACATGACAACTCCGCACAGAAGAGAGAGCCTTCTTGCTGTGAGGCGACAGTGCTAAGTATTGCACCACGTGAGCAATTTGGGGTTCAGTGTCTTTCTCAAGGACACTTTGGCACACTGTCGGGAGCTAGAATCGAACCAGTGACTTTCCGATCCCCAGTCGGCCAGTCTACCTCCCGAGCTACGTGCCACCCTCTAAGCTATGGCATATATAATATGAATAATTATCTTGTTTGAAGAATATTTCCATCATAATGTAGAGGGTGTCCCCATGCAATTCTTATACTAAAGCTTTTAGGCCAGTTTTCCTGTGAGTTGTTAAAGTGAAACCTACCTGTCCAGCTGTGTCCACCAGTTGAAGGTTGAAGTCTTGACCATTGACAGACACCATTTTGTTGAACGCTGAAAGGAAGTGGAGAATAAAACTAATATACACATACTAACATTGCATTATTGTTATTAATATTACAAAATATCAGGTAACAGGTCAATCTTCTCTCACGTATCCACGCATGCAGTGGTGCTGAGGGTGACGAGTCAAAGACAAAAAAGAGGGAAACTCACTGTTTTCGATGGTGGGATCATAAGAATCTACGAACTGTCCTTCCACGAATTGGATTGTAAGAGAAGACTTTCCTGTATGAACAAGAGAAAGTGCGACTATCTTTATCTGTATTTTTAATCAGGAGGCTAGCTAACGTAACATTAGATAACGGCGTAACTACATAGTTGGCTTAGGGTGGCTGTCGAAATAATCAACATGCTGACTTACAGTGAGAGATTTCAGGCGACAACAAGGATTGATCAACAACTTGCTGACTGTTTTCGAGCCAACATTAGTCAAGGCATCAAAGTGATAGGCGGCTAGCGAGCTAGCTAACGTTACTGTCACAAACATAAACAAAGAACGCTAGCTAGCTTGTTAGCTAGCAAGCTAACTAGCAGCATAGCTAGATGTCTCACTTACCTACGGACCTGTACCCTATCACAGCAATCTTCCTGTATTTTGGTTGAGGCATTGTAGTGAAAAATAACTTAAATATATTTTAATGTTTCGTTTGCTATCTAGTTTTAATATCGAAACAAAAACTTTATCGCCACATATGTATCACGTCACGTGACAACAACAAACTTTTCAGGACCGCTCGAGCGCACACCACTGGGCCTCAAGTTGCAACTTCTGAACTGGATACAAGCACGTAGGAAAAGTACTTCGACTGCTAATTATTATCAAACTGTTTTCGATATAATCAACTATATCTACGTTTCGCTTGAATTGTAAAAGTATCTGTTTTGTTTTAACTTAAAACGGGAAAGAAAAAAGGCTTATTCATAGCAGTTGCGCTTCGCTAGTCACACTGTCGAAAACTAGACATTGGGAAAGCACACCGTCGTAAAACTACATAGGTACGTCACAGTCTGACATGAAGGTGCCCTAGCCTACTTTGTACAGTAGAGGTCACTCTCACCCCAATAGCACCTGCCGGAGCGCTGACGATATTCTTTTGATATTGAAAATACATTAGCTTCGTGAGTAGAGCAAAAATATTCATCAATCACATTATTAATGGATAATTATCATTAAATAATTACAGTGTTCCTGCACTTAGTGTTTTCCTTATCGGTTACTCAGACAGAAACATGTGCGTCATAAGAAAGAGACAAAAGTGTTTTATTACAGTACAAAATACAGCTTAAAACATCTTATTCACAGTTTGAAACCAAGTACACTTACATATACTGATAGTGTGTACAGGTTTGAAATTACAATAGGCCTACATTTTGTCCTTCCTATTATTCAGGAGAATGTGTGGAGTGACCCAGAATAAAACCCAACCATTGGAACTCAGCATTGCCTATGCTATAACAGACAATGTTCAGGAGAATGCTGAGAAGAACTTTGGAGACATTGGAGAATATCTTCCTGCACACCTCTCTTAAACAATGACCCATTTACCCTAGACAATTAATTGTGAATTGTATAGCTACTGGTATATGAAAAAGTTTGACATACTGTAAAAAAATAAATAAAAAAAATACAATTTTATATATATATATATATATATATATATATATATATATATATATATATATATATATACCAGATAAACACACACACGCGCACACACACACACACACACAAACACATTGTATAAGGAACATAATTGTAAACTCATCACAGTTTCACTTGGTCATTGACCAAGGTCATTTCTGTCCTCTATCTTGTATTTACTGCAATGCACAATTTTGCAGTGCTAAACAATAAAAAAAGCTGTCCCAACTGTGTATTCTTTTAACAATAGAATGTCTCCAGTACATGGAGTTCACATTCTAAAGTTATAGTTCTAGAATAGAGTAACCCATATGTACAGAAGCAGTATCATTATATAATCATATTTCTTGCGTACAGTATTTCTTTACAGTTTGGCATTTACCTCTGTCTCATTCATTAGACATCAGACTTTTGCTTTGTTTCATAACATTCCATTAGCTGCGGACAAAAGAGAAATTACATTTAGGAGATGAAAGTGTAGAATAAATAGTTTGGATAAAAATAAGGTGCAGTCAGAAACGGAAAGGGGGATGAGAGAGATGAAGACTAACCTCAAAATCAGCTGCTAAACTCAGGGATTGGAGTAAACATCATGTTTAGAGTTTGGCATAGTTCCCCAGGGATGAAAGTGTCTCTGAAGGCTTTGTTGTATACCCCAAACCTGAGGACTGCCATCTCAATGCACCATAAATAGATGTGTGCAAAGCACTTGTTCCCTTTCTGGTCCGTTTGCTTCCTTCAGCATTGTTCATTCTTTCTTGAGATTTGAACATGTCTATTTTTCACATACTCAGTAAAGGCCTGACAGGAGGAGACACATCTGATTGGTCCCCATAGTGCAGAATTGGCCAGTGTTCGTTTAGGCCATCTCTGAGGTCTAATCATGACTTCATAGAACTAGAGGAGTCTTCTCTTCTCCTCCTATTAGTTGTCACTGGTCATCCATCAGCAGGAGAGATGTCCCTGACTCTCTCCAGATATTTTTGGGGTCAAAGTTCTTTGGTAAGAACATATCATTGGCTACTTGAAGTGTCACTGAATCTTTGAGAGCCCATTGGCTAGTAGGAGCCTGAGTGGGACGGTTGAGCGGGACACAGTCAGAGGCAGTTTATGCAGACCTGGAGAGAGAAGAGGACATAGTCTAGATGTTAGTGAAGGGGTAGGTGAAAGTGTGTGTGTGTGTGTGTGTGTGCATGTGTGTGTGCGTGCGTGTGAATGACACCCACATACCGAATGCTCTGATCAGTTCCCTCTGCACAGTCCAGGTCAGAGTGTTGATCAGGCAAGCAGAGGTCAGCCCAGCAAACAGAATGTTGTACAGAAACACGATGTGGAAGTTCCCCAGCCAGTTGTAGCGACCAAAATCACCCAGCAGGTCAAACCTGGTGATCCCTGAAACATTGAGCAAAAAGGAGACAGATTAATGTATTTAAGGTCATGGGAAAAAAAAAAAAAATTATGGCTCACGGTGTTAAGTCAATGGTACCCAACACCCAGTCCCCCAACCTTACAGTGTAACTTACCCAGAGTCCTGGAGAACACAGGCAGAGCTGAGCTGAGCACCAGCAGAGACACGCAGTTCCCAATGATCTGAAGACAGTGAGAAAGTAACAGTGTGAGAATGAATTTGTGTGTGTACAGTATGTGTACAGTGTGTGCAAGTATGTGTTCACCTGTGTCAGAGTAGTGTCCTGCGTCCGAGGTCGTAGTCCAGTGAACAGCGGTAAACTGTAGAATCCCACCACCGAGGAGATCATCAGATATCTGACCTGACAGTCAAGGGGATGCTGTACGTTTTCACCAGTGACAGTATACCACTCAAAAAAAAGGCTAAAGGTCTGAGAAAGGATACAGGATGAGAATGACCTGTACTGCAGCTCCCAGTGAGCCAAACATGGAGAAGGAAGCAGCACCTAGGAGAGGGTCCTTTCAGTGGAGAAAAAGTAAGACAAAGTACATTTGGGGGCGAATTCACTAAAGCAAATTGCGCCCGTTAATTGCACCATTACATTGCGCGTCAGTTGCGCCAGCTATGTGCTCCGTTTTAAAAACCTATTCACTAAAGACATTGCGCTAATAATATCCCAGCGCAAACACGCCCATTCGGTGTTTGCGGCTGAGTGCAATTTGCTGCTGATATAGGAAATGACTATAAATACTGCGCATACAGCGCATACAACTCGTATGCATATCATTGGACGATGGCAGACAGAAAAAGAAAGATACGATTTTCAGACAGCGAACTTGAACGGACGAGGTGAACAAAAACATCAAAAACATGTCTCACAGCTTTCCGCAAAAAATATCACGGCTGCAGCAAAAAAATCACATTTGGCGTTTAATTTCCCAATCAGTCAGTGCCATTGTTGTGTGTAAACGTGGAAGACTGCAAACGGAGGTGGAATGATTTGAAAAGACGAACAAAGGAAAAATGGTCCTTTTATGGTATGCAAGATGCAGCACGCTACGATGATCTGGCATACTTTTGGGGGAGTTTATAACATTGTCCCACCAGTACGATCTAGGCATCTAAACGGCTTTTCAGGATTCCAAATGTGCACTCAATCACACCGCGCGTCCTGATGTGAGCCCAGTTGTACGCCGCCTCTCCAACGTTGGAAGGATTACGCACGGGAGTCATCATCCATGGCTGAAGATGATACCTGCCGTCACCTATGATACAAAAGCAAAATATTTTCAAGACCATTCAAATAAAAACAATATTGTGTAGGCTATGTTTTTATTTATTTATACCTATATCGGCCCCCAGCCGTTCAATGAACAGCTATAGGGAATGCGCAGTTTCGCGTATAGACTATTATACGCACAGTTTCGTGCTATGTAGGCTATTATAAATAAGTATTATTCATTGGGGGAGCTTGGACTCGCTGGGGACTGGTGGAGAGACGCATAGTCAACTGAGCCTCCCCAGACGCGACTTCATCCTCCAGTTGGCTGAAGAGCTGCGCGCTCTGGTGTCCAAACAGCTACCGCGGTGGTTAAATCAAAAAGTGACCTTCTTCTAAATATTCTCTCACGAACAACATGCCTGGCATTGCGATGCCGAATTCGCCTCGCAACAATCACTGCTGCCATGATCAGCGGAAAGGCTGGCCATGACACCCCTTGCGCTTAAATACCACCACGTCTCTGAAAACGCAATTAATTTCACTTTAACTGCGTGAGGCAATTTGCGCCGATCTTTGTGAATTGGGCAGATTTTGCAATGATGTTCATTTGCATAGAAAGGGGAACATTCTCCACCCATATTACCTAATTTAAATATCAGCTAATAACACCGGCGCAGAGAAACGCAATGACGAACGCAACGCAGTTAACACCGTATTTCACCCTTTGCGAGGGCTTTGTGAATAGCAAACATAGTTTTTGACTTATTTGCACAGGCTTTGCGTCAGGAAAAGCTGCGCAATCCTTTAGTGAATTCGCCCCTTGGTGTTTATTGTCAGTACACATTCACACCCTCGGAATGTATGTCTACTAGGCCTTTTATAGAGAGAACTGTTTTGCTTTACAGTATTACCATTGAGGAAAATGGCTGTTTTCAGAGAAATGTCTTGGTTTAACCTGATCCTGTTAGCTGTTTCTATTTATGATGTTGACCCCTGAGTGTGGCTGTCGGCCGGAGTTTCTGTAAGAAAAGTGTCTCCCTTCACATAGACAAACATCCCATATGAGATAAAGATGACATTCTATGGTTGGTACATTCTGTGGACAACAGCAATTGTTGTGGTTAGAGATAGAGACCTGGGTGCCGAACCATCAGCCGTTTATCTCGGCTACAAGGCCATAAGCTGCAGGAGAGACCAGACCAGTCTGATCGGGGAAGGGGGGGGGGGGTGGAACGCCCCCGAACCATCAGAGCTTTGCTCGAGCTCAGATGCTTTGATTTTGGAGCCAGACAGCCACAGGCAGGGAAGCTGACATTAGACTAGATGCCATCATGTTTTGTAGGCTATAAACCTCCTGTAATAAACAGCTTTTAATTGTCGCTCAAATCCCGTGTTGGAAAGATTCATTTGGAATACACCTGGAAAAGGGACACTGGACTGTGTGGTATTGGGAGAGATTGGGTGCCGTCTTTTATTGAAATCAAAACAACTCAGAGCTGAATAAGGACAATAATAAAAGACAACGAAAGTCAACACTATGGTTAGTCAGTATAGAATTCTTACCTTCATCCCTCGAGGCATGGCTGTTTCATCAAACATCAACTCCACAACATGGAAACACACAATGAGAACACACGCCACCTAAGAGAGAGCGACAGACAGACACACACACACACACACACACTGTCAATCAGTAGTTAGCACACAAAACAGTGACCTGAGTGAGAAAAATCATAATCACCTCACCGTTAGTGCCAGCAGCAACAGCATAGCGAACGGGTACCCAAGGTTACGCTGCCATGGCGATGCTCTCCTCCGCATCTCTGATGGGGGAAGTAGAACTGAAGCATTAGCGTCTGAGCATGCTGCTGTCTGTCTGGTATGGTCGGACATACTTCCTGTTTGACCTTAAGAGGGTCAGAGGGATGTGTGGATTACTGGGGCTTACCCAGACCGACTCGGCGGGCCTGGGTTGAGAGGTACTGTTTCGTCAGAGCCTCCATGTCATTGTCCACCCAACATGAGGTCCCACCTGGCCAAGATGAGAGAGAGAGGCGTAATGTTTTTATCTCATCCATTCCATCTCCTTGATCAAATAAAGTTATCCCTCCAATTTTGCACAAGTGGTGGGATATGTGACATAACATGGGTCCTTACTTCTGAGTTTCCTAGATAGAGAGGCCTCTTCCAACACAGCACAACTCATGGTCTCATCCACATCCTCCAACAGCTGCAAGAGGCCAGATCAGCCACAAAGACATGAGGACACATACTGTACTGGACATTCAAATAGCAGTACAAGGCGGGAAACAAGGGACCAGGATACCACGGGAACTCACCCGAGGTTTGACCAGTAGGCTCCCAGTGACACTGAACATGCATGACAGTCCCAGAGGTGTGCACACTGCAGGACACAACGAGAGAAAGAAAGATGCAGAAAAAATTATACTAAGACAGTACCACAAATGCCATACAGTAGGACAAACATAACTGGTACAGTAACTGTGCTTTTATACTTTGACAGTCAGACAAAATGCTGTTTACTGTACTTACACAGGAGCAATAGGACCCCAAAAAGAGAGATGCCGGAGTAGAAATAGGGCAGGTAGTACTCCCACAGATCTGAGATCAGAGAAGGAGACAGTTCAGTTGATGGAAGAATCACATTCAAAGTAAACATGTAAGTGGGAGAGGAGGACTGTATTTATTCCAGACAGGACAGGGAGGAGGCCTGGCTCACCGTACAGACTCTCCCTGGCCATGTTGTCGTCAAGAAGGGCAGATGCCACCCACACCATCCCCAGCACCAGCAGGGTGAGGAGCAGGAGGACGACCGCGGTCTCATACACGCGAGCCATCACGCCCTGCACGGGCACAATCAACTCACATTATTACTCTGGTAGAACATACACTGTACATGTCATACACAGGTTGTACACACAGAGTGTTTGGTGAGAATAGGAGAGAGGAATGGATACCTTCTTGGAGCCTGCAAAGCCCTCAGACTCAGTGAAGAAGTAGGCGAAGGGCAGGAGGAAGACGAGAGAGAGGTTGGAGAAGAGGAACACCAGGTTCCATAGTCCTGTGACAGGAGATACAACATGGTTTCACAGACAGTCAAAGTGTCTCTCTACTCACTAACTTAAAGGAATAGTAAAGAGAAAATGCATGTTTAGCCCTGTTTTAGGGTTACTTGTGATCATATACAATGATTCAGATCAAAACGTTGACAAAACTAGCATTTTCGAGAAAGTTGATAATTGCTCTACCACCGTTTTGGTCATACAATGGATGCGGATGGCCATCTTGAAAAATCATTCAAAAACATGTTAAACTCTTGAGTCTGACATGAAACTCACCTAGGTGTAAGTTGGCGTTCTGGCATATAATTCGCCATAAAGTAAGATTGTAGTTCATCTGGAAAGGTTTTTAAAAAATATTTAGCATCGAACTATTTAGTCGCAGTACATACGTGTGTAAACTTCCGCTTTAACTGATTCCGATATTGCGCAATACCTTGATCTCGCGGTAGGTGACGTCCGTGGATTCCGCTCAGCTTCCTTATTTGAAAAGCTAGCCTCAACAACAAGACAGGCTCGTGCGAAGCATTTGTTTGGGATCTCTACAATGACACGCTATTGTGCCGTTGCCAATTGTGGCAAAATCCGTTCATCTGTAACTTGTCATAGACTTCCCTACAACGATCCCGCAAGATTGAAGTTGTGGCTAGAATCTCTTTACTTGAACGTAAACACACCCGTGGATATTCTTCGGGTCTTAGATCACCGTGTGTGCGCTTTGCATTTTGAGGACAAATGTTATAAGCCTAGGTTATTCTTGAAGAAATCTCCCAAAAGGGTCTTCCTCAAACGTGATGCTGTTCCGACTTTACATAGAGGAATAACAGAAGACGAACGAGAGGAAGAACTTGAGGTAAGTTCTTATTGCTAGCTGTGTGTGTGTCTGTGTGTGTGTGTGTGTGTGTGTGTGCCCATGTGTGTGTGTTAAAGCATAATAATAATAATAATCCCTTTGCTAAGACTAACTTTAGAAAAATAGAATTGTAAGAAGTGGTCTTACAGCATGAAATTATCAAAACAGTAGATTTATTCGCTCGGACATAAATACTAGTGGTAAAAGCAGGACTCACTTTCAACAGGCAAGGAGTCAGACTCATGGACCGAAAGGTTTGCCATGTCAGCTGTTAGCAACAGGTCCCACTCGGTACAGCACAAACTTTCCTCTTCGGTGGGCATCTGTCGGCAATGTTTGCAAGCACACCACCAAACACCCGTGGTTCGTGGTATAGCGACAGCTTCATCGACCCTCTCTGGCTCTGTGGTTCGGCGAGCCTCCATCTCTTCCATTTGCTGTAGTTCCTCCTCACTATATTCAGTGTGTAGTGTTTTCTGAACTGTAGCCTAGGGCTTCCTTGTCTGTGAGCTAAAGAGTAGCGTGAGTAGTGAGCAAACTAGCTAGCCTAGCTAACATAAACAATAGCTACCGTAAGTAGAATCACCTCTGCGGATTGATCTACACATCTACAACGGTCGCGTCAATACAAGTCAGTGGATTTCATAAAATGATCAATAAAACCCTACAGGATTCATACTTTGCGGCGAATTTGATGTCAGAACACCAACGGACACCAATTACACCCTCGGTGAGCTTCTTGTCTTTGAAATCGAGGGTTTAACATGTTTTTGAATGATTTTTCAAGATGCCCATCCATCCCATTCCATGCCCATCCATTGTATGACCAAAACGGTGGTAGAGCAATTATCAACTTTCTCGAAAATGCTAGTTTTGTCAACGTTTTGATCTGAATCATTGTATTTGATCACAAGTAACCCTAAAACAGGGCTAAACATGCATTTTCCCTTTACTATTCCTTTAAGCCTTTTCTATTGGGATAGCATACGGAATTAAGTTTACGTAAACGGTATTTGGGGGTTTTCCAGTTCTGGGCTGTAGTTTCCCTCTCAGTTAATGACATTGGGATGAAAGGTGAGGAATGTGTGGTATGTGTTTCATGAACTGACAACCTGCTGAGAGGATTAACCCTCTGAATTTTTCTGTGCCTGCAAATGTGTGCATAAGTGTGTGTCAGCATACCTTTGTGTGTGTGTGTGCGTGTGTGTCTGTGTGTGTGTGTGTGTGTGTGTGTGTGTATGTGTGCTTGTGCGCATATGTGTGCAAGAATCCATGTGTGTGTATGTGCGCTTGCATACCATGTATAAGGGATCCGTTGAGCCACTGCATATAGTAGTTTTGTGGAAAAAACAGTAGGATCTCATTGGACAGGATGGAGAGAGGAAGCAGGAGGACGGCGCCCCCTGAGACGGAGAGAGTGAACGTACAGAGGCACAAACTGCAGAGAGGGAGAGAAACAAATAGAGAGAAAGCCTTATTATCTTTCAAACATGTTGATATTCTGTGCCAGCGATGGGGTTTTCTTCTACTTACGCAATTTTGTTGACTGTGGCATCTTCACTATCATCTGCAAAGTAAAAAACACAATTAGTATGTGACAAATCGAAAGATGAAACAGGTTGGTGGAGACCTAATGAAAGACATAACTCCCTCACCCCACGCGTTGCTCCAACACCTGCAGGCTAAACTGGTTGGAGAAACTATAAACAACAAACACGTACAGTATGTACATGTGTGGATAAGGGCTGTGTGTTTGTGTGTGTGTGTGTATGTGTGTGTGTGTGTGTGCGTGCGTGCGTGTGTGTTTGCATGCATACATTAATTTGTTTGTTCGTTTGTTTGTGTGGATCTGCAGATTGGCTAGAAAAAGGCTAGAAAAGCAATAAACATTTACAGAGAACAAACTGTGTGTGAGGTTAGATGTTTGTCTGAGTATGCCTATGAATGTGCAATAAACTACTTGATCAGTTTACAACAACTGTTGTGTAGTATTGACAAATTGATTATATTGCAACAGATGTGTCAGACAAATGTGTTAAAAAAAAAATAGGGGTGATACAGAACAATATTGTAACTACCAAAACACTGTACCACACCCTTGATCAGCAAATGACTAATTCAAACTGAGAGATAGAATTTTGAAATAATTTTTTATAAATTAGTTTAATAATAATATAATATGATAAGTTATATTGGGAGACAATACACTGATTCAGTTGGTTGGGAAATCTCTTATTTACATCCGACTACATGAGAGATTTCTGTTGAAAGGCACTGAAGCGAGTAACATCTGGTTCGCTGAATCCCCTGGTTCCCCACGCCCGTTCCACTCGTCCCTCTGTCTGTTTCAGGGGGGAGGTGGACCTACATTCCTGCCTTCCTTGTCCATGTTATTGTATGTCTATGCATGCATACAAGTGTGTGTATGTGTCCGTCTTTGTGTTTATGCGTGTGTGTGTGTCTGTGTGTCTGTGTGTCTGTGTGTGTGTGTGTGTGTGTGTGTGTGTGTGTGTGTGCGAGCCGCAGGGGGTTGTTGTGCCCTGTGTGTATTCTTATCCCAGGGGAACATTCCTGGCACCCCTGTCCCCGTCTGACAGGTCTGGAAAGGAGGGGGAGCCGAGGCCGGATGGGGGCGGCGGTTACATAACAGGCTCTGGTTGTAATTTGGACTGCCGTGTGTTTTGGAGTGTCTCGTTTGGCCGTGCTAATGCACACTGGCCATTCCTGACTCAAACACGGCATACACGCGCATCGGGGTGGGAGCAGCGAAGAAAAACACTCCGGCATTCACACCCAGATCAAAATGAATAAGCCAGGGGCCTCTTGGTGGTAAACAACAACATGCTCATGATGAAATGTCGACCCAGCAGTGTGATCCATGGCGTGTTGAGTAACCTCAGAAGACCCTCCATCTCCCATTACATTTATATTACATTACAGTCATTTAGTGGACGCTTTTATCCAAAGCGACTAACAATAATTGCATTTAACGTAGGAAAAGCCAATGTACTACTACTTGCCAGAACTCACAAGTGCATCTTCTCTCTAAAACAAGTGACTAATCTATAATCTAGTGCTGAAGGCATAGTGCAAGAATAGCAATCTAAAATACAATACAATACAATACAGTACAATACAATACAATAAGTGCTTAGGAGGGAGGACATGGCTGTGACATGGCTGACCCCAGACCTCTGATACATAGGCCTACATACCGATGGTGAACTCTGAGTTCCTCTTGTAGTGAGTGATGACCAGGTAGGACACAATATAGAGACAGACGAAAAGCAGGACACAGATCTGTGGAGACAGAGGGAGACAAAAGAGACAACAGAGATCACTGTGTGCATACTGTACTGTATGAGTCAGGAATTTCCTCAGAAACTATACATGCTCCACCCCATGTTGTATTAACTTACATAACCTACAGCTGATAGAAAACACACTCTAATTCATAGCAGAGCCGAGGGAGAGCTGCAGGGTTGCTAGCTTGTTTTTGAGGAACCTCACACACACAGTTGTTGACTTCTCAACTCATTTTCTTGACTTGTCTCTATGAGTCTGGCTGTGAATGAGGTGACCAGGTTCGCTGAGGAGAAACAAGCCCCAGCCAGAGTTCCTGCCGCAGTGACAGAGAAGATTTAGGCATTACACTCTACAAGTTGATCAAGACCTGATCCTGTTGTCAAGACACCTCAGGCCTGAACACAACAGGGGAGTCGGCTAATTCTAACACTATGACCTAATGTGTTTATTTTAGCTGTGGTTACCAAGGGACAGGATGGGTTACGGTATGTTATAAACGCTCTCAAACTCTACAGTAAGTAGTGGAAAAAAGAGAAAGGAGGTCAGACAGACACCTAGGTGGGAGGATCTCACAAACATATATTGATGTTTGTTTAGTGAGGATGAACAGCACAACTGTGAATCAATATGATTTCATTCTGAGACGTTGTCTGAGACGTGAGTGATTTCCTTCCCTTCGCAACAACCAAGCTCTCTGGTTCTTTCCGGATATTGTCTCCTTAGTCATGAACACCATTTTGATGGATTTATGATTTGAACATTATGAGCTACGAAATAACTATTCTCTGCAGCTACAAGACAGATCGATAGAGCACACTGAGCAGCCTCTGTGTGTGTGTGTGTGTGTGTGTGTGTGTGTGTGTGTGTGTGTGTGTGTGTGTGTGTGTGTGTCCTCTGTGAGATTACCAGATTACAATATTGAAATGAGAAAGTGAAGAGAAATTCTATTTCAAAAGAAAACACCAATATAGAATAAATAAAACCAAACTGTTACAACACAGCCATACAACACTATATTCATGGCCCACTTTTTTCCATGGGCCGTCTCTTTGAGAACATTTATCTGATACCTCACATCCTGCAATCAGACTGCCCCAAGCAGATTAGCGGATCACAGAGGGAGAAATTAAGCAATAAACCACGAGAGGCCGTGTGTTATAGTGATTTTATAACAGCTAGGGGGCGTTGTTAGGCACGACGCGAAGCGGAGTGTCTAAAACCCCCCTAGCTGTTATAAAATCACTATAACACGGCCTTGAGTGGTTTATTGCTTTTATACAACGGTTACTACAGCTATTAGTGTAAAATAGACACACAGCAATGTAAAATATTAACATTTATTCAAAACGAAGCATCATTCCCTCAATTCCGCGGAGCCAAATAGTTCCCCTAACAAATGAGTTGCCAAGCAACAACAACAACTACAATGCATTGGATCAAATGGGAGGCGCATTAATACTGAAAATGGAATGATATGCGGTCCCAGGCGTGTGTTACAAAGTATTTTAACACGGCTTCCAGCCAATCAGAATGAAGAACCAGAACTAACCATTGTATAAGAAATATTATGACATCATAAAGAAATCTCAGCTATGATAAGCACACATAATTCTACAATCCAGAATGTTCCAATACAAACCAGGCCAGATCCAGCCTGGCTTATGTGCGTGGCTGGCTTGTTTCTGTTCAGGACTGGTAGGATGGAAGCTAGTCATGCCACTGAAATAGCTGTGAATTGAAATGACATGAACTAATGTCTGATAAATTAAGATAGGTCTTGTCGCCTGGACACATCAGTTCCAATGCTTCCAATGCTAATCCAGCACAATAAGAGCGGGATAGCCAGTTAGCTCATGAGTTCACAACAACTAGCAGCAGCTTCCATAACATTAATGGTAGCGGTCAGTGGCTAAAGCAGTTACACTAATGACTCCTATAACGTTAGCCATTTTGCTGTTATTAGTTCAACTTCTGTTTCTGGACAAAAGTCATTACCTGCTGTTTTGCACTTCCCTTTTGGTGAAGTAAGTAGACTAGGACACAGTGGCTTATCTTGACATGATTTTACTTGATTGAGTCAGCAGGTAGCAATGTTGTTTGTAAATAGTTAAGTGTTAATAGGCTTGATTTTACTATATATATATATATATATATATATATATATATATGATATTGATATTACATTGAGATGAACATATTAAAGTACAGTTAAGTATTGGCCCTTAGAAGTAAATTGTAAGTAAAATGGTTCTTAGGTAAGTAAGCTAAGTGTAGGCAGATCTGAAAGCCCAATCCTAATAATATCACGATTGAACAATTGTAAAAAAAAAAATAGTACTGAACAGAATACTGTAGGTAATACACAAGTAATGACTGAAACTTTTCCTAAATGCTTTATTAAACACACAGACATATACATCAAAAGTAGCCATACATTTTTGCATGTGCTCTCAGGACTGGTTGTGGTTGTGACCATCTTTGGAAAGAAGAGAGGCATGTAATGAACATGAACATCCAGCACAATAAGAGCGGGATAGCCAGTTAGCTCATGAGTTCACAACAACTAGCAGCAGCTTCCTTAACATTAATGGTAGCGGTCAGTGGCTAAAGCAGTTACACTAATGACTCCTATAACGTTAGCCATTTTGCTGTAATTAGTTAAACTTCTGTTTCTGGACAAAAGTCATTACCTGCTGTTTTGCACTTCCCTTTTGGTGAAGTAAGTAGACCAGGACACAGTGGCTTATCTTGACATGATTTTATTTGATTGAGTCAGCAGGTAGCAATGTTGTTTGTAAATAGTTAAGTGTTAATAGGCTTGCTTTTACTATATATATATATATATATATATATATATATATATATATATATATATATATATATAAAATGATATTGATATTACATTGAGATGAACATATTAAAGTACAGTTAAGTATTGGCCCGTAGAAGTAAATTGTAAGTAAAATGGTTCTTAGGTAAGTAAGCTAAGTGTAGGCAGATCTGAAAGCCCAATCGTAATAATATCACGATTGAACAATTGTAAAAAAAAAAAAAATAGTACTGAACAGAATACTGTAGGTAATACACAAGTAATGACTGAAACTTTTCCTAAATGCTTTATTAAACACACAGACATATACATCAAAAGTAGCCATACATTTTTGCATGTGCTCTCAGGACTGGTTGTGGTTGTGACCATCTTTGGAAAGAAGAGAGGCATGTAATGAACATGTAAATGTATATAGAAGTAAATACAATAAAATAAAATAGGTATATACATATAGACAGTGTTGTTTTGAAGACTACATCTGGACAGAATCAAGACACCACAAATGGGGTAAAACGTGAGAAGACATTTTGCCAACTAAGTAGTTCTGCATACAAGCAGGATTTGTGTGTTCGTATGCTGGGTAGTATCTACACAGGTGTGTTTGGTTGTTTGTGTGTGTGTTTGTGTGTGCGTGCGTGCGTGTGTGAATTGTATATTAATAAAAGGTGGGGTTCATGGTGTCTGAAACATGGAATGAGTGTGTTTATATGGTGGCTGGTACCAACACTTGTGTGTACGTGTGTGTGTGAACTGTCTGTTAATAAAAGATGGAGTTGCACATGGACCTGTCCTCCTCAGCCGATCCGTTCATCTACACAAGAAACTAATATTGGTAAATGTAATCAATGAGAGCAGTGTGAGAAATTGAGGTGATCCAAGAATTGTTTTGAGGCAATGGTTTTGCTTACTGTTTTGTTGGCACTTCTCACATATAGCTGTGGTTTTGTGCTTGACTTCCACAGTAGTGGGGGTGGGACTTGGCTGAAGGGACAGGCTGAGAGATAGAATAGCAGGTGGAGAGACACGAGGGAGGAGAGGGAGACAACACCGTATAGCATGCATTTATTCCCACTCAACCACTCCTCACTGTTTGATTGTAGATAAGATCTTTGGTTCAAATGAGTAAAACCTAATCCCCACTCATAGTGTATAAAGTTTGATTCCATCCGGTCTCCCAGCCCCAGCCCTCTACTTACCCAGACCCACCCTGGGAGACCCCTACTACCCCTGACCCTAACCTACCCCCTACAGGGGAGTACGTCCCTATCTGACAGTTAGGCTTAACATCAAATCACCCTATAGTGAGGGCCTGTCTCATCACAGAGCTGTCATAAATACACATCTGTCAGTGCTGCAGAGGTTCACTTGATCAGACAAACCAACACTACACACATAGTATAAGGGACTGTACACCTGGAGATGTGAATCTAATGTATATCTGGCCCGGGCATCTGTCCTTTATGTGAGTAGCTTGAGGAGGGTGAATGGCAGCTTGGAACTGATGCGTCTCCAGAAATTGCCTGACTGGATGATTGGTGTCATCTCTCTGGCAAAAGTTCCAGTCTCCCAGGATAATGTGAGAGATGGAGTCATCTTGTATGAAATCTGACAGGGCAGTCAAGAAGTCATGGGATGCATCATTAGACCTGTAGATATTAGTGATGGTGAACAGATCTGTTGAGATGGATGTTATTTGGTTAAATAAAATAAAAAAATTTGGAACTTGTCATTAGTGGCATCTCTACAGAATTTAAAGTCTTCTGGGAAATAGGTGGCGAGGCCTTTCCTGTGTCCTGTGCTGTTGAAGAGTCTGCCGTCCAGGTGGAATGGCTGCTCCAGCTGCTGATCGGCTGGAAGTGATGTCTCCTGGAGGAGGATGACTTGTGCAGACATGAGATTAGGTTCTGTTCTGAGGTCCTGTATATGAGCTATTAGGGATACAGTGTTAAGGGACACGATCTCAAAGTCAGTGGAGGATGACTCCTTTGGTTGACTGAGGTCCAGCTGTTCCAATCTGTCTAGCTCTACAAGTGCATGTGGCCAAGCAGCAATTTGTTTAAGGGGAGTCTCTAATATGTATGGCTGCTAAAGACACTCGACATGCGAAAGCATGACATAAACCATAGCTTCCTGAAGCCAAGGGGAGGGGACTGACACCTTCATGCCCCGAGGTACCCATTAATTTGGGGCATGCTTTAAATTCTAAACATGATTTATTTACAACAGACTAATAAAGGATTCTCAATCTTTTGTAAGGCACACTTCTGATTGTTAAAATTCTGAGGACCTAATTGAAGCAGATCCTGATCCACCCCTTGGTGAAATTTTCACTGTTTACTCCATTAACTAGACATTGAAAGATAAAACAACACTACCTCTGCACTTGTTTTATTCCAGATCACAGGAACATAGTGGTCGATGATCAGCCCAGACAGGAATGAACGTCACATGTGGGAAAAGACAAAAGACACAACCCATGCATTATCAATTTTGTTGGACTCACTGACATGGAAAGTAGACACTACCATTGCTTAAAAATATGTAAACTGTTTAAACTTGTGATCATGATGCTGAGCTTTGTTTCTTAAGTGAGAGGAGAGCATACTTGCGCTCGTTGCACGCAATATTTGTGACAATATTACTACTTTTCAACCCCTCAATAAGAATTATTTGACCTTTCAATTCTCTTCACTTCAGTGAGTGTGTGGTCTCTGAAATAATAAAGAAATATAATATATAACTAACAGAAATACTTACACAAATAACTAAATAGCCTAACTCAAATACTCCTTGAATTGCTGAAACTGAACAAGGAACAGTCTATCTAAGCCTGTTGCTGCCCTACCGTGGCCGAAAACGGTAAATGCAGTCGATCACCAGTAATACATGTTTGTAGCCAACTAACAAGAACGTGGACTAAATCATACTTGGACAACAGAACGTAATGAACTTAGCTACCAATAGCCTATAATGAGAGATTACATGATAATAGTATGAAGAAGCTATCAAAATCCCTACCGAAGCCATAGCTAGCAACATAGGGCTAATGCTAATATAGCTAGCAACATAGGGCTAACACTAATCTACCGGGCATTTCTAAGCAATGATAAAACATCGTAGTAGAATCTCACCATTAAGGGATTGAACCAGTACACTTTCATCACCTTGTTCAAATATAATTATCCCTCACACTGTTATCCATCTCTATACTAATAAAAGACTTACAACTAAAGAGCTACAACACAGTAGCTGGCGGCTAGGCTAATGTTACGTTAGCTAGCTAACATTAATGCTAGCTAGCTAGTTAGCTAACCTAAATGTGTCAGCTAGCTAAGATAGCTGCCGTAACGTGAAGTAGCATTAACATTTGAGTAGCAAATGTTCCTTCAATACACTGGACATTTTTAAAAACATGTTTTATGTGATGTTTGTATACAGCTTTACATTTTTAACCAGAATTTACTGACCTTTTCCGGGGCGCCGTGTTGAGCTGGTCGTCAGTGACTAGGTTGTTCAAGACTACCCTCCAGTGACGGTTGCAAGCAGAATTTTGACGGTATCCCAACCGAGTTCCACCATGGGAAAAGGGACAGGGGAGGGCATGCCATGCAAGCGGAATTCCGACGGTATCCCAACAGAGGTCCACATGAGTTTTACCATCAGAAACGCGACAGGGCAGGGCGTCAACATGTGCGAATGCGAGTGGAATTCCGCTCGGAGACCGCTACCGACTCGCCAGCATAAATTCTCCAGCTGTTTAACAACGGTGCCCCTCTAGACACCCCCCAGTAGAAACACTCCAGCGGATTGTCACTCTGATTCTGATGGAGGACCAATATCTGTGTGGCATCTGTGAAAAGGTTGGAGTGAAAGGATGAACATGTGGAGGTTTGGGGTAGAGTCCCATAAAGTCATCCCCACCGGGTCTTCAACCCCGGTCTCCCGGGTGGGAGTCCAATGCACAAGTTGGTTTTGGTGTCCTTCCTCCAGTCCCTAGTGAGGGTTGGGGTTAGAATAAGGGTTGGGGTTGGTACAGGATTTGACCTATAAGGCAAGGGGTAAAGGATGAACATGTGGAGGTTTGGGGTATAGTCCCATAAAATCAACCCCACCGGGGCCTTAAACCCCGATCTCCCAGGTAGGAGTCCGATGCTTTCACCGCTACTCTACTTGTGCAGTGGAGATCGGTGGGTTGATTTTGGTGTCCTTTATTTTGGTGTTCTGGGACTACTGCCTTTTGTGGTGCCAACAGAGAAATGCAGGTCAACATTCACCATAAGTAAGGGAGTAAGGGAGTGAGGAAGTGACAGCCGGACAAACACCATACTAGGTGCGCTGGCTTACAGCCACGCACCAAAAAACACTCCATACTTTGATAAGTAGAACTGATTATGGTTTGTCTGCACTAATAGACCCGTGTCTATGTTTGGCCAGGTGGTATGTCATCATATGGTAACATGACCTTCGATATATAACCTGCTGAGTTGTGTATATATGATAAGTCTGACCCAATAACTGCTGCATGCCCAGACAGAACAGTGAGTGGGTGAGGGATCAGGCAGAATATGATACTTAACTATCCCAATAGCCTTGCTAGTGATCTAACATGAACAACATAGAGAATAGAGCTCACACTATGAGCATAAGCTGCTTGTACATTAGAAGTATACCTTTGAGGTATAATGCACAGCTCTACACAAATAGTGGTCTATACTGTAAAGCATATTTCATTCTCACACTTTTAACAGTTCACTTCTTAAGAGTAGATTTGACGTCATGCCCTCGCCATCCTGCCAGTCCAGTCCTTCTGGGCTCTAAATCCAATGAAGGGGGAGGGGTGTGTGAACAGCAATTCTCAGGAAACAACTCGTCTGGAAGGGCCTCAGACAGCACTGACTAAAAATGGAAAGTCCCGCCATTCCACTGACCACTTGCACCTGGCCAATGACCTGAATGAGTTCCACTGTGGATTTGAAAGACAATGGGATAGTCCTGATCCCATCCACCAGCCCCAGCTCCTCCTCCCCGCACCAAAGCAGGGGCCTGGGCCTCTCCACAACTGCCCACCTCAGAAGCCCCCCCTCCACAATGAAGACTCACCATCCTGGAGAGGGGTGTTAATAGACAGAACCCCCGCAAAGCAACTGGACCAGACTCTAACCCAATTCAGACATAGAAGGGTTCCCATTCAATTCAGACATAGAAGGGTTCCCATTCAATTCAGACATAGAAAGGTTCCCATTAAACTCTAGGGAATTTACCTCTTAGGGGGCATGTATGAACGGAATTTCACAGCAAATCTGCACAGGCAATTTCCTGTGTCGAGACGTAGTATAACTCCCTGGAATCTGTCAGGAAGGCTGTGTTGCGAACAGAAGCCATTATATTATCAGGTAGGTCACTCTGGTGAAAGACATTAAAAACTAGGGATTTCAGGCGCCACTGGAAATTCCAAAATTCACCCAAAGGAAATTTTCTATTTTGATCATTTTAATGTGAGCAAAATAGTTAGGACTGTCTAAAACCAAAGAAAATGTTGGTCGACTGCCATAGCAACATTCTTTTCTGGTTTTGGGCATCTGTTTGGGCATCTCTTTGGGTGTCTGTCGCTGGACTGGGCCTTGCACGTTCTAACTCAGGCTTGGCATGTTTGAAAAGATGCAACACGGGAAGGTTGTGGCATTTGGCTCATGTATGAATGGAGAAAATCAGTGGCAGCCCTGGGTGGGATTTCACAGTAATGTACAGGGAACTATGTATGTAAGGGCTGTCTGTGTCTCCCTCCATCCTGTGTCGATCAGCTGTCACATTTTTCACACCTCACTGGAGACATGCTGCTTACCAGCTTGCTTCAAGACGTCTACCATCATCCCCAACTGCCAAAAAACAGAAATCATGGAACTTAATGACCAGAGACCCGTTGCCCTGACCTCTGTGTTAGACTTTTGAGCACATTGTAATTTCCCACCTCAAAACCAGCACGGACCCACTCCTGGACCCCCTGCAGTTTGTCGGTTGCATTTTTCAAAAATGTTCAACCTTTTTTCCTAAAAGGAAATCACAAACCGCATACTGCACCTTTAATACCATCTTGGCTCTGCTGCAGGACAAGCCCTCCCAGCTGCATGTGCCTGACCCCACCTGCAGGTGGATAACCGACTTCCTCTCTGACAGGAAGCAGCATGTGAAGCTGAGGAAACACGTCTCTGGCACTGTTTAGACTTGGGCTGCGTTCCGAATCACATACTTCTACTTTTTACTACCAGAAACTACTACAGCTGCCCTTAGAAAGTACGTACTTTGCAAGCAGTAGGCATCCAATTGGGACATACTACCTTGTCATAACATTGCGCCTTGAAATTTGCCCACATCCGTCGCTGTCCATAACGCAACATTCGTCTACAGCTGTCACGACTCGCACATGTGACGCACATTTCCGCTGCGCACAGGATTGTGGGTCAGAATAGCCAGAAAAGCCTGCTGGCTTGCATACTGCAAAATACGACCGGATGTAGTAGGACATCCTGGTATTTTTGCCATGTATTGGGACATACTACATCCTGTTTTGGCATACTATATAGTAGGGTAGTATGCGATTCAGAACGCAGCCCTGGTTTTAAAATGCATTATGGGCGTGTGACAGTCTATGTTCAGGGTCCTCATTTATAAATGTTGTGTAAGCACAAACACATGCGTACAGCATGCTCTACAGAGCTTTTGTGATTTATTTTTTTAAATTGACCTGAGAATGTCAGAAAATGTGTGGTTCTCAAGAACCGCTTTGAAATTGATACCTTGGGTAAAATGAATTGACATTACCTCTCACCTATTATAGAGCTTCCATGTGAATATGATGAGACTAAAATATGAGGTCTGGCGTTTGTCAACAATTCTGATGCCGAAGCTGAGACAGCTTGTTGTTTTGAGAAGTTTGACTGTGCTATTTATATTAGGGTGTGTGAATGTTTTGACTGTCTGTCCATGTCCTACATGTTGTCACTCTGATAATCGTAACAAGAAATGAATGTAGGCCTATTTTAAACCCTGCTCTGCTCTCCTCACTGCAGATAATGGACAAACATGATTTAGGATAATAGGTCTACAAATGGAGATGTCTGCTTTTGCAAAAGATTCCATTAAATATATACAGTTTAAAGGGGAATAATATTTGGATCTGCAATTATTGAACAATATTTAGAAATGTATTTGTTCGTGTGTGTGAGTCAATGATCACAGATTTAAAACAAACCGCTGGGTTTAATTAGGATTACAAAACTGCACCACCAACACATATAGGCCTACAGCCTACCTTGGCTCATAATGATCAAACAGGATAATTATTTAACCTAGCCAAATCATTGACACAATACTTGCATGTTATGACATTCTCATAAATAATAAGGTGAATAATATGACGAACTGCGTTTAAAACTGATGCCATTTTCGACACCTCAGTTTCACAATATTATATTGTCATCACAGTTAGGATTGAACCAATGATGTTCAGTTCAAAAGACTAATGCCTTGCCAATCAACCACCACCCCAGTCTTGTGCGCTCTACCGAATCAGCACACCTGGGACTGATGAGCACCCCGCTCTACAAAAGCCACGCTGACCTGACAGACGGCGCCAGAACAAACCTCACGGTTTGTCACGGCTCCAGCTTTGCTACTCTTTGTTCCTGCGTTTGCTATTTTCCATGTCTAATCCCCGTGCCTGTCTCATTTTACCCAAGGAACCCCAGGTCCTATTGTTCCTCCCTGGAACCCCTGCCCCTCTCCTGCTTCCCTGGAACCCCTCGGACAGAACCCCCCTGGACTTGACCCGCGCACCCCTGTTGGACCTCGGACTTTGCCTCGCCGCCTGACCATACAACACCCCGCCAACTATTTACACACCGCACCACACCTAGTACCGCACCACACCTAGTACCGCACTAACACATAGTCTACACCACACCTAGTACCACACCACACCTAGTACCGCACTAACACATAGTCTACACCACACCTAGTACCACACCACACCTAGTACTGCACTAACACATAGTCTACACCACACCTAGTACCGCACCACACAGTCTACACACCGCACCACACCTAGTACCGCACCACACCTAGTACCGCACCAACACATAGTCTACACCACACCTAGTACCGCACCACACAGTCTACACACCGCACCACACCTAGTACCGCACCAACACATAGTTAGCTACACACACCATTTACAACCAGGCCAGCACACCATACACCTCCCCGCAATCCCCCTTCCCATTTATTTATTAAATGTGCCTTCGGGCTCAAGATACCCCTGCCTCTGTGTCGCCTCTTTTGGGTCTCCCCAGTCGTACATACAACACACTATGGATGAATGGGGCACTTTATTGACCATTTATAGGCAATGGGCTTAGGGTGGGACAAGATTTGCACTCATGTGTGCCAAGTTTAGAGTTCATTGTGATTTGTGATTTATAATGGGAAACTGATGTGGCCTCATAGAACTGGCGTGGGACAAGATACACACTTATAATTCCAAATATTTTTGTGCATATCTTTTGAAACTTGAGTATGCAACCATAGTAATGTGAATTCTCTGAACAGTTTTATAAATGAAGCCCCAGGTGGCTGAGACATGAGAACTATGTGAATTACCCTGGCTCAGCGTGATTGGCTCAGCGTGATTGGCTGCGCCGTGGCCTTCAATCCGCGGTTCACGCATGTTTTAGTATCTGTCTCCTTCTTTCTATCTTGCAATTTTTGTCCTAATTTTGGAAGAATTTCCCTTATGGTCATCCATCTGTTTTCCTGTGTCTCAGATGTCTTCAGTGTCAATATCTCCCTGTGCCTCTCTCCTTCACTCTCTCTTCATGGTTGTGTAAATACAGCCAGGCTGCACACCCACTAGATAACCTGACTTGTGGACTGAAGGACTTCTACACTGTTCTTTATGTCAGCGGGACAGTGACTCTGATGTTACAATGAGCATCTACTGTTGTATAATTGAAAACCCCTTCCTGACTTGTCATTGAGAAGACAAGATGAGATCTTTTGGAGAACATGGGTGACACTGTAGTATGAGATGAGTGGAACTGATTGCACTGGTAAAGAAATAGCCTTTTACAGTGTAATGTAGGTGATGACAACAGTACCATTGGCTACAGTATTGACCAGTAGGCTACTACCAATACTAGATTAATACACACACACACAGAGAGAAAACTGCAAGCACTTTGCTGTTAAAGAGACTATATGACTCGCTGTCCCAGTGAGTCAGACAGCAGGGTATTGAAAATCTGCTGAGATGACTAGGGACAGGAGTCTCTCCTGGGCCCTTGTGGTGATCAAGATCACTCATACAGGTACTTTATGATGGCCATTACAATGACAACCACCTTTTGTATTTAAGCATGCTTACTGGAAACATATTCCGGGTTCTCTCCATCAATTTGGAGATACAGAAAGAAGTAAAATCAAATTATATCAAAATGCAGATTGGGATATGTTTTGTATGAGATGATAACATGCTCAATATATGTAATGTATAAACTATTGCACGTCTCAGAAGTAGGCACTGCCTCATTTCTCATTGGAATCCTTTTAAGCAGGTTTAACTCCAGCAAACACCAGGGGAATTAACAAGGTTATAGCAAAGATTATACGTAGGCAGGCTTGCAGAAATGTCATAACCCAACACATGTACATGTAGGCTAACCATAGCCATATGCCACACTATGATATAGCTGACAACTAGGTTAGCCTACTAACATGCCATATTTAGACAAATGGTCCAGTTGCTTTAGAATGAGAACAGATCTAACTATCTATAGATATAAGTATACTTACTATGGTCTCTCTGACTCGATTATGGAAAAGCTGTTCCCGGACCGACACTTCGTCTGGTGCTTCCATGCTATGACAAGCATATCGTGAAATATGGGCTAGGCTACGCACTTTGATTATTAATAAAACCACATTGATATTATATAAGGTCACTCTGCAGGTAAGTTGCTGCTGCTTTGGCCAGCGCACTCTGTAAACTGTGACCGCTCCGCCCCGCTTCTGACGTTCTGTCGCGGGGCTGTCCTTGAGAGAACCGGGGAACGGACTGTACCGCCGCTGTTTTTTATGAGGTGGGCGTGAAACGCTCCCCAAGAACATGCTCTGATCAAAACCAGAAGCTGCGAGATCAGAATTTGTGTCATTATATCAGTGTTGAAGAAGTATCAATATACTATTTTTATATGCCAAGTGTTTTGACACTCAGTATAAAATTAATTAGTGGAGGAACCAAACCCTCAAAATTTGGAGATACCACTCCCCGGGGTAGAACAAAACGGGACATTGTTTTTTCATATCTTTAATATGTCCCCTTCGTGAAATGGATTGTCCCAAGTTTTACTTTTACTGCAAAAGTCATGAAATTCATCCGTGAAGTGACTTACCCCACAGGCCAAAAAAGTACAAAAAACGCCTAACCTGTAAAAGGGAATTCCAAGATAATCCTTTGTCATTTTCTACCAGATGGTTGTTTCTACATCATACTTGCACATATGGTCTACAGGTAGCCTAGTGTCCCTACATCCCAAAGCAACCAGGATGACAATATTTGGTTCTATTTTGAATCAGCAACCTTCTATATAAGGCCTTATTATAGGCGGAAAGAGCTAAAAGTTATTTTGTATGAGGAATATTCACTTTTAATCCTGGTCTTACTCTTCTATCATAGAACAAAACTTGACCTTATTTTTTCATAACTTTGACTTATCCCCTTCATAAAATGAATGATCAGACTTTTTACTTGTTTTGAAAAAGCCATGAAATTCTTCAATAAAGTTATTCACCACATTTGCAAAAAAGAGCCAAATACTCCAGGCCTGCCCTGAAAAAGGAGTTCCATGGTAATCCTGCATCATTTCCCATCTACTGGTTGGATTTACTTTATATTTCCACAGATTGTCTACAGGTAGAACCCTAACACCCCAAACCAACCAAAGTGTCACAATATTGTGAATCAGCAGGCTTTTATAGACCACTAGGCCGTGTTACAGACAGATACGTCCAAGTTTTTTTTTGAGTTACTTCTAATCCTGGTGTAATTCATTAGGTCATCCTCAGACGAGCTTGACAGCGAAGTCTCCAATCATCTCGGTCGTCCATACATCCAGCCAGTTCTGCAGAACTCTCCACTCTTGCGTCCCTCCTCAGTACATCCACGTATGTTGGTGTGGGACGTCCTCTTAATCGGTGCCCGTGTGTTGGCTCCCAGAGCACCAGCTTGCTGGCTGGGAGTTCATGATGTCTGTGGCTGTGGCCAGCAAGTTTCATCCTCCTGGATGCCACTTTCTCACTCAGCTTTGGTAGCCCCCCATACAGATGCTTGTTGGTAACATGCTCATTCTGGTTGACATTTAGCACCACACGCAGCATTCTGGTGTAGCACCCATCCAGAGACTTCTGCAGGGTGGGCTTCAGGGTCCAAGTTTCACAGCCGTATAGGAGGACAGACTCCACGGTCACATGGAGGAAGCTCAGTTTGATGTGTCAAGGGAGATTGGAGTTCCACACACTATTCATGCCATTCAGGGCCCTCCATGCCAGCGCTTTTCTTACCTTAAGGTCCTGTTCTGATGAGTTGACCCAGGAACCCAGGTATTTGAAGTCACTAACTTCTGCTAGAGCATTGCCCCCTACTGTCTTGAGAGGTGGGTGGTTCAGGGGGTTGTTGTAAGTGATTGCCTCAGTCTTTTTTGCATTCAACCTGAGGCCAACCCTGGCACATTCTGCCTCTACTCTGTTCAAGAGCTCCTGTGCCTGCTCCACATGGTTGGACATCAGACAGATGTCATCTGCATAGTCCAGGTCTGCCAGGACTACAGCAGGGTTTCTTCTAGACTTCCTAGGTGTTATTATGAAGCCAAGCTCCTGCCCCTGCCCACTGATGGCTTTCCTAAGCGTGCAGTCCAGGGCTACAATGAAGACGCAGGGGGCAAGAGTGTCCCCCTGTAGCACCCCTGCTAGAATGTCGAACTCCTCACTGTTGCCATCTGGGGTTACCACTCTGGCTCTTGTGCCCCTGTACATGGCCTCTATGGCCCGGAGTAGGTTAGGAGGGACTCCGTAGGCCTTAAGGATTTTCACCATCATGCCTCTGTGTATTGAGTCAAATGCTTTTTTGAAATCAATAAAACACAGGACTGCTGTTAGATTTTTTTTTTTTCACCTCCTCAATGATCCTCCTTAAGGCCAGGATGTGGGCTATGTGGGAAGGTGGTCCTTCCTTTTCTCAAGCCATTTTGGTTGTCCCTCAGGTGAGGGTCAATAGCATCTCGAATCCGGTTTAGTATCAGGCGGTTGTACATTTTCGCTATGACACATGTCAGGCTAATGCCACAACAGTTGTCTGGCTTAGACAGATCTCCAGATTTCAGCACAGGGATGATGTTGGAGAGGGACCATATATATATATCAGGCTTGATGTTTTTTATCAGAGCTTGGTGGCAGATCTCCAATATGATGGTGTCGAGATCACAGTTCTTAGGGACCTCTGAGGGGATGCCATCCGGCCCAGCACTTTTCCCTTGCTTCAGAGCAGACTTCGCTGTGGCAAACTCCTTAGCTGTAAAGAGGCCATCGTCAATCACAAGATTTGTGAGGACTGCAGGTATTTCTTCCTCAGCTCCTTCCATTGTCGGGTGTTTGCCTAGGAGATCCCGGAAGTGGGTGAACCAGGAGGCCACTCTCTCCTCTGGGCTGCAGCCTGCTAGTTGTCCCTCCCTCGACCACTTGCGCCCACTCATCTCATTTATGACCTTCCATGACTCCTTGTACTGTCGTTCGCCATGCACCGCCTCCACCTTCCTCACCTTCTCCATCAGCTCCTCCCCTTTGATCCTGTCGTAGGTGTTGAACAGCTGCTGTTTGGCCTCGTTCAACACCTCCCGACTCTCTGTGGTCCACTCTTCCTCGAAGCTTCTACACGCCTCTTCCATCCGTGCCCGCGCCCTCATGACCTCCGGGTGCTTGGATCTGGGGGAGGCTCTGAGTCTCCCCTTTGTCAGCACCCACCTCCTTGTTGCCTCCTCGTTAGCAGCGAGAAACTGCCCATAAGTTGTCTGAGGCTTTTCCTCATCGGCCTGCAGTTGTAAGCGGCTTCTCATGTCCGCCGTGTAGCTGGCCTGGAGGTCGGGGCTTCTTGCGAAGGCCTCCTAGTCGGGCCGAGGCCTCGGGATGTTCTTGGGGACCCTCAGGCTCAGACGCAGTCTCACAGAGACCACACGGTGGTTGGAGCCTACAGAGTCGAACATACTGTACGACTCTGCGTTGAGGATAGATGTCCTCCATTTCCTTCTAACCAGTATGTAGTCCAGCTGACGTAGCATACCGGTAGCTCGGTCCTGGAATGTCCATCTCTTGCCCGTTCTCTTAGGGAACAAGGTGTTGGCGGCCAGGAGCTTGTGTTCCGTGAGCAGAGCAGTTAGATGTTTGCCGTTGCGATTGGTGTTGTTGTGGTATGTGAAGGGTGCATCTTCTGGTCCGAGCCTCGCATTGAATTCCCCGAGGATAATCAGGAACTTGTGAGCCGGCACATAGTGGATCTGTCACAACCCATGCCTCTAACCCTGCCTCTCTGCCTGCCCCTAACCCTATCTCCGAGAACGAGTCCCCTGGCACCTCCCAGAGGGCGCAGAGGGAACTGCGGGCTCGTCGGCGTGAGCAGCTGCCGGTCATTCCGGTGATTGCACCCCATCCTGGCCAGCCACCACCTGCAGCCCATCAGCCCAGGAGGTTAAGAAGCCACTCCACACAGCATGCGGCGCCAGATCGTTAACCAACCAACCTAGTGGGTACACGTCTCTAGCTCCCTGCCTCGTCTGTCTTTTGAACCTTGCCTTACCCTGTTCTCCCTGTCTTCCCAGTTCCTGCCTGACCCACGCCTGTACGATTACCCAGCTCCTGCCTGACCCACGCCTGTACGACAACCCTGCTCCTGCCTGACCCACGCCTGTACGACAACCCTGCTCCTGCCTGACCCACGCCTGTACGACAACCCCGCTCCTGCCTGACCATCGCCTGTACGACTACCACGCTCCTGCCTGACCATCGCCTGTACGACTACCACGTCCCCGCCTGACCCACGCCTGTCTACGGATCGCGTTACTGCCTGCCTCTCCCCGGATCGCAATAAACGTGCCTACGGGCTTTCACCCCAATCGTGTCTGCTCTTGGGTCCTCCATCCTGACCCCTAACAGAACGATCTGGCCAAGACATGGACCCAGCGGACGTCGACGCCATACGCACTGTCATCGCCAGCCAAGGTACGCTGATTGGGAGACACGACTCTGACCTCCAACATGCGGCCAGTGCCATGCAGGGCCTCTCCACCAGCGTGAACGCGCTCGCCACCCAGGCATCCCAAACCGACCAGGGCCTGCAGGCTCTCACCCAGGAGTTCCGGAACCTGATCGCCCACCTTACCCCTCTCCAGGACCCAGCACCACCCCAGGACCAGCCCGCCGCTCCAGCTCCTGGCGAGGCCGCTTCCCCCGCTCTGCCCCGGAGAGAGCCCAAGCTCTCCAATCCCAGGCCATTCGACGGCGACCTGGCTGAGTGCGGGTCCTTCCTGATGCAGTGCAAATTCATTTTCGCTCACCAGCCTAGCCGGTATTCTGGGGACGCGGAGAGGATTGCCTTCGTCTCCAACCTGTTGACCGGCCAACCCCTCCGCTGGTTTGAAGCAGTCTGGGAGTCAGGGGCGGCCTGTTTCGGGTCCTTCGAGACTTTCTGTGTGGAGTTTAGAAAAGTTTTCGACCATCCAGCCCACGGCCGCGACTCCGCCTCACGCCTGCTCCATCTTCAGCAGGGCACCCGGAGTGTGGCAGAATTCTCTGTGGAGTTCCGCATCCTGGCTGCGGGGAGCGGGTGGAACGATGCCGCCCTCCAGACCGCTTTCCACCCCCAGCCACCAGGGGCGCCAGCACTTGGAAGCCGTGGTCACAGCTAACAACCGGCCATTCCCCGTACCTGCTCTGATTGACTCGGGCGCGGACGACTGCTTCATCGATGCCACGCTCGTCCGTCAGGCCGGCATCCCCACACAACCCCGTGACACGCCCCTTGCCGTTCACGACCTCAGCGGGAGACTGCTGGCCGAGGTCACCCAGGTCACAAAGCCCTTGGAGATCCGTCTGTCTGGCAACCACCACGAGACCCTCTCCCTGCTGGTGATCTCATCACCCCAGAGTCCCCTCGTCCTGGGGCAGACCTGGCTCCGGCGCCACAACCCCCACATCGACTGGGAGACCAACAGGGTGATTGGCTGGAGTCATCACTGCCACAGGACCTGTCTCACCTCTGCCACCCCGCCTACAGAGGGCGTCAGCGCCCCACTGGAGCCACCTGACCTGTCCACGGTTCCCTCCATCTACCATGACCTCGGAGAGACGTTCAGCAAACAGAGGGCCCTCTCCCTGCCTCCTCACCGCCCCTACGACTGTGCCATTGAACTGCTTTCAGGAGCGCCCCTGCCCTCCGGCCGTCTGTTCAACTTGTCTCGTCCTGAGAGAGAGGCCATGGAGAAATACATCCATGAGTCCCTGAACGCCGGTCTCATCAAGCCCTCCAGCTCACCCGTAGGAGCGGGCTTCTTCTTCGTGGGCAAGAAGGACGGCACCCTACGCCCGTGCATCGACTACCGGCGATTGAACGACATTACAGTCAAGAACCGCTACCCCCTGCCGCTCATCGCCTCCGCCTTCGAACCGCTCCAGGGCGCCACAGTGTTCTCCAAGCTCGACCTCAGGAACGCTTACCACCTAGTGCGCATCAGGAAAGGAGACGAGTGGAAGACGGCCTTTAACACCCCCCTCGGACACTTTGAGTACCGCGTCATGCCCTTCGGCCTAACCAACGCCCCGGCCGTGTTCCAAGCCCTAGTGAACGACGTCCTCAGAGACCTCCTCAACCACACCGTCTTCGTCTACCTGGATGACATCCTCGTCTTCTCGTGCACCATGGAGGAGCACACCGGGCACGTCAGGCAGGTCCTCCAGAGGCTCATGGAGAACAGGCTCTACCTCAAGGCGGAGAAATGCGAGTTTCACGTGCCCACGATCCAGTTCCTGGGTTTCGTCATTGAGGCCGGGAGGGTGAGGGCTTCGCCAGAGAAGATCAGGGCGGTGGTTGAGTGGCCGGTCCCCACCACCCGCAAGGAGCTCCAACGGTTCCTGGGGTTCGCTAACTTTTACCGGAGGTTTATCCGGAACTACAGCCGGGTGGCGAGCCCCATGACAGCGCTGACATCCACGGCCATCCCCTTCGCCTGGACCCCTGCGGCGGACGTGGCCTTCAAGGCCCTCAAGGCCCTGTTCACCTCCGCACCTGTCCTCATCCAACCGGACCCCTCACTCCAATTCATCCTGGAGGTTGACGCCTCCGACACGGGGGTTGGGGCGGTCCTGTCCCAGAGGGCCGTGACGGACGGCAAGCTCCACCCCTGCGCCTTCTTCTCCCGCCGCTTGGAGCCGGCCGAGAGGAACTACGACGTAGGAAACAGGGAGCTTCTCGCGGTCCAACTCGCATTGCAGGAGTGGAGGCACTGGCTGGAGGGGACGGAGCAGCCGATCATCGTGTGGACTGACCACAAGAACCTGATCTACATCCGGGACGCAAAGAGGCTGAATCCCCGGCAGGCCAGGTGGGCTCTGTTTTTCGGCCGCTTCAATTTCACCCTGACCTACCGACCAGGGTCCCGCAATGTGAAGCCAGATGCTCTCTCACGCCAGTTCTAACCCCCGGAGCGGAGTGCAGAGCTGGACACTATTCTGCCCTCCTCCTGTGTGGTGGGTGCTCTCACTTGGGAGGTAGAGGGGATCGTGAGGGAGGCCCAGAGGACTCAGCCAGACCCAGGCGGTGGTCCGGCAAACCGCCTCTTTGTGCCTGACCGGGTCCGTACCCAGGTCCTCCAGTGGGCCCACACGTCCCAGTTCGCCTGTCACCCAGGAGCCAGCCGCACGCTAACCCTGCTTAGGCGCCGGTTCTGGTGGCCCACCATGGCCGTCGACACCACCAAGTACGTCCAGGCCTGTATGGTGTGTGCCCGGAGTAAGTCCTCCCACCAGCCCCCTTCAGGACTTCTGCGTCCCCTGCCTGTTCCCGGCCGACCCTGGAGCCACATTGGGTTGGACTTCGTCACCGGTCTCCCCCCATCCCAGGGAAACACGGTGATCCTGACCATCATTGACCGTTTCTCGAAGGCTGCCCACTTCGTGCCGCTGCCTAAGCTCCCCTCTGCCTCTGAGACTGCGGACCTGCTGGTGACTCACGTGGTCCGTCTCCATGGCATCCCCCTCGACATTGTGTCAGACAGGGGGCCGCAGTTCACCTCTCGGGTCTGGAGGGAGTTCTGTCGGGCTATGGGGGCCACTGTCAGCCTGTCCTCGGGCTTCCACCCCCAGACCAACGGGCAGGCGGAACGGGCCAACCAGTACCTGGGCACTGCCCTGCGGTGCATCACGGGCCGGAGCCCGGCCTCTTGGAGCGAGCGCATCTCCTGGGTCGAGTACGCCCACAACACCCTGCCCAACGCCTCCTCAGGTCAGTCCCCGTTTGAGTGCTCCCTGGGTTACCAACCGCCCCTTTTTCCTGAGCAGGAGGAGGAGCTGGCTGTCCCGTCAGTCCAGGCCCACATTGACCGCTGCCGCAGGATCTGGAGGATCGCCCGCTCGGCCCTGCTCCGCTCCACCCGCAGAAGCCAGCGGTATGCCGACCAGCGTCGGACCCCGGCCCCCAACTATGTGCCTGGCCAGGAGGTCTGGCTCTCCTCCAGGGACATTCCGCTGCAGGCAGGTTGCAGGAAGCTGGTCCCCCGCTTCCTCGGCCCCTACGTCATTGAGAGCGTGGTCAACCCTGTGGCGGTCAAGCTCAGGTTGCCCCCCGCCATGAGGATCCACCCGGTCTTCCACGTCTCCAGGATCAAACCTGTGAAGGTCAGTCCCCTTTGCCCCCCAGGCGATGCTCCTCCCCCCGTCCGCCTCATCGACGACCATCCGGCCTGGACTGTCCGGCGGTTGCTGAGGGTCCGTCGCCGGGGCCGGGGTCTGCAATACCTTGTCGATTGGGAGGGTTATGGGCCTGAGGAGCAAAGCTGGGTGCCCCGCAGGCACATCCTGGACCCCTCTCTTGTCCGGGATTTCCACCGGGCCCACCCTGGCCTGCCTGGTCGGTCGCCGGGAGTCGCCCGTAGAGGGGGGGGTCCTGTCACAACCCATGCCTCTAACCCTGCCTCTCTGCCTGCCCCTAACCCTATCTCCGAGAACGAGTCCCCTGGCACCTCCCAGAGGGCGCAGAGGGAACTGCGGGCTCGTCGGCGTGAGCAGCTGCCGGTCATTCCGGTGATTGCACCCCATCCTGGCCAGCCACCACCTGCAGCCCATCAGCCCAGGAGGTTAAGAAGCCACTCCACACAGCATGCGGCGCCAGATCGTTAACCAACCAACCTAGTGGGTACACGTCTCTAGCTCCCTGCCTCGTCTGTCTTTTGAACCTTGCCTTACCCTGTTCTCCCTGTCTTCCCAGTTCCTGCCTGACCCACGCCTGTACGATTACCCAGCTCCTGCCTGACCCACGCCTGTACGACAACCCTGCTCCTGCCTGACCCACGCCTGTACGACAACCCTGCTCCTGCCTGACCCACGCCTGTACGACAACCCCGCTCCTGCCTGACCATCGCCTGTACGACTACCACGCTCCTGCCTGACCATCGCCTGTACGACTACCACGTCCCCGCCTGACCCACGCCTGTCTACGGATCGCGTTACTGCCTGCCTCTCCCCGGATCGCAATAAACGTGCCTACGGGCTTTCACCCCAATCGTGTCTGCTCTTGGGTCCTCCATCCTGACCCCTAACAGGATCGCTGTGCTTAGGTTCTCGTAGAACTTCTCCACTTCCTCAACTGGTGCTGCGTTGGTGGTAGAGTACACACTCAGTCGTCATAGTGTCCCCCCGAGGGAGGACCAGCACCACCATCCGCTGCTTGGTTCCTGCGGACTCCCGCCGCTGGAAGTATAGGATTCTCGATGATCGGTGTCTCCATTGTCAGGCTTTACAATGCTAGTTAAGGACTGTGGGGCGCAACTCCTCACAGCCCTACTCTGGACGCTTTGGGCTTAAAGCCCTCATCCACCCTTGCTCCACACCTCCAGATGGTATACGGTGCGGAGCCAGGCCTGTGGTTTTTGTTCCAAGTTACCTTCTCCTAGATGGGTTGCCTTCTATGGCTATGAGCCCCATCTGCCCATGCTATTTGCCCATAGCTGGGACAGTGGTTGACAGGAGCCAGGGCGTGTCCACACACAGGTGGGCCTGCGCGCCTTGCCTCTGGGGCCCACTGTTGCTCCGAGATCCCCTACAGTTTAGCCTGGGACCGTGAGGTACCCAGTTACCATGTGTGGCCACGGGGAGGCACTGTAGGAGTCTTGGCAGTGGAGTGGCTTTGTACCGGCAGAAGGAAACTTACGCACTCGGCTCCTCTTTTCACCCTCAGGAGGGCTAGCCAGCCGCGGTAGCTGACAGCAGAGTAGCAAGCAGCATGCACTAACTACAAGCACTACTACCACAGATCTACTGCACTACACATCACACAACCCTGCACAGTAATGCACACACAATCATACTGTAAAATGCCTTCATATAACTGGCATGTCTGTGGTTGATGCAAGAATGCATCAGAGCTCATCAAGAATGGTACTTTGTCTTCTTTTTTGGACCATAGAGATGAATAACATATTTTCTTGCAACCGGTAGAGCCTCTGGAAGGCAATCAGTCAAGCCAAAGGTTCTCAGATCCTGAAGCTCATTTATGTGCTTGTCAAGTTTATATTGTCAAGTTTAAAGCTGTGGATTTGCCTATTTTTATGTAGGTCTATCTCGCATCAACCTGAATATGCTTTTGAACAGCACGTCCTAAGGGGGATGTACCAAACTGACACAGTCATGTCGCTAAACCCCTCCTTTGGAATCCAGTTGGAAAAGGTTGGATAATAAAATATGATGTATCACTACAGCCAGTCCTTTTCAAAAAGGAGGCTGCACCGAAAGCTGTGAGAGATCTCATCCATCTCTATTGCAATGATACAGATTGCAATACAACAAGAAAGTGCCAGTGTCTGTCTGTGGGATTGCACTGCACATAATATTGCTCCTGCACTTCCATAGACTGTCCTAATGCTAGTGACTGATTCACCCCCTTGGAAAACAATTTTGACCAGTAATTATTCAGTTCCTCCCCCACTGCTCAAATAGTCTGTTGATTTCTAAATATCACAAAAAGTAACTAAAAAAATTAAACTGAGAATAAGCACTTTTTCAATTTTTCAAGAATGGCACAGAAAAAGTAGTGTATTCCACTGTGTGTACTTAACCCATACTGCACTTTAAGTCTGACTACCATATAGAAGGCTGCCAATATAACAATATTTGTCATTCCTGCTGCATTAAGGTGTATGAGATATAACCTGATCGTCATCTATAGATTCCATATGAATATGAAGTGGGTGAAAACATGGTATTCCCTGTTATTAAGCAGTCATTGTGTTGTATGAAGGCATTTTACAGTATTATTACACCAGGATAAGAAGTAACTCAGAAAAATAAAACTTTGCCATATCTGTCTGTAACACGGCCTAGTAGTCTATAAAAGCCTGCTGATTCACAATACAATAATATTGTGACACTTTGGTTGGTTTGGGGTGTTAGGGTTCTACCTGTAGACAATCTGTGGAAATATAAAGTAAATCCAACCAGTAGATGGAAAATGATGCAGGATTACCTTGGAACTCCTTTTTCAGGGCAGGCCTGGAGTATTTGGCTCTTTTTTGCAAATGTGGTGAATCACTTTATTGAAGAATTTCATGGCTTTTTCAAAACAAGTAAAAAGTCTGATGATTCATTTTATGAAGGGGATAAGTCAAAGTTATGAAAAAATAAGGTCAGATTTTGTTAGAGTAGGACCAGGATTAAAAGTGAATATTCCTTATACAAAATAACTTTTTGCTCTTTCCGCCTATAATAAGGCCTTATATAGAAGGCTGCTGATTCAAAATAGAACCAAATATTGTTATCCTGGTTGCAAGGATTATCTTGGAATTCCCTCTTTCAGGTTAGGCGTTTTTTGTACTTTTTTGGCATATGGGGTAAGTCAGTTCACGGATGAATTTCATGACTTTCGCAGTAAAAGTAAAACTTGGGACAATCCATTTCATGAAGGGGACATATTAAAGATATGAAAAAACAATGTCCCGTTTTGTTCTACCCCGGGAAGGGGTATCTCAAAAACTAAGGCTCTTTTTGAGGGTTGGTTCCTCCACTAAATGTCTCATCTATCTGGCAACCAATAAAGCGCATTTAAGATAAGTGAAAGGGTGTCTGTATTTCATATGGCAGTATGCTTGATATGATCTTTGGAATAAACCTGGTGTGTGGGGGGGTATTTTCTCATAGCAGGTGGGGATCATCTTTAGATCAGGTTCATGATCAAGGTCAGGTTCAATGTAGCCTACCTATAATGCGAATATCTATGTTCCCCTTGTGAGAAGGAAAAAGACACATAGCATTGTGAAGCATGCCCATGCTCTTAACAAGGAAATTCAGAGCCATACTCAACAGGAAGAAGAGGGCCTTCGTGGCAGGGCGAGGACAGGGAGAAGGCCGGGTCAGTCAAGAAGGAGCTAGGAGGGAGGTGAGGCCAAGAACAGCTTGAGAGAGGCTGGAGGGCAAACTTGAGCAAAACAGCACCAAGGAAGTGCGGGACAGAATGAATAAGATCACTGGACATATCCAACCAGGTCCAGCTGTGGGGGGAGGCCAAGAACGTGCTAATGAGCTATAACCAGTTTTTCCAACAGGTTTGACTCAGCTCCCACCCCTGTGACCTCAGAGACCATGACATGGTGGCTTGGATCACAGACTACTTTACCGGCAGGCCACAGTATGTCCAACTGCAGGGCTGCCTGTCTGATGTAGTGATAAGCAATAGCGCCCCCCAAGGAACCATACAGTTCACCCTCTACACCTCTGACTTCAGCCACAACTCTGGAGCGGAGCGTAGCCTACCACCTCCAAGAAATTCATGATTGAGCGTTCATAAACTCTCGCTCTTCTTCTCTCCATCAAACATTGTAATTCACCGACGCACCACCTGCGTCGCCAGTTCCCCCTGTGTTCAAAAAGGGTGTAAAAATCCGTCTAAATCGGTACGCCAAGTTGAGAGGTGTCCTACAAAAGCGCGTAGAAAGGCGACTAAATATCCGCCCTTTTTGCTTGATAGATCGCGCTGTGGGGGGGGGGAAGGCGTACGCCTGAAATCGCGGAAAAGACCGTGTAAAAGAAGGCGTACCTCAATGATAAATGAGGCCCCAGACTTCTACAGCGTGACGATCTGAAAATCACTTGACACTGCACTCAGAGGACACACTCAGACATGGAGAGGATGCATTTAACACTAAAGTGATATGTGCAACAAGTTGTGCACTTGAGTAATGTAGATTGTTAGGCCCCATATATGTTGTATTCGAACTCGATTCTTTCGACATTCTCTGTTATGAGAAATCATTGGCGTTGGATTAAGTGGGTCTGTATCCCGGTGTTTCGCGGACACCGGAAATTGTTTAGAATTCGAGGTGAACGCTGCCGGGAGATGCTGTCGTCGCAAGAGAAAACAAGCGGAGAAGAGACAGACACATAAAATCAGAGAGACAGGGCCTTTCGTGCAGGTAACGTGACATCTGGTGGCAGATATGTGATTGGGAAATGCATTTAACAACTTATGACTTAGTTTAAGTGTTTGCGATGTTAAGTTTATGTCAGGCGATGCTATCGACCAGAGATGCTAGTCGACTGATTAGCTGTCTAGCCTAGCGCATTTTTCTGGGCGGTGGGTGTCATAGCAACCGCTGTAAGAAACATTATTCCCGTGCTGTAGCAGGCTAGCTAGCCACAGGCATGCTAGCTACTAGAATAGGTAAGATAGCTAACTAACCAAGACGTAGCATTGGGATTGGACAATGGACACTGGCAATAAAATATTTGGAGCTGCTTACTTGTTTATAGCACGACTGGCTACGTGTTTTTTTTGTTATTATTGTGTCGATATTATGAGCTGTCACTTCATATATCACTAGCTAGCCAGTTTTGTTTGCTAGCTAGCAGTAGCTATTCTCGCTAGCCTCAAGTATGCTATCTGACGTTAGCTACGTCACCTAGCTAGGCGTTAGCAAGCTAGTTAAATATTTGTCAGCACAACAGTTTGTCTACCTAGCTAGCCAAGTTAGCTAGCCCTGTACTGCTAGCAAGCAACAATGTTTGACAGGTGCACGCACCGAAGGTGAAGTTGGCTAAAAGTATGTTTGTTAGCTTGATGTAACGCTCATTTTCAGTTACAGTACCAATTATCTGTGAGCTGGTAGTCAGACTATATTAGTTAGCACACAGGTTTCACCAGCCTCATGCATAACCATTGCAAGTTATGTTATAGATAACTATGCAGCTTAGCAGAACTGGTTTCTAGCTACATGTCTGGTTATCATATTTTGTTCAACATCGTTATTCATCAGCTACTTTTGAGTGTTGAAGTGTTAAATGTGTGTGTGTGACAGAGAGAAACATTGTCAGCTGCTTTTTTCCCCTCCATTTAGATTGTGTGAGTATGGATGCTGAGGACTGCAATGGCCGATCCTACATGTCAGGTAAGACCATAGTATTTTAATGAGTACACCAGGTTTTGTCCCTGTGTGTGCCGGCGACACCGGGGGAGGGCTGTCAGAACATGTTCAGACTGTGTATGCTGTGGACCACAGGCAGTGGAGACTCTTCAATGGAGAGGGAGTTCTCAGGGGCCCTGGGAGGTCCAACAGTGAGCACCCCTAACAGCCAGCACACCTCCCCTACCCGTTCCCTCAGTGGTGAGTGCCAAACAGTTTATCATGCTTGTCATTGGTTTCATCATCATAGTCAGTATTTCAGCTCTCATATCCTCATACCTCTGTGGGTATCCTCTCCATCTCTCTCTCTCTCTCCAGCCAACTCCATCAAGGTGGAGCTGTACAGTGACGAGGAGGGGGGTCGTGGTGCTGGGCTGGAGGACGAGGGGGGGGACAGAGTGGATGAGGGGGGCCCTGAGCAGGGGAGAGAGCCTGGAGGCTACAGGGATCATGCCAGTCCTGAGCTAATGCCAGCAGGTGCCACCAGGCTGCCCAATGGGAAGCTCAAGTGTGACATCTGTGGAATGATCTGCATTGGCCCCAACGTCCTCATGGTGCACAAACGCAGCCACACAGGTGACTGATCGATCGATTGATTGATTAGTCCTTTGTACTAACAGATATAGGTTAATTTGTTGTAGTTGGCTGCAATTTTGCCTTACATGGTTAGTTCATTTTTATCACATTCTTTTTCCTTGAGTAACCAATGTTCATTATTTAAAAGATCTGAGGGAATCAACTTCTGTCAAGTTAAGGGTAAAATGATTTTATGTAAGTTGAGTGGGCTAACATGGGGAACAAAATTGGTTTCACACTGGTGTAAATGACTAGGCTTGGTGATGAACAGCATGTGTGTAACCGAGTGTGATTCTACCTCAGGTGAGCGACCATTCCAGTGTAATCAGTGCGGTGCCTCCTTCACTCAGAAGGGGAACTTGCTGCGCCACATTAAGCTGCACTCTGGGGAGAAGCCCTTTAAATGCCCCTTTTGCACCTACGCCTGCCGCAGACGAGACGCTCTCACTGGCCACCTCCGCACTCACTCGGGTGAGAGGGATTCACACACACACACACACACACATGCACACTTCAGTCACTCACATTATTCACACAGACACTTGACATGAATACACTGTTGCTATGTAATTGTGTCCTTGTTGCTCTGTCTCCAGTGTCTTCTCCCACTGTGGGGAAGCCCTACAAGTGTAGTTACTGCGGCCGCAGCTACAAGCAGCAGAGCACCTTGGAGGAGCACCGCGAACGCTGCCACAGCTACCTCCAGAGCCTGGAGACCCCGCAGCCGCCCGGCGCTCACAACCAAGGTAGAGCTGTTTATCTCCACACACACACACGGCGCCATCATTACCACCCACGAATCAAAACACACACATAGAGTACATGCGTTTTACTTAACCTTACACACACACGCGCGCGCAATGTAAAAGTGATCTATTCTCGTGAAAGTGATGCCATGTGCTCTGCAGGAGAGGAGCTGAGGGACCTGGAGTTCATGCCTGACTCGCTGATGCAACCCTCCTCAGACAAGATGGCGTTCATCGACCGGCTGGCCAACAGCATCACCAAACGCAAGAGGTCCACGCCGCAGAAATTTGTCGGTGAGCACCTAATTTTTGATTGTGAGTAGGGGAGGTGAGCAAGAAACGGCTCATACACACAGGGAGTGAGCACGAACAGGTGCTGCATCTTCAGCAGGTCTGGGAACAGAGGATCGTACTGTACAATCAGCTCCCAGCTGGTTCCTTACTCTCCTCCATGCCTTCCGGTGTGGTTGAGAGGCCAGCTTGGGTGAAGGTCGTGGAAATAACGCCCGCTGCCCGTTTTCTGCCCCGCAGGACAGAAGCACATGCGCCTCAACCTGGCGGACACGCCTTACGAGCACAGCGCCGCTTTCGACAAGGAAGGGGAGACGCATCACGGGGGTCTGGAGCAGCCGCACTTCCCCGGCCTAGGAGGAGGAGGAGGAGGGTTCCTGGGGGTCCCAGGAGGAGGAGGGGGATCAGACACCCTGCGACCCCTGCGGTTGTCGGAGCTCCGGCCAGCCATCAGCTCGGCCCACGCCCCCATGGCTCCGCTGGGGCCCAGGCTGGACTGCACGGGGGCCGGGGCGGGGCTGGGGTCGGCGGGGGCGGGGGGGAGGGAGGCGGCCGAGGGCCACGAGGACTTGCCGCCGGGCCGAAGCCGCGCCCCCTCGCCCAGCAACGGCTGCCAGGACTCCACGGACACAGAGAGCATGCCAGATGAGGTGTACGGCAGCACGGCGCCCGCCCTGCCGCTCCACAGCAACAACAACAACAACCATCACAACCTCCACCACCTCCACTCCAACCACCACCCTCCGCCCCCACCTCTGCTGCACCACAGGGCCAGGGACAGACTCAGCCCCGGCCACGCCAAAGACAGGGACGGGGAGAGGGAGGAGGGAGGGGGTCACCCAGTCGCCCCCGCCCTTCCAGCCCTCCCGCCAGCCCCGGGCTCCCCCGCCGCGCCCTCCTCCACCTCCAGGGAGGCGTTCCGGGTGGTGGACGGGGAGGGGCGCGCCGTGCGCTCCTTCCGCTGCGAGCACTGCCGGGTGCTCTTCCTGGACCACGTCATGTTCACCATCCACATGGGCTGCCACGGCTTCCGCCAGCCCTTCGAGTGCAACATCTGCGGCCACCGCAGCCAGGACCGCTACGAGTTCTCCTCGCACATCGTACGCGGGGAGCACCTCCTGGGCTGAGGAAGGGCTCCTGGCCAGACCGGCTGCTTTACATAGGGCTGTTTTTAATCTGAGACAAAGACCTGGCTGGGTTTGGTCTGCACTGCACAATCACAGAGCTTAGAACGGAAGGGGGCAGGTGTGGAAGTATGAAGCCGCTTTTGTAAGGGAATTTTACACAGGCATTGTTACTGTTACTATAGAAACCTTGAGTCCAAATAGGCCCGATAGATGGAATAGCATCATTCTGACAAGGAGACTCACCACTTTGCACTTTTCGCAGTGGATAAATTCTTAAAAATAAAAATGCACTTTCAAATTGATTTTATTCTTAAGTAGATGAAGAGTCAATGCACTTTTTTATCCTCAGAAGTGCCTTGTCTGGTGTGGTCTACCTTCTCTCTCTAATCCAGGGGGAACCCTGGCGCACAAAACTATGATGCTCCACAAATGTGATTTATATGTGTGACTTTTTGAATAACGTTAGTTCTCTTCTTCTGCACTTTAAACTAGCTAATGCAAAAAACAAAAAAAACACAAAAAAAACTTTGATAAGCTTACAACTTGCAATGCAGTAAGACAAATCACCAGTCTTCTTTAGAGGACTTTGTTTTTCCTGGAATTTGTTTAACTAAGACCCATTTGAAAAGCACTTTTCACAGATCTATTCCATTCCCTAACTAACAGAAGCAGAGTGCCTGAGGGAGGGAGTCCCAGTGTTGCATAGGTGGTGTACAGTAGATCATGGTAATTGTTGTGCAGACCAGACTCAGGAAACCAGGTCTTAGTCAAATGGTTAGAGGGATTTGAGGCATTTGCCTCAAATATGGAGTGCACTTTTCCATTTTACTTTGTGTGTTTGTGTGTGCGTGTGTTCATTTGGACGTGTAGTAAGTTAAATGAGAGTGAGTTGAAGGATTTTAGTAGTGTGAATGTGGGGATGGGATGGGATACTGTATATTAGTTTGTTTTCTGTTTCCGCTGATGCTTCTGTTGCACTGATACCTGCCGAGATATGATGATTATATTCAACTATTTTTTAGAAGAGCTCATTTATGACCTGCACATTTCTCGGTGCAGTTTGTAGAAATAAATAAAATGTTTTTCCTCATTCCTCAAAAAAGTTCCACTGCCACGATGTTGGAGAAAGATGGAAGTAAGGTTGTTCAGAAATTCCCTTCATTATCTGGCCCTTCTTTGATTGATGAGAAAAACCAAAATTATTTACAAGTGAGATCTACGACCAGTTTTGATGTATTTCATTGTATTGTGCCTTTCATGATGCTGACCTCACTGATGATGCGTACGTACGGGGGACATGCATGCAGCACCAACAGCGATGTCTTGCCAGCACGACTTTATGGTTATGTTGACTTTTAGTGATGTGAAGATGAAGGGAGCCTGAAGATCATGGGTAAACCCAGATGATGGTACCACAGTCCCATTGTATACCTGATGCCCCATATAACCCCAGTTGCACTGTCCCCATTCATTTGGCCTATTCAAGATGATAAAATCGTCCTTAAGGAGAGTGACATGCCGGGGATAGAGAAGCACTTTTCAGGCATATATCAAAGATATTCAAAGTCTTTATTTGAAGAGCTCAAGTGCATGTGATCGCCACCTGCTGCTATGATGTGTATGAGTGAAGTGGTGTGCGGTCACAGTCCTTGGTGGTTGACAAGCTATGTACTTAGAAGACTTAGAAGTGACTTTAAAATGTCTATTCCACTCTTACTGTTTTTTTTCTTTTTCTGTTCTCATTTGAGTTGTATTTGTTTTTATTATAGAGAGCACTGATGTTCAGAAACCTCTTATTTCAAGATATACAAGCGACATAGTAAACAGTATTTTCTGCAGCACTGTGCAATGATCAAATTAACTGATAAATACTCAAATAGAATCAGACAAAAAAGGAGTAGGGTTGAAGGTCTGCTTCAGAGCCCGGTCCGTTATTCTGTCTGGTTTTCAGTAGGTGAAGGAAGTTTGTTGGATTTAGGCTGTAAAGCTTCCAACACATGAAGTACAGTATGACAGATGAACAGTGGAGCATCTATTATGATTTCCAAATGTGATACCTCAAATGATAATTGCCTGTTTTTGGGGTATGGGGAATATTGATGTAATCTTTTTATTTCTGGTGGTCAATTAAGTGGTTTAGGCAGCAATGTATCTTAACTCAGTACATGATTTATTATTGAAGTTATGTGGAAACATCAAATGCTCACAACATCAAGGCATAGTTGCACTTAATTGGTTGCATTAACCTCAATATCTGCAATGCTGTTCTAAACATTATGCCTTATCAATGGACACGTAATGACTGTTCAGCAAAGTTGAGAATGAACAGTATAAACGCAGTGAGAAATAGTCTGACTAACATCCAATTGAACTTCATCTGGCACCTCGGAAGAAAGGTTTTAAGGGGGTTCCTAACGATCTGGGGCCATATTAAAGTTTTGATGGCAAATGATGTATGTCAAATCTACACCAAATTGCGATTGTAAAATATAGCCATTCCCATGTGTAATTTACAGTACTTTACATTTGCATGAAATCTTCATTGTTATTGACGATATCAGCTTATTTGTGATGTTCCCCTACATTTTTGCATAGAAATCAAGGAAATTATCATGATGCTTTATAAAGTGTAAGAAGATATTGGAAATGGGGCCCCAGCTACAATCCTCTTGTTGGTGTAGTTTGTATGTGTTGTAAATTGTACTATTGTGCCTTTTGCCTAAGGTTTTCCACACCTTTAAATCTTGGTTGTGTCCCAATTCTTGATGTGCTCTAAGAAACCAAAACTTATTACATAATTTTTGCGTATTACACTTGGCAAGCATTCATATAATCTGGGCTCTCCTCACCAACCCAAATTGATAATTTCATGACCTAGACAGAAGGCACTTCAAATCAGATGGTTGTAAAAGTAGCACTGTGGGTCCAAATGTGAACCAGTCAGATACCCTTTGCCCAAACATGTTAGTCAACATCAAAGTAAATTCTACTTGTAGATCTCTGAAAACCAAATGGAATACATAGTAATAATGCACATACTGGTAACTGCCAAAAAACTAGATAAGTATGTGATTGGATCTTTGTATGGTATTGCGGGTCTCTTTAATTTGGTCATTTTACATGCCTTGATAAAACCATTCAATCAATTTGAAAGAGCTAGCCATGAATTGTTGTGGAATCTTATTAGTCAATGACTGTCCAATTGGATCTGCAGTTGTCAAGCTCATACTCTCAAAAGCTATGACCAGCACATGACTGGTTTTTAATGTGTAATATCACATTTTTGTCCTGCTTCCAAAGTGGAAATGTGAAGGCTGGATGGGTTTTCTTGGTGTGCTACACTGGACAGCTGTTTTTAGAATCGGGTGCATGTGGTACCTAAGCGCTAGCCGTTTTACTTACTCAGCTTCTCCCCCAAATAGTCTTATGGACAAAATGATAAAAGCTTTTGTACTTCTACTCAACACCCAGCCCTGCTTCAGAAAAACATATTTTGTTACTGATGTGTAGTTCATGTGTTGGCTTTTCCCCCTAGCGTTTAAATGTCCCTCTTCTCTTCAAAGTTTCTCTATTGCACTGTGTTTGTGTTCCCTTTGACTTGACTATCTGCTTTGTTAACTTTTCTCCTCTTTACCCAGTGAACGGTATTGTTTCGCTTTAACTACTGCAGAGCCTTTTTACCTGTATCATAATGTAATTATGTCTTTGTGTAATCAAGATTAAACTACTGTAAGTTTTGTACTGTACTGAAGGAGAGTCTATTCCAAATAAAAAACTACTTGACTGGCTGATACTTCCTTGATCTGCAGGACACTGGTTATAAAGCCTACATTGTCAGTGGTGTGACTTAAGTAATGAGAAGTTATTTTTATAAAGATGTTTATTTGATTTTTTTCCCACAATGTCTTCTTCCTCACATGGGTTTCGGAGGAGGTCTGGGTGCACCACCCTGTAAAGAAAACCTCATTAGACAGTTCATGTAGACCACACCTTAAATAGGACAGGCAAATGTAAGAGTTATAGTATAAATAGTTGATTTAATTGATGATTTAAGTATATCATCTAAAAGGTATACTGAGCTTTAGGTTAGTATGAGTGCATCCAGTAAATTTACAAGCTAGTACTCTAAGCTGCCGTGTTGGTTTTATTCTAGAAGGGGGCTGGTGGTGGGATACTCACACTTGGCCTGAACCTGGGGGGTGGGGTGCGGTCCTTCCTGGCCTCACAGGAGCGGTTTCTCACCACCTTACTGTGGATGGCACAGCTCACACAGTAGTGCAGCTTCACGTACAGCTTGGGCAGGACGTAGGCTGCAGAAGGCAGAGGACAGAAGTCATGAGTAAGATGTCAATATTATTTGAGCACTATTTCACCCTAGAGAACATCAATCGCATGGTAGAATGGAAGGGGAGAATTATTAAGCCCACTACTACATTTAGTAGAGTACAATGCTATTTGACAAATCTGATGGCAAGGTCAATAACAATTTCATCAATAGGTTACCAGGACTAAACTCTACAATCTGAACAACATAATGTACTGAGAGGGCAATTAAGGACTTTTTGGGTTTAATCCTCAAAATTGCAATGGTACCGGACACCTGAAGACACTCACAGTCAAAGACGCTGGCCTCAGAGATGTCCCTGACCGCTGCAGCTTCCACAATGTTCCTGATGACAAACTTCTTGATGGCCTTGTCCTTGGGGACACAACGGGCACAGTTGGTGCAGCGGATGGGCTGCACATGCCCACGGCCCTTCTTGGCACGTCCGTTGTTCCTTCTCTTCTTGGTCTATAACAGACGTACAAAGACAGATGCGTAAGGACATGTACGTGCTGATTATCGCTTACTTTTAACAGTACTCAGTTTACTGTGTAATGCATTGCAACTAACTTCAGGTACATAGACCCAATTTGCACTTTCCGTTGTTGGTTATATTTTATTTTTGCACTGTTGAGTCCTGCACCCTGTCTAATGTCTCCCTCAGTGTAGACTATGCACCATAAACCCTCAACAAATTCCTAGTACTGTATGTGTAAACCATAGATGGCAATAAACTGATCTTGAATCTTGTTCATACACAACCATAACTGGCCAAGGTAACCGCACTGAAAAGCTAATTAACATCCTTGACATTTAAATAAAACCTTGAGTAACTTGAATGGAGGAAAGGAAATGTAAGTTAAAACTAGTACTCAAATTTCAGTGCGTAACGTTAGTAGTCTAACGTTACTACAAGGCTGGCAATGCCGGTTGCATCAATGCATCTTCTGGGAAAGATAGTGCTGTAGAATGAAGTACTCAAAAAACCTTTAAAGGCTGTATGTAACTGGGTATTCCGAGTCAGGGTTACGAAGTGTTACAGCTTTCACTGACTCTTGGATGGTGAATTCCTAGCTCTTGTAGTAGTTTCTTTAGCTAGCATGCTAACATGGCTACTTGCTACGCTAACGTTAGCTAGTATTAGCTACCTGCTAACAAACTAGCAAGCAAGCTAGCTGGAATACACGACAGCCTCCGATCCCTAATATGTTGCTTTTCTCTCCATATATAGTGAATTCGTAGGTCATCTATTCTACAATAAAAGTGAGGTGGTGGTCTTATTAAGTATGAAACAATGTTTTGTTCAATACTGTGTTTTATGAACAATAATTTGGTTTTTGGGCCACGAGTGTCTGGGCCATGCACTCACCATGTTGGACAGGAGAATGGAAAGAGGACCGGAAGAGCCTGTGCTGGCGAACTATAGTCTATACTGTAAACTCTCGAGGTTCAATATGGTCTGAAAAAATATATTGAAACGTGTATTTATTTTCATACAAAGGTTCGACATATTATTTGAAGCGAAAATAATCACTGAATGATATTATATAGTCATCTTCTCTTACGTGGGAAATAATTATGTAGTGAAGGAGCTAGCGGAAGGATATAAGCAGTAAACTGGCAGTACTCTACCGGTGTCGCAATTTACCGTAATCTCTCTGAAAGGCTGTTACAATTATTTGAATGGAATGGGATTTGATTAATATTGCCCATGCAGTCAATCAATTAAGCAGTTGCAAACCAAAAGTTAATGTCATCAAGTTATTGGGAACTGTCTAGTACAGTTGATTTAGCTGGCGTAGTTACCCACATGTAGAAGACCAGACCAGACCATCAAATTGGAAGGCATAGACTTCTGGCCCAAGTAGGACTGCAACTGTGGTATTGCTTTGAATATGACCATTCCATGAAATGGTCAGTACATTACATTGTCGGGGTCCGGTAAGTAAAAACAGTTAGTCTCGGCTCAAATCAAAACAAAAAAGGCAATGAAAAAAAGTAGACCTAATGAAGAAGTGCTGTACTTACCTAACCAAGTCATTTGTTTAGTTTCAGAATCTAATTATCTCTGTGCAGTCAAGTGGCTATAAAACAGCAGAGCCACCCAGTAACATTAGGAGAGAGGTGAGATAGCAGCGTCATGTCCAAGAAAGGGCAAAAAAAGGGTTTGGGGGTGTGGTGGGCGGAGCAGGTAGCGATGACAGAGCAGGAGAGGCTCCTGTTGATGCATCAGAGGGCGCAAGCAAAGAAAGAGTTGGCCAAAAGGAAAGAGGACATGCACAGTTCCTCCTGGTAAGATCACATGGGTAAAAGCTTATTCGCCACACTTTCAATTGTCTCTATACAATGTATTCCCTTCCCTCCTCTTCTCCTCATAGCCTACAACCAGGAAGAGCTGCAGAAGGAAGAGAGGAATAAGCTGACCCAGCAATGGCGGACAGTTCTACGTCAGACGATCAGCTGAGTATCACCCAGGAGCAGCAGAGTTACACAGTGAAGGACAAGGTCATCAAGACTAGATCTCTATCCTAGTGCTTTGTGAGTGACCTGAGTTAACCCTAATCCTCACTTTCTCTCACAAATAGAGTGTGTCTATTTATCTGTCTGGCTGACTTCCTGGTCCATCTCCATGCTGCGCTCCAGGCTGAGCTCCAGTCAGAGGGAGAGCGAGGGGGTGGTGGTGCTGAGGGCTCGGGAGGAAGTCACCCTGCAGGTCTGCCAGCTCACCACCCAGCTGAGTCACGACCAGCTTACCAGCCTCCCCTTCCACAGCAACGACGAGGTCAGGAATCTGCAGGGCCTCACTGCTAAGGTGTTGTAAGACACACACACACACACTTATCTCACGTGTCAGCTGCCTCACACATAGTGTTAGTAATTCCCACACATCATAGATTCTCTTATCCACGCATACTCCACATTTCACACTTACTGACAGTCTGACTTGCCGTACACCTTCACTTGTGGCGAGTGACATTTACACTGTCTGTCCTTTTTCTGTCTGTTGGCTTCAGAGGGAGAGGCTGCTGCTCCTGGCTGAGATGGTAAATGATAAGTGGATTGCGCACCAATGGCGGCAGCTGCCATGCAAGGTGCTAACCTGCTCATTGGGAGCAATTTGGGGTTCAGTGTCTTCCCCAAGGGCACTTCGACATGTGGACAGGAGGAATCGTGATTCGAACCGCTGATCCTACGATACAAGTTCTACCTCCTGAGGCACAGCCGAATTGTGTCGGAAGCTGGAGACTGGGCAGGAGAAAGTCCTGTCTTTCGGGCTAAGTTATAACATGGTTCTCATGCAGGAGAAGGCCTCTCTAACCTTAAAGAACCAGCAGCTTCTCCGCCAGTACCTGGATGAAACTTTCATTAGCGATGACATCCTACGCCACTGCAACCCCCTGTTCATGGTCTCCTGGAGCCCTCGCGCTGCCGAGGACGGCCACACTGTGATAGAGGAGTGCACTGTACACTGCAGAGAGGGATACTCATCTAACTAACAGGTGCAACCAGGGGTGGATTGGAGGGTAAACCCAAGCAAACTCAGTTTACCCACCTCTTGAAAATGAGGCTGAGAGTTTACTCACCTATTTTCTGATCAACTGTATTACATCCAGATTGCCTGCACCTTTTGCACATTAACTACCATATATGTCACTACAAACTCTGTAGCATACCTGAACTTGATTTGTGACTAGGAGAAAACTATGAACTATCAATTTGTATAGAATCCTACTACCTATTTTATTTTCAGGCATCATTTTACCATATGCTGAAACACCTAACAAATAAACAAAAGGAACATCACCATTCACAATAATAAATTGTATATTTTATTTAAATAGTGTGACTATTGTGCATCATTTCTTTTTGCTCTTCTTGTCCTTCTTCTTGTTGGGCCGCTGGGCCTTGGCCTTGTTATAGAGGTAGAACCCCACCAAGCCCAGCAATGTGGGCACCAAGCCTAGACACACCAGGGGGAGCACATCGTTCACCATTCTCTGCCATGGCGTCTGTGGGGTCAGGGAAAGTACCTCCACCTCAAACTCAAGTGCAGCGTCACCTAGAGTAACACGGACAAAGCTTTAGTCATAATGTGCGTGTGTGTGTGTGTGTGTGACAGTATAGAGTGCATGCATATAGTACCAGGGATAGTGGGAGGGTATCCTTTCTTCCCATAGGCAAGATGAGGTGGAATAGTGGCCTTGATTTTTTGTCTGGGGGATAATAAGAAAGAAAACAGTATTTTGGGATGTTATATTTTAATGTATCAGGCCCACAATTTCAATCGTTCTTTTTGTCGGTGGATAGAATGCATTTCAATGTCTTTTCAACAGCTGAACATTGATTATACTCACCCTACACACAGACCCAACAAGCTTTGCTCCAGACCTGTCAAGAACATCACACATTAGCAACATAGTTTCTTATTTGTTACATGTGTTCCCATTATAGTATTGTATATTGTTCACATCACACAGAATTGTGCAATGTAAGTTTACCAGTAATAACGGTCCTCTTCCCCAGCTCCACAACGAGGGGCTCCCGGGACAATGATGAGTCTATCACCTTGCCGTCCGCTAGTTTGCCCTATTAAAAAGATCACACCCGGTTACAACAGTGATTGGACACGAGAGCAGTGTTAACAAAATATGTATCCTTCAACGAAAGAAATATAAATATATAAAACAACAATGCAAATTGTGTAAAGTAGTATGGTCGTTGAGAAAACAGTCTCGAAGTGGGTTGGGGCTCTGGCCATGCGCCCTACTGACGCAGCTGGAGTGCTGACGTGTTGCACCCTCATCAACAGCAGAATGTCTGGCACGCGTAAAAACGAGTATATTTAACACCGAGTAGTTAGTTAGGCTAAGTATACCGATAAGTAAAACACACAGTAAGCATAGATAACTAGCCGTCGGATACGTAGACACAATGACAGAAGTTTCAAGCAAGCTAGACAAAAAACACATAAAAATATCAACATTTGTTAGCAGGCTTTTTGCCCCGTTTCAAAAAAGGTGGACTATTGAAACAGCTGGATTCAAAGTAGCCTAAAGATTTTTGTGTGCACATGTGTAGTGCCACATCAATAACGTAGGCAAGGCTACCTATGAGTGCACACTGCAGCAAAAATCCTGCAAGCATAGTAAATATTACAATCACCCCGAATTTAAATGCTATTCTTAAATGATCATAGCTGCGCGAACTCTGCTGCAGGGCGGTGCCTTTGCTTTGAAAGAGAAAAATATAAGTTGAATGAACATGAATAGGCCTACACTTTTTCTTACCGTGTAGTGGATTTCAAGCGTGTCCCCCATTTCTGATAATACAGCACAAGTTTCAGGTTTCACCTAGAGGGAAGATGGAAAACGTTTAAAGAGTGCGAACTACGTTGCATTGTTTCATTCCATTCGAAAAAGGATTGATTCTGAAAAAAAGGATCAAAGGATATCAATGCGAACGATATATGCCTCATAACAAAACCTTGTCAATCAGGACAGGCAGTATGCTAAACTTTATTTGCAACACCGATCCTTGATTTTCAGAAGCTTCGCATAAATCAGCGAATTTAAATAGGAAATTAACTGTGAAAACTCACCAAGGTCTCCAACAGTAATTCCTCCACCCCATTTTCGTCAGGGTCAACGTCCTCTGCAGCAATACAGGCAAATGCAGCGAGAAAGACTAGGATGATAGCAGTCTTGACTTTCATTGTAGCTGAATCAACTTTTGAAGAAGCCAACCAACTTCCGTAAGTAGCCTGTCCTTTTGTAGCACAACAGAGACCACAGCGACCAAAGGGCGCAAATGTGTGAAGCGCAGATTCTTATTTTAAAAAAAGAGGCTTGACGCCAGTTAAGGATGAGGTGTTATTAAATGTGGAGATAAAGGGGCCGACCTGCGCACGTTGTCCCTGTCCCAACACCTGGGTCGACCGGTCCAGTGCCCGCCTGCCTCAAAGATTCCGCCAGCATCCCACAAGCCCCTGGTTGTTGGTTGCGCTTGCTATTCAGCGGCGCACGAGGGCAGTTTTTAGTAGGCTAGAAGGATTCAAATGGCTACATATAGGCTAGCCTACTCATTAGCAGCATCTGATCAAACATAGGAGGCTAATGTAATACGGGTTACTAACAAAAACACATTAGGTACCGCTCGCGACCAGACCTTGTGACCCATCCCAAATAAATCAGTGGTATAGGGCCTATAGGCACTCATCTGGTACAACAAGACAGCTTGTCTGACCTTTGGACCTTTGGACCCTCGTTCCCTCTGTTCAATGTTGCTGGCCGAACACATGCATCTCTCTGTTGGCACCACAAGAGGCAGTGGTCCGTCCATAGATCAAGGCTGCGTCCCGAATTGCATACTTTCATACCATATAGTATGCCAAAAAAGGATGTACTGTAGGATGTCCCAGTACATAGTATGCCACATGCAGTATGAGATGCATCTGGCTGCAGACAAAATGGCCGACCTCCGCAAGAGGCGCCTCCGCAGTTGACAGGAAATCACGTGACCTCTGCAGTTGACAGGGAATCCGTTCTGTTTTTTTGTGAGCATGCGCAAGAGGCTCCTCCACAATTTACAGGAAATCAGGTGACCACCACAGTTGACAGGAAACCGGACGGTCGTCTTTTTCGTGAATGACAGTGTGCAGTCCAAGCCCCCAGGATCAGCTTGGCGCATTGAAGCCACCATGGGCTTTCAGGCCAAGCCCGGTATTGCAAGTCATGTCACGGCATGCGGCCCAAGAACCCTTATTTCCCATGTTAGTGGATGATGATAGATAGGGCTAGAAAAGGAAAACAAAATTTTTCTGGGTATCATTCAGCATCAGAGACCAATCTAATCAATATAAACTTTTAATTCAATGGGGTTTTGGGGTTTTTGAAGCCACCAATACCTGTATCGAGCCATTTAAACATGTGCTGTGCACGAGCCTCGGGGACGCGCTGGTCGCGCGTTCGTGAGTCCTGCGAACTCGGGAAAGCACGTGACCATAGGAAGACCCGCCCTACTCTGCCTCTGATTGGATAGGAAGTCATGTAATGACGTCGCTAACATTTGCTATGCTTTAGCAATGAAGCTTATGATCATGCTAATCAGAACGTATGTCTATGATGCAAATGATCATGACATGTGGTTACTTTAGGACATCGTTGGAAAAGATCTAGAGGGTAAGTGGGTCAATGTTGAATAACTTAGCTAACATTATCTAATGTTACATTTCTTTATATTAACATCAACTATATTGATAGGCTAGGGAGCTATGCTAACGGTAGCTAATGCTAACGGCTTAGGGTTAACGTTAGTTAATGCTAACGTTACGTTCGGAGGTCTCAGATGTATTTCAATTTTAACAATGTTGAGCATGATCAATGTGACATTGTTCATACATTGATTACAGTCTGTAATCTTGTCTGGCATTATTTAGCTATAGTGGGCTGATGCTTGCTGCTGCTACTATAGCATTTGCCACATTATACATCAAATTAATCAAGCATAGTTAGTGTTATTACCTGAAGGCATTATTACCATTGCAAGTAAGCATGCCATGTATATGCCATGCCTGGAAATCAAATTAATAGTGTAATTATTCCCCATCATAGCTCATTGTACACTGATATAATCATTCTCCTTGCCTTTGCTAATACTCATCTCTTTTATCAAACTTTGTGCTAGGAAAGAAATCTGGCTGTCATTCATCGCTAGTGCTCATCCAGGCTGTTGTCATCTCCCGCCTGGACTCCTGCAACTCCCTACTTGCTGCCATCCTGCAGCGTTGGCCATCAGACTCCTGGAGAAAGCTGCTGCTAATCCCGTGTTCAACGGCCCCATGCTCTTCCACACAACTTCCCTACTCCTATATGTATAGTCTATATGTTTTTACGTGTTTCTTTACATGTCTTTACATGTGTATTTGTCAGGGTTTGTCTGTTAGTGATTGTCGTGTCCCCACTCTTGGCCTGCACCTTGACGTGGTGAGTGGGCTTTAAACCATGCCAGGCCTTTTATAGTTGTGTTTTGTGTTTTTCTGTTTGCTTAAGTGTCTAATATTGAAGGTACAAAACCTTTAAAAAAAGAAAGAAAAAAGAAGCCCCTTCCTTCCCATAAAATTCCTGCGATTGTAACAGGTGTATTGATTCCACCACACTTGCCCACACTGGGTTCAAACCCGGGTCCTCTGACTTAGGAACGCACATGACCACCTTTCTAGAACACTGCCACCAGCTATCCCAATGAAAAGCTAGCGAATCAATTGTGCACATGGGCAGTACTAATACTGAGGACAGAGTTTAAACCAGTTCAACCAGATATTCACTGAGCCTGACGGGCACCTGCCAGCTAAAAAACCTAGTACTGTCACCCTCCACTTCTGCTGCGCCTGTATCCAGCCATAGGGGCTGATTATTTATAATGATGTTGATGAAGTTTAAAACCTTATTTACACATAGTGTTTGCTGTTTTAAAAGATAAATGCAGTGATATGAGGCGCCACCTATTGGTGAGGACAAAATCATTTTTTGACTGACTAGATGAGATAATGAATTCCTGATGTGCATAATGATGTCACTAAATCCCACTGTGATTGCTTTTTCAGTCAGTGAACAGGAAGCAGAGCAACCCCTCTGTGTTCGATCACCTGATAGAAGAACCTCCTAGGTGAGACCACACTACAGTACGTTGCTCCAGTAAACATATGAAGACCCAGCCGTATTTAAGCTGTCTTGTCTAATTTGAGCTGTCTTGTGAAGTCCCTGTTTTTCACATACTCCCCCCAACCCCCCCCCCACCTACAGATGTGTAGTGCTCTGATCTACAGTCCCCCAAGTACAGGCAAGACCCCAGTGGCGCGGGTGCAGACTAACGAGTGTAGGCAGGGAAACACAAAGGTGTCTATAAGGAAAGGAGCTGACTGCCTTAGCAAGTGGGTTGGTGAATCAGAACACATAATCAGCTCTGCCTTCTCTTTTAGCCAATGGGGCAACTGTGGCGGTGGGGGGAGGGGGGTATAATTATTGGACAGGACACCTGACCATCATCCTCAGTGTTGACTGAGAGCTTGTGATGGCTGTTTGTTGGTCTCTCCCAAGGTCAACCTAATGAGACCCTCCTTCATCTTCTTCCACAAGATAGACCGGCTGGCCCCAGTATGCTCCAGCAGACAGGACCAGATACACAGGTGAGGCCTGTCTGTCACGGAGCCACCGCCTCGCTCCGCCTCTGATGTAACTCGGTTCTTCAGCTTGGCTGCGTACTTGATTGATGTTGCACATGGGCGATTGGAACTAAACTAACCTTGCGTTGCATTTGTCTCTCTCTCTCTGGCTCTATCGTGTCCACTCTGCTGGCGCTGATGGATGGGTTGGACAGTCAAGGGGAGCCAGTGGTCCAGTTCCTGTTCATGCTTGGTTGTTGCCTACTCACCTTCCCATCTCCTGCATCACCTGCCACCTGTCTCCACTCTGCCCAGCTGCACCTCATCCCTCATTACTCTTAGCATTAATACCAGTCAATTTCCCTTGGTTCTCTGTAAGATCATCCAGTCATCTACCAAGTCTGCTCAGCTCTTCTGTCTGCCATATTTTGGAGTTGTTTATTGAAATTGAGTTAAAGTAGTTTGTATGGGTCAAGCATCCTCCAGTTTGTATGACTCAAGATCTGTTTACTGCCATGTATATGGTTCACACATACTAGAAATTTGACTAGGGTTAAGGCATACACTGGTGACATGTTTTTAATTGTTTTGTGATCACTGTCTTTGTGATATTTTCTGATGACCAAGCCTTTGATCTAAGCAGAGCCTTAGCACATTATGGAGGAACCATGTCCCTTTCTTTTACCGATCCCTGAGAGCAAGACCTGTGAATGTCCTGAACAGTGTGGTGGCCACATTTGTTGGGAATTTGGGTGGAAACAGTGTGGAACATCATTGCATAGTTTGACTGCCATTTCATACCAACATTAAGAGAAAGTGGAGAAGTAGGCTATACCTAGAAAATACTATAGTTGTGCAATTCGTTTGTACAGTCTAGTAGTTAAATGGTTAAAAATGGGCAAGCAATAACATTGGAGGGAAATGTATACTGACACTGATGATTGTTTCAGAAATGGTCTGAGACAAAATAATGAAATGTTATACATCAGTATTGTGAAACACTGAACATATTTTAATGACTGACAAGGAGAGAGGAAACAGTCCAAGTTAATCAATAATAACTAGGCTCACTATGAACAGTGTGTATTATTGGCTCTGTTCTGACATCAGTGCACAGTTCATTCCACCACTGTGAGGCCAGAACAGAAAAAAGCCATGGCCGTTACAATCTGCCGTAGGGGGGCTTGGAGCAACTGGGGAACCAATCACCTCAAGGCAGCAGAGCTTGACCACAGCCTGGAGGTCGGAGGGAGCTGTTCATTTGCCCTGTAGGCTTGAACCACAGTCCTAAACTGGATGGGACAGCGCAGGGAGCCAGTGCAGAGAACAGAGTAGGGAAGTTTTGTGGAAGAGCATGGGGCTGTTGAACACCAGGTCAGCAGCAGCTTTCTCCAGGAGTCTGATGGCCAACGCTGCAGGATGGCAGCAAGTAGGGAGTTGCAGGAGTCCAGGCGGGAGATGACAACAGCCTGGATGAGCACTAGCGACGAATCACAGCCAGATTTCTTTCCTAGCACAAAGTTTGATAAAAGAGATGAGTATTAGCAAAGGCAAGGAGAATGATTATATCAGTGTACAATGAGCTATGATGGGGAATAATTACACTATTAATTTGATTTCCAGGCATGGCATATACATGGCATGCTTACTTGCAATGGTAATAATGCCTTCAGGTAATAACACTATGCTTGATTAATTTGATGTATAATGTGGCAAATGCTATAGTAGCATCAGCCCACTATAGCTAAATAATGCCAGACAAGATTACAGACTGTAATCAATGTATGAACAATGTCACATTGATCATGCTCAACATTATGTTAAAATTGAAATACATCTGAGACCTCCGAACGTAACGTTAGCATTAACTAACGTTAACCCTAAGCCGTTAGCATTAGCTACCGTTAGCATAGCTCCCTAGCCTATCAATATAGTTGATGTTAATATAAAGAAATGTAACATTAGATAATGTTAGCTAAGTTATTCAACATTGACCCACTTACCCTCTAGATCTTTTCCAACGATGTCCTAAAGTAACCACATGTCATGATAATTTGCATCATAGACATACGTTCTGATTAGCATGATCATAAGCTTCATTGCTAAAGCATAGCAAATGTTAGCGACGTCATTACATGACTTCCTATCCAATCAGAGGCAGAGTAGGGCGGGTCTTCCTATGGTCACGTGCTTTCCCGAGTTCGCAGGACTCACGAACGCGCGACCAGCGGGTCCCCGAGGCTCGTGCACAGCACATGTTTAAATGGCTCGATACAGGTATTGGTGGCTTCAAAAACCCCAAAACCCCATTGAATTAAAAGTTTATATTGATAAGATTGGTCTCTGATGCTGAATGATACCCAGAAAAATTTTGTTTTCCTTTTCTAGCCCTATCTATCATCATCCACTAACATGGGAAATAAGGTTCTTGGGCCGCATGCCGTGACATGACTTGCAATACCGGGCTTTGGCCACTACGTCAAATGGCTTCATGCGCCGGTGAGCAACTTTCATTGAAATGAATAGGCAGCCATTTTCAATGCCGTCTCCAGTTATATTATACCTCCATGGTGCAGTCAGATAAGAGAAGATATTTGTTGTTTGCGAGCCGCCATTAATTCCAGTGAAGAAGAAGATAAGATATTCTTTATTTATTCTTTATTAGTCCACTTGTTGCCGAGAAGCCTCTGATACTGCGACAAAGACAAGGTTAGTTGTCTTTTCTAAGGTTTTATTCAGTGTTGTCTATCAAACTTTATGCCAAGTGGCTCTAAGCATTTAGCTAACGTTAGCTAGCGATGTTTCGTTGCGTCATTGTTGCAGGTCATGTAGCTAGCTAAGCAGTTATTAAAATATTTGTGTAAATGAATTAGTTTAATTGAGTTTTTAAATAGATATCGTTTGAGTACAAACTGTTTGAATCACGTTACATTAGCTCGCTAATTGGCAGCAGCTGTAGTTAGCTGGTCGGATGCTAGGGAGATGTTTTCTTCTTTATTGGAAGTTGTATTGGACAGTTTTACTATCGGGAACTAGTCTGGCTAACTCCCAGAGCGTGCAACCAGTGTAGCACGCAGTTGACGTTACTAGCCTGACAGCCAAGGTTAGTGGGCTACCACTAGCTGGCGAGTAGCCTATTGTATGATTACGTTCATTTTATTTAGTGTATTTAAGAAAAATTTAATGTAACGGTCAGATTGTGAATACACCTTGGGGACTTTTATTTTGTTAGGCACGTATGAGTTAGAGGCAACGTCAGTGCCCCGCACTAGTCAGCTGTGGAGATACACTGGCATAGGAGAACTTGGTTTCCCACTTTATTTTATTCCTCAATACTAATACTGTTTTCTGTGCATAGTGCCGATCTGTGTCATGCATGAACAGAGTAGTAGATGTGGCCGTGAGACCAGGCATGGTATGTTTGATGTAGAGCAATAAACGGACACACTGTACTGGTTTATTTACATGGATAGACAACATGAATGTAATGGTTAAAAATATGCGTCTGCCTCAGGGGGGCCCTCCATCCAGCCCTCCACCCCGGGGACCCCCACCAAGCCCCTGGTCACACCCCAGCAGGCCCCCAACACAGGCCCATCCACACCCAACTGTCGCAGCCCCTGCCCCTGCAGGCCCACCATCCAGTGGCTGCAGACAAGACAGCAAGCCAGGTGAGCACTCTCTCTCTCCAGTGACATTAGGAACCGTGTTCAAGTTCAAGTTGATTTGTGTATAATGATGGAAGTCCTAGGCAACTTGAAAAAGTGCATTTGACATTTGGGACTTGTTTACTCAGATCCTATCCTCTCTCTGTTCTTTCCCCTCTTTCTTTCTCTTAAACTAGCCTCCAATGGACATCCTCAAGATCGCCATGATGGAGGCAGAGATCGACCCCAGCGATGAACCCATGGGGCTCGACTCCTCGAGCGACTGCAAAGAGGACCTAGACGTCATCGAAGAGTTGTAGAGTTATGAGTAGTACTGTAGCTGACCTAGTTCTTCTCATGCAGCCATGTCCGTCAACATGTGGGGTCAGCTACACCATGTGTGCCAAGTCCACAGTCATGAGACAGTTGTGATTGATGGGTTTCAGCTAGTTTCTTTCACCAGGCAATCAGGCTACTGAACAAAGGACACTAGTGACCTGTAGCATACTGTTGCATAGACTGCACTAAGTACTGTATACTGATCACTTATAACACTGAACATTGAGATAAGTATCGAGTAACAGGCTGAGCACTGTTATTATTGGGTAATGAGCCTAGCACAATCATTACTATGAGTACTGAGTACTGAGAACTTAAACACTGGACACTTGTGTCTGAACGCTGCTATTACAATGTCACACATTGTATATTTGAGTAACGAGCCGAGTACAATCAATGCTAGAGTACTGAGTACTGTGTTTTAAACATTGCATATCGTGGTGAGTGCTGCTACTACTATGTTGCACATGCGTGTATTTGTATTTGTGTAATCATTGCCATTGCAATGTGCCTAATTATTATGTGTGTAATTATTATGATTATGATTATTATTAACATTGAGTGTAATTATTGCCATTGCCGCTGCAAAGTCTCCATCAGGATTTTATTTTTAAGGATTTGATGAATATGTCAATGATAAAAACAGTAGGCTACATTAATTGCAGGACAGATGACTATGGTTTGATACTTGCTGATAGAATTTGTTGTGTTTGTGTTGAGAGGGAACAATCAATGTGAGCAGCTGAGACAGCAGGCCTGCTCCTCATCTGAGCACAAGCCTGTCACTTCTGCAGGAGATATATCTTAAAACCCTGCACAAATCACTAATTTTGAAACATCAACACAAACTCAGTTATTGGGAGTTGTTGTATTGTTGGGATTGATGTGAGGGGGAGGGGGACTTAGTGATAGGGAGGTTGCAAAAACAGCCTTTTTGTAAGCAGCCTGTTTCTCCTATGAAGTGATAGGAGACAGTCTTTTTCAGGATCACAGTTCTTCTCAAAATTATTCTTGTTGAATGTAGCCAGTAAAGGCTTACTGAATGTTAAACAAAAAAATTGAGATACACTTGGAGTTCTATTTGGCCATCTAGCTAACGTAATGCAATTGGTAGCTAACGTTAGTTAACTCATGACCAACGTCCGATTTCCTGTCCACTGCAGAGGTCACATGATTTCCTGTAAATTGTGGAGGTGCCTCTTGCGCATGCTCACAAAAAACAACGGATTTCCTGTCAACTGCAGAGGTCACGTGATTTCCTGTCAACTGCGGAGGCACCTCTTGCGGAGGTTGGCTGCAGCCAGGTACTCTTGTGCAGTATGGAAAAAATACCAGGACATACTACTACATCCGGTCGTATTTTGCAGTATGCAAGCCAGCACACTTTTCTGGCTATTCTCACCCACAATCCAATTGCACAACGGAAATTACATCACATGTGCAAGTCGCGACAATAGACGATTGTCGCTTTATGGACTGCAATGGATGAGGGCAAATTTCAAGGCGCAATGTATGCATATTGTGTGCAAAATGCATAGGCCTACTTTCTAGGGGCAGCTGTAGTACATACTGGCGGCGGCCGGGATGAAATCAGAGTCTGGAGGTGTTTGCCTCCAACTCCGCACGCCAGGTGTGGCCGGCCATCCTGCCTCGCTGATGTTAAGATCTCTGCATTGCTACAGGAGATCCCATGCGGCAGCAGGCACAAAAGGGTGTCTCGACTTGAGACGCCGGGGGGGGGGCTCCGCTGTTTCAGTGAGCCTGTCGAGGAGCAGGTGGTTAGGCTCCACAGCCCGGCAGGCGAGATGAGCTGTGGTTCCTGTGTGCCGGAGGCCAGCGGGCTGGATTCCTGCAAGGATGGGAAGGTTGTCCACAGGAGTGAGATGCAGGCATCCTCTCACGATGCACAAGCTTCGTTGATAGGCGGATCAATGAGTTGGGTATGAGCGCTGTGACACACCACCGGTGCGCAATATTCACTGGTCAAGTAGACCAGGGCTAGGGCTGCCATACGCAGCCTGACCGAACCAGTCGCCTCTTCAATGCCACACCAGTTGTTAACTTCTAGCGCAGTGACTCGAGGAATCGGAGGAACATGAGCGACCTGTCAAGTGTCACGCCGAGATAGGTTGGTTCGGCGCAGCATGTTTGGCTTCCTTGTTGTTAAGGTGGAAGGCCACCAACACCTCATTGTTCTCGTTGTTTACAATGGGTAATGAGGTCTAGGGTGCTATAGAGACGAGAGTTGTATGAGCACTATGAGCTCTAGGCTTTTTTTTTTCAGTTGAAAAAAGTTGAACTTTTTGGGCTAGAGCACAGGCTGTAAAAAGCTGTTCTGACGATTACAACGGTCGGGTATTGGCAAAACTGCATACAGCGAACGTTAGCACTAGCTAACATTAGCTAGCTATCTTAACTTGGCTAGTTAATCTGCAGTCTGCAAAAACACAACACTCGTTGCTAACATAGCTGTAAAACATTGGTGGTCTAGGCAGCTCTAAACTCCAACTCTAGTGCACTCTAAGAAGCTGTAAACTTGTCACTCTTCAGCGACATAGCCTTATTAGGGAATAGGAGCGAAATCCCTAGGGGGCGTAGCCTCCCGATGTAGAACTGCTTGCCACCGACAGCTACCGTTCTGTTATGGAAGCTGCTACTACTTGATTATATTATACCTCCATGCTTGTGAGCTTGTGAGCTAACTGGCAATAGCTATCTGGTTCCATCCTACTAACCAGTTCTGAAGAGAAACAAGCTAGGAATGAAGATTAGTTCCATGTTGGTGGTCTATTACTTTTCTTATGTTATATCGCCATCTTGTGGTACAAGCAGTAGCAAGACTGGACAAAAGCCCTCAGTTCAAATCAGTTTTATTTGGTGTCATAGGCTAGTACAAAGATCAATTATACATGTATAACTTGAAGTGAAATGTTATGTAAGTAGCCTATGAAAATGTAACTACAATAATGGTGTTTTATTTACTTTTCTACTAAATGCAAAAAATATACAGAATGGGACGAGGGCGGCAGTTCAGGACCCGGATGGCCTGGTTTAATAAGATCACTAAATGGTCTAAACTTTGTTTTGTTGTTTTATAGCTTTATTTAAAAACTTCACAGTAACAAAATATCTAATGTAACAGGAATCATCAAGATTCAGGATCTCATCATCATTGTAATGTTAGCTAACTGCTTTAGCCACTGACAGTTACCATTATGTTATGGAAGCTGCTGCTGGTTGTGACCTCAGGGAGCGTGTGAGCTAACTGCCTTTCATGGTCTTATTGTGCTGGATTAACAAACACAGGGGTAGGAAGAGCAGGCCAGACATCTGCAACTAACTTTACGATGATTCCTGTAATGTTAGCTGTTTTGCTGCTAATGCGAGTTTGAGTTCTCCTCCATTTATCTCAGAGAAACAGCAGTTGAACCAACAACAGCAAAATAGCTAACGTTACAGGAATAAACGGTGTAACTGCTTTAGCTACCAAAAGCTACCATTAATGTTATGGAAGCTGCTGCTAGTTGTGAGCTCATGGGCTAACTGGCTATCAGGGTCTTATTATTCTGGATTAGCATTGGAAGCATTTGAACTGATATGTCCAAGTGACAAGACCTATCTTAATTTAGCAGATGTTAGATTTCATGTAATTTCAGTTAACAGCTATTTCAATGGCATAGCTGGCTGGTTCCGTCCTACTAACCAGTCCTGAAGCGAAACAAGCTGGCACCAGCCCATAAACCAGGCTTCACCTGGTCTAGTTGTTTTGGGGGCAGTCCACTCAACAGCTCTGCCACTTTCAACAGCTATACCTTATGGAGACTGTTTGGAGAATTTCACTTTAGTAGACATATATTGTAAACTGATTGTATAAACTGATTTTCCTGACTTCAGATGCCTGCCTGACATGGAGGATGTGAATTTTGTCACAATAGCCTACTCCTCAAAGCAAAATTCAAAAGTTGATAAGAGCCTCTAAAGAGACACACACACACAACACTGTATTCACACATTCAGCAAACATATATTATCATGCCATATTTACACTGTGACCTGTTTGACTATAAGTAGAGCCATAGATAGGACCAAATATATAATGTCTGCTCTATTAGCACACTATCTTGTCTGTCTGCCAGCATTGAAATGGGTTTGCAGCATCGTGGATTATGTTACATTTTCAATTGAGAGGGGAAATGAAGGTGCCAAAGAACCTGTATGAAAACATGTATCAGCTGGTTTATGGTTAGGCCTATTCCATGTGGTCAGAATGAAGGTGTAGGCTAGGCTACTATTTAAAGTGTTTCATTATCGCGAGATTCGCGGGGGGTCTATAACTACATATCGCGAGGTTTCTTTTTACTGTAGGCTACATCCGAATGCGACTCGTTAGCGCTGGAGGTAAGTGGAGAGGCACCTAATAGCTTCATAATAACAAACATGATACAATTGGGACCTCATTTTGATATCATAAATTCTCTCAATGCACACGTGATCTGATGCATATAATTTCTCGATTTTTCCAGTTATGTAGGCCTAGATCTGACTTGCTGGAGGCTGGGATGGCGATGAATGGGGGTGGATATCATGGGATATGCTCGCACTGTCTGATGAACGTTCTGTGCTGAAACATGCTTAGGCTACACATTATTGCAAATAATTGGGATGTTTTTTTTATGATAGTCTTCATAACACAATAAGCGGAGTTGGTCAGATTTGGTAAACTGGCTATCTTTCTTGCTACCATTTTACATGGACCGGCAAAGGCCGTGGTGGAGTCCACTACGATGGTAACGGATGACTTGAAAGTCATTTCGTCAATGCTTTGGTTTGTAGCCTACGTTAAACATCAAAACTGGACGATCGAGCTTTGGTGAAATAACACGGGCACCTTGAATAACCGGACGTGAAGGTCGTCTCATTTTAAGGGGGGGACAATGCCCAATAGGGTCTTATTTTAATACGATTCTATTAGGTTGATGGTTGGTAACGTTAGCTAAACAGGGGTGAGTAGCAGATAGTGACTCTCGAGCAGGACCATGGACAGGGCACCAAAAGCGAAGGGGCTGGAAAATTTGGCTTCACTCACTTTGTAGGCTAACTTAATAAAACATAAGTTTAGATGTTTTAATATTGTATATTAAACCAGTTATACTACGAAGAGCTATTTAACATAAAAGATTCAAGATCTGTTTCAAGATAGTAGTCGAGTAGATCCATCTTGCAGATGTTTCCACGGCTTTCAACCTCCATATACTGTCAGCTGGTTGCTAGGCCTTTTCCAGTTTGGAGTTTGCAGTGTGTTGGTTGTGGCTTGATTATTATGCGAGTCTTCTTGGGGGTTGATTTGGAGGAGAGACAAAGCTGAACAGATTGTGCTCCAGCCTGGAGTCATGGCACCACCATAGTTGCTTCCTCTCAGTGTGAATATGATTATTGTAGTGTAGGCATGCGGGTGTACTGGTCTGTGTTTTTAATAATATGCATGGCGTTTTTTCATGGATATAGGTCTTTCATGTAGGCCCAGGTATGTCACTAATCACTAGTCTCAAACAGTCCATGAATGATTCACAGAGGTCTGGTCTTTTGACTTGAAAAGAGGGAGTGTGGGTGTGATTTACAAGCTGCCAGACGCGTGAGTGACTGCACAGTTGCCATGATTGCTTCTTATACAAAATGCATTTTTAGAGTGTGATCAGTTGACATCACTAAAAGATCATTGGATGTAGGCAGGGTCTGGCACAACTATCATCCGTTTTAGATCAAAATTAGGATTACGCTCCATGTCTGTTAGTATATTTACCAATCTCTGTCTGCATAAACAGTGTTCCTTGACACAACCAATCCACATTCAACTAAATTGTCTTCTCTGCCTTTCAGACATCCCTCCTAATCCAACCCCACTGTTTGATTGGACGAGCAAGGCCCTGTTGAACTCCAGTTAGCCATTCGCTGGGAGCTGCCGTCAAATCCTAACCGAATCTCGTGACGCATTCACAACAAGGAGAAGATCACTGTCTGAATCATGGGGAACATTTTCGGGAATCTGCTGAAGAGCCTGATAGGGAAGAAGGAGATGAGGATTCTAATGGTGGGACTCGATGCAGCAGGAAAGACCACAATCTTATATAAACTCAAACTGGGAGAGATAGTCACCACAATCCCAACCATTGGTACGTCCTCAGAAGACTGACGTGTCTAGAAATGTCTATATTGTCTATAAAGCCAGTAAGGGGTTTAATGTAGGTGTTATGGCTTATGTGTACCATGCTGTAATATGTATGGTTGTCTTGGCTGTGGGCACCATTTCCCAGGGTTCAATGTGGAGACGGTGGAGTACAAGAACATCAGCTTCACAGTGTGGGACGTGGGTGGCCAGGACAAGATCCGCCCGCTCTGGAGACACTACTTCCAGAACACACAGGGTGAGCTACATTGACAAAATACTACAAACACAGTGAATCCTTTGTTAGCTCAGGTTTTAGAGGGAGGAGATATGTTGAGCATGAAACACATTTCCTGAACACTCCACACTGTTTCTTTTTCACTCTCCAACCTGCCCACCCCCCCCCCCTTCTCTCTCTCCCTCTCTCAGGTCTGATCTTTGTGGTGGACAGCAACGACAGGGAGAGGGTGAATGAGGCCAGGGAGGAGCTGATGAGGATGCTGGCGGAGGATGAGCTGAGAGATGCTGTTCTGCTGGTGTTCGCCAACAAGCAGGTAAGATAAGACCGCCCTCTCCTCCCCCACATACACTATCAACCTCGCATGATCCGAACCCAGAACAGACCACTCAAACCAAACCCATTCCTCTTATGTCACGGCAAAAATGCCTGTAGTCAAGCCAGAACTAAACCCATCACTACCTTCCCTGCCCCGGATGAAGGAGTGAAAGAGTGGATGGATGGATGAAAACATTTGTGAATTCTTAAGAAATGTGATGCTTCCACACCACACCTAAATCTGACCTCTGTCCGACTCCCATCAGGACCTGCCCAACGCCATGAATGCGGCGGAGATCACAGACAAGCTGGGCCTGCACTCCCTGCGCCATCGCAACTGGTACATCCAGGCCACCTGCGCCACCAGCGGGGACGGCCTGTACGAGGGCCTGGACTGGCTGGCCAACCAGCTGAAGAACAAGAAGTGAGGGGGGCAGGACACCCCACCAGGGGGCGGGGGCTCGGTTAAAGGGTGTGGATGATGGGTGTGGGACGGTGCCGGGCATTAGCGGAGATGTTTTTTTTTTTGGTTTGTTTGTTTGGATTTTTGGTTTGTTATTTATTTCTTTTTAAACGAGTGATTGATCTTTTTTTCTTCTTCTTTTTTTCCTTTTTTGAACGAGGCTTTGAGAGCTATCAGTATTATAAACTGACTTGCCATATTCTCACCAGTTACTGATGCATACACAAATACACACATGTACACAAGCAAACACAGTTCACATCTCTGCTGACCCTTTGTCGACCTGTTGTCAGCAGGTGAGATAGATGGTAGGGTACTAGATACGATATTGAAACAAAGTGTGACTTCAAAACACACAAAGTGTGACTTCAAAACACAGACATTCTTTAGATATGTTTCTGTTATATAAACTACGTATGTTTTGCTCTCTTGTTTCACCAGTCAGTAACCTCTGATCCATTCAAGTTGTTTGTGCCTCTTGCACTGTTCTCTCTCTCCCTGACATCAGAGGACCTCTCCAACTAACCAGGGTTGACTACTATTACACAACGTTCATTAGCCTCACTTTGTAGACCTTGTAATAATTCCATCATGATTTTATCTTATGGTCTCTTTTTCATTATTGTGAGCAACCATGATGCATGATGCTGTGTGTGTGTGTGTGTGTGTGTGTGTGTGTGTGTGTGTGTGTGTGTGCGTGCGTGCGTGCATGTGAGCGTGTGTCTGTGTCTTTGCATATGGGTATGTCTGTATAATACATGCATACACGTGTGTGAGTGTGTGACCTTGCCGGGTGAGCAGGGGGTTTAGGTGGATTTTGCAACACGCAGAATATACAACCTTCAATCATTACATCACATTATAAACCCCAGCTGTACTCGGGCTGTCTGGGTCTCTATCTAGTCACATCCTCTCACTGCCTCTGTGGTTGGTGCTGTATTTACATACACTTGTCTGGTTTTACCGATAGTGATATAGGTTTCCATGGGCTGCGTTTTACCTCTAGATAAGGCCTACTTTCCTGTCTTTATTCTCTATCAGTCTAGCTTTGGCAACATGCGTGCGCTGTGTTGAGACGGGTCTGCTTCTGTCATGGGCTCCTATCCCTCTGGTGTGGTCGGGTCAGTGTGCAGCGCTGGATAAATGTACCGACCGAACTTCTAACATTCCTGATGTGGCTAGCGCTGCATGGCTTACCAGTGCCGCTTGATGTAGTCTGTAGTCTCAGTGGATAGCTGGATGTATAGATCGCTAACAGTGCCGTAGAATGCATCTTCTTTACACTCTGAATGAATAGATGTTTTAATGCTCATTGTTCAGACGCCTATGGTGGTGTCCTTGGATATGAAACTAATCTTGCAACTGTCATATCTTATGCGTCACACACACACACGCGCACCTGACTCATGCAAACACAAGTGTTGTTTTCTGCCTGCCTGCCTACTTGCCTGGCTTCCTGCCTGCTTTAGTTATTAGTCATATACTTACAGCATCATGTTGCTCTAAAGATTGTCTCTTTTGACTGTTTGATTTGAAAGATCCAATGATGGTATATGGGTACAAACTGATAGCTAAATATGATTGAATGTTCATGTTTTTGTGAATGACTACAAGTATTTATTTGACATCTTATTACTTAATTTATTTATCTATCTATCTGTAGTTAGGCACGCTCTAATCTGTGCAGTAAGAGTACGCAGTTAACCAATCAATCTGTTTATTGTATTTGTAAAGATTCATCAGAACATCATAATAGTAACTCCATGAACTGCCTGTCACTCTGCAACTCTGTTATCTCATCATCACCAATACCAGCAGAAGTCAGAGGTTACTGTCAAAACAGTGTTTTCATGTTTGACATAAACACTGTTATAGTTACAGTATAAAATACACTATATCCACCTAGTTTAACACTTCAGTATTCACATTCAGCATCTATGGTACAACTTGTGTTGAATTGTTTGAGTTTTGTGGCCTTATATTTAGCAATGTAAAGAATATTTTATTTCATGTTAGTTAGCAGATCAACCAATTAGGTACAGATTCTGTTTCACTGTCTATTCTGTTATACATACATACATATTCCTTTCTATATGCCCTCTCTTTTGACAATGACATATTTTGCTCCACAGTGCAAGATGGATTGGCATGTTTTCTGTCCTCCGTGTTCCTTTTGGTTGGAGTGTGCGTGGTTCATTTTTGGTAGTAGATTTCTTGTGTTTGGGTCAAATATTTTGGTGGTTTAGACTGTGTATGTGAACAAAAACTAATCAATGCAGAAAAAACATACCATAAATGACGTTTTTAAGAGCTTTATTGATAATTTTAGTACATTACAAAAATACAATACTTGACAGTTTAACAACAATAATCAGATTAAAAATCCAAAGTGCCATTGTGCAATAGCCAGTTGAATAACAGGCCTACAATTCAAAACAATATTACAAAACAATAAACAATTCAAGTCAGGTCAGATCAATTGTGGCCCAGTTAAGTCTCGGGTGTGTCCTGTTTTGATCAATGGTCCTTCTCCTTTTGAGTTCGGTTTTGATATGTTTGAAAACCATACATGAGCCAATGAAGGTGCCATCGATAGACATTTTGCACCGGGTTTTCCATAGTTTAAAAACAGTGATACAGATACATATATAAAACAGTTTATGGTTGTCGGTGCTGTCAAAATTGGCATAGGCCTACACCATTTTCCACTCACAAGGCACTTTGACTCCTATATCATACATTTTTTCCCATACATATTTGGCTCTATCACATTCTATTATAAGACTCATTTATGAACTCCTCTGTACCAATATAACTATAGTAAAAAGCAGTGATGGCCATGCGGTGTCGTCATGGATACCCCAGTAAGGCTGTGTGACAGGAACACAAAGAAACAACCTGCTGTGTTGAAAATGAACACATTTTCGGTACCTGTCCTGTTGGCTTTGTGTGAATGTTATTATAGAATCAATGAAACCAATCAAATAAGGTGGTGTTTTGTTTTCAAATCAACCCAGTGTGCATCTCGTATAGCTGTGACAGACTTCTCCAAATTTTGGATTGACCAGAAGAGGTCAGTGTACACCAAGTAGGCCTACTTCACCCCAAGCCTCTCTTTTGAACAGATCTCTGAAAATCACCTCCTGATTCAACCCCTGGCTATGGTGAAATATTAACTAGGCTATTTCATGGCGTCCTGCATAGGTCTAGAGGCTAGGGCATGTTATGGTGAAGATATGAAGGAACCTTGCTGTCAAATTCTTGAGTGTAGCCTATAGGTGATTCATTTTATCTAACCAGCCCAAACTACAATTGTTCATCAGTACTACTAAACACGCACACGCGTAAAACAGTTGCATTGGTTTAACTCACTCCCCGTCAGGCTATACCGCCCACCATAGCTTTTCGGTGGCGTAGCTGGCTGAAGCGGTGTTTATGAGAGGTAGTCATCGTTGGCAAGTCAGAGGACCCTAGATCAAACCCAGCATGGGCAAGTGAGGGTGGAAGTAATACTAACGAGCGACGCAGTGACACCTGTTACACACACACACACACAGACTGGAGGTACAGGCAGAGCCAGTTCCAGGGAGCAGTCTAGCTGGTTCACCTCCTCAATCAACAAGGGATGTTCTTTGTCTCGCCAAACCAGAATTAACCCCAGTCCAAGAAAGGTTCTTGAGACTTTTTCCACATATGCATGATCTCTCTCTGATCCCTCTCTCACATCTCTCTCTTCCTCTCTCCCCGCCATCCCCATATCTCTCTGTCTCGACGGCAAGCATCAGCAAAACCGAGAAAATGGTCAAACTATTAGGCCTATTATATAATTTTCTGCTTATAATTGTTGTGTTCAATTGGAACTTCTCTAGAAGGACTTAGGCTACTACGGCGCATCTTAAGGGCATCTTTCTGTCGCGAATAAAATGGAAAAGTTACATTTGCAGTATCAATGTGTATTCACTCGAGGCAAACACTGAAATATTTTATATGAAATGTGATTTGTTTTCTGTGACGCAAATTAGAGAATGTGCTAGAAGAATGTTTGCCCCCTCTGTACGCGCGCTTGTAGGGGTTGAGAAGTCAATTTGACCTATGGACAATGCGGTCATTGTGATTGCTCTGGTCTGGTCCAGCCCAGCACCCTTCAAAGAAAGAGTGATTAACCAGTCGCTGATACCGTGGTACAATACGGCCCTTCATGGTGAACAGCGGCGCTTCTCAGCAATGTAACCATCAGTAACCAGCTTGTCAAGGCGGCCCCGGAGCCAGAATACCGTGTCTATTGATTAGATAGACGTTTTTCAAAGTCAATTTGGCTTTTTTTTTCATTTTTTTTTCAAATAGGCCTACTGTCTTGAATTAGTTTTATGTTGTAGGTTGATATGTCAAATCCCCTTAATTCTGATGATTCACATGGACGCTTGAAGGTCTAATGATGAAAATGTTACCAGAATCGAATCCATATTTAAGATTTGAGAGGCTAGATAAGACATTAAATTATTCATATCCTAAGTAGCCTAAATCTTGTTTTATAAGGCTAGCGTTCTTGCTAAATCAACAGGGCTGGTAGTAGGCTGGAGCGCAGCAATACATCTAGGCCTACAGGCGCTTCTGCCTCTGATTGGTCCAAGAACAATTTTCCGCACCAATCAGTGACCGGTATTTGTTTTACTCATCGGAGAAGTTGACAAACGATAGTTTGTGCCAAGCTTGTCGGAGTAGCCTAACCCTCCATAGGCTATTGGAATTGACATACATAAGTTATTCCTTCTCGTGTATTTTCTGTTCACTCGATTTTAATAGGAAAAGACAGAGAAACAGTGTCAATAAATTTCGAGGACTTTTGAAAAGCAATAGTCAATCTCTTTCGGATACACCAGTGATAGTTGTACGGCTTTCTTTGAATGGGTGAACTAGCTGAACCAGCAAGAAGATAATAGTCTAGAGTCGGCATTTTCCCACAGGTCGTTATGTTTGGTAAACTAACGTTACGCCAATTGTTGCATTGAGGATGGTTCTACTACGACAGGTGCTCGGCTTGTGCGTCGCGCTACCATGGTTTCTCCAGCCCGTCTATGCTCAAACCCAAGAAGGTAAGTTAAAGTAGCTATCCAAAGTAGCCTGCCTACGTTAGTAATTTTGGTTAATCTCTACAATTTTGTTATTGAAATGCTGGGACCCAGTGTAGGCATGTATCTGTGTAACCTATTGTTGCCTCAAAAACTAACAAATACAAACCTAGGCTAGCACTAAATTCACAAAGTTGAATCGCAGTTAAAGAAAACGGTGTCTACAATAATGTCCACCTGCTTCGGAGTCAAAGGGCTATCTCTTACACTCTACCTGTCAATTAAATCAGTGCTGCTGTCAATCTGACCTAGAGACTGAACCAGTTTAGTGCAGAACTTGTTCTGAGTCACTCAAGCATTAATTCCCCCTCTCAGCTTGCTCTTACTTCTTAGTTTGTTTGTCTCAATTGTCTGTTTTATTCATAATTGCTGCTAACCAAAAGTAGGCCTAGCTTCTCCCTGAACATAAGAACTTCTGATGAGTCTGGTTTTTCTGGGACTTTTTCGTTTAACTGGTCTCCTGGTTTTACATTGCCAGCAGTGAACTCCCAGTGAGACAGGTGTGTGTGTGTGTGTGTGTGTTAAGAATAGAGAGAGGCGTTGTGATTTGAAACAGTCTTTAAACACAATATATGTGTGTGTGTGTATGTGTAAAGAATAGAGAAAGGTGTTGTGATTTGAAACAGTCTTTAAACACAATATGAGTGTGTGTGTGTGTGTGTGTGTGTGTGTGTGTGTGTGTGTGTGTGTGTGTGTAAGTGCGTGCGTGCATGCGTGTGTGCGTATGTGTGAAGAGTAGAGATTTGAATCACTCTGGGTAATACTAAGCACAACATGAGCTGAACTTTGGCTCCGGGCTGCTGGCTCCAGAGCACAGGGACATGTGGTGTCGCCCTCCTCAGGAGGTAAACACCGTCAGGTCAGGGAGGACATCAGCTGACCGACAGACACACGCAGCGCTTGGCATCAATTAAAGGAAATACACTGAGGCAAAGCAGAGAAAAAAACTAGAAGGGCCTGATTTTGATCTGCATCTAATCAATGAATGCCCCCTGGCCCATAGCACTGCAGCATAATTAGTAGTCATTCTGAACACTAGTGTATGGGTCTTTGGTTATTACGTGCTAATCACTAGTCATTGCATATTGTTCTATAGTGTTTATAACAGGATTGACTAGACCTGACATGAACATGTTTGCCAATTAAATATACTGTCTTACTGTAATCTCAGTTGGATGCTGTGTTTGTCATTAGGGATGGATAGGCTGCAGGGCCAGGGTGAGCTGTGTGTCAACTCCCATGGAAGACACAGATAAGGATAACGGCTCTGTAATAAACACCTACTGGTCACTGCGTCATCTCACACTTGGCTTGGTCCTATTTCCATCTCCTCAAACTTGTTTGTGTCTTCTCTTAGTGTTAAATAAAGAAAATGTTTTGTTACTCCTAGTCACATTCTTACGACTGGAACAGTCTCACATCATATCATATTCACTGCATGAGCTGTCCTTCAGCAAGGCTGACTGTACACGAAATACAACTACAGAGTAGTCAATATACTATATCTCCAGTGATACATCAGCATGAATTTAGATCTTAAGCTTGCTCTGTGACATAGTTGCTATGAGTGGTGAATCACTCCAAATTATTGCACAACCAGATTTGCAAATACCTGTAAACACGCTTTTGTTTTTCAACTCTAAAAAGACCTCCAGAACAGTGCGTTCCATACAGATAATAGTCTTGTTGTGTACTACTTCTCTGGTGTGACTCCTTCTCCTACTAATGCATCACAAAAGAAATATGCGGTCCCTCCTGTTACTGTGGCAGGTATTGTAGTGTGCTGTTGTGCAACCTATGGATTTTTCTATTTCCGTGAGCTCTTGGTCCTCTACTTTCCACCTGATCAGGCAGTGCCCCAATGTCAATTAATTTCATGTATGTGCATGTGTGTTTGTTTACAGTGTGTGTGTGTGTTGTGTATGTGTTGTGTGTGTGTGTTTGAGTGAGAGAGAGAGAGAGGGAGAAAGAGAGACAGAAAAAAAAAAGTAATCCGTCGTGGTCCCGTGCCAGGTTTCTGTTTACCTCACTCCCGTCCGTGGCTTTATTGAACTTGTTTACTTCCTCCTCATTCCTTTCTTCTCTCCTCCCCCCCTCTCTTTTTTGAGTGTGGAAACCTTGGAAACAGCTGAATGAAAATGACAGCTAAACCTGACCCAGGTCCACTGGCACTATGTAATGCTTTCCTGTGTGTTAGGTTACAGCCTATTACAGTGGGATAATAACACTACTATTTAGCTGTGACTTCATGTACACGACAAAGAACAAGAAATTCAGGTGGAGAAAGAACAAGGAGGGATCCTGAGTAACACACACAGAGTGCTTGTGTATGAAAAAACAGTACAGTGGAGTGTTTGAGAATTTGAGAGAGAGAGAGAGAGAGAGAGAGAGAACAGAAAGAGAAAAAAGAGAGAGGGTGTGAGAGAGCGAGAGGGTGAGAAAGGGAGAGAGAGGGTGGGCTTGGCCAAGAATCCTGATGTAACTTACTACAGGCACTTGTTTTCGCACTCTTTCAAAATAGGGCCATTGTATGTGTGTGTGTGTGTGTGTGTATGTGTGCGTGTGTGTGCGTGCGCGTGTGTCCGTGTATGTGCGTGCGCGTGTGTATGTGTGAGTGTGTGTGTGAGTGCATGTGTGTTCACTATATTTACTCCTCCTCCATCTGCCAACAGTGAAAGTGGCTCTTTGAGAGGGGAAACCCACTCACCCCTATTCAGATTCTTCAATTCATCTACAAATGTTGTATGTTACCTTGTATAGACATATATTTGTGTTTATGTGTCCTCTAGCAGTGTGTGTGTGTGTGTGTGTGTGTGTGTGTGTGTGCATGTGTGTGTGTGCGTGTGTGCATGCGTGTGTGTGTGCGTGCGTGTGTGTGTGCATGTGTGTGTGTGTGTGTGTGTGTGTTTCTGCTGTGTAACACAACATGCAGTATGTGTGCCCTTTGGAATGTTTTGCGCATGTTCTGTGCACGTGTGTCTTTACACCTGTTTGTTGTGTGTTCTTGGGTATTGTCTGTGCAAGCTCTCTTCATGACTGGTGTGTGCTACTTGTGTGTGCCTGAGAGTGCACGCATGCAGGTGTTCAGGTGTCTGGGACTATTTCCCAACAGGCAGTTCAAGTGGTTTAGTGTGAACAGCCCAAGCCATCCACTGATATCTCTGACCTAGCGCAGGTTGCTCCCAGTGCTTAGTCTGGGTGGGGCAGAGATAAAATTGTTCACTATTGGTCAATGTACACGTCTGAGCTAGTTCAGCGTAATAACAGACTAATTGGTTTCTAAATCTTTCCTTCTACTCCTATCTACTACAGTTTCACAAGGTTCATGACTTGCTAGCGTCATTAGCATATTCTGTCACATGCCATGTACTGCACTTGTGTACGATACTTGCAAGGTGTACAAAGTGCTTTTATTGTTTATGATACAGAACTTAATTCCCTCAACCAGGGAGTAGGTGAGTGTGAGAAATGACCCGATGACCTATAAAGGTGCTCTAGGTGGCTAACAGCAGCAGAATGCTCTTGAGGGAGACGTTGGGAATCAGTCAGCATCCAGGAACGTGTCCTGTGTCCTGGTAGTAGGTGGCGGCGCAGAGCCGGCCCTGAGATCAGGGCTGGGATCGATGTCCGACTTTGTTCACATTCCTCAGAATGGAGCCAGTAGCACCTGTGACCCCGTCTCCCTGCTTCACAAACACTGTAAAGTGTGTGCTGTGCTGCTATCTGGGTTGTAGGGCGGCTGGTCCTGCCCATTGAACCGTTATCACACGTAATCAGGCTCTCCAGAGAATCACCTGCTCTGGTTTCACTGATTGTCGTCACCCCCCCCCCCCCCCCGCCGAATGACGGTCCCTCTTGACAAACACACTACTGTGTGTGTGTGTGTGTTACGTTAAGTTCTGTATCATAAAGCACTTGTGCACCTTGTCTGGGTGTGCGTTTGCCTGTTTGGTCAGGGTTGTGTCTCTGTTTACTGTAAGCTCAACGTCGCTGTAAATTAGGGACACCTCAGTGCCTTTTGAGTGAAAATAAAGGTTTGAAATGAAATGAAATCAAAATGTGTCAACATTGCTTCAATTTCAGCACAGCCTTTTTCATCTAACTAACAACAACTAAGTTATATGCATTAGAAAAACAGATTACACTGAAGCCGAGAGTCAATGTTATGTTGTTGTGTACATGAACAATGTATATGTTGTGGTGTAGTCTCTTCCTTTTTTCCTCTCTGTCTCTCTCTCTGTTTTTCTCTCTCTCTCTCTTTCTCTCTCTCTCTCTCTCTCTCTCTCTCTCTCTCTCTCTCTCTCTCTCTCTCTCTCTCTCTCCCCTCCCTCTGGACATCTGGCTGAGATTTGAATAGCAAAGCAGTCTCTGTTCAAGTGACATTGAATGACTTAACTCCTACAGTCTCTAAACAAGGCCACGTATGTTTCTCTCAGAGAAAGACCTGCCCTGTATTACACCACTGGCTTCAGTGTCTTTCCCATTACATGCATCAGTGGCACGGAGAGATTAGCATAGGCAGCAGTGTGACTTGTCATGTGCTAATATGCCACATAGAAAGGTATTTGAGAAACCAAGCTCAATAGAATGCAATATTTCATAATTCAATATTCAATCAACATATTGTCTGTGAAATCTTATCTGATATGATCCATGTTAACTCTTTCTTTTCTCTCCATAGTGGTAGTGTGTATGGGCACCCAGAACGCACTGAGCGTGACAGGAAGTTCTGAGATGCAGTACAAACTGATGAAGGAGATGTACAGTGGTTGTGAGATTGTCATGGGCAACCTTGAGATCACCATGATGGAACACTGGCGAGATTTCTCCTTTCTGAAGGTGAGGTGTGTGTGTGGGGCTGTGTGTGTATGTGTGTGTGTGTGTGTTTCTGTATAATGCCTACAGTATACAGTACAGTAATGGGTATCTATAGAGCGCCGACCACTTTCTGACAATCACAGCTACTGACACGACAACTCACAATCAGACATTTCAGGCCCCAGACTTCCGTACCGTGCCCATAGGACCAAAACAGGCCTCGTATCTCTTTCTGCAGTGGATGATGTCACTGTCTCATGTACACAATGAAGTCCCTCACACTCCCCTGTACAAGCTCCCTCACCTCAACACCGTGGCACTGTCATAGCGACTAACAATACGCCCAAGGTGATAGGTCGGTCACAATGTTTTGGTTACCAGTTCAGCTGTGGTATAGAGTCACTACAAGCCTAAGTCTAAGATCTCACAGACAATATGTTGATTCAATTCACGCTGATAGGAAATTACTCGAGTGAGATATGAGTGAGGTGTACATTACAGTATCTATGTGATTAGTTTTAAGCGTGTGACATCGAACATGTGACGTCTAACCACAATCTCATCCTTTATATCCTCATACCCTTGTATCACAACTCCCTCTTTCTTCCTCCCCCCCCTCTGCCCCCCCCTACTTCCCCACAGTCTATCAGAGAGGTGACAGGCTACATCCTCATCGCCATTAACCAGTTCAGCCGGCTTCCCCTGGACCAGCTGAGGGTCATCAGAGGAACCACTCTGTACGAGGAGCGCTTCGCCCTGGCCGTCCTCGTCAACTACCAGAAGGACGGACAGTATGGGCTGCAGGAGCTGGGGCTCACACACCTCACAGGTACGCGCGCGCACACACACACACACACAAACAAACAACAGCAAGCCTATCATCAAGGTAATACAAAATTATAACATATGCCATTTAGCAGACGGTGTTATCAAGGCAAGAGACATGGTCAGTGTAAACACTTTTAGTTCATGATCACATAATGTCAGTAGTTGTAAAACAGTGGAGGGCATACGGAGGTATACAGAGTATACCCACTTCTTTATCCATGGACCCACGGTATACACATTTCTTTAAACACCACTAATGTAAAAACTGTAAAATTTCTGCTTCAGTATAACCACTTCTCTAGTCAGAGTATACCCACTTCTCTAGTCAGAGTATACCCACTTCTCTAGTCAGAGTATAGCCACTTCTTTACTCTCCTCTACACACCTGCGTGTGAACCTTCATGGTTCTGTCCCATCAAAGTGTCTGTCATGCATGTTACTACAGTACATCCCTCCCTCTCTCTGACTTGACTGTCAGCACAGTAGTCTTTGTGTGTGTGTGTGTGTGTGTGAGAGAGAGAGAGGCTTGACTGACAGAGAGCCTGCCAGGCAGGTTGGCGCTCCCACAATGTTCAACCGCACCCTCAGGTGTCAGTCATCACATTGTACATATAGCTCAAGAAAATGGGGAGGGGGTGTGTGCGTGTGTGTTTGTATGTATAAGTAGACTTCCTGTTGGGAAATACCTGGAATTTCCTACTGTTTGCCATGTGCCCCAACTGTCAGTGAAACATGAGCTAAAGCCCATCACAGTCAGAGCAGCGACAGACAGACCAACACTTCAGTACGAGACTGTGGTCTGGTTCTTGTCCCTCATGTTCTGACGTGTTTTGGTAATTACCTTGTCCGCTATTATTTAATTATGTGTCTTCTCTGTTTGTGTGTGTGTGTGTGTTTCCTCCACAGAGATACTTGAAGGAGGGGTCCAGATCATCCAGAACAAGTTCCTCAGCTACGCCCCTCAGGTGAACTGGCTGGACATAGTGAAGGACGGCGCTTCAGAGCTCATCATCAATGAAAATGGACCCCAGCGTGAGTATAGGGGGTCATACTGGCTGGCCTGGAATATTGAGGTTTCTCCGTGACCATAGAGAGTCAAAGCCCTTTGATTTCTAACTTTTCAGAGCCCTGTGATGAGGCATGTGGAGGTCCTTGCTGGGGACCCAACAATGACACCTGCCAGATCTGTGAGTCATTTCCTAAGTCATAACTCTCACAACAACCCCTCCTTGATGTGAGACAAAGAAATGCCTGTCATTTGTTTAAATCTGTCTGGCCCTCTTCCTGTCTTAACCTCTTAGTTTACTTCGTAAAGTGTGTGGAGAAAATGTACTTTAAATGGAAATAAACAGGAAACGGTCTCTCTTTCAGTGACCAAGACAGTGTGCGCCCCGCAGTGCAATGGGCGCTGTTTTGGGCGGAGCCCCAGTGAGTGCTGCCATATGGAGTGTGCAGGAGGGTGCACTGGACCCTTGGATACAGATTGCTTTGTGAGTCTGCAATAGTGCATTATACTCTCTCTCTCTCTCTCTCTTTCTCACACACACACGCACGCACACACACACACACACACACACACACACACACAGCCACACACGCAAAAACAAAGAATGTTTGATATTCACTGACTGACATACGGGCACAAACCATATCTGCCAAACATTTCACAACCCTTTTCCTTTCCCCAGGCTTGTCGGAACTTCAACAACTCTGGCTCCTGTGTCCCTCAGTGTCCTCAGACGCTCATCTACAACAAGCACACCTTCAAACTGGAACCCAACCCCAGTGCCAAGTACCAGTACGGCTCCATCTGTGTGGCCCAGTGCCCCAGTGAGTCCCTGTACAGACTACATGACCCTGTCCACTAGGGCTGGATATCGGTACTCGATACCTTGTAGTAGTGGATCGAAACAAACTGATACCAAGTAGCATCGAAACGTCTTCAGTCAAACCAATACTTCATTCGATCCTTTTTGTACTAAGATCTAGGAAAAAAAGATGTTGTAATATGGTCCAATCACCGCAAGCGTTCTTCAATTTAATGCGACGCGTGATTGGCTCATTACGGCAGACAGCTACAATCTGTCTGGTGAGATCGAGTGCAACTGCGAGTTGTTGACACAGTTTAGCACGCTGAGGTAATGCCACCAAAACGCTCAAAGGTATGGTTATACTACACACCTATGGCGCATGGTAAAAATAAATGCATAAAAAGGCGGATTTCCCCCATTACCTAGCTAGCTAGCATTAGCAACCCTACTGTAATGCATTGCTTAGTGCATTGGTTACTTAGTGGTAGTTTTAACTTCTGTAGCAGCGAGATGTGTTTAGGCTAACGTTATTAACTAATGTTATGCTTAATGTTAAGACCCCCCTAGGCCTACTACCACCACAACTGCTACTGCTGATGTTGCCACCCCCAGCAGCAGCCTTGACACACCGTTCACATTAGCTGTAAGGTCACGGATGACTAAAAAATGTGTAGTCACTGTCAGTAGTTATATTGTAATAAATGCAGTTTGATACTTAAACACTTTCAAAATGTATTCTTGTAAAAAAAAAATGAATGTGGGAGGATTGATTTTTACTCAATTGAATGCTTCCATTCACATGACGGTTATGGAATGGAAAAAATGCAAAAAAGAAATTCAAAGTATCGATTGAAGTATTCAATTGGTATCGGTATCACTTTAAGGGTACTGGTATTGGTACTGGTATCGTAATTTTTGAAATGATACCCAGCCCTACTGTCCACTATACCATCCACCATGACCAATGGCAACACAAAACCCAGTCAAGTTCATTAGCAAGCTTTACTTTATATACTGTAGGCCCGGAACTCTTTTTCGTTATCGATTGAATTTCTTGTTATCGTGATGTGTTCTGCTCTTTTTTTGTCAACCGACTTTCTTACTCTCCTCTCTTGCTCTCTCTCTCCCTTTGTCTCCCCAGCTAACTTTGTGGTGGATGGGAGCTCCTGTGTGAGCAGCTGCCCTGCTGACAAGACAGAGGTGGAGAAGAGAGGAGGGAAGAGGTGTGAACCGTGTGGAGGCCTCTGTCCCAAAGGTCTGTTACCCCCCCCCCCCCCCCCCCTCACTGGGAAGCCCCATACCGCTCCTGTTGATTATCTATCCTCACCTTGTATGTGCTCCTCTCCTCTTCTCTCCTGTTCTCTCCTCTCTTGGTCTCTCTCCTCCTCTCCTCCTCTCTTCTCTCCCCTCCTCTCCTATTCTCTCCTCCTCCCCTCTTCTCTCCTCTCCTCTCTTTCATCTCTCCTTTCCTCTCCTCTTTTCTTCTCTTCTCTCCCCTCCTAGCTTGTCGTGGTACAGGCACAGCCAGCAGACAGACGGTGGACTCTCTGAACATTGACAGCTTCATCAACTGCACCAAGATCCAGGGTAGCTTGCACTTCCTGGTTACCGGGATCAAAGGGTGAGTGACAGCGACAACCAATCAAAGTGGTCAACAGGTTATCTTTCTGTAATCAAATCACCATTCTGTCAGTGTTTTCTTGTCATTGATCCTCACTGTCTGTCTATACTGATCTCCTTGCTCTCTACACAGTGATCCATACAACAATATCTCTGCCCTGGACCCTGAGAAACTGAAAATCTTCAAAACTGTGAGAGAGATCACAGGTATGTGTGAGTCTGTATGTATTTGGAATATAAAGTGTGTGTGTGGGTGTGTGTGGTTCTCTGCTCTGCTTGTAACATAACATCTTTGGTTGCCAGATATTCTAAGTATCCAGTCATGGCCTGAAAGTATGGCTGATTTATCGGTGTTCTCCAACCTGGCAACTATACAAGGAAGAACACTCTACAGGTGACTTATTTATCAGCATTGCACTGATTTCCTTGTTATTCTCAACTCAACAATTTTGGTCACTTTCACTTTCCATAGTACAATATGTCAGCTGAACCATTGTCTGTGTTTAACTTTGCATTGTAGACTAAACCCTCACATGCATGCCATCTACTGTATCGCATTGTAACTCCGTTCCCCTCTCCCTCTCTCTCATGTTTCCCCATTAGAGGAGTCAGTTCTAAAAGGTACAGTTGAGTGTTGACCTACTCTTCCACCTGCCTACTTCCTAATATAACCTTCTAAAGTTCTGACATATCCTATGAGAATGGTTCCCATGAATGCGTAACACATTTCCTTTGAATTTTGCTCCTTGTTACTAGACATGACAACAGTCGGTTGTGGTGGGTTACTAATTTGGGTGTAGTAACTGTTCTCGTTGATTTCTCGCATACATTGGGAATATGAGTTTTTACACCAGTCTGGGATATGGGCATGGCTGGGGACCTGCTGGGCTAACTGGTTGAACTTTCACCACAATGATGAAACCTATGATTTTATTTCCATGACTGATTGTGTCGTGACTCTATACATCATAATTATGCTTCTCTGTCTGTTCCACTTTTGACCTGGCTTCCTCTCTGGGTGTTTTGCTGATTCCTAACCCCCTATGTCCTTTCTGTCTTCCTCCCCTCATGGCAACCCTCCTCCTCTTCCTCCTCCTCCACCTCCTCCTCCACCTCCACCTCCTCCTCCACAGGGGCTACTCCCTGCTGGTGATGAAGATCCCGTCGCTGACGTCTTTGGGGCTGCGCTCGCTACGTAAGATCAACGACGGTGGCGTCTACATCACGGGGAATCAGAAGCTGTGTTACCATCACACCGTGAACTGGACACGCCTCCTCAGCAGCAGCTCCCGCCCCCAGCGCCGCCACAAAAACGTTGACGTCAAGGACAACCAAGAGAAGAGCCAGTGTGGTGAGGAGGGCGGCGGGGCAGTCTGGGTGGAAGGATGTTTGTGTGTGTTTGTGTGTGTTTGTTTGTTGGAGGGCCATAGTAACCTTAAGCCATGAGTGGACACAAACACCATAAGCATAATATCATGTGTCATATATCACGTTTCATAGTGAATAATAACCTGTTTTTCTAGTAATGCCGTGTGTATGTACTGTGTGTGTGTGTGTGTGTGTGTGTGTGTGTGTGTGTGTGTGTGTGTGTGTGTGAGAGTAGTCGCAGAGGGCCACGTGTGTGACCCCCTGTGTTCCTCGGAGGGATGTTGGGGTCCCGGGCCGGACCAGTGTCTCTCCTGTAAGAACTACAGCCGGGGAGGGACCTGCGTCCCACGGTGCAAGTTCCTCTCAGGGTCAGTAGTGTTCTCCCACAAAACACAGGATACTGCGCTATGCAGAGTTTATCACAATGTGTCTCAAAGTGTGTTCCTGTCGCTGGATCTGCGTGATACTGTGGAGTGTGTGGGTCCTGTTTTGTGGCACTCTGCTCCTCTGTCCCCAGAGAGGGCCGTGAGTTTTCCGGGCCGAGAGGCGAGTGTATGCCCTGTCACTCTGAGTGTGAGGTCCAGGAGGGGAAACCCACCTGCATCGGTCCGGTATGTTCTCTCTCTTTCATCATCGAACTCACCTTTGACCTCTCACATTGTGTGTCTCTCACTACAACACAGTTCCGTCACTAGGGGCAAATTCACAAAGGGGTTTGCACGGGTTTTTTCTGCCGCTATACCTGTGCAAATAACTCAGAAATAAACCTTGCTATTCACAAAGCACTCGCAAAGGGTGAAATACTGTGCTAACTGCGTTGCCATCATCATAGCATTTCTGTGCGCTTGTGCTATTTGCGGATATTTAAATGAGGTAATATGGGCGGAAATTGTGCCCATTTCTATGCAAATGAGCCTCATTGCAAATACAGTCCAATTCACAAAGATTGGCGCTAATTGCCACATGCAGTTATACTGAAATTATTTGCATCTTCAGAGAGTTGGAGGTAATTGAAGCGCATTTATAAGGGTTGTCATGCTTAGCGTTTCTCATGTCAGCAGTTATTGTAGCCAGGCGAAGGCATCGTAATGCCAGGCGTGCTTGTGGGAGAATATTTCAAAGGAGAATATCACTTTTTCATTTAAGCGAGACCGAAATCATCCGGAGCCTACAGGTTGCCAGCTCAAGCAATTCTTGCTCTACTTGATGAAATCAAGGATGATATTGAGCCTGCCACCCAGAGATCCTATGCAATACCTGGCATTGTCAAACTGCTGTCAACACTCCAGGTTCTTGCGTCTGGCTCCTTCCAGACACCTATCGCAGGTGCCTCTGGACTATCGCAACCATCCATCAGCAGGGCCGTATGGGATGTTGTACCAGCCATTATTAGCAGAGTGGCAAGATACATCAAATTTCCCCAAAACAGACAGAAAATTGCAGAGACTAAGCAGTTTTTTAACATTGCCGGCTTCCCAAATGTTGTAGGCGCTCTTGACTGCATTCACGTACCTATTGTACCACCACAAGTCAATCAACACCCAGGTAGTGTGCAACGCCAGTAATATAATAGTGAATGTGGTTGCCAAATTCCCAGGGTTGGTGCACGACAGCTAGCCTACATTTTTTGGAAGAGCAGTCTGTAAGGAATGATGCATGACATGGATGACAATCCCTGGTTACTGGGTAAGAAAGTTCTTTTGAGAAAATGTTTGTGCTGTAATATTCATTGCGAAGGTGTGGGGGAAAAGTATGTGCTTTGGTACCATAGGTGACGGCGGCTATCAACTCCAGCCATGGCTGATGACTCACGTGCACAATCCTACTACCAATTTTGGAGAGGTGGTGTACAGTTGGGCTCACATCAGAACGCGCGGTGTCATTTGGCATCTTAAAAAGCCGACTTAGATGCCTGGATCATAGCGGTGGGGCAATGCTATAATCCCCCCAAAGTATGCCAGATCATTGTAGTGTGCTGCATCCTGCACCACATGAGAGCCATGAGAGCCGGTCTGTGCATGGATGTGGGTCTGCATCCTGAGGAGCACGGAAATGAAGACTCCGACGATGACCAGGCTACCTGCCCACCTGTCTCATGTGCGAGCAGATGAAGGCAGACATGTCAGGCATTATTTCACATGATTTACTTTGTTGTCTCTGCAACAAAATAAAGTTGTCAAATTACACCTTTGTGATCAAAAATACAAATAGCCTAGGCCTACATCATTAGGCCTACGACCAAACATTACATTAAAAGTAAGAAAAATAGCCTATGCCCAACCTCGGCCTAAAAATTCAGCACCATGGACAGCTCTGTTCAAACTAATTTATTTTGGGATGACATGAAAAACAAATGCAATGAGAAAAGATACAGTGACAAAAACAAAGGATAACCGTTTTTTTGCCCGGAAGTTATTGAATGATATTTTCTCCTTTGTTCTCTTTTTCCAATCATTCCACCTCCGTTTGCAGTCCATAAATTACTATTGCGTTTGGAAAAACCAACAGCGCTCACAGACTGGGATATTAAATCCCAAATGTTTTTTGCTTGTACTGTAATTGTGAGGCATAGGCTACATACCTGTGGACCTCGTCCATCAGGACTTCCAGTTTGCTCTCTGAAAATGTCATCTTTCTTTTTCTCTCTGCCATTGTCCACATGCATACCGTTGCATGGGCAGCATTTATAGTACTTTACCATATCAGGAGCAAATTGCACTCAGCTGCAACACCGTATGGGCGTGTTTGCGTAAGAATATCATTAGCGCAATATCTTTAGTAAATAGGTCGTTTAGACGGAGCACATAGCGGGCGCAAATGACACAGTTCATAGTGCTATTACCAGTTCATGGTGCTATTACCAGTTCATGGTGCTACTACCAGTTCATGGTGCTATTACCAGTTCATAGTACTATTACGATACGATACGATGAGTCTTGATGCCTTGTAGGGACAGCTCAGGACTATCAGTCCTCTTCAGTCCCTCTGTTCCTTGAAGTATGGGAGGGGCGATAGGAGGGTCAGATCCTACTATGACAGGAGGAGGACAGGTTATCACAAATATCATATTCCACATTATCTTACTCTTTTTTTTTCATGTTTTTCTTTCATTTTTCTTTTTTTCTTATTTATTCATGTTTTTAAATAGATAACTTAAAATCACTGAAATAGAATAAAATGTAGGCTACATTAGCATTTTAATAGAAAAGACAGTGGAGTGCTACAAAGGTATCTCGGTGGGTCTGATCTTTCTTCCCTGTATATGTTGATTTAAATATTGTTTGATGATAGGGGATCTGGTTCTCATGAATTGTCTTCTGAGACATCTTTTTTGTTGGATGAGCTGGATTAGTTGAGGATCACATTTGAGGTCCATTGATCTTTCTCTTGCTGTGTGAAGTATTTGTCCGAGCAGGTCAGCTCTTTGGTCGATATAGTGCTATTACCAGTTCATGGTGCTATTACCAGTTCATAGTGCTATTACCAGTTCATAGTGCTATTACCAGTTCATAATGCTATTACCAGTTCATGGTGCTATTACCAGTTCATAGTGCTATTACCAGTTCATGGTGCTATTACCAGTTCATAGTGCTATTACCAGTTCATAGTGCTATTACCAGTTCATGGTGCTATTACCAGTTCATAGTGATATTACCAGTTCATAGTGATATTACCAGTTCATGGTGCTATTACCAGTTCATGGTGCTATTACCAGTTCATGGTGCTATTACCAGTTCATGGTGATATTACCAGTTCATAGTGCTATTACCAGTTCATAGTGCTATTACCAGTTCATAGTGCTATTACCAGTTCATGGTGCTATTACCAGTTCATAGTGCTATTACCAGTTCATGGTGCTATTACCAGTTCATGGTGCTATTACCAGTTCATAGTGCTATTACCAGTTCATGGTGCTATTACCAGTTCATGGTGCTATTACCAGTTCATGGTGCTATTACCTGCCGCAATCCATTCTTTGTGAATTCGCCCCTAAGAGTTGAATAAATGCCTCCAAACTCTCAGTGTACCACTGCCATCTAGTGGTGTCATTGTGGACACCATTACTGGTGTGTTGTGTAGAGACATCTCCAGCCAAGGCTGATGACCAAGAATTGAATATTGTGTCTTTCTCCAGGGAGCAGATGAGTGTGTTGTGTGTGCCAGTCAGAGGGACGGTCCTCACTGTGTGTCCTCGTGTCCCGCGGGAGTGATGTCAGAAAAGGGGCTCATCTTTAAATACCCCAACCAACAACGCCAGTGTGAACCCTGCCACCTCAACTGCACCCAGGGGTGAGAGAGGATGTTCGTGTGTGTGTGTGTGTGTGTGTGTGTGTGTGTGTGTGTGTGTGTGTGTGTGTGTGTGCGTGCGTGCGTGTGTGTGTGTTAAAAAAAACCTTCTCTATGTTCCCAGGTGCTCAGGCCCAGGGATCGGGGACTGTCTGCAGTCCCCCAGATCCACCTCTAGGTGAGCATTTGCAATCTGTCTAGGAAGACACCATATGGTAAATGGTAAATGGACTTGAATGGACCTTAGCGGCACTCAAAGCGCTTTACAATGGCCTCTCATTCACCCATTCACACACACATTCAAACACAACAATGGCAGTAGCTGCCATGCAAGGTGCTAACCTGCTCATTGGGAGCAATTTTGGGGTTAGGTGTCTTGCTCAAGGACACTTCGACATGTGGGCAGTCGGAGATGGGATTCGAACCGCTGACCCTTCGATCATTGAACGACCCGCTCTACCAACTGAGCTACAGTCGCCCCTATGACTCCTCACTTAGACAGATCGAACGTATGGCAGACCTCACACCATGTCCCTCTGTTCTATGATGTTGTAATTCCCGCCCAGACATCTGAGTTAGAGATGATAAGGCACATACATACAGGTGGTTATTCTGTAGGCTGACGTCTCTCCTCCACTGTGTGTCTCTCTCCAGCCAAGCCACGACAGGCATCGTCCTAGGGGTGATAGCGGCGTGCTTCGTTGGCACCTCCATCTTCATTATGAGTGTCCTGTACCGTCGCAGTCTCGCCATCCGCCGCAAAAGGGCTATGAGGAGGTACATCGAGAGTGGAGAGGTAAGGCAGGTGTTCGCGAGTCTCATTTCTACACTGGATTTAGAGTGTGTGTGCGCTGACGTGTAATCTGTGTGTGTTCAAAGAGTTTTGAGCCACTGGATCCCAGTGAGAAGGGGGTCAAAGTTCACGCTCGGATCCTGAAGATCACAGAGCTCCGTAAGATCAAGCTGCTGGGCACTGGAGTGTTTGGGTCCGTCCACAAGGTACTTGGTTATGTTGCACTTGTCTTAATCGCTATGCGGTTGTTTTAATCGTCTGCCACTATGTTTGATTTGACTGTAAAGCACCTTGTGATTGTGTATCTTGAAAGGTGCTGTATAAATAAACTTTACTTACTTACTTACTGACATCGTCAAACGGAGAACATCATTGTGATTTCTTAATTGTTCATCCTCCATACCCTCCATCTTATCCTGTCTGGCTTCCTCTCTACAATTAATCTTTTTTCATTATTATATCTTCCTCTTGCTTAATCTGTCTCCCCTTTGTCACTCTATCTGCGTGTCTCTCTCTTTGTCCCTCTGTCTGTCTCTCGACCTCTCAGGGCATTTGGATGCCAGAGGGGGACTCCGTTAAGCTCCCAGTAGCCATCAAGACTATTCATGACCGAACGGGACGGCAGACCTTTCATGAAATCACTGATGTGAGAGAAGAAACGCCAATCATACATGTTTACACACTTCTGTGATTTGACCCTCTTGGTTTGATTCTGTTTACTGATGACCCCTTTGTGACCCTGCAGCACATGTTGGCGATGGGCAGTCTGGACCACGCTCATGTGGTCAGGCTCTTAGGCGTCTGTCCAGGTGCCGGTCTGCAGCTGGTCACCCAGCTCAGCGCACAGGGGTCCTTACTGGAATATATCAGGCACCGCAGAGACAGCCTGAACCCTCAGAGGCTGCTCAACTGGTGTGTGCAAATTGCTAAGGTGAGATATCCTGTGTGTGCATACGTGTGTTACTTTGTACATACTGTGGCAACCCCGGGAAAAGGGGAGACCAACAAACACTCAAACTTGGCAGCAGCATGGACAGAGGCCAGGGAAACAGCTTTGCAGTAGGCCAGTGGTAGGCTTTTTTAATAAAATTTGCTTTGCTTTATAACTGAAAGGTTTCTCACACAAAATCAACATCAAACATGAGGCAGCTCCTCTAACCGTTTCTCTCCCCCTCAAGCTCTTCTTGTCTGGGCTTTTTGAAAGTTCCAGTGGGCACACTCGCTGATTGCTGACTTTGCTCAGGTGTGTGGTATTGTTCCAGTTGCAATCACTCAGCTCCCAATCCCCAGCCTGAGCAAGGGTTATGAGAGCTGTAGTCCCAGGGTGGGCGGCCATTTTATGGCCTGTAGTTCCCAGGGGGCCATTTCTGGAGCCTGTAGTTGCTGTAGTCCAGGTCGGCGTCCAGCTTGTGGCTCAGGCTGCCTCCGGCGGCCATTTTGGGGAGCAATGGCCCCGGATTGCCACAATACGTGTGTATGTATTTGTATGTGAGTTGGTAGTTGTGATAGCAGAATCTATCCTCTCTCCGCTGTCAGGGGATGTATTATCTAGAGGAACACAGGATGGTCCACAGGAACCTGGCAGCCAGAAACGTGCTGCTGAAGAATGACTTCATCGTCCAGATCTCTGACTATGGCATCGCAGACTTGCTCTACCCCGACGACAAGAAATATTTCTACAACGAGGCCAAGGTCGGTAACCAGTCAAAGCCAATCCCTGAAGACTGTTAAGGGAGGGGTCATCATGGACGTTAGCCAGGGCTCACATGACACCCTTTTACTGCACTATTTTGAGAAAACAACTGATAGTGGTTTTACAGGCAGGCTCCATCTGCTCATTGCTACTACTACTGATATGGAGGGGTTGTCATGCACTGAACATGGTCCAGCTCGTAGTTATACATGTTCATCTCTTACTTCAGACACCCATCAAGTGGATGGCCCTGGAGAGCATTTTGTTTCGCAGATACACACATCAAAGTGATGTCTGGAGCTATGGTGAGTCTGCCTGGCATGTTTGAGGTGACGGTAGTTTGAACTATCGCAGTTTCTAATTTAGTAAGAGCATCATGACATAGATTCTGTCTGGCAGGCGTGACTGTGTGGGAGATGATGTCATATGGGGCGGAGCCCTATGCGGCGATGCGCCCACAGGAAGTGCCAGATCTTTTGGAGAAGGGCGAGCGTCTGTCCCAGCCCCAAATCTGCACCATAGACGTCTACATGGTCATGGTCAAGTGTGAGTAGGGTGGCTACTCTTTATTTGATTAACATGTATATAACTCCAGTACTTGCAAGAGGTATTTGTGTATGTCCTTTGCATTTTGTAGATATCCACTTATCACCAATAGCTCTGTACTACAGATACACCCAAGGCTGGCATACAATCATTATACAATATACACTAGACACTGCTGTCCAAATAAACAGGATTTCCACACATTTCAACTCTCTAGACAGCTGTTAATTGGTCCCCATCTTCATCAGCAGCAATCAAACATTGTTTCTGGCCCCTCGTTTTCAGGTTGGATGATTGACGAGAATGTCCGTCCGACATTTAAGGAGCTGGCCAATGAATTCACAAGGATGGCAAGAGACCCACCCCGTTACCTTGTGATCAAGGTGAGATATACAGTAGGCTACAGTAGGGAACGTGGATGAGTGAACTTCTCCTTTGAGTCTTCTCATTTACATGGTGAGAGTTGAGGTCCCCACAGCCCGTTCATGGTTGTTCTTCCTTTTGATCACCAGGAGGACCAAAGCCTGTCAGACTCAGGTCCGGACGAGACTCACCAGCGGGACCCAGAGCTGGATGATCTGGATGGGGAGCTGCAGGACCAGGAGGAGGAGGGGCTGGAGGACGGCATGGTTCCGCCCCCCCACTACCTATCCCATTCCAGGAGCATCCCTCGCCTCTCCAGAATGGACAGCCACAGGGTGGGTGGAGGGTCACAATCTCTCATACTTTGATCATCTTGGACTTAAATAATGCTATGGGTGATGGGCATATTTATGCATTAATCCTGTCCTGTTACATTCCCAGGGTGTCTTGTCGCAGTCCAGTCTGGCTGGATACCTGCCCATGACCCCAGGTGTTGATAACCCAGGACAGGTCAGTCTGTCTCCTTTATCTAACTGTGCATGTCTCCTGTTGAGAACAAAACGTGTTAACAATCTGTCTCATTATGTTCCTTGCACACTGGCGTCCCCCCCCCCCTTCCTGTCTACAGCACATGTGGCTGTCGCGTTCTCGGCTAAACTCCGCTCGCACCATGTCGGAGAGCTCTGAGGGGCGGGGCACCGTAGTGGAGCTGGAGATGAGTGAGGACTTCCCCCTGGCGGGCAGCCTGAGGAGGAAGCGGCATCGTGAGGACAGCGCCTACATGTCCCAGAGGGACAGCATGTCCGGGGGGCCGCCAGAGACCCCCTCCCCGGACACAGAGGAGGAGGACCAGAATGGATATGTGCTTCCTGGTCTGGGAGACAGCCCAGCTAGAGGTACTTATTTTGAGTGTTTGTGTGGATGATGCATTGTATGCGAAGTACTACCACAACTCTCCCTCTCCCTCTCCTTGCAACTATTTGGGGGCCAAGCAGCGAAGTTGCGAAGGCCTCCATTGTTCTTGTACCTTTTCTTATTGGGGTCCAAGCAGCGAAGCTGCGAAGGCCTTCATTGTTCTTCTACCTTTTCTTATTTTTTTTCGTTTTCTTTCTTTCCTTATTCTTCTGCCATGGGAGTCTATGGCAGCCCATAGAACCGTATGGTAAAAAGTTGTGAAAATTGGCACACTCATTCAGGACAGCGCCCTGACCGCCCTCACCAAGTGTCATGTCCACACCTCGCAACTCTGTAGCACCACAAAAGTTGGAGGTGCGTTTAGGCACGCAACTATTGACCTGTAAGCCCGATTTTCAAAAACGATGTACCGTTGGATTCCTTCCTTCCTTCCTTGGCTTGGCTTGACATATTTTTCCGCCATAATGGATTTCCCGCCATTTTGGATTTTGCACGAAACTCAGTGTGCACATTCTCTAGACCAATGTCCACAAAAGTCTTACAGGGATTTTCGATTCTCGAAGCGTTCGCCTGCTATGCCACCAAACAGGATATTGTGTCATATCTCAGTAAATTGTTAATGCATCAAAGCCACATTTGGCACACTCATCAGGGACAGTGCCATGACCCCTGTCAGCAAGTTTCATCATGACAGCTCGAACCCTCTAGTGCCACCACCATTTCAAAGTTGGAAGTGCATTTAGGCACACAACTTTTGACACGTGACCGTTTTTCAAAAATGAGGTACTGTTGGAATCCCTGGCTCATGCCGAGTTCATCGCACCCTATGAGGTCATTTTCCACAAGTTGGATTTCCCGCCATTTTGTATTTTGTGTAAAACACTTACCTCCTCTTAGGAATTTTCACCAATCTACATGAAACTGGCTGTACACATTCTCTAGACCAATGTCCACAAGTATTACAGGGATTTTCGATTTTCGAAGGTGTTCGCCTGCTACAGCCAATCGAATTTGGCGTCCAAGCCGCCAAACAGGAAGTGTGGTCATATCTCAGTTTTGATGTATCATAACCACATTAGGCACACTCATCGGGGACGGTCCCGTGACCCCTGTCACCAAGTCTATGTCGACACCTCGAACTCTCTAGCACCACCAACCTGTCAAAGTTGGAAGTGTGTTTATTCTGAACCGTAGCCCGATTTTCAAAACTGCGGTGGGGATTCGAATGCGGCTATGACGTGTTTCACTTGTCTTTGATGCGCTGGTTGCGTGTCCTGCTTGGCCCCCACATTACTGCTTGCAGCTATATTGTATTTTTTGTTTGCTATTCTTGCACGTTGCCTTCAGCACTAGATTATGCTCTTAGTCACTTGATTTAGACAGAAGATGCACTTCCTACGTTAAATGCAATTATTGTGAGTCCCTTTGGATAAAAGCGTCAGCTAAATGACTGCAATGTAATGTAATGTATGACAGAGACACATTTGAACGTCAGAGCCAAATGTCTCCAATACTGTAGATGTCCATATCTCATCCTTCTCTCTGTTGTCATTATTCCAGACACCCTCCTCACCCCCCGAATCACCCTGCCTCACGAGAGGACGTCGTCCAAGTTTCTGCCGTATTCATCGGGACACTTTGAGGACCCAGACAGTGCCGACGAAGAATATGAGTACATGAACAAACAGGCATGCATGATGTCCCTGTCACCCAGGCAACATTCTGGCCATCCCAAAGACGGCTCCCAGTGGCTGAAGATGAACCAGAGACGAGGTTCCTCATCACCAGGCATAGAGGGGACGGGTCAGCACACATCTGGCCGTCAGAGAAAGAACGAGGACAGCCGGGGTACAGACCCCAGTTCTGATTCAGACGACATTGAGGAACAGGGTTCCGGGGAGGTTGAGTACGAGTACATGGACATTAGAACGTTAGACATTAGAAGTGTTGGAATGGAGGAGAACGCCCTGCCAACACTGGATGCCCCCCATCCCAGAGCGACGGCAGAGGAGCGTCTGGGGATCCGAAGAAAAGGGGAGGAGGAGGAGGAGGAAGAGGAGGAGGAGGAGGGTGAATACGTAGAGAATGACTATCAGTACACTAACAGCCAACCCAAGCTGTGGCAGGCTCTCCGAGGCAGGGAGGGGCTGAGTATGCAGGTGGGGGGTGAAGAAGAGGTGATTGAGTATGAGGATATGGACTCCCTGGCAGTCCCTGGAGCCAGGAACCCAGTGGAGTACCAGAACATGCAGAGGGAAAGTGAGGGTGCCTCAGAGGACACGGGGGATCAGCACCCCGGTCTTGGGGCCTACGTGAAAGTGCGCGCAGGGGTGGTGGTCGGGGAGTCTGGTGGTGGAGATCGGTCATTTGACAATCCAGACTACTGGCACAGCAGACTGTTCCTGAAGCCCAACGCATTGCGCACCTGAGGGACTGTGGGAGGGAAGAAACGGGTTTGTAGGCTTTGCATTCCCACTGAAATTAATGAAGGACCCATGGAAGGAGGAGGGAAGCGATCCAAGCCATCCAAATATTACAGTGAATGAAAATAATGTGGTCTCAGTGTGTCCCTGTTTTATCATTTAGTCTCAGTGTGTCACTGTTTTACAATTTATGTGTCTGTTACAGGTTTACATTGATCTTGAATTTTTGAAAAACATTAACTTTGGGTATTATTACAACTGAGTGAGACACTACTATACTGTAGGCCTACGTGGCCAGATTAAAAGCATTGCTGTATTATTAGTGTTTACTTATAAGAACAAATTATGTTTTTGGACAATTTGACTTTTTCTATACATTATATTGTCTTGAATATCATTAATCTGAGTTTTTTTTTCTTTTTTCTACAAAATAAAGATGTTTGCAACTTTGGAATTGTGTGTCTGTTTATCACCCATCCTCACCTGTAGCCTACTACTCAAATGTGTTGCGGGTGGCGTGGCTGAAAGAATAGAAATTGACACACTGGGTTATAGGCGAGGAGAATGGGAAATGTAGTTCGTAGAAACTACAATTTAAAACAACGCGTCACGCATTTTGGCGGGTTTGAATATTGTGACGCAAATGCCTTCGTAGGCGTGAGGTGGGAAGGATTGGAGGCGAGGAGGGATTAGGGGACTGTGGAGCTGTGTGCTCAGGTTTACTTGTTTGACATATCGGTGGAGTGTTGTAAAGAAACCCGCTGTCAAGATGTCTGACGACGAACAAGAACAGACCATTGCCGAGGATATGGTTGTCACCAAATATAAAATGGCAGGTGACATCGCCAAACGTAAGTTCTTTTAGCAATATGTGTGGGTGGCAGGAATGAGGTGACCTGCTGTCGGCCTGTCGTGGTTGTTCACCAGCAGCCATGTGCTTTGACATGCGAGTCTCAAAAGGCAGTGTACGACAAAAATTGGCCTTGCTTGCAAGAGTGCAAGCCCAGGTCACTTAACCATGTTGTAATAGATAGATTAAATTAGCTAACGAACTATAAAAGCTGGCTAGCTGGCTAACTAACGTTATATGACCCTGGTACTAGCTAGCCAACGCATCGATAGCTAGTTTACGTTAGCTACCTAGCTATGCGGCTATGCTAGCTAGCGAACACATTTCGTAGGGGCTTAGAACTGTCACTGCTGCTAGCTAGCCTGCTAGCTAACATTGATGCCTTTAGTACATTGGCATTAGTAGCTAGCTACTCCTCTTAATACATCCATGGAGCGAAGGCAGCTGGGTTGTCACATCACGTTGATGTAATGTTAATGTGTGTTCATTCAAACTATTGTTAGGTTAGTGCGAGAAAGTTTGCAGAGTATGTGAAAGAGCTTTGCCACCTTATTTCTACAACCAGTGAGTCGTTTTGTTAGCTTGCTGGAATACTGTTACTTTATCCTGACAATTACATTTAGGCTAACGTTAAAAAGACCAAAACACTTAAATGGTCAATTGACTTAATTATCCAGATTATTATCATAGCCTTGCAGTTCATTGTTACTCTCAAAGACTTTCACAGGCCTAGATCTAGTCGGTAACTCAAATGCTGATTTTGCTTTTTGGCTTGACCTCGTGAACTAATCTATGTCACTATACCCAGCCAGCCAACCATTGTATTTTCGGCACCCCAAACCTTTTCCAGCAACATAAAACCCCAACCAACCTCTGGGGTCTGACAATGGGGGCATATGTTTCCAATTCATAGTTTCGGACATAGCCTTTGATGTTGTGGATAGTCTGGTCCCGTCTCACTACACTTTTACATCTCCCCATCTCATTTGTCTAATACCTGTTCACCTGCTCCCTCTTTCTTTTCTCTCCCGTCTGTCGCCCAGAGGCACTGCGTGTGGTGGTGGAGGCAGCCCAGCCTGGGGTGTCGGTGCTCAGCCTGTGTGAGAAGGGTGATGCCCACATTATGGCAGAGACTGGGAAGGTCTTCAGGAAGGAGAAAGAGCTGAAGAAAGGTGAGGGGCCTTGGGGAGGTCCAGGAAGAAGTGGGAGAAGAATATGGGGCTATGCCATGATGAGAGAGAGATAAGGCTGTTTGTCTCCTGTTGATGTTTATTCAGACAAGAAAGTGGTTGCGAACCATGGTTTCATGGACTCATGATGGGGTTCAGTTTTTGTAGTCTGCATGTGGGCATGTCACACATTTAGAATGGGCCTGAACCTTGGGGTGGGTGTCTGAAATTAGATAAGACTTAGAAAAGAGAATGCTCTTTTTCGACAACCTGGACCTTATTTACGGAATATCATAAGACGTTTGACTCACTGAGAGAACTTTGGTGTAATTCGGAAGCCTGTAGAAAAAAATTAAAATCCAGCGCGAGCCAAGTATTTCCATGTAATGGCGGCGGACGGTGAACCGAGAATGCAGCTTCTAAAAAAATTATTTTCTGCCGCGAAACGGTTGTTTTCATCAATCTATTTTTATGAATCGCTAGTTGTGCTTCCATAGAGCTAGGGCCTGTTGTGGTTTTCACATGGCTCTGTAATATGATCTTTAGAAACGAAATAAGCTTCCCCACTTGCTCCAGCACGCATGCGCACAGCGCGCAGACTGGCTATTCTCCGTCTGTAGGCTACACTTGCGGCTCACATTCTCTATGCTACAATTGGCTTCCATCATATTCTAAGTCATCTTCTATATCCTCAAAATCTGATAAATATTCAACCATATTGCACACAATATTCCAGGCACCAACAAGCCGATTGTAGCGTAGAGAATGTGAGCCGCGAGTGTAGCCTACAGATGGAGAATAGCCAGTCTGCGCGCTCTGCGCATGCGTGCTGGAGCAAGTGGGGAAGCTTTATTTTGTTTCTAAAGATCATATTACAGAGGCATGTGAAAACCACAACAAGCCCTCGCTCTATGGAAGCACAACTAGCGATTCATAAAAATAGATTGATGAAAACAGAAAAATTTTCGCGGCAGAAAATACGTTTTTTAGAAGCTGCATTCTCTGTGCCTCGTCCGCCGCCATTACATATATATGTAGATATACTTGACTCGCGCCGGATCTTAAATTTCTTCTACAGCCCTCCGAATTACACCAAAGTGATCTCGGTGAGTCAAACGTCTTATAATATGCCATAAATAAGGTCCAGGTTGTCGAAAAAGAGCATTCTCCTTTAAAGCACTAGTAGGTCTCTGAAACACACACACTCAAACAAACAATGCAGATGATATCCAAATGAAGGTTTGGTGGTTCTCTCTTCCCTCCTCCAGGCATTGCCTTCCCCACCAGCGTCTCAGTCAATAACTGTGTTTGCCACTTCTCTCCCCTGAAGAGTGACCCTGACTACACACTAAAAGATGGAGATCTGGTCAAAATGTAGGCACTTCCATCTACAGTAACTATCCCCTATGTCCTGTGTGTCTCCAGTCTCCCCAAGTTGTTATATCTCCCGTGTCTGTCTCTCTCGTGTCATCATGGGTCTGAAGGGGTTCTTCCTCTATGTTGGTCAGCTCTCATTTCCCTGTCTATCAGGTGGCAAACAGCAAGTAAGGTTTGACATGTAAGCTGTTGCAGCCTATTCTACCTGTCTGATCAGTTAGTGGTATCACTGTTGCCAATTGGCAAAATGCACATGGTTTGCACTAGCTTCATCTTGGTTTGCACTAGCTTCTTCATCTTGGTTGTTGGATTGCCACTGTGTCTTTGTCTCTGTTGAACATCCCAGTTTTGTTTTATGTCTTGTCTTTATTGAAGGATTGTCGTTGTTTGTTGAATCAAGAAAATTCAAGTGTTCTGATAGAGAGACAACTTGTAGGTGAACTACCAACTACTTGTGCATACATGCTTGTGTAATTCCCAGAGTTTGTTCAGAAGGAACCTAATTTAATACAGCACCTTTCAGTAATGAAATTACCAGTGGCGCTGGCTTTAGAAGATATAAGCATCCTGCAGTATTCTTCTAGGTTATCATGAACCACTAACAAATTGTACCCTTGGTGCATGTCCCCACCGTAATTTAATCATACAAAATAAATTGTTTTGCCTTCGTCTGACCTTGATCTGTCTATGATGTTTGTATGCACAGCGTGACTGGTTTAATCATCCATGTTCTTTCCCAACAACTGGGATGCATATCTGAAAGAGTGATGCACTTCAATCTGATTGATCATTGTGTTTCAATGTTTTTTCCCCCCAATCCTTTCGCCTTGTTTCCACAGTGACCTTGGAGTCCATGTTGATGGCTTCATTGCTAATGTTGCCCATAGCTTGGTTGTTGGAGCCACTAAGGTATGTCCTCTTGTGATTTAAAATTGTGTCTCCAGAACTGGTCATCACGCCCCTCAATGTAACAGTCCCCTTCAACCTTTTATATTTTATGATCCCCTGTCTTCCCTGTTCTCTCCCCATAAGGAGGCTCCAGTCACCGGACGCAAAGCCGATGTGATCAAAGCAGCTCACTTGTGTGCAGAGGCTGCTCTGCGCCTTGTCAAACCTGGCAACCAGGTAATAATATCCCCCTTCACGGCAGATTGTCCACCAAGACCCTAAAGCACAACAAACACTTTTCTTGCTGTAGTGTGGCTCTTTTTACACTAATTAGTCAGGTCATCATCTTTGCCTCTTCCTCCCTTAGAACTCTCAGGTGACAGAGGCTTGGAACAAGATTGCCCAGTCATTCAAATGCACAGCTATTGAGGGTGAGTGCCTTCATTGAATGAGGTATAAAAGCCAGTTAAAGGGAACAGTCATTCAACCCTCCAGCATGATTGGAGACATAAGTATATGCTTAACGTTATTGTTTCCCTTTTAATTTCCTTTGAAGGTATGCTATCTCATCAGCTGAAGCAGCATGTGATCGACGGAGACAAGACCATCATTCAGAACCCCACAGACCAGCAAAGGTACACCATTCACTGTTTACCTAGATCATGCACCTCTGGCATTTCTCCTGTTTGTAGAACATAATGCAAAGTTATCACTATAGTGCCTCACCAAAGGCATTTCAGTGGCAAAGAGGATACTAATAGGATGCCTTTTGACAGGAAGGACCATGAGAAGGCGGAGTTTGAGGTTCACGAGGTCTATGCTGTGGACGTGCTCATCAGCACTGGGGAAGGAAAGGTGAGTCTTCAGATCAGTACACTTCACCTTGTGTCCTTCCCGTCCCCGGCTGTGCAGTGGTGATGTTTCTGCCAAAGAACCTGAACTGACGGATCTGCACCTTTCTACTCCCTGTCCTCTGCCCAGGCCAGGGACGGAGGCCAGAGGACCACCATATATAAGAGGGACCCCAGCAAACAGTACGGGCTGAAGATGAAGACCTCCCGCATGTTCTTCAGCGAAGTGGAGCGCCGCTTCGACGCCATGCCCTTCACCCTGAGGTGCGGTAAGATCATACTGTGTCCTCCACCGTGCCGATGTTTCTCGCGTCTCAGTTCAAGCACTTTTTTCAATTTGTGTGTTTGGAGGACTTTGAGAACTTAACTCCTCTTTTCCCTCCCTCTCCTGACCTCAGGGCGTTTGAGGACGAAGCCAAGGCCCGTCTGGGGGTAGTGGAGTGTGCCAAGCATGAGCTGCTACAGCCCTTCAGCGTTCTCAATGAGAAGGAGGGTGAGTCTCTGTCTCTCTCCTTCTGTCTCGCTTCCCTTTGTGACAGCCCTCCTCACGCTGTCTCTCTCTCTCTCTCTCTCAGGGGAGTTTGTGGCCCAGTTTAAGTTCACAGTGCTGCTGATGGCCAACGGCCCACTTAGAATCACTGATGGACCCTTTGAGCCTGATCTCTACAAGTCGGAGCACGAGGTGCAGGATGCTGAGCTCAGGGTGAGACTCCCAGCCTACACTCATTTAAACTCCAGGGCTCCCGCTCACACTTAACATGCATAGTCATGCACAGGGGATGAACACTCAAGAAACTGGCTTAGGATACATTTATGTGAAAGGATTGAGCTGCATGACAAATAAGACATGGCAAATGATCTCCCTCCTCCACAGACCCTTCTACAGACCTCAGCAAGCCGTAAAAAACAGAAGAAGAAGAAACAGAAGGTATGTTTTTCCTCAGTTGTGTCATGATTTCAGTAATGATTATGAAGCTGAGTTTTGCTGGATTTTCTTCTCAACCTGTTGACCTGTGTCATCTGCAGGCTTCCAAGACTGCAGAGAGCGCTACTGGGCAGCCGACTGAGGAGACCGAGGCAGCAGAGTAGACACTACTGGTCCAAAAAAAACAAAAAAACAAACTCTCTCTCTCTCACTGTCACACACACAAACACCCCAAAGAACAGCAAGATAGAAAGTGAAATTTACTGTCAGCCTCTTTTTGACCCTCACTCTTTTCTAGCATTGAGGCCCCAAAATAAATCGGATGAATTTGATGATGGTGATCTTATTAGAGTGCACTAAATTTCTTAAATACACACTTGTATACCATTCTGTTGAAGATCCAAGCAAGTGTGAGGCTTCATGCCTAAGTGAACGACATGGGTCTGGCCATTGATACTGTAACTGGAATGAAAACTGGGGAAGCACCCTTTTTGTAGAACTGTTTTGACACATTGTTAGGTAATGTACCTGACTTATGAAAATGTTGCAACCTATAGGTTAAGGGCTATGAACTAACCTATAGGTTGTGTTATGAACTTTCTAAATTAAAGTTGTAGAAACAAATGGAAGAAAATGTAAATTGTTCAAACGGATGGTCAATAATTGTATTTTTCTGTTAATTTCTTCCACACAGACTTTATATCTGTTATTCTGAGAAGGGACTTGGTTAACCCTTTTGTTTTGGATGATCACATACAGTCCAATAGAATTCAAATCATGGATTCTAGAGCGTTTTAGAACATTGATTCAGAATACAGAATTCCAGCACCAACACAGCTCCACTTTTGGGAACATTCTGCTACAACTACTGCCATCAGACCTGAGCCAAATGGTATTTGGAAACCATTCAAAATACTGAAGCTGTATTTGGGCTTGCTTAATGCTATTGAAGTAATTTAATAGTTGTAAAGTGCGAAAGCCCATACATGAACTCCTTGAACTCCAAGGAAGCTCCAGCAAATGACTGCTGATTTTGAAAGGATTTCCAATACTTTTATTTTTACCCAGGTCTGACTGTCGTCACATTCTTTTCTGGGAAAGTCATTTTAGGGACATTTGGTATTGTGAGTGTTGTTCAAGTTTGGTCTTTCATAAGGTAAACAAATCTGTTTCTCAAAGCATTTAGAGAGATAATCTTCCAACTTGACAGTTTGGTAAGGGAGGGTTGTGGTACGATACTCATCACTCCCAGTTCTTCGGAGAAGCTATACAATGGTGTCATCAAGAATGTTGCAGAAGGAAACATCAACAATACTGTATCGTAGGACTGATCTTTATAGCATAAACAGTATGCAGGACAAGTTTGTACCGTGTAATGAAATAAAATACTTTTGGAATATGTTATCTAGATTTTCTGTTGAGCATACAGCGACAAACACATGTCTCATGTCCTCCGACAGTATTAAGACAAAGCTGGATGTTTGGCAGTAGCTTAGTAGAATGTAGGACTACAGCTAGTTCAACAGCAGAAGTCGACTTTATTATAGTCAAATTTCGCATGAGTGTAATTTATCACTAATGGTCTATAGTGCAAATAAATAGTGGTTTTCAGTAATATTTTACTGTCAGTTGAGTAACTATACGTCTACTGGGATAGCCTCTGACCACCTTTGCCCAGATTTCATACATGTATGTGGGCCTACAGCTCGTTCATAAGTGATCAAACTTCCCAGATTACAGCCCTATTTACATAAAGTGCAGGTGCATCAGATGAGTTCACATAAGAAAGACCCCAGCACACGTAGGCTACACTCTTGTTTGTCTTGGTTTCATCTGTTCTGGTGTTTCTTTCCATTTGCGAAGACAAATGAAATACTGTATATGCAAGTGCCTATTTTGTTTGTGACAAAGCATGTAGGCCTACATTGTTTGCAATGATGTATATGAGGAAAACAAACAAGTCGAACTGGTATCGTGTAGATATTTGTTTTCTAAAACATACATGGATTTATATCGCGAACTAATTTACCAAAGTAAATTTTGCTTAGCTAAGGGCGCTAGAATATGACGTCAACTTAGGTATAAAAGGCTCCTATTTTCGTCGTCACATCCTCTTTCAGTTGGTCTACTCGCTCTCGAGGTAAGAGTGCTGATAAATTTACACCATCGGAATCCAACTCTATCCGATGTAATTTGAAGCCATCTGTTATAGGTATTAACTTTGTTTCATTCTCCTTTACAGACACATCTTCACAAGATGAGAGCCAAGGTGAGTGGACAAGTAGTTGAAATATAATTGCTAACATCCTCGTTCGCTCTGTGCTCCCTTCAGTGTAGCTAGCTGATTTGTGAGCTGGTTTTCAAAATGCTTACTCAAATTGAATGATCTTGCATCCTTTTATATTTCTTATCCACTTGGTTAACATTTTTTACAAGTAGATTTGGCTGCAAGCAGTGTTCGCTTTGTCGCTAGCTAATGTTTTGGAAATAAGATCCAGGGCCTCGGCTGGCGCAGTTCTAGTAGTATACATACCTTCGGTTTGTACATGGCTTGGCTGTATTAGCTGGTCAATTGCATTAGTAATTCATGATACCGGTGTGCGGTTTCGGCGCATCAACGTTACTTGAAAGGTTTTTGTCAAACATTGGCAGACGTGTTTGTAATGCTACCATGCTTCCCGCGCGTGGTTGTCCCAGTAATTTGACGCATGGGATACTGCGACAGGCGGAGGCACAGGCCCAGTTTTCCGCTGGCATGATTGAGTCAATATCAAATGCCAGAATTGGGGTGTGTAGGTCGTCTCGCCCCGAAAATTGCATGGCGTGCATTACTGATGGCAAATGGGATCTTGAGGACAGTAGGCAGGGGAGATTGTATTTTCTGTAATTGTTTTGTAAAATTACCTGTAACGTTGTGAGCACACCAGCAATAACATTTCACTGATTGTACTTTACGTTTTGATGTGATAGATCTCAATCTGAGACCTTGATGCTAACGTTTGCTTTATTTTACAGTGGAGGAAGAAGCGTATGCGCAGGTAATCATTTCTTGTAACATTATTGAATGCATCAACTTTTCTGTGGTGATAAAAAGATTTTGGTTCTTCCCATAGAGTAAACATGACTGACTTGGTGATCCTTTTCGCAACTAGGCTGAAGCGTAAAAGGAGAAAGATGAGGCAGAGGTCCAAGTAGACCAGCCCCCCTCCCCCCTGCAGCTGTGAGCCCTCCATGCCCTCCCTGGTGTCCATGTGCCAAGAGCAGAAGCATGGTTGTCTGAAGCCGCCCTTGTCGTGAAGACCCTAACCCTGGTTACCCCACCTGTTACCGTGGAGGCTGGCTGTTGACTGCTGACGGATGGCAAGAGGACTTGGTTCTACTCCTCAAATCTGGACTTGACCATCTGCACAGCACAGTTGCCTGTTGTAAAGACCACAATTAAAACGTTGCTTTACTAACTAAATAAGATACTGGTGTGATGCCCGTTTTTCATATTGACTTTTACATTGTAATATATTAGTCTTGCTGCATACTGAACTATTGATCATGTATCTATTCCAAGGGTTTAATGAGCAATAACTTGTAATTCTGTTAGGTTAACTTGCATTTATTAATGTACAGGGCAGTGTGTATGCCATAGGACATGCCAATCAGACCAGTGATTCTAACTGACTTGGCATGTGCGCAATACTGAACCACTCCCACCTTGATATTCAAAATGGCTGTATTGGAGCCAAATGGTGAGCCATTAAGACTTTTTCCAGTGGTCTTAAAATCCTGCGTTGTAGAATTTTCATGCACTACTGGGGTGTTTTCTGAATATAGGAAGTTGTGAGATGTCAATTTGCTAAAACGCTGCAGACAATGAACCATGTTGCACATGGGGATGTAAATGATCGAGTAGGATTTGTCTAATCCCGTAAATGGAGAAAGTCCCTGTGATCAACATGTACCGGCTAATGTTAGATGGTACATATAGTAAATATGGTGTACATCTAGTACAATATGGACATGTTTGCGTGTCTATTTACAGCACTCATTTGCCTGGGCAAAGAACCAGAACCTACCCAAGGCTCAAATCTGGATTAACGTTCCTTGAAATTGCTGGTGTTTCAAACGTAATATTAGTTCAAAGGCCGTAGCGAGTCATATTGTAGTCTAGCCATGGATGTATTAATAGAAGAGTCTAGCCTAGTGGCCATTGTTCGTAACTAGTAATGCGCCATTTTCAGGCGGTGGGTGGCGACAACGAGTCACACGAGGTTCGCAAACTGCGATAACGGAGCAGAAGTAGATTTAGATTGTAAACAGAAGGATATGGCTGACGACAGGGGTGGAGGCGACAACAATATCAACGACAACATGGGCAACCAATTACAGCTGCTACCCGGTACTTATTGCACTTAAATGTAATGACACCACACGAGTAATGTACGTTAGGATACATTAGTTAATTGCAAATAACTAACCTATAGCGTTGTTATGCTTATCAAACCTTATCCTTGTTAGCAGACCATAGCTAGCTAGGAGCCAGTCAGCTTCAAGTCTTACAAGGCCATGGTCATTTTGGCTGCATTCTCACACAGACAACGTTATGTGAATCTACCACAGTCAACACGTATTGCAAAAGTTGTTGGGCGAAATATGGTCATGTATGTGTAGATATGTGTCACTGTCATGCAAATACCCTTGAGTGTGGCCCGGGGAAATGAAATAGAATGTAAACTCCAACACAAAATGACGAATGAACATCTTGGCTAGATCCGTCGTATGTCTCGAAATCAATGTAGAGAAGTGCATGAAGAGTGTTGGGATACAGGACCATTGCTCATATCCCTTGCTATACCATTGTGACAGGCAACGAGGATGAAGAGGAGGAGGATGAAATGGAGACCGAGGATCACGACAGTGAGGATGCAGAAAAGCCACACATCAACTTTGACCCCAGTCTTCCCACATCGCATGCTGTGAGTATACTCAACGAAATTCCCATCTTAACTTTCTGAAATGCTGCACTTTCTGAAATGCTGCGCCCTTCCTCAGTGTGTAACTTGTTTTCTTTTACGTTAATGTCGCTCTCCCCTCCACCACCCTGGGCGGTCCAGTACCTGGGTGCGGATATGGAGGAGTTCCACGGGCGAACAGTTCACGAGGACGACAGCTGCCAGACCATCCCAGTGCTGCCGCACACCGCCGTCATGCTGATCCCGGGGCAGACGCTGCCGCTGCAGCTCTTCAGACCGCAGGAAGTCAGCATGATGCGCAGTGTGATCCAGAGAGACCGCACCTTCGCTGTGCTCGCACACAGGTACCGTCTGAGACAGAGGGAAGGTGGGAGAAAGAGAGAGAGAGACAGAGAAGGTGGGAGAGAGAGAGACAGAGAGAGAGAGACAGAGAGAATCACGTGGGGGAAGAGATTGAGAATGTTCAGGCTGAGCAAGAGAGGGCGAATGGTTATTCCGCTCAACCGGTATCTCTTAAAATGGTGTGTACAACCCAAAGGGAATATACTTGAAGGAGAGGCCTGGGTTGCACGCAAAACAGAGTTCAAAAAGTTATTGTCTGGCTTATGCTTATTTTTGACATACTGATGAAGGCCTAGCTGCTGAAATGGCTGTTTGCTCCTCTGTGCATGCATGAGAATTAAAAGAAAGAACTTTTTGAACAAGATCTCTCTTTTTTGAGTTAGAGAGGGCACCATCATAGAGAGTGTTGCATGCGTTGTGGAAAATAATTTTCTTAACTAATAGGAAAACCAAGAAAGACTATTGTCTCTCAATTAAGCATTTATTCAAAAACTCTGCAGAGGGATTTGAGTTCACCAGCCTAACGACATAAGTTGCTAGTGAAACCCAATTCATAAAAGTGTGACAAAGGAGACACAGACAAACCTTTACACACTAATCAAAAGAAGGAACAAAAAGGTGTTAAAAAGAAAGGGAAATCCAGCTCACGCCAGTAACTCAGGAAGACAGGGAGAGACACATTTGTAGCTCGGGAGGTAGAGTGGCTGGCTGGGATTCCAAGGTCCCCAGTTTGATCCCAGCTCCTGACTTTGTGCCGACGTGTCCTTGAGCAAGGCACTGAACTGAAAATTGCTCATGTGCGGCGCGGGGGTGCAGTACCTAGTACTGTCGCCTCACAGAAAGAAGGTCTCCGAGCCTTTCTTTGCAGAGTTTGCATGTTCTCCTTCTGTTTGCAAGGGTTTCCTCCTAAAAGAACCCAATACGAAAAACACGCACAAGAATAGATGTTCTTCAGTCCGGTCTCTGACCAGGACTTGGCCTGAGCACTTGGACTTGGTCCCTGGGCACCATGAGCAATGGCTGCCCACTGCTCCTGACTGCCCCCAGAGGAGGAGAGCTTGGATAGGAGAAATGCAGGGAACAATTTCCACTGGACCCAAAGACGTGTGTGTGTGTTGTGATTTGTCTCTGCTGTGTCGCCCTAACTCGTGTGTTTGTCACAAGTAGCCAAACAAAGACCCCTCAAGGTCCAGAAAAATGTAAATTTCCTGGGAGTAAAGAAAGAGATTTCTGTCTTCCAAGGTGTGAGCTCTAACAGGAGGGGTCTCCATGGAATCACATATGTTCTTCTTTTCTCACAGGAAAACAGGATGCTGACAGTTATTGAGAGCTAACCAGATAAATGTATTAACATTTGATCAAATCAAAAATATGATCATACACATTAGGCCTGTATCTGAATATCTCCAGGGAGCCTCTGGTGACTGGATGCTCTTTGTCTCTAGTGACGCAGGCGAGCCACAGCCTGAGTTTGGCACCACAGCTGAGATCTACGCGTACCGGGAGGAGCAGGAGTACGGTATCGAGACAGTCAAAGTGAAGGCCATCGGCCGGCAGAGGTTCAAGGTCCATGAGATCCGTACTCAGGCTGATGGGTAAGAGGAGACAAGCACCCTCGTCCAGCCAATCACCACGGAGCAGAATATAAATCTCTTTAAACTGGCCAATGGGAATGAGCTTGGCTACCACAGGTAGATACAGTGATTGTTATCTATTTAAAACAAGATTCTTGTCTTGGAAGAGAAGCAGCAGATGGTGGATTTCTTTTCTGCAGCAGTTGAGGATTTAGTAAGTGAAATAAATAACCACTAGAGGGCGCACACATCATATCCACAACGATACAACAAAGGATGAGAGGGAGGAGAGGATAAATCTCTCTCAGGTTGAATTCACAGAAAAACAACTGTTTGCAATTGTCATTTTTCCAAAAACAGGTTATTCAGTCACACTGATGGTTTTGACAGTAGTTATCACTGAATTCAATGCGCTGTTGTGCTGTGATACAGATCTTTGTCACAGACAAAGAATGCTCGCTCCTGCCACTTCTCGTAAACCCAATTTAATTTGTTGTGTGAGATGCCTGTGAGACAGAATTGTTGGCTCATGGATGTAATTTACAACTTCTCACAGGCTGTGAGCCACTTGGCTCATACCTGCAGAAATTTCTAGCGCCTCACACCGAGTTAATGTCTCACAGCTTGAATTGGTTGACTGGCCTGGGGATATGGAGTGTTCTGTGTTGCTAAGGAGATGAGAAATTGTTTGCAGTAGTTTTCAAAACAATTCACAGACATTTGGAATAGGAGATACTGCTCCGGATCCATATCTCGCATGTCACAGAAGAAGTTAAACTCTCTGTTCAGCTCTTCTGTGGACATTCCAACTTCTCTCACACCTTCCTTCTCTCAATAAAAGGAGATTGAGAATGACCTCTTCTTCCTCCAGCAGTAGTAAATGGGCATCACCATCTTGCTTGGATAAAAAGGTAAACAAACCAGTATGTGATGTCTACTTGCCATAGAGACTACTTGCACACACCTCAGTGCAGCATCTACTTTGCCATTGACACAGGACGCTTGTCAGTGAGCTGATGTTTTGAGTATAAATGTCCAGAACCATGGGCCATTAGCCTATCCTAAACTAGGCTTTAGGAGCCAACCTCTACCTAAGCTGTTCGGGATCTTTTCCACATCACCATGGTAACCCAGCCACTTGGAACTGTCCATGGTGCCATGTTTATTCGGACATTACATTACAGTCATTTACAGGACATCTTGCCTTTCAGCCCTCACCAGGCTATTCATCAGGTGGATGACATAAAAGCCCCCTGAGGGTGGAAATCACGCTGACTTCCTGATGCACTCTTATGTATTTTGTCATTTACACAACGCAGTGTGTGTCCTTGTGTCTGTCCACTGAATCGATGTCAGATCTCTCTGGGAGGGACTGTGTCTGCGTTCAGCTGCCTCCTCCCTCTATCACATGTTCAGCTGCTTCCTCATCACATGTTCAGTTCCTTCCTCCCTCACATGTTCAGTTCCTTCCTCTATCACATGTTCAGCTGCTTCCTCTATCACATGTTCAGCTGCCTCCTTCCTCTATCACATGTTCAGCTGCCTCCTTCCTCTATCACATGTTCAGCTGCTCCTTCCTCTATCAAATGTTCAGTTCCTTCCTCCCTCTCTGTCACATGCTCAGCCTCCCTCTCTAACACATGTTCAGCTGCGGGGCACCAAGCATTATTACCATCCGTTGCTACATACCTAGACTCACGAGTCAGTCTCTAAACGCTGTGCACAACTAGAGACTGAAAACATTAATCCAGATTTCGTTGCTAAAAGTGGGTGGAAACAATTTGAGAGATTGAAAAAACCTGCACTGAAGAACCAATCCAAAGTCGTGGGATCAGTCCTTCGTAATGGGGCGGTGAATGTTTTGCTTTGACTCTCCACTCCAGTCAGGGACGAAGATAGAGGGAGGACATAATTTCCGGTAAGGCGGGTCCTTCACCCTATTGGAGATATGCAGTGGCTCTAATTGGTTGCGCCAGTTTTCATCGCTGTTCTAGCGATGATTTTCAACTGAGATGTCTCCAGGCTTTTGGAGGCGGAGATCTCCAAAGTCTGGCATCGTGAAACTACTATATATCTAATGAAAGCAACAACAAAAAACTCTTAAATGGTCCTAATGCGTGTCTTGGAAGAGTTCTGGAGTTTGTGCCATAGTGACGGTGCAGAGTAACTAAAAGCAGACTGTCCTAATTCTGAATTCATCAAGGGGACCTCAAGGGTTGACCAGTCCTGAGTTCGCACCCCTCTAGTGACTTATGAGCGGTGTGTCTAATAGTTTGCTAAGGAGGTTAGGTTTGGGGAAAGCCACTGCAAAAGAGCCTTGTTCATTAAAAAGAGCAATGGATCGACCTATGTGACTTGAGAGAGGGTGAACCTATATCACCATACAGTGAACAGTGATGTGTATTAAATTATTGATAAATAGATGTCTCCCATTGCTCGTGTGTGAGTGTGCTATATGATGAATCACCAGCTTATCTACATATGCTTTTTGAAAATCATCCCCTTCAGATTTAACATCTATCCATTCTCCATTCATCATATTAGGTGAATAGAGTTTTGTTATGTAGCAGTTAAGACGTTTTTTTCAAGGGTGTATAGATAGCGTGTGTGCACCATGTGCAGGTGCCTGCATGTGTGTGAGCTAGGCATGCCATGCTTTTTATGGGTATGATTCTACGAAGGAACGTTCCTCATTAACAATGAATAATACTGGACTGAATACAGTGTGTCCAGACAGCAGAACATTTCGGGAGAGACAGGGTTTTTATAGAGCCTCATATGTTCATCAGTATTCACTGCACATCTCTAAATTCACCTCTGCCATTTGATCCAATCCAAATACACGTTCTCCCTCCCTCCCTCTCTCCCTCCCTCCCCCCCAGGATCAGACAGGCTAAGGTGCAGATCCTCCCAGAGCGCGTCCTGCCGGACCCCCTCGCCGCGGTGCAGCTGACGCCCCTGTCCCGCCTCCACATGCGCCCCTCCTGCAGACCCCCCACCCAGAGCTGCACACAGGCCCAGCGCTGGTGGGACGCCTACCGCCAGGTCCGCCCCTCTCCCCCAGCCTCTCCCCAAGCCTCTTCCAACGCACACGTTTGAGTTAGGAAGCCCCTGGTATTAAATCCCCAGATGACTTTGGGAGCATCGTTCACTTGATTTTTTGTCTCATGGCGCTCTGCTTCTCTGGACTGTGTCTCCATTAACAGTGAGATCATGGACCTTGGACCTTGGGGTTGGGGGCGGGTATCATTTGCATTTGTATTGCTTTCATTAGTGTGTGGTTGGTGTGATGAGAGGGAGCGACAGGGAGTGGAGGATCAGGTCAGGGTGTGGAGGATCAGGTCAGGGTGTGGAGGATCATGTCAGGGAGTGGAGGATCAGGTCAGGGTGTGGAGGATCAGGTCAGGGTGTGGAGGATCAGGTCAGGGTGTGGAGGATCAGGTCAGGGTGTGGAGGATGGAGGGAAGGTTAATTGTTTTTTTTAGTGGGGGTGTTTAGATGTTTGACACTTGGCGGGGAAAATGACAGTGATCAGAGCTGATGCTGCTGAGACTAGGGGGGAGCAAAACAATACCTGAGAAGGGGGGTTGAAAGCGAACCTGGCAACCCAGTGGAGTGTCATTCTGGAGTGTTTGTTGCCAATGATACTGATGGTGTTTTCTCTCCTCAGAGGAAGTTCCACTGTGCCAGTATGACCTCATGGCCACCTTGGGTCTACGCTCTCTATGACTCTGTGAGTACTGCCTTTCCTGTTACCGGACAGAATGATGCCACACATTTGGCTGCTCTATTTGTTACAGTGTTGGTGTGGAGTGTAGTGTGTTAAGGACATCATGAAAGTGATGGTCAATCCCGTTGCCCTGCCCCGTTTTTCTCCAGGAGACTCTGATGAACAGAGTGAAGAAACAGCTCCATGAATGGGATGAGAATCTCAAGGACGATTCCCTCCCCACAAATGTCATAGGTGAGCCTCCATTTTGGTCCGTCTGTTCTATCTATATATCCACCCTCCAGAGAACAGATGCTATGACCTTAGTAGGTCTGCTGGTGTCACAAAAAGGGTCCAAAACCAACTCTTCCAATGATGATAAAGTCATCATTGGTGGTTGTGTTCCATTGGACGTCCTTTTCCTGTCACAACAGCGCACAGATCTGGCTGCTGTGTTTGCATATTGCTGTAATTCACCCAGCAGATATGGATGTTTTTTGTCATTAGTCATGTTTTCAAAATGTCTTTGGGTGTTTGTAATCTGTGGGAAGCACAGCATGTGTTTCATGTCTTGGTATAGTTGGCAAGTAGGGTTCACAGTCTGTCTTCTCTTGGGAGCCGGGTCTGCCTGTATGCCTCGATGAGTCTCGACATACAGTAGTCAAGGACTTCCTTAGTTTTGGGTCAGTCACAGTGCTCAGGTATTATACCACTGTGTATACTCTATTTAGGGCCAAGTAGCGTTCCAATTTGCTGTTTTTTGGTAGATTCTTTCCAATGTATCAGATCATTTTCTTTAGTTTTTCTTATTTGGATTAATCTAGTGGGATTTCTGTCTGGTGGCCCTGCTTGTGGAGTCCCAGAAGCAGCTGGCTGAGGGGTCATCTCTTAAATCTGTAGGCGGGGGCTTTGTTATGGCGCGTGTCTGGGTCACCTTCCTTTAGGTGATTATAACATGTAAATGCTCTCTTTTGAATGTGGATATTTAGTCTCTCTGTGTATCTCTCTCCACCCCTCCCCCTGCTTAGACTTCTCCTACAGAGTGGCAGCCTGTCTGCCCATAGACGACGCGCTGAGACTACAGCTGCTCAAGATTGGCAGTGCCATCCAGAGGTTGCGCTGTGAGCTGGACATCATGAACCGGGTGAGAAGGAGACACACACATGCACACACACACACACACACACAAACACACACACACGCACACACCCCTAACCGGCCTGAGTGGTAATCAAGTGGCTCGCTGTGCATCTCCCATCTTTGATCTCCACTACTTCTCTTCACTGCTCGATCTATTAACGCACTCTATCTTCTCCCCCCATCTCCTCCTCCATTAATGTGCGGTGGTATATTTAGCCGTTGTCTATATATAGTGATGATTATTACCCTGCTGTCTCCGGGTCTCAGTGGTGTCTCCGGGAGAGGCTCCCGAGGCCCTGGGCCAAAGGCCTGAGAGCTTAAAAGCACCTCTCCCTCTCCCCTCCCTCACCCCACTCAGCTCCATATCCACTGTAACCCCCCCACGACACACGCTCACTCTCTCTCACACACACACACACACACACACACACACACACACACACACACACACACACACACACACACACACACACACACACACACACATTTCAAACTCTTCTCACCCCTTTCTCTGCTCTCCTTACTCTCAAGCTAAACTGCTCTCCTTTGTGACACACGCACGCACGCACGCACGCTACACTGAAAGCTTTCTATACTGCTGTGTAAATAGAACAAGGGGCACTGGACTGGAGGTCTTCACGGGTCAGGTAAATCCGAGAGGACCCGAACCAGACCCGGGTCCACATTTCCACGCTTTTATTATGGTCAATTGGGTTCAGGTGGATCCGATTCTATTACCTCGGGTCCCGGGTCTGTTTATCATTATGCGTAATACCCGAGAGAAACGCATGGCGCGAATTCAGTGAGACCGCGGGCGTGACGCAAGCGGAGACACGGCAGCCACAGTAGGCTACCTTGTGAAAAATAAGCTGAAAGAAAATGAATATAAAGAGGTCAAACCTAGCGGCAGCTTTGTGTAGCCTTATTTATTTACAGCCGTTTCATTTCCATGCTGCCACATCACAGCCTGACAAAACAGTGATTGATCCTGTCGAGATTGAAAGGATAAATCGCAATTCCATCCAACTGTGATGCAACAGCATGCAACACCAAGCAGCCTCATCAAGACATGAATACAGTAAATGTCTCAACTCTGGACAGAGCTGGAAGTCCACAGAAACACAATGACATCTGGAACATAGTCATTAGGGATGTGATGTATGTTAAGCTGCTGGAACAGTTCTGGGCCTCTCTCTCTCCCTCTCTCCCTCTCCCTCTCTCTCTCTCTCTCTCCCTCCACCTCCACCACCGCTTCATCCTCTATCACACAACCTCTGAACGAGGATCTCTGTCTCTCTCTCTCTCAAGAATTTCTCTGTCTCTCTCTCACTCTGACATTCAGTTCAGTGTGCTTTCTTCGCATTAATGTTTAAGTTAAACACTTTTGTCAAAGCCGTTCACAGCAAAGGGACAATATATACAGTCAGTGGCCACTTTATTAGGTACACCTACTGTATCTAGTACCGGATAGGAGTACCCTTTTTTGCCCCCAGAACAGCCTGCATTCTTTATTTCATTTAATTCCATTTAATTTCAATCCTTTATTTATACCCGTAAAGCACTGAGGTTTCCCTCATAGCACGAATTCAACCGGGTGCCCTCCCACACACCACTGTTTTAAACTGCTGTTATTTGAGCATTTGTGGACTTTCTGTTAGCTTAAACGGGTCTGGGAATTTTCCTCTGACCTCTCATCAACAAGATGTTTTTGCCCACAAAACTGGATGTTTTTTGTGTATCAGCATTCTCTGTAAACTACAGACTAGTGAGTGAAAATCCCAGGAGGGCAGAATTTCTGAGATGCTCCACGTCTAGCACCAGCAATCAGACCACAGTCAGTAAAGACAGTTGCTTAGATCGCTCGTCTTGCCCAGTCATCTGTCGACCAACAACTAAAACTCTTCAGCATGTCTACACACTGCACCCACATGTTTCACTGTTTGAACTAGCAGGTTATTCCTGCAACGAGCAGGTGGACCTAATCAAGTGGCAACTGAGTGTAAAAGTATCAGTACAATTATGATACAGTACAACCCGCGCATATGTGCACACAGATGATTCCTTGGAATTTTGAGGTTAGGAAAAAAATCTTGTGCGTTCATCAGGAGTGTATGGGAAAGACATGATGGCAGTGAGTAGAGGAAATTGTATCATTACCATAGTAATCAAAAGGACCATTCTAACAGGTTGAACAACCATTTCTTATGTAAGACAGTTAGATTCTGATTAATTATCGTACAGAGATTTTTTTTTTTTTTCTCCTCTTAAAAAAAAGACTTGGTCAAACAGCAGTGTTGTGTGCATTATTTTGTTATCCTGCTATAATTATAATGTATTTATTATTTATATATATTTTGCCCTGTGCATGCAATTCGTTAGCTACATGTTTTACCTGCCAACAGTATGCACAAGGCCCAAGTGCAACAGAATCTCTAGTGCCTGTCGGCTCAGTTTAGGCTTAGCGACTGTAAAAAACTGTCAGCATAGGTTAGTTGCAGCATTAACGCACCGAATATCAATTTGTGGTCGAACATTTATAATGCATCCTCATAGAACGACTTGAATTAACCATTTACAGTTTGGTGTAGTTGTCTGTAGACTAGAATACATTGTAGCACTTGCCAGGAGTTCTGTCTCATATCTGTCTGTCCAGAGGTCATTCCATCAAAATATATGGGAGTGCATGAAAAGTTATTGAAAGGGAATTTTATTTTTTAACATTAGGCTATAGTATAATGAACACGGAAGTACAGTAGGCCTACTGTATATGTAATGTATGCAGTGCTAAACATAGCCCTATTGTATGATATATCAGATTTCTCTGATGCAATAAGGGCCAGTGATTTTTAGTGTTCAGCCCAGTAACGTTGAAAAGCTAATGGCCCAGGTGTTCAGTGCTGTCATTTATTCAAGTCAAGTAATGTTTATTAAAAATAATTGTGTACCTTATTTGCAGTTAATGTATTTTCATTTCAAAGCAAATCTATACAAGTCTCCGATCACTATTCAGTATGAAAAAAGCTCATTTCAGAATAAGAATTAATTTTATTGCCATTGTAGTTTTTCAACATACTAGGAATTTGCTTTCGGGCATGGTGCATAACATGGAGACAACATTGGACAGGGTGCAGGGATGAGACAGGACAGTGCAAACAGAGGACAGTTCAAAGAGCAAATACAAAATACTAGTGCAAAATAAGATATAATATTTTTTTTTAAAAGACAGTGTAGTACGGTCAGTGTATATACAGTGAGTGTGTACATTTTGTAACGTGTACTGTACAGTATGTGAGTGTGTGTATATGGTGTGTACAGCATGATATGTGAGTGTGGTGTGTCCTATGTACAGTATATTTGGTGGTCATGTGCAAGTGTGTCTCAACGGTGCCGGGGTCCGGGCGGGTTGGAGGCAGTCAGAGGGGGCTGGTGGCCATGGGGAAGAAGCTAGCTCTGTGGCGTGCGGTCAGGCCCCTGCAAAGTAATGACTGGGCCCCAGAAAAAGTCCAGTGAATGCCCCCCCCCCCAAACCTGTTTCACTCAAACCAATGTGCTCTCAAACAGAGAGACTGACGCAGTGTTAAGGGCTAGATAAGCACACGTGATGTGCAGGCACGCACACCCTTACACTCTCTCTCTCTCTCTCTCTCTCTCTCTCTCTCTCTCTCTCTCTCTCACACAAACCCTTACAACCAGGTCAACAAAGATCTGCTACACTCAAAACACAATGCTTAGATGTAGAAAGTATATTTTCCTACCTTATAGCTTCTTCCTCTTTGCCTCAGGCTCTTACAGCAACATCCTCCTGGTCTTCCTGGATGCAGTCCTTTATAATGTCATTAAAGTCAATCTTCTGAGCCAGTTCGCACTCAATGGAGAGTATTGCCAGGTTATTGAGCCTCTCCTGACTCATTGTGGAGCGCATATGATTCTTTATTATTTTTAATTTGCTGAATGATCTCTCTCCTCCTGCTACACTTACAGGTAGTGTGCAAAATATGCGCAGCGCAATGCAGATGTCACCATAAATGCTCTCCGTTAGCTAGCTCTTCTACTTCTTGGCAGTTAACGTTACCCTGGCTCTTCTGCGCTGATACAAAAAAGTTTGTAAGAACATTTTGTTTATTCGGGTCCAGTGCCCTTGATTGTTCCATGTTTTTTTTCTCCTTCCTTTTCTGTGATCCGGATTTATGTGTAGGTCCCGGCATAGCTAATTCCTAACAATACAACTAAGTTACCTGGCTAGTTAAAGTTTTTTTCTCCCGCATAGGGTATTTTGAACAACGCACTTCACACATGAAGTTGCACACAATTGAATTGGCTATACCATTTTGGGGGAGGTGGGGGGGGGGGGGGTAATTTGGTAATATGCTACATTTTATTAAAGCAACGAACCACATTTGGGTAAAATATAGTTTTGTTCTAGTAAGTGATGGAAACTTTACAAAACTTTATTTTAGCTGATTCATGGGCCCCCCCCTAAGGGCTGGGCCCCCCAAAGCGTTACCCTTTATCCCCCCTTATGCACGGGCCTGCGTGCAGTTGTGGTCCTGATGGACCGCAGCCTCCTGCCTGAGGGGAGTGGCACGAAGAGATTGTGGCCGGGGTGGGAGGGGTCGGCCGCAATTCTCCTGGCCCGCTTCAGGGTCCTGGAGTTGTGCAGTTGAGTTGGCTTCCCAAGTAGTCCATTGTGGCATTTTGGTGCCATCAAAACATGTGCTGATGCCACTAGCTGAAAAAGTTATGGGAAATGTAAGTCTGGAGCCCTCTGCCAAAAAAACCTGACTTCCCACATTTTTTAATAAGTAAGCTGAATCGTCCAAACAGTCTACTCAGAAAGATAATACATTGACATTTATTATCTTTTAAAACTCGCACCCCCAGGACACAGCATTCAGTCGAATTGCGCATGCGCAACTTTGTGCTTAAACTACACAGTAGTAGCTAACTATTCCGGTGTCTATGGATATCATGCGTTTTTTAGCTCAATGATATCATGGCGGGGGTGAGAAAACCGAAGCGAAACATCACGGAGGAAGCCAGAAAAGGAAAAAGACAATCTGACAAACTTTATGAAAAAACGCTATGTATTGCTTTAACCAGGTTTAGACCTATTGAGATTAAAATCTCTTTTTCAAGAGCAAACTGGCCAAGAATGGCGGCATTATAAAAATGTTCATACACACTCACTTTAAAATGGAGACAATGGACTGATGTATTCATGCATAGCAGATCACCATAGTCAAGAACAGGCCAGAACGTCACTTCAACCAGGCTTCGTCTGACATCAAGAGGAAAAACAAGACTTGTTTCTAAAATAAAAACCTAACTTAAATTTCAACTTTGGCACCAGACTCTGTATAGGAGGTGTAAAAGAGTCATAATGTGCCGCAGGGACTCCACGGTTGATGGACCCACATCACTTGGTGTTCCCACTGTGGCATGTCTTAGGTGTGTGAGGTAATTCCTCACGCTAGTTATCTCTCATCTTTGACTGGAGATAACAAGCAGCCCTTGCCACTGAGGGACACACTGTTCTATCAAGGGGTCACACGGGCCGACTGATGACGAGCCCATCTTATCAGGCCAACTACAGCGCAGCGTTAGACAAACATGTAGGAAGGGAGACGCCCGGCGTGATTATTAGGGTGAACGTGAAGTTGTCATGGAGACAGACACCATTAACTGTTTTCTGTGTTCTTTTCTACAGTGCACCTCCCTGTGCTGCAAGAACTGCCAGGACACAGAGATCACCACGAAGACCGAGATCTTCAGGTGAGCCACGAAGAAGCTCCTCCACAGCTCCGTCTCTGGCTTTGTGTGTGAGGAGAAGCTCAGTCTCTGGCTGTGTGTGTGAGGAGAAGCTCAGTCTCTGGCTGTGTGTGTGAGGAGAAGCTCAGTCTCTGGCTGTGTGTGTGTGGAGAAGCTCAGTCTCTGGCTGTGTGTGTGAGGAGAAGCTCAGTCTCTGGCTGTGTGTGTGAGGTGAAGCCCAGGCCTGTATTACACTTATGAGTTTTTTCATGGATACGCTTTCGAACGGGGGGACCCGTGATTAGATGCAAAATTACACGTAAAGGTCTGTTCTAATCTCTCATCACTCTAACATGCCCCAAAACGCATATCACACCACCATTGAAGAGCATATCAAACAGGTGATTTCAAGTTTGTTCTTTAGCAATTGTATCTGTTTCTTGGCTATAACAGTCTAGAATGTTTGAAATTTAAATTGCAGTTCCACGAGTTACTCTTTTCATTTTTTCCAGTATAACTCCATTAATTCCTATTTTGACTTTTGATCATAGACTCACACACGAAGAAACTAATCCATAGGCTATTGTTCAATGATTACAGATCCGATTTCAGAATATTATTCCTGATTAAACTGTACAACATATTTGAGGGGGTCTTTTGCAAAGACAGACATCTCCGTTTGTAGGTGTATTAGATATCCTAAATCATGTTTGCCCATATCTGCGGTGAGGAGAGCGGATATGGTTTAAAATAGTAGGCCTACATTCATGATGGTGATGTCAACAGATCGACAACATGCCGGACATGACTTGTTTTTTTGTGTCCCTTTGGTTAAGTTTACATTTTTTAGGTTAAAAATTTAAAATAAACTTAAAGATTACTTGCATACATTCTTTACTGACAACCTGCCCTAAAAAGTTGTGGTTTTAATTCATTTCGAGAGAATTATTGAGTAAAAATGGCAAAAATGTCTGTGGTGTATAACCATAAAAACCAAGTACAGAAGAATTCAAATTGCTCAAAAGAGCTGAAAGTCTAAAAAACAACAACATATAAACTAGTTTGGCATAAAATTACATCATAACTATTTTAAAGTTAATAAAAGAAGTGGAACTATATTGTTCTGGATATTATAAATAATCCGGGGAATCATGTCAGTCAGTTCAACTTGCATAAGTGTCTAGATGGTGTACCACCATATAAGGATTTTTTTTTTTAAAGATTTTTTACAAGAAGACAATTTTGGTGGGAAATGTATCACAGAGAAGGACCCCTCTATGCTCTTCATGGTTGCATGTCAAGGTTAGTAACTCTTAGAAATATTGAGATAATTTGACATTTTAGGGTATGGTCAGGTATGATTAAGTTTACATGTCAAATGGTGTAACCAGTGGAAAATGGTGTAACCAGTGAAAAACATTGATTATTGATCTTTATCATAAAAATAAGTATTTACTTTAAAAAGTATGTTTGAAAGTAGCTAGGTCAACTAGCTAGCTTTCATGGGTGTCCATGTAAATGCCTGACAAATTTGATTTTTAATGTGTAGCTGTTTCTGTCCAGCACGCCATTGCAAAGCTACAGCTTTCTTTTAATTTAATCCAGGAAGCTCTTTTTAATCTTAAATTAGTTCTTAATGCTAGTAAAACCAAATTTATGATTTTTTCGCGTGCTAGAAATATTAATTATGAAGACATGCAAATCTCTACCGCTGGCGGTTCTAGGATAGAGAGAGTCACTGAATACAAGTACCTGGGTGTGTGGCTCGATGAGAAACTTACTTTTAAATTCCATATTGATAACCTTGCCTCCAAGCTGCACCAGAAAATTGGTTTCTTGTACAGAAACAGGTCCAGCTTCCCCTTAAGCTGTAGGAAAAGGGTTCTAAAGGCAGTGTTCCTATCAGTCTTAGATTATGGTGATGTTGTGTATAGGAATGCGGCAGCCTCAACCTTAAAGCCTCTGGATTCAGTCTACCATTCTGCTATTAGATTTATTACAGGCGCTAAATATGACACTCATCACTGTGCTCTTTATGATATGGTAGGATGGCCTTTTCTCACTGAGAGACAAAACTATCACTGGTATTTATTTATTTTTAAAACCCTCACTGGAAAACACCCTTTTTACCTCTCACAGATTTTATCATGGAACTATGGGACCTATTCCACACGATCAGTGAACTGCTTTTACTCAAGGTTCCCCGGGCTTACACTGACATTGGAAAATCTGCTTTTTGTTTTAATGCCCCTCACTCCTGGAATGCAGCCCGAGGGCAGAACGAAAGGGAGAGGAAAGATTGCACAAAAAGGGAGGACAGTACACAAGGACAGTCTAGCACTCAGGCACACAGTGTGGGGGGGAAAATTTCACACAAACAACTCTCACACAACACAACAGCAAGTGAACCTAGGAGTCCATTATGGTGAACAAATGGGTTTTTAACAATCCTTTAAAAGTCCCTACGGTGGGAGCAGACAATGTGAATGGGGAGCTTGTTCCACAGTTTTGGAGCCAACACAGCAAAGGCGCGATCTTCCAGCCTTACTGTGTTGGACCATGGAGTTCTCAGCCACATTTGGTCGTCCGACCTGAGTCCCCGCGAGCTGGAGGTTTTGACCATGTTGCAATTGATTATTATTATGAGTACACCTACATACACTCTAGGTTGATAAAATATAGAATATTTAGCACTTTTCTCTGGTTACACCACTTGACATTAAAGGTGCATTTGGTCTTACTTTTTGAAGAAAAAAAAAGTGCAAATGTTATTTCAAATGACATAAAACCAACATAAATACAAAATCCACATATTAACACACCTGATGCATGCTTTTAATACAGTATTTCCCCCAAATGTTTTTTTCATCTTTCCCACCCTTATTTGTCACTAGCTGCGTTTCCATTACACTTTTTCACAAAATAAAAGCAATATTTCGAAAGTTCAATTGCGACTTGCAGGTGTTTACATTGAAAGGTGTTTTGCGCAAGAGCCGTAATTCTCGTAGTCAAGTCTCGCGACGCCACACAATTCACGCAAAGCGCAACTAGGAAGTAAACCGTGGATGTATTAAGTAAACAAACCGTTGTAATATTTGAACTTTATTTTAGCTTTCCCCTTGGCTCCGCTCTTAAACAGCTAACGTCTCCCAGCTAAGTATCATTGCTTTAGGGTCTTCCACTTGCTCCAGAGGCATATCGCGTAATTTTTTGAAGCGAGCAAATCACGTGACCCTACCTCTTCTTCTCCTGCCTAAATTCGAAAAAAGTGTTTCCATTACGCTTTTGCGATATACTTCTATATCGAAACTGCTGAAAAACCAACTCATGAGAGCGTAAAAACGGAATTTGAGAGGTTTTTCAAAATTTAGGTGTTTCCATTATCAATTTTTTATTGCGATATTTAGGTTTTGCGCAATTCTAGGTGTAATGGAAACGCGACTACTGACCCAAAAACATTCACACACAGTACGGTGCACTCCAAGCTCTCCCCCTGCAAACCCCAGTCCAAACCCTGTGTCTCTAGCACCCTCACACAGGTAGGTGGCTTCGTTCTAAATTTTGTTTTCATATTGTATAATCCAATCCAAAAAATGACTGGAGGTGAATGGGTAGCTCTAGCACCCCCACACAGGGAGCTGGCTTCGTTCTAAATTTTGTTTTCATTCATGGATCCAACCCGTGATTCGGATCCGCCCCACAATTTAAGAGGTTGGAAGTTGGCTCATGCTACACCCCTCCACCAAGTTTCATGAAAATCGTTTTTGGTAGTTTTTGCGTAATCCTGGTTCAAAAAATGAATGGAGGTGAATGGCCCCTTTGGGCACCCCGTGGACCTGACCCGTGCGTCGGATCTGCACCAAAACGTTTGTTCTAATTTGGACCATGCTACACCCATCCAGTTTTGATAAAATCGGTCCAGTAGTTTTTGCGTAATCCTGCTAACAAACACACGCACGCCACCGAAAATATTACCTCTCACCCTGCGGAAGACTTGAGAACTGGGTCGGCCTCTCCGGTCCAGTTCTTGACTGGTTCAGGATTTATCTGTCTTTAACTGGCTGAGAGTTCTTCATCGCCCTTGGTGATCACAGCTCAAAAAACACTTCTATGGTTGGGTAATGGGTAGCCAGGTATCGAGGGTTGGTTTCTACATCTTCAGGGGACTCGTGCTTCCAACAGTACTACACCCATAAAATAAGACCTTCAAAATTTTGCTCGCACATTGCACCGCACACCTACTTTCATGTGTGCCCACCGACCTCTGGCTACACTACTGACACACACACACAAACCTGGTGGGAAGGCTGCATCAGCTTTTCATATTAGCTATATTAGTGTTTCTCTGAGGCCCGAGGCCTGCCTGCAGAGTTAAACATTTAGGATAGATTTGAATCACTCCTCCGACTCACCTCTGTCCAAGCGATTCGATTATGATAGATTTGAATAGCTTCTCTTACCTTTGTCCAGGTGATAAAGTTAGGATAGATTTGATTCACTCCTCTGAATCACTACTTCAGGACGTGCGTCACAATCTTTCAGACACAGCCAGTCTACCTTGTAATGGACCAGACAGAAGAATTCTCACTATGGTGATGTTTAGAATTGTATTTTTTCAAATAACTTTTCACCCTTTTCAAATACATTTTCACCCTCAAAATGGTGTAATAATGTGGCTGTCTGTGTTATTAAGGTCTGGGCTTACATCACTGTGGCGGAAGATATGCTTTCTGCATAAACACTCAAAATCTATGGGGTCATTTCCAAAGCTCTTGTACACTGTGTGTGCGTGTGTGCGTGTGTGTGTGTGCGCGCATGCGTGAGCCTGTTAGTTGTGCTTGTATCTAATGCTAAGTGACACGTGTGACCAAAAGTGAGCCAGCGAGATTGGCCAGGCCCGTGTGGGCTCCTTTGGTGATAGTCTCTGCTGGACAACAACCAGACGGTCCCGGCTGATGACTGACCCTGTGTTTGATATCCCAGGATGGAGAGGGGAGTGCACTGTGGTCAGATTTGAAAGTGGATGGAGTGAATGAATAGATGCATTTGATTTGTCATTTCCGCTAACTAATAGATGTCTTGCACTAAGGTTTTTAAGAGCTAATTGGATTGCCTCTCGAAGCCCGGTTCAGATACGGCAGCCCAGACGAAACACTGGTTTTAAAACATTGGTTGTCTTCTCATGAGATTTCACATGTTAATCTTGAAAACACATTTTTGAATATTTGGTGTTCCAAAAAAGCAAATAGAGACCAATGCAATTCCCTTCTTAAATGGCTTAATGTTCAATAAAAAACAATTTGGGGGAAAAAGGCCTCTTATCTGATGTTGTAGCTATTTTGTGCTCTCTCTATCTCTCTTAGGATGCCATAGGATGCTAAGCCTGTCCTTGTTGCATCCAACATAGCGTGCATTATCAATGACTAGGATCAAACCGAGTTTGCCTGACCCAAGTTTTTCTGTCACTCTTTCTCTCTCCCATAGTCTGTCTCTGTATGGGCCCATGGCTGCCTATGTCAACCCTCACGGGTACGTCCATGAGACCCTCACCGTCTACAAAGCCAGCAACCTCAACCTGGACGGCAGGCCGTCCACTCTGCACAGCTGGTTTCCAGGGTAACACGTCTCTCTCTCTCTCTCTCTCTCTCTCTTCATTCTCTCTATCTCTTGCTCTCTCTGTCTATACGAAAACCTACTCACTGGCACACATAAGATGCATATCGGTACTCCACACACACACACACACACACACACACACAAAGCGATAGACACCCGCTCTGTGTCCGTTAAACTAGATTTTCAGATTACATACAGATCCGCACCACTGAGGTTTTCTTAAAGGACAATGCTCGTTATTGACAACCTGGACCTTATTTACGACATATTATAAGACGTTTGACTCACCGAGATCACTTTGGTGTAGTTCGGAGGCATGTAGAAGAAATTTAAAATCCAGCGCGAGCCAGTATATCCATGTAATGGCGGTGGTCGGGGCACTTAGAATGCAGTTTCTAAAAATCTATTTTCTGCCGCGAAACGGTTGTTTTCATCAATCTGTCTTGATGAATCGCTAGTTGTGCTTACATAGAGCATAGGCCTGTTGTGGTTTTCACATGCCATGATCTTTAGAAACGTCTTTTGAAACGAAATAGCTTCCTCGCACAGCGCGCTATCGTTGCTCCAGCACGCTGTGCACATGCGTGCTGGAGCAAGTGAGGAAGCTATTTCATGTCTAAAGACGTTACTAAAGATCATATTACAGAGGCATGTGAAAAACAACACAACAGGCCTATGCTCTATGTAGAATGAATGACCCCAGAATTACATGTGAATTGGTGTGTGTGGTCAAGCTTTAAGTCTTCTGTGAGGTGGGGGAGTATCGAAAAGACAAGGTATATGCACATCCCCAAGAAAACTGGTGCTGGACCACAAAGACTCAAATTAAAGAAATTAAAACATATCGTTTCGCCCAGCAAGGGCTTCATCAGATAGATATATTCTGTTTGATTGGTGAATAAAGCACGGCACAGCAGTATACTATGTGCAGACATTTTCCTTTCTTTAATTTCAATAGGGGAGTGTGGTCAAGCCGTCAGTCTTCTGTGTGAGATAGGGGAGTGTGGTCAAGCTGTCAGTCTTCTGTGTGAGATAGGGGAGTGTGGGCTCCTCTGAGTATCTGTAGTCCAGTTGTTCCAGGGGGTTGTTACAGAGTTTTCACACTTTGATGGAAAGAGAGAAAGGGAGCGAGAGAGAAAGAGAGAGAGAAGCGTTAGAGACTCAGATCAAGGTTCAGATCAAAAAGTTGACAAAACTAGCACTTTTGAGAAAGTTGATAATTGCTCTACCACCGTTTAGGTCATACAATTGATGTGAGTGGGCACCGTGAAAAATCATTCAAAAACATGTTAAACTCTCGATTTCAAAGACAAGAAGCTCACGAGGGGGTAATTGGTGTCCGTTGGTGTTCTGACATCAAATTCGCCGCAAAGTATGAATCCTGTACGGTTTTATTGATCATTTTATGAAATCCATTGACTTGTATTGACGCGACCGTTGTAGATGTGTAGATCAATCCGCAGAGGGGATTCAGGAAGCGGAACTACTTACCGTAGCTATTGTTATTCTTTATGTTGCTAGGCTACCTAGTATGCGGAAGTTTACACACGTATGTGCTACGACTAAATAGTTACTTTATGGCGAAATATATGTCAGAACGCCAACTAACACCTCGGTGAGTTTGTCTTTGAAATTGAGAGTTTAACATGTTTTTTTAATGATTTTTCACGGTGCCCACCCACATCCATTGTATGACCAAAACGGTGGTAGAGCAATTATCAGACTTTCTCAAAAGTGCTAAACCATTGTATATGATCATAAGTAACCTTAAAACAGGGCTAAACATGATTTTTCCCTTTACTACTCCTTTAAGGACTTGACAATGGTGATGCAATTGGACAAATGCTATCGTCAAAGGCTATTAGCAATAGACAAACACAATAGGCACAATGGTCAAATTTTAGTATGTTGCTCGTGTCCGTGGAGTTGCGTCTCATAAAAGGGTGAAATAATTGAATGAAGCGGCACAGGTGTGCCTTTCTCAATCCAATCAGGTGTGCCACAGTATAAAAGACAGGCTAGGTGTGGATGAATGAGCATAGAGGTGGAGTGGAAAAGAAGCATATTCTTTAGGCTATGCAGAAGGAGATCTATTATTCTTGTGCATGAAGTACAGTAGAAGATTGCAGATTACAGAGCCAAATAATTATATAAAATATTAGAGTTGCTTGGGAGGAGATAGCAGTAGCTGTAAGTACTTAATGAATTTCAGTTGTAGTCCTACAGAAAGATGTGGTGGTAGTTTTCTATGTCAATAAAATACTTAAAATGCTTTTAATTTTGAATCAGTGGCTATTGATCTATCGGTTTGTAGGCTAATACAAAATTCAAATGATGACAATTGGTGTAAGCCGACTAGACAGGTTGGAAAACAGACCAACATTTTTCTGAGGACTGTATTGTAGTGCTCCCCCTGACCGATCCAAACATCTGAAACGCATTTTCAGGCAACCAAATGCTCTCTCTATCACACTCCTGGCTGTTGACAGCAACTGATTAAATGAATGCTGTCTCTGAGAAGAGGGGGCGATATACAATGTATAAGCCACATGTTACATTATGATAACCACTGTCTCCTATAAGTACTCCGAATTTTCGTGCTTCCACGTGTAATAGTGCCATACAGTATGTAAACCACAAGGGTCCCCACTCCAAATGTTCAGGTGATTTGTGATGTGAGAGGTCAGGCTACATCACTCATTGATGTAAAAAATACCCGGGTTCAGCGCATGGTTTGTTATGATAAGCGAATTCTTCTCTTCCTCTACTGTCTTCCAGAGTGAAGGTCTGTATGGTCGGCATGGGAGACAATAGTTATCATTAAAGACTCCCTTGGATTTCAAGACATCTATTGAGCTTTTTAACACCTCATTAAATAACATTTTCATGAGTTTCAGTTGAGTTTTGACAGCTCATTTATATGCCAGAAGCTTCATTTAATATTTGGGGAAATCATAACAATAATGGCCACAGTCCTCAATGTAAACAGATTCTCAAGAATGCTTTATTTTATTAACTAATGTATTTATTTTTCCTAAGTCCCTGCTCCTCCTCTGTGATGACAAGAACGGATGCGCTTTGCCTCCCGACACTCCCATGAACAACTCCATCTACTTTGACGCAAACTGGCAAACACACTTTATGCAGCACAAAAATTCCAAAATGCCTATTGCCTTAACGATTGCCAATAGTGTAAGTGATTCCGCGTGACCATTTTCAGTGCCTAAGACTGGAAAACACTCCTCATTGTGGATTAAACCTGTTTTGAATCTCTACAAAATGGGCTAGATTAGATCTGACACCCCTCTCAAAGACTGAGCTGCTGCCAGAAAGACTGAGAAGGTTCTGAGCTGAACAGGTGTCAGATGTGAGCTGAGGCTAAGAGCTCCTTAGTGTGCCTGGACTGGACTCCTGGCCAGTTCCCACGTGAAAAACACAGCCAGGGCTTTGGTCTGAGCAGGAAATGAGCTGGGAGCTAATGGAGAGATGAGAGAGGGGATTGCTTTGATTTACCACAGTCTGTGTGTCTGTCATATCTGAGTAGAGAGAGAGGGAGGGTGGAGAGAGAAAGAGGGGGAGAGAGAGAAATGCCGTTTGGTGCTGGTGGTGAGTGAATGGCCGTGCAGACTGGGTAAGTCCTCAGTAAACCCCGGTGTTTACCAGCATACTCCGTCAGACTAAACAACACTGCCTGTGAGCCACAAACATGCAGGGATGTGAAAGACGCCACCTTTAATCGGCGGTGCTCTCTCCTCTCTCCCTCTCATTCAGCTATGCCTGGACCATCGCCCAGTGTCGGAGCTGCGGATCTCACATGGGCTGGAAGTTCACGGCCACCAAGAAGGACTTGTCCCCGCCCCGCTTCTGGGGTCTGACCCGCTCTGCTCTGCTGCCCCGGATCCCCCAGAGCGACGGGGACGAGGGGGACGAGGGCTCCCGCCTGCTCTGCCTGTGACCTGGGACCACCTCCACCACCGCTTCATCCTCTATCACACAACCTCTGAGCGAGGATCTCTCTCTCTCTCCCTCTCTCTCTGTGTCTCTCTCTCCCTCTCTGTCTCTCAATGTCTCTCTCTCTCTCTCCCTCTCTGTCTTTCTCTCTGTCTCTCTCCATGTCTCTCTGTCTCTCTCTCTCTCCCAATCAGTCAATAGATCCCACCCACTGACAATCCTGGCAGCAAATCCACCATATTCATGTAAAGGTCATTCAGCCTGTTAATGGCACCTAACAACACAAAGGCAGATAAAGACATAAAGAAGCAGGGATAATGGAGAACGGAAAAAAAAATGGAGCGAGACCTTAAAAGACAAGTGTGATGAAATGCACTGGTGAGGAAAGGTGGAGACAGGAGAATTAGAGGGTGAAAGACATTTCTTCTGCAACACGGGCGCATCGTACTCACAGCATGCTACTCTTGACCCGTCTGTCTGTCTGTCCAGCTGTTGCGCTCTCCGCCAAGGACAGAAACACTGCTCAGTGCTTAGTGATTCTGCATGCAGTCAAGCTGGGGGGGTTAAGGGTCACAGGCACATATCAAGAGTAGCCCCTAACACCTTCTGATCTGTTGCAAACCAACCACTTGTGATCCAATTAGGATTGTGATCCACTTGGGATTCACGTCCAGGCAGTTTGTCCTTCATCTCCTTATTTCATGTCAACTTCAGCTGAAAAAGGTTCACTGATGTCCAGATAGGAGACACACAATCGATGATTGGCCAGATGAAAGGCAAACACAGCGTTTGGAAAGATATGCTTCTTTTACACAAAGTGTGTTGATATTTGAGATGCTTTGCTGATCTGGTGGCAAGGTATGGAGAAGTGTGCATTTGCAGGGTGGAATTTGAATGAGGTATCCCTCCAGGCTATTTTTTGACATGCATATTTTGTTTTCATATTGTTACATTGTTTTGAAAATACATGTTATATAAATGGAGAAATATTGGTATCTATTTTGTAATGAACGATGGTCCACTGTACTGCAAAACACTGTGCCTCTGGAGACAAGCATCACCTCTGGTTACCTCCTGTTTGTGAGTGAAGACTAGAGTTAGTTTGGTGCCTGTTTTAAACTAAAAGACTGGGGATAAGGAATGACAGAAGGCTGTGAAGGTGCAGAGACTGTTCTCTAGAACCTCAGGCGATCCATGATTCTGTTCTGTCATTCTGATTCTGTTTATGATGAACGTCAAGTTGTGTTGGCGTGCCGACAGTACGTATGTTCTAAATCAGTGTGTATGGGTTTGATCTGACGATGAGCCGCAGAATCACATGGAACATTCGTACTGTCATAAAGAGTGGACTGTTTCTTTAGATCGGTGTCTTAGTTTTAAGCTCTGAATTGTACTTCTTGCTTAACGTGCAAGGTTATTTTGGCTCATGTTTGTATAAATGTAATTGTAACCAAGCAATGATTGCAATGCTGGTCTGATATAGATGTATATCTCTAGAATCTCCACGCTCTCTGATCCTCATCAGTCATGGGTTTCCAATGTTGGAGCATGGTAAAACAAAGTATTTGTTTAGCAGAGCTAAAGTAATTTGACGCAATAAATGTTTTACTTTACAACATTGTTGTGGTTCTTGTGGTTTGACAAAATCTTTTTGCCCATGTAAGCAATCTGTGTATTATGTGTAGTGAGTCCAGTGTTCATTTTGACAACAAATTTAGTTTTAGGTATATTCGTTTGACTAAATGGAAATTATTTGCTATATTTTAGTCATCTGAGAATTGTTTTAGTTTTAGTTGACTAAATAGCATTAAGATCGCAATTGATAAAATCAAATGGACTTAGTCAAAGTGTAATGCATTATTTAACAATTTCTCTGGAATTTCCAAACTCATACTCCTGGAGGAAACATCTGTTAGACTGATAGACAAAGCTACTGAATTACATTATGCATTCTCCTGGTCTGTGTTCAATGTTTTTCAGCGCGAGCTACAACTTTCACGGAAATCTCAGCATTCTGATTCAATCTCTTCCCAAATTGTCCCTCCCTAACATTTTTGTCTAGTTTTTATTTGTTGACAAAAATGTCTAGATTTTGTTGTAGTTTTTGTCATCATAAATTTGTTTTTATTTATTGTCTCGTGATTGGATGATCACCATTTGCCATGAGATAACTTCAACCAATCAGATCAGCAAATCATATAGGAACTAGCGTTAACGGCCGTACTGGCCATAACTGTCATCATGTTCACACCGCCCTAGTCTACAATCAAGCGCCAGAAAACATGGGCAGAGGGGCGGAGCCAGCGAATTAGCCAACCTTTCAGATCCAGCTGCATTTGAACATTATTTAATCTGGAGCGTATAGTCAGGACTAAATGTCCTAGGGCCAGGACTAAAAACTCACACTTTGCCATTGTGTTATAAAAACCTCAGTGAAGTGAGAGTTAACCTGGATCATCAAGTAAATCGCACCTTGTGTGCAAGATATGCTCCCGACAGCTCACTAGAATACAGGGCTTGTTAGCAATACTTGAAAAGTGGACAGTGACCAGAGGCCAAATCACCCTGTATGCACAGCCCACTATCTGCGTGGGCATCCGATTGGATTCTCATAGGTGTCCACTAATGTCATAGGTTGAGTCAGAAGTTCTTGCCATAGCGAGAGATACTGGGTACTCAAAATAACACGAAATCTGGACTCCACCCTTCTGCGGTGTAATGTGGACGGTGATGTCATCACCGGATTAGGCTGCAGCTCTGAGCGAAGAGATAACAGCCCTCCTCAGCAAGGATACTGTGACATTGGTGCCCACAGAGCTTCAGAACAGTGTTTTATTCAAACCACTTCCTGGTTGTAAAGTGTACAGGAGGGGTGTGCCTGATCCTAGATCTATGCGTCTTGAACCTCCATATCAAGACTCGTCCGTTTTGCATGCTCACCGTGAAGGTGTTGCTGAGACCGGTCCCAGAAGACGACTTCTGTGCAGGTATCGACCTGAAGGACGCATACTTCCACAGCCTTAGTACGCCAAGGCACAGGAAGTTTCTCCGTTTTGCCTTCCAGGGGGTAGCCTATGAGTACACCAGGGTATCGTTCAACTACAAAACTCCCTCCGAGCATTTTTTCTCGTTGCATTGAAGCGGCCCTGCAACCACTGTGTCATTAGGGTATCAGAGTTCTGACGTACCTCGACAACCTTTTGATTCTACCTCCTTTCATGGAGCTGGCAGCTAATAAAGTCAAGCTTGTAATTGCTCACCTCTCCGACTTGGGGTTCGTAATAAACTGGGAGAAGAGCACTCCCAGGCACAGCCAGCAGGTGACCTATCTAGGTCTGCAGCTGGACACCGTGCCGACTGACCAAGTCTCGCAGGGTGGGCATTCGATCCGCCCTCGGACGTTTCCGGGTCAGTCATACTGTGATGGCTTTATCCGTCATGAGGCTGCTCGGTTACTAGCAGTGCAATGCAGTGGTTCCCTTGGGCCTCCTGCAGATGCACAGCATCCAGCAATGATTCAGAGGCCTCCGGTTGGATCCAGTGCGCCATTGGATGTGGTTGTTGTTTGTGCCAAAATCCCTGGCCAGGGATCTGGCCTACTGGGGGATCCTCGGACCTTTATGCGCCACATCAATCTCCTGGAACTGGAGACTACTGGTCCTGAAGTACTTTGAGGCGCTGGTCCAGTGCCAGGATGTGCAGATCAGGTCGGACAACTGGGATACAGTAGCTTACATAGATAACCTACTTGGCATTTCAGCAGTTGAGAAATTACAGAAAGGTTGGAAACAAAAGAAACACTAGATACAAAGTAACATAAAAGACAGGTGGGTAGGGGAGGGTAGCAGTATAAAAAAAGAGGGATATCAGGGACTATATACATCCATATGTACAGTAGCTGTGCAGTATAGAATAGGATAAGGTATATGTGTACCTACATACATTCAGTCAGTATAAATATAACTATACAGGTAGGTAAGTCAAGGAGTATACGTACGTACATGCAAACATACATACAGGCTGTGTAGGCATATCTAGTAATATACATGTATACATACATTCGTGCACACTCCTATGACACACAGAACACTCAGGCACTGTTATATAGTCTGATGGCCGCTGGAACAAAGGAACGTCTTAAATCCGTATTGCGCCTGGGTGGGATGAGCCTGTGGCTGAAGGTGCTCCCCATCTGCCACAGCTCGCCATAGAGGGGGTGGGAGGGGTTGTCTATGATATACTTCACTGCCACAGACTCCAGGCTGTCCAGTTGTTGCCCCACGACGGAGCCAGCCCTCCTCACCAGCTTGTTAGACTCCCGCGACTTAATGCTGCCTCACCAGCAGGTGACGGCAAAGAAAAGTGCACTGGCTACAACAGACTGGTAGAACATCCTCAGTAGCCTGCTACACACGTCGAAGGACCTGGGCCTCCTAAGGAAAAACAGTCTGCTCTGTCCTTTCCTGTAGAGGGCCTCAGTGTTGTCAGTCCAGTCCAGTTTGTTGTTCAAGTGCATTCCCAGGAACTTGTAAGAGTCCACCATCTCAACTTCCTCCCCCTTGATGGTGATGGGGCTTGGAGGCCTCCTGTTCTTTCTAAAGTCCACCACCAGTTCCTTGGTCCTGCTGATGAGTTGTTGAGTTGGAGCTGGTTCTCCTCAGACCATTCAACTAATATCTTGACCACATCCCTGTACTCCTACTCATCGTCTGCCCTAATGCAGCCCACAATAGAATTGTCCAAGGACTTCTGGAGGTGGCACGCTCCAGAGTTGTGGCTGAAGTCAGAGGTGTAGAGGGTGAACAGGAAAGGAGACAGGACATCAACCATCAACTGGGCGGGCGGACTCTCACGCTCCATCGCGCAGCCTTTCTCTTTGTCAATGAGAAATGGTGCAACGCCGGACACATAACTGTGAAGGATAGCATCTACACTCCTGACATTGAGCTGCTTTCGACAGGACAGACCATACCATCTCCCTAGCGAATTCTCGCACGCCATTGTCATCTTTGTTTACATTACTCTGTCAGCAGTGGCTGCGCACGCCTATGATGTCATCCATTCCACAGTCTGTAAACTAAATGTTAAACTGTCGCAATGTGGTGCTGGAAATTAAACAGCGCCAGCTCCAATGGCTAGGACATGTCCTCAGAATGGACCAGGGGCCTCATTTATAAACGTTGCATAAGTACAAAACCGTGCGTAACCCATGCTGAGCAACTTTCTACGCAACTTTAGGTATTTATAAAAAACGAGCTGAGCGATAAGTTGGCGGAAGGTGTGCGTAACTCTGCGCACACTTCGACCCTCCTTTAACTACGATAAGCATGTTTCTTTAGAAAGGGGAAAACGCGACTCCGATGGCAGAGGGATGAAAGTCGGGAAAGTCTGCGAAACACATGACATAAACGGAATCAATCGCCACCGTAGCCTAATCACGAAATAATTGCTTTGGATGTGTCTGTGAATTGACCCATTTGTGTCATAATATAATGTTATGTTGTAGGCCTATTCATTTATAGGCTATCCCGAGAAGAATCACGGGCAGTAGCCTATGAATAAAAGCTACATTACGTTGATAACACAACACGACACGAGCCTATAGGCTTATCATAGTAATGATTCCGTATGTCGATAGCCTACAACTATAAGGCCTACCGCACCAAACAAATGTTGCATTCGGCGTTGAAGTATATTTATTCAGTTAATCATTTATTTAGTTAATTATTCTTATATTTAATTATCCACCTATTCATTCGTTAATGTATTTATGTATTTATAGCCTATATTTGATTAGGCTTTTATGTAAACCCGAATGACCACGGAGGCAAGCCGCAATAACAATGATGTTGAGCGGTGAATGGAAATGTCCTACTTGAGGTAACTGTAGGCTACAGGCTATATTGTACATCATCATATATCCTCATATTGTCTTATGATTGTCATGTAGCAGGCATACGAGGAATGTGGGCCTAAAAACGCATGTCATCCCAATGCTCACATCCCTACTAACACACGCAGGTTGCGCAAACGTTCTACATACGGCCGCTATAGGTGACGATTAATCTGCGCCACGTGCGGAAATTACGCGGCCATTTACGGAAACGCGAGATCTGCCGATTAGTAGCCGCTACGTTAGAACGACACGTCATTCAGAAGTTGCGGCCGCGTGCAAAGAACGCACGTGATCACGTGGGCAGGAACTTCCGTTATAAACTCACTTGGCTGACACTAGATTTACAGGTATTTATATGACTTGGTCTGCACGTCTTTTTCGCACGGTGCAAATATGGTCACTTACTTACTAAACCCTGACCACTGGCTATATTTAGCATTTGCAGTACCACTGGCTATATTTAGCATTTGCAGTACCACTGGCTATATTTAGCATTTACCAGTACAAAAACAAATTAATGCTATATGGGGATATAGCAGCAAGCATTATGATACAAACCAATATAAGACTGAACACCATTAACAGTTTAGAACATTTTATTACACAAAGTACATTACAAATTAAAAGTATACATATTTACAAGGATGAGGTTTACGGTCTGTCACATTACGCATAGCCAGAAAAGCATAAAAAAGTATGTACAAGCTATGGCTAGCAACCCATTATCTGACAATTGCAAAAGTTCTAAAAACTAAAATGAAACAAAGTGCGCATTCTGTGGCAGGCTGACCGGGAACAGACCGTTGTATCCCACAAAAAAAAGGTTAAAATTTACAAAAACTATTTACAAAAAAGGCATCCATTCTGGCAGGCTGGAAAGGCAGGTTTAGGGAGACGGGCTGGGGGTCACCCACATCTGAATCGAGGGTCTGGGCAGAAGAGGTCATCCTCATCTGAATACTCCACTGTGGTCAGGGCTGGAGCTGCGGTCAGGGGCTGGGCTGGGGAGGTCAGCTGGGCTGGAGCAGATGCCTAAGGACATAATGAAATGGCTGTAAAAGCAAGTCGCATACGTTCATTGGAAGCGTGCCATGTCACTGGATACGAGAAAATTAACTGCCTGACATCACATACCTTTTTGCATCGAGCAGGGGCATGTTTCAGCAGCTGGGCAGACACCTCCGTCACAGTGGTACTTGGCTTACAGGCCATAACTGCACCTTTTAACCAAAAAGGGAATGGTTTCAATGCACATGGCATGAAGCAAAGACAATGTATTATTTTGCGAAAATATGAACAATCCCTTACGTAATATGACATTGTAGAGGGTCATATTCTTCAGAGGCTTCTTCCCCCTCTTCCCATGGATGCTGTAGACACACCACACTCTGTGTATGGCAATGGCTGACAGCACCCGCCGGACCACATCTGGCAGATCTTTGCCGCCAATGGAACTCAGATATCGTGTCTGCAAAACATAAAGACAATCATTTACTTTTACATTTCCTTAACACTTCCCTGCAAAAATAAGGAACAAAGTTCTGCCCTGAAGTTACTCACCATCTTCCTTTGATGATCCTTGTTCTTCAGCTGCTCCTCCAAGACCAGCAGCTCCTCCTCCGTTTTAGCAGGGTGCAGGTAATCCAGTACTGCTCCCCGATAGCTGTCTGCAGACTCGCCGGACAGTCTCTGCTCCAGCCTCTGCTCCAGCCTCATCATTGTCTGTGCCATCTCCCTCAGACTCTGCATGACGCTGGAGAACTGCTGACACATCATCCTCTGGAAGTCTGGATATTAAACACAGATGTGGCTATAAGTAATTGTACGGTCCCATAATGGATATTCAACTCAAAGTATATCCCTACATGCAGCATGAAGTAGTTCACAAAATTCAGCATACCAACATCTGCAGAGCTTGATGGCAACACTGCTGGAGCTGTTGGTCTCACAGGCGATGGCATCAGAGAACTACCTGAAAACCAGAGGATAAAGGGATGAGCAGGAAACTATGGTGCTGGCGGCGTAGTAATTCTGGCATAAGGGGAAGAATCAACTCGACATGTCAGACCCTGACCTGGTCTGGCCGGGGTGCTAATCGCTGATGCATGCTGCTCGTGCCTGGACGTCTGAAGGGCCTGGGCTCACAGCGCCTTGGCTCAAAGGACCCGGGCGATGAACATCTACTGCCGAGTAGTGAGATGTGAGATGAGCGAATTAGTGAACTGAGTACTTGAGTCTTCAGAAAGTCCTGAGTTAACTGTAAGTGTGCAAATATGCATAGACATTTCACCAACACAAACATGCATGGATACCTGCATTGATAACTGGCAGAGCAGGCCTTCCGGCTCTGGCACCTGGCATAGCTGGTCTGGTCTGAGTTCTGCCGACCGGCTGCCTGGGCACTGGAACATATAGTAGAGGTAAATTAGCTCAGATTAGTCAACTCAAGTAGTACTCTTTTGGGACTGTTGAATGCACTTTATTATATTACCTTCGTCACTGGAGTCATAGTGCGTGTTGCGCTGTCTCTTCCTTGTGTCTTGGGAGTTAATCCATTGATGACTGCTGCTCAAACACCTTCGCCAAGGCACTGGCTACTTCATAATGCTCTGTGTGTTCCTCAGCAGAGACATAGGTTGTCATGGCTCCTCTTGATGTGCTTGTGGAGGTAGATCTGGGAGGTATAGGAGAATGGGCACTCAGAGCAGGAGAACACCCAAGTCTTGCACAACTCTAACATCACAGCTAGGAGAGCGAATGAGAGAGACCATTAAAAAGGATTATCTCACCTGTAGTACAAGTTCAAATATAGAGTGATTATACGTCATTGTAAATGAGAGCTTACTCTCAATTGATTCACGAGGTTCAATAAAGATTGAATGAATATGTAGCTAGTGGGGGGTTACAACCACACAACTGTGGAAAGAGAATGAGACACTTGGTTCCCTCCTCTACTGGTGTTCATGGCCATGGCCACACACCTGGAATACTCCAACCCTGATTTAAAGGCATAAAAGTTGGGAACATATTCTTGAGACGGTTCCTAAAACTGGAGGGAAAAAAAACGGGAAAATGATCTTCCCTCTCCTCATCACTCACTTCTGCATGGGGCTGAGCTCTACCCTGTCAGCAGTGGCAATACATGGGATAGCGGCTCAGCACACAGGAGAACTGCACAGAGAGGAAGGAGGAGAGAGAAAACCAACAACAAAAAAGGCAAGAAGGGTTAATAACTGAGCGAATCTTGCAAGTTTGCACTACAGGGAAGCAATTGCTCAATTTCCCTGATATTGTGGCGTCACTGGCGTCAGTGATGCGTCTTATGAATCTCACATGTCTACCGCTAACATTAACTCAATATCAATATTCCCATTTGTCTATCCCGTCTATGGAAACGTATGTGCATTTGTACTTACGTGTGCCTGCCTATATTGATGATCAGGTGTTTCTCCACCTAAGGGCTGGCCAGACAGAACCATCAGAGACCATTGGGCTGAGCTGAGGAGAGAGCGACATGTTAGAGTGTATGTGTGCATATGTATATGGTGCTCTTCTGTTAATACTCATGAGGGCATTCAACTGAACAAGACTCACAGAGCCTGTGGTGCTGTCCCAGGACTGCCCCTGGCCACGCCTGTCCCCGTCTTAGCACCTCTTCCTGTCCCGCTCACCTGCTTCTTGCTCAGTTCAAACAAGAACTGGGAGGTTGGCAACAGAGCATGGGAGGGGAGAGAGGGAGAGAGAGAGAGTGGGTGGGTGACCCTCTCGTTGGCTGACATGCACACTCCACAGGACCACGTGATTTCTGACACGTTTAGAGGAACAGGGCCACATGTCTACCACCCTTCACACTCAGTAATTAAATAGATTTTGCAAGACACTATATTAGTAGTCCACATCATGACCCTACTAACACAGTACGTAAAACTGACGGGACACATTGGTGGTATTGTGGTAACTTTGCGACGGTACCAGCAGCGGACCTAGCTGACACCTAGCTGACACTTGCCTTTTCAGTCGCAAAATAACCAAAATAGCCGTCCTCAAGGACACTGTAAGGGAACGTAGCCGCCACTGCTGCTTAAATCCGTAACTACGATGTAATTAAATAACGTGACAATGTGGTTACATCACAGTCCAAATCTGACTTTATTGGAAATGTGTCACAGTGGGTCAGAACATTTGTAAATTACTTAGGTTTTAAAATAAATTTTGAAGTCATACAGTTACAGAATTGTAATAATGAGGAGAAATCCTGCATGTCTGTTTTGTGTGTAATTTCTCATTTACAGTTGATATAAACACTAAAGATTTGCAGTCTAGGCCTAATAAAAATAATGATAAAAAATATGCCTATGAATAAAGTCCTAATTTTGCAACCTAAATGTGAGCAATGAACGCTGAGCAGTGAACGTAAAACAAAGAAAGCAAGGCATTGGGCTACTTTCTTAGGTGACACAATTGAAGAACTAGACAAACAAGTTACACACTGGTACAGTAGGTGGCTGTATGCACATTAAAGTTGTTTGCGATCCGCCACTAAACCCAGCGAAGAAGAAGAAAACGACGACGGGGTATACTTCCGCCGAAACAGAAACGATTGAGAAAGACCATCTTTGTCTCTTCCTTGTGTCTTGGGAGTTAATCCATTGATGACTGCTGCTCAAACACCTTCGCCAAGGCACTGGCTACTTCATAATGCTCTGTGTGTTCCTCAGCAGAGACATAGGTTGTCATGGCTCCTCTTGATGTGCTTGTGGAGGTAGATCTGGGAGGTATAGGAGAATGGGCACTCAGAGCAGGAGAACACCCAAGTCTTGCACAACTCTAACATCACAGCTAGGAGAGCGAATGAGAGAGACCATTAAAAAGGATTATCTCACCCGTCCCGCTCGCGGGGATCTTTGTCCCGCGACAACACAGATCCTGTAAGTATCTCAATTTCAATGTATACAGAGCTAGCTATGTATTTTGGTATCGTCCCAGATAAAACACCAACGTTATGTGCAAGCTACCCTTTTGTAATGATTATCTATATGGAGATGCTCTCTTTCCAATGTTAGCTAACTAGCTAGCCAGCTAACGTGATTAGCCTTTTTCTGTACATCATGGCTAGCTAAGTAGCCTACGTAAAATTACTCTGTCGCAATTATTGTTATAACTTTCGCTTTTGTGTAATTGTAGCTTAAATTATAATGTTGGCTTGGCAACGTGAGAATATTTCAGTTGTGTACACTATAACTTTTATGAAGTGTTGTCGTGGGCCATTGTTTCCTAATTACGGGCAATGGTGGAGTCTTCTCAAGTCTAGCAGACTCGTGCGAGCTCCTGCACGTTCGTACTGTTTCATCGCTTGGAATAAAATGCGATAATTAGCTTACTCATTGATTTTGCATCAACCCACGACACCGTTAGTATGTGTTTGTTTTTAGGCATTCATTTTTCCGAAGTTAACGTTAACAGAATACTAGAAGCCCCAACAACGGAGCAAGGCTAGCTAGCAGGATTTGTTATAGCAGCCATCTTGGCTTTTTTGATTACAGCAGCCATCTTGGTTGTTTTCCGATGTGATTTCATGTTACTCTTAACTGTTGAAATGGTTGCTCATGCTGTCAAACGGGTAAAGAATTGTGTACTACGTTTTCACTCACATACAAATCCAAATTTTGCATAATAGGTACTCATGATGTGGACTACTAATATAGTGTCTTGCAAAATCTATTTAATTACTGAGTGTGAAGGGTGGTAGACATGTTGCCCTGCTCCTCTAAACGTGTCAGAAATCACGTGGTCCTGTGGAGTGTGCATGTCAGCCAACGAGAGGGTCACCCACCCACTCTCTCTCTCTCTCCCCTCCCATGCTCTCAGTTGCCAACCTCCCAGTTCTTGTTTGAACTGAGCAAGAAGCAGGTGAGCGGGACAGGAAGAGGCCCTAAGACGGGGACAGGCGTGGCCAGGGGCAGTCCTGGGGCAGCACCACAGGCTCTGTGAGTCTTGTTCAGTTGAATGCCCTCATGAGTATTAACAGAAGAGCACCATATACATATGCACACATACACTCTAACATGTCGCTCTCTCCTCAGCTCAGCCCAATGGTCTCTGATGGTTCTGTCTGGCCAGCCCTTAGGTGGAGAAACACCTGATCATCAATATAGGCAGGCACACGTAAGTACAAATGCACATACAGATGTGGGAACATAAGAATGTAACTTGACCCGCGGTATTCTAACAGGCGCTTTACGGCATTCCGCACCACCGCTCGCCTGCCCATAGGGGCGCAGTAATACCACTCATTGACCCATTGCTGTAGCTCATCTCGCACATTAGATGAGCCTACCGTTCTCAAACTCCTTGTTCTCTGTCTGGTTGTAATTTAATTATTACGAACAAAGCCTATCTATTTATAGTTTCTATCTCTGTAAATGTCGCCGGGTCTATATCTGTTAACTGTCGGGACAAGTAGAAGTTTAATACATTAGGCTGACTGAGTGTTCTCATATGGAACATGGCATCAGGACGAGTAAGATGGCTAACGGAGATGACCAGAGATGTGTTTGAAATGGTTCACTCACTCCCTATTCCCTATTACCATGGATGTATTGAGTGCGACTCATAGTGAACTACATAGGGAATGATTTAACAGTTTTGGGACACTACATGGAATGTAACTGCGTAAGATATTCATGACTCAAACAAGCAGACGCGCCGATCACTGATGGCAGCAGGTTGAAATATCAGGTAGTATTCAGGTTCCATGTCTAGTTGAATGATAAATCCCATATAAATGGTTGGAATTCTAATGATGTGCAAGAGTGATTTTGTCAACTTTAGTGCTGTCTGCTAATAGCAGGCTGTGAAGCTGCACGATAAGACCGTGATAGCAAGTTAGCTCACGACAGCAGCTTCCATAATATTAACGGTAGCTGTCGGTGGCTAAAAAACAGATAGCTAACTTTACAACGTTGATTCCTGTAGCTATTTTGATTTTGATGCTATTAGTTCAACTTCTGTTTCTCGGGCAGGAACGGAGACAAACTCGCATTAGCAGCAAAGCAGCTAGAGGAATGATCTTAACATTAGCTAACTGCTTTAGCTACTGCTAGCTACCGTCTTCTTCACTTCTCCTTCGGTAAAACATGACACCGTTGTGTTGTGGTATTGTGGAGGGCTTAGGCAGAAGCAGGAGGAGAAACCACTTTTGCCCCATATAAGTAAAATAATGGTCTCATAAGCATTTTTCGATTGTAAAATTGTGTTCACTTGTTTTAGTTTGCAAACATATGCAATTTTCTTAGCATATCTACTGGCTACATGATAACATAGCTGCAGGGGTGCGCGAGTGACATTTGGGCAGAATGAACAGGTGAAATGAAAGCTCTCGAAGAGATCTTTCTAATGCTATTGGTCAGTTTTGTATGTAGTTTTAATGTGAAAGATACATCTTGAATGCAGTCAAGACAAATTATTTTGCCTCTTAACTTTTGTCAAACCCCCTGGTTCCAGTCAATTGGATTATAGGCTATAGGCTACTTTCGTTTACAATGACGTTACCTTATGAACACAAATAGCTTAACCTGTAGGCCTACATAAAAACAATAGCCTAAAACCATGTTTATTTACAATGTATTTTCTTTCATTGATAGCATGCCAATAGTTAGGGTGAGGAAAACGACGCGCGGTCTCTTTAGCCCTGAGACCATCAGGCAGGCAGCTCAGGAGGTCGTTGAAGGCTATATATTATTATGATATTATGTCTAATAATACATTCGTTGAAAGTACACAGGCGGATCTACTATACGGAATTGGACCAAGGAGTGTTCTCATATGGAACTAGGCTGCACACGCCCGCCCGCGACAAGAGCTGAATTGTAGTCAGCTTTCCCCGCTGCGCGCAGGACGCGTGCGTCCCCCGCTGATCCGAGCGAGAACGCAGGCGGAATGTCGCTCCCCGTCTGAAACGGCATTGACTCCTGGAATCCCAAGGTCTTTCATATTGAAATTCTCTTGATGGTCTGTGAAGTTGCGAGACGTGTTAAGGGAGTGCATCAGTCGTGAGTTGACAGTAGGCTACCAGCCTGTGCTGCGCTCAGCACAAAGTTGGATGAATGGATGGACTTATTGGAATCCTGGAAAATGTTGATTGCGCTCTAAAATCATGAAAGCATAAATGTAAAAATGCAGCAACAGAAGTAGTCTAGATGAGATGGTGGTTTAAATGAATGGCAACACGTAGCCTAGAGGAAAACATAAATTGAGACTGGTGATAATGCTGATAATCTACAGTAGGGCCTACCTCTGGCTGAGTTCATGGTTACAACCATTCATCTCTTACACATGGGCCTATACAATACTTGCACAATCTACTTTGGACGTTAAATCCATCTATCAATCAAACTAGCGAATTAAATGGCCGGTCATGGCAAAGCACCCGCTAACGCAGGCTACCCCCCTCCCCACGATCCAGGGCTAGGAAACCGGTTCATCCAGTTTATTTGAATATAAAAGAATTTGGGGGGGGGGTGTTACATTAGTCTAGTCCAGGTTCGCTGGCGAGTGACGAGCTAGTCAGATGGCGCATGCATGTGTGGACATTGTAGGCCGATTCTGTAAAACCTAAACAATAAAAGTAGGCTACGTTCAACATTCATTGGAGTGGTCCAGTTGGATAGGCTAGTCTAATCTAAATAAATTGAGGACCTGTATTTTCAGTGTTTGCTGGTAGCGAATGCCACAGACAGACAGGAAATCTTTTCGTTTCATTGTTTCATTGTTTGTGCTATGTATGCACAAGATAGTTAATGTTCGGATATAATTGGCAGTAGGGCGGGAAAAAACCCTATCAAAGGCCAAGATTAGAAGGGATTTGAAGATGTAATTGGCCTTTTTTAATGGGCCTACTTTATCTTGTGATGCCTATTTGAACGGACTGCATCGATCAATGCAATGACTCTCCATGTTTTTCAGTTTTACCCTTTTCATCAATAAAACATCATTTTTACATTCATGTCTCAACCATTATTATCGAATTATCTAGTTGATATATGAATAAAACAATAAGCCGTTTTAATGGCTATGGGCTACTAGTTGTAGCTATACACGAGTTGATGCGCTCTGCTCTTACGCACGGTTGAGGCGGCAGCTCAAATACACTTCGCACATATCCTCTGCTATAGCCTCTCACAGACAGCTAGGTGCACTTCATGCATTGGTAGACAGTTCTGTTCTTGCTGCAGCTTGTCTTCACCATGCAGGTGAAGACAAACAGCCGGTGGCTGTTTGGACGCCAGAGCGCGCAGCTCTTCAGCCAACTGGAGGATGTCGCGTCTGGGGAGGCTCTGCGTCTCTCCACCAGTCCCCAGCGAGTCCAAGCTCCCCCAATGAATAATACTTATTTATAATAGCCTACGTAGCGCGAAACTGTGCATATAATAGGCTGTAGCCAGCGCGAAACTGCGCATTCCCTATAGCCGTTCATGGAACGACTGGCGGCCGGTATAAATAAATAAAAACATACACGATATTTTCTTATTTGAATGATCTTGAATATATATATATTCAAGATCATTCAAATAACTAAATGTTGTGTATATTGTGCATGTGAAGGCACTCACTGTCAAACCTGCCGCTATCTATGCACAAGATAGTTAATGTCCGGATATGATTGGCAATGAGTGATCTTTACTCATGGCGACTATGTCAATCTTGTATGGATCCACAAGTCGATCAAGCTTATTTTTTCTTTGTATCGTGCTGAAGCCATATTGCGCTCAGACTTGGCTACATTAGCTGGTGCCCCGTCTTCAAATTTACTTCCGGGAGTAGCCTACCAGTTGAATGCGTTCCAGAAACAAAACGCAAAACAATACTGTTATTTTGCGCATTTGACCTAACAGCCACCACGTCTTGACCCGACGTCAGTTACCGAGATAGATAGGCTACTGTAGGCCTAGATATAGGTGTTCGTAATAATTAAATTACATCCAGATGGAGAAAACGTGTTTGAGAACAAGGTAATAATAACAATTAAACGTTATTTGTATAGCACCTTTCATACAGATAAATTCAGCTCAAAGTGCTTTACAACAGAGCATTTAAATTTAAGAATGTGAAACTTAATGATGCTTCATTCGTAGACTATAGGAGAAAAACAGAGCCCAGCCTGCTAAATCTACTCAAAGACGCCACCTGGTGGTGCATCACTAAAACGAAATAACGGAATAACTTCCCACATCTGTACATTTCCATAGACGGGATAAACAAATGGGAATATTGATATTGAGTTAATGTTAGCGGTAGACATGTGAGATTCATAAGACGCATCCCTGACGCCAGTGACGCCACAATATCAGGGAAATTGAGCAATTGCTTCCCTGTAGTGCAAACTTGCAAGATTCGCTCAGTTATTAACCCTTCTTGCCTTTTTTGTTGTTGGTTTTCTCTCTCCTCCTTCCTCTCTTTGCAGTTCTCCTGTGTGCTGAGCCGCTATCCCATGTATTGCCACTGCTGACAGGGTAGAGCTCAGCCCCATGCAGAAGTGAGTGATGAGGAGAGGGAAGATCATTTTTCATTTTTTTCCCTCCAGTTTTAGGAACCGTCTCAAGAATGTGTTCCCCACTTTTATGCCTTTAAATCAGGGTTGGAGTATTCCAGGTGTGTGGCCATGGCCATGAACACCAGTAGAGGAGGGAACCAAGTGTCTCATTCTCTCTCCACAGTTGTGTGGTTGTAACCCCCCACTAGCTACATATTCATTTAATCTTTATTTAACCTCGTGAATCAATTGAGAGTAAGCTCTCATTTACAATGATGTATAATCACTCTATATTTGAACTTGTACTACAGGTGAGATAATCCTTTTTAATGGTCTCTCTCATTCGCTCTCCTAGCTGTGATGTTAGAGTTGTGCAAGACTTGGGTGTTCTCCTCCTCTGAGTGCCCATTCTCCTATACCTCCCAGATCTACCTCCACAAGCACATCAAGAGGAGCCATGACAACCTCTGTCTCTGCTGAGGAACACACAGAGCATTATGAAGTAGCCAGTGCCTTGGCGAAGGTGTTTGAGCAGCAGTCATCAATGGATTAACTCCCAAGACACAAGGAAGAGACAGCGCAACACGCGCTATGACTCCAGTGACGAAGGTAATATAATAAAGTGCATTCAACAGTCCCAAAAGAGTACTACTTGAGTTGACTAATCTGAGCTAATTTACCTCTACTATATGTTCCAGTGCCCAGGCAGCCGGTCGGCAGAACTCAGACCAGACCAGCTATGCCAGGTGCCAGAGCCGGAAGGCCTGCTCTGCCAGTTATCAATGCAGGTATCCATGCATGTTTGTGTTGGTGAAATGTCTATGCATATTTGCACACTTACAGTTAACTCAGGACTTTCTGAAGACTCATGTACTCAGTTCACTAATTCGCTCATCTCACATCTCACTACTCGGCAGTAGATGTTCATCGCCCGGGTCCTTTGAGCCAAGGCGCTGTGAGCCCAGGCCCTTCAGCCCTTCAGACGTCCAGGCACGAGCAGCATGCATCAGCGATTAGCACCCCGGCCAGACCAGGTCAGGGTCTGACATGTCTCATGTACAGTTGATTCTTCCCCTTATGCCAGAATCACTACGCCGCCAGCACCATAGTTTCCTGCTCATCCCTTTATCCTCTGGTTTTCAGGTAGTTCTCTGATGCCATCGCCTGTGAGACCAACAGCTCCAGCAGTGTTGCCATCAAGCTCTGCAGATGCTGGTATGCTGAATTTTGTGAACTACTTCATGCTGCATGTAGGGATATACTTTGAGTTGAATATCCATTATGGGACCGTACAATTACTTATAGCCACATCTGTGTTTAATATCCAGACTTCCAGAGGATGATGTATCAGCAGTTCTCCAGCGTCATGCAGAGTCTGAGGGAGATGGCACAGACAATGATGAGGCTGGAGCAGAGACTGTCCGGCGAGTCTGCAGACAGCTATCGGGGAGCAGTACTGGATGACCTGTACCCTGCTAAAACGGAAGAGGAGCTGCTGGTCTTGGAGGAGCAGCTGAAGGACAAGGATTATCAAAGGAAGATGGTGAGTAACTTCAGGGCAGAACTTTGTTCCTTATTTTTGCAGGGAAGTGTTAAGGAAATGTAAAAGTAAATGATTGTCTTTATGTTTTGCAGACACAATATCTGAGTTCCATTGGCGGCAAAGATCTGCCAGATGTGGTCCGGCGGGTGCTGTCAGCCATTGCCATACACAGAGTGTGGTGTGTCTACAGCGTCCATGGGAAGAGGGGGAAGAAGCCTCTGAAGAATATGACCCTCTACAATGTCATATTACGTAAGGGATTGTTCATATTTTCGCAAAATAATACATCGTCTTTGCTTCATGCCATGTGCATTGAAACCATTCCCTTTTTGGTTAAAAGGTGCAGTTATGGCCTGTAAGCCAAGCACCACTGTGACGGAGGTGTCTGCCCAGCTGCAGGAGATGCTGAAACATGCCCCTGCTCGATGCAAAAAGGTATGTGATGTCAGGCAGTTAATTTTCTCGTATCCAGTGACATGGCACGCTTCCAATGAACGTATGCGACTTGCTTTTACAGCCATTTCATTATGTCCTTAGGCATCTGCTCCAGCCCAGCTGACCTCCCCAGCCCCTGACCGCAGCTCCAGCCCTGACCACAGTGGAGTATTCAGATGAGGATGACCTCTTCTGCCCAGACCCTCGATTCAGATGTGGGTGACCCCCAGCCCGTCTCCCTAAACCTGCCTTTCCAGCGGTCTGTTCCCGGTCTGCCTGTCACAGAATGCGCACTTTGTTTCATTTTAGTTTTTAGAACTTTTGCAATTGTCAGATAATGGGTTGCTAGCCAGAGCTTGTACATACTTTTTATTTTTATTTTCTGGCTATGCGTAATGTGACAGACCGTAAACCTCATCCTTGTAAATATGTATACTTTTAATTTGTAATGTACTTTGTGTAATAAAATGTTCTAAACTGTTAATGGTGTTCAGTCTTATATTGGTTTGTATCATAATGCTTGCTGCTATATCCCCATATAGCATTAATTCGATTTTGTACTGGTAAATGCTAAATATAGCCAGTGGTACTGCAAATGCTAAATATAGCCAGTGGTACTGCAAATGCTAAATATAGCCAGTGGTACTGCAAATGCTAAATATAGCCAGTGGTCAGGGTTTAGTAAGTAAGTGACCATATTTGCACCGTGCGAAAAAGACGTGCAGACCAAGTCATATAAATACCTGTAAATCTAGTGTCAGCCAAGTGAGTTTATTACGGAAGTTCCTGCCCACGTTTTTTGCACGCGTCCGCAACCATATTTGCACCGTGCGAAAAAGACGTGCAGACCAAGTCATATAAACACCTGTAAATCTAGTGTCGGCCAAGTGAGTTTATAACGGAAGTTCCTGCCCACGTGATCACGTGCGTTCTTTGCACGCGGCCGCAACTTCTGAATGACGTGTCGTTCTAACGAAGCGGCTACTAATTGGCAGATCTCGCGTTTCCGTAAATGGCCGCGTAATTTCCGCACGCGGCGCAGATGAATCGTCACCTATAGCGGCCGTATGTAGAACGTTTGCGCAACCTGCGTGTGTTAGTAGGGGAGTACCTATTATGCAAAATTTGGATTTGTATGTGAGTGAAAACGTAGTACACAATTCTTTACCCGTTTGACAGAATGAGCAACCATTTGAACAGTTAAGAGTAACATGAAATCCACCAAGATGGCTGCTGTAACCAAAAAAGCCAAGATGGCTGCTATAACCCTACTAACACAGTACGTAAAACTGACGGGACACATTGGTGTAATTGTGGTAACTTTGCGACGTCACCAGCAGCGGACCTAGCTGACACCTAGCTGACACTTGCCTTTTCAGTCGCAAAATAACCAAAATAGCCGTCCTCAAGTACACTGTAAGGGAACGTAGCCGCCACTGCTGCTTAAATCCGTAACTACGATGTAATTAAATAACGTGACAATGTGGTTACATCACAGTCCCAATCTGACTTTATTGGAAATGTGTCACAGTGGGTCAGAACATTTGTAAATTACTTAGGTTTTAAAATAAATTTTGAAGTCATACAGTTACAGAATTGTAATAATGAGGAGAAATCCTGCATGTCTGTTTTGTGTGTAATTTCTCATTTACAGTAAATATTAACACTAAAGATTTGCAGTCTAGGCCTAATAAAAATAATGATAAAAAATATGCCTATGAATAAACTCCTAATTTTGCAACCTAAATGTGAGCAATGAACGCTGAGCAGTGAACGTAGAATGCAAGGCATTGGGCTACTTTCTTAGGTGACACAATTTAAGAACTAGACAAACAAGTTACACACTCTGTGCCAGTAGGTGGCTGTATGCACATTAAAGTTGTTTGCGATCCGCCACTAAACCCAGCGAAGAAGAAGAACTAAACTTCCGCTCCGTTTGAAACAGAAATTATTGAGAAAGACCAACTTGCTGTCTTTGTGTCGACAACACAGATCATGTAAGTATCTCAATTTCAATGTATACATACATACTATGTATTTTGGTATCGTCCCAGATAAAACACCAACGTTATGTGCAAGCTACCCTTTTGTAATGATTATCTATATGCAGATGCTCTTTCCAATGTTAGCTAACTAGCTAGCCAGCTAACGTGATTAGCCTTTTTCTGTACATGGCTAGCTAAGTAGCCTACGTAAAATTACTCTCGCAATTATTGTTAAAACGTTCGCTTTTGTGTAATTGTAGCTTAAATTATAATGTTGGCTTGGCAACGTGAGAATATTTCAGTTGTGTACACTATAACTTTTATGAAATGTTGTTGTGGGCCATTGTTTCCTAATTTCGGGCAATGGTGGCTAGCAGGCTCGCGCGAGCTCCTGCACGTTCGTACTGTTTCATCGCTTGGAATAAAATGCGATAATTAGCTTACTCATTGATTTCGCATTAACCCACGACACCGTTAGTATGTGTTTGTTTTTAGGCATTCATTTTTCCGATTTTAACGTTAACAGAATACAAGAAGCCCCAACAACGGAGCTAGGCTAGCTAGCAGGATTTGTTATAGCAGCCATCTTGGCTTTTGGCACGTGGTCCTGTGGAGTGTGCATGTCAGCCAACGAGAGGGTCACCCACCCACTTTCTCTCTCTCTCTCCCTCTCTCCCCTCCCATGCTCTCAGTTGCCAACCTCCCAGTTCTTGTTTGAACTGAGCAAGAAGCAGGTGAGCGGGGCAGGAAGAGGCGCTAAGACGGGGACAGGCGTGGCCAGGGGCAGTCCTGGGACAGCACCACAGGCTCTGTGAGTCTTGTTCAGTTGAATGCCCTCATGAGTATTAACAGAAGAGCACCATATACATATGCACACATACACTCTAACATGTCGCTCTCTCCTCAGCTCAGCCCAATGGTCTCTGATGGTTCTGTCTGGCCAGCCCGTAGGTGGAGAAACACCTGATCATCAATATAGGCAGGCACACGTAAGTACAAATGCACATACGTTTCCATAGACGGGATAAACAAATGGGAATATTGATATTGAGTTAGCGGTAGACATGTGAGATTCATAAGACGCATCACTGACGCCAGTGACGCCACAATATCAGGGAAATTGAGCAATTGCTTCCCTGTAGTGCAAACTTGCAAGATTCGCTCAGTTATTAACCCTTCTTGCCTTTTTTGTTGTTGGTTTTCTCTCTCCTCCTTCCTCTCTGTGCAGTTCTCCTGTGTGCTGAGCCGCTATCCCATGTATTGCCACTGCTGACAGGGTAGAGCTCAGCCCCATGCAGAAGTGAGTGATGAGGAGAGGTAAGATCATTTTCCCGTTTTTTTTCCCTCCAGTTTTAGGAACCGTCTCAAGACTGTGTTCCCCACTTTTATGCCTTTAAATCAGGGTTGGAGTATTCCAGGTGTGTGGCCATGGCCATGAACACCAGTAGAGGAGGGAACCAAGTGTCTCATTCTCTCTCCACAGTTGTGTGGTTGTAACCCCCCACTAGCTACATATTCATTCAATCTTTATTTAACCTCGTGAATCAATTGAGAGTAAGCTCTCATTTACAATGACGTATAATCACTCTATATTTGAACTTGTACTACAGGTGAGATAATCCTTTTTAATGGTCTCTCTCATTGCTGTGCAAGACTTGGGTGTTCTCCTGCTCTGAGTGCCCATTCTCCTATACCTCCCAGATCTACCTCCACAAGCACATCAAGAGGAGCCATGACAACCTCTGTCTCTGCTGAGGAACACACAGAGCATTATGAAGTAGCCAGTGCCTTGGCGAAGGTGTTTGAGCAGCAGTCATCAATGGATTAACTCCCAAGACACAAGGAAGAGACAGCGCAACACACGCTATGACTCCAGTGACGAAGGTAATATAATAAAGTGCATTCAACAGTCCCAAAAGAGTACTACTTGAGTTGACTAATCTGAGCTAATTTACCTCTACTATATGTTCCAGTGCCCAGGCAGCCGGTCGGCAGAACTCAGACCAGACCAGCTATGCCAGGTGCCAGAGCCGGAAGGCCTGCTCTGCCAGTTATCAATGCAGGTATCCATGCATGTTTGTGTTGGTGAAATGTCTATGCATATTTGCACACTTACAGTTAACTCAGGACTGTCTCAAGACTCATGTACTCAGTTCACTAATTCGCTCATCTCACATCTCACTACTCGGCAGTAGATGTTCATCGCCCGGGTCCTTTGAGCCAAGGCGCTGTGAGCCCAGGCCCTTCAGCCCTTCAGACGTCCAGGCACGAGCAGCATGCATCAGCGATTAGCACCCCGGCCAGACCAGGTCAGGGTCTGACATGTCTCATGTCGAGTTGATTCTTCCCCTTATGCCAGAATCACTACGCCGCCAGCACCATAGTTTCCTGCTCATCCCTTTATCCTCTGGTTTTCAGGTAGTTCTCTGATGCCATCGCCTGTGAGACAAACAGCTCCAGCAGGGTTGCCATCAAGCTCTGCAGATGCTGGTATGCTGAATTTTGTGAACTACTTCATGCTGCATGTAGGGATATACTTTGAGCTGAATATCCATTATGGGACCGTACAATTACTTATAGCCACATCTGTGTTTAATATCCAGACTTCCAGAGGATGATGTGTCAGCAGTTCTCCAGCGTCATGCAGAGTCTGAGGGAGATGGCACAGACAATGATGAGGCTGGAGCAGAGACTGGAGCAGAGACTGTCCGGCGAGTCTGCAGACAGCTATCGGGGAGCAGTACTGGATGACCTGCACCCTGCTAAAACGGAGGAGGAGCTGCTGGTCTTGGAGGAGCAGCTGAAGGACAAGGATCATCAAAGGAAGATGGTGAGTAACTTCAAGGCAGAACTTTGTTCCTTATTTTTGCAGAGAAGTGTTAAGGAAATGTAAAAGTAAATGATTGTCTTTATGTTTTGCAGACACAATATCTGAGTTCCATTGGCGGCAAAGATCTGCCAGATGTGGTCCGGCGGGTGCTGTCAGCCATTGCCATACACAGAGTGTGGTGTGTCTACAGCGTCCATGGGAAGAGGGGGAAGAAGCCTCTGAAGAATATGACCCTCTACAATGTCATATTACGTAAGGGATTGTTCATATTTTCGCAAAATAATACATTGTCTTTGCTTCATGCCATGTGCATTGAAACCATTCCCTTTTTGGTTAAAAGGTGCAGTTATGGCCTGTAAGCCAAGCACCACTCTGACGGAGGTGTCTGCCCAGCTGCAGGAGATGCTGAAACATGCCCCTGCTCGATGCAAAAAGGTATGTGATGTCAGGCAGTTAATTTTCTCGTATCCAGTGACATGGCACGCTTCCAATGAACGTATGCGACTTGCTTTTACAGCCATTTCATTATGTCCTTAGGCATCTGCTCCAGCCCAGCTGACCTCCCCAGCCCAGCCCCTGACCGCAGCTCCAGCCCTGACCACAGTGGAGTATTCAGATGAGGATGACCTCTTCTGCCCAGACCCTCGATTCAGATGTGGGTGACCCCCAGCCCGTCTCCCTAAACCTGCCTTTCCAGCCTGCCAGGATGGATGCCTTTTTTGTAAATAGTTTTTGTAAATTTTAACCTTTTTTTTGTGGGATACAACGGTCTGTTCCCGGTCTGCCTGCCACAGAATGCGCACTGTTTCATTTTTGTTTTTAGAACTTTTGCAATTGTCAGATAATGGGTTGCTAGCCAGAGCTTGTACATGCTTTTTTTTTGCTTTTCTGGCTATGCGTAATGTGACAGACCGTAAACCTCATCCTTGTAAATATGTATACTTTTAATTTGTAATGTACTTTGTGTAATAAAATGTTCTAAACTGTTCAGTCTTATATTGGTTTGTATCATAATGCTTGCTGCTATATCCCCATATAGCATTAATTCGTTTTTGTACTGGTAAATGCTAAATATAGCCAGTGGTACTGCAAATGCTAAATATAGCCAGTGGTCAGGGTTTAGTAAGTAAGTGACCAAATTTGCACCGTGCGAAAAAGACGTGCAGACCAAGTCATATAAATACCTGTAAATCTAGTGTCAGCCAAGTGAGTTTATTACGGAAGTTCCTGCCCACGTTTTTTGCACGCGGCCGCACCGTATTTGCACCGTGCGAAAAAGACGTGCAGACCAAGTCATATAAATACCTGTAAATCTAGTGTCAGCCAAGTGAGTTTATAACGGAGGTTCCTGCCCACGTGATCACGTGCGTTCTTTGCACGCGGCCGCAACTTCGGAATGACGTGTCGTTCTTACGTAGCGTCTACTAAACGGCAGATCTCGCGTTTCCGTAAATGGCCGCGTAATTTCCGCACGCGGCGCAGACGAATCGTCACCTATAGCGGCCGTATGTCGAACGTTTGCGCAACCTGCGTGTGTTAGTAGGGAACAAATCCTGCTAGCTAGCCTAGCTCCGTTGTTGGGGCTTCTAGTATTCTGTTAACGTTAACTTCGGAAAAATGAATGCCTAAAAACAAACACATACTAACGGTGTCGTGGGTTAATGCGAAATCAATGAGTAAGCTAATTATCGCATTTTATTCCAAGCGATGAAACAGTACGAACGTGCAGGAGCTCGCGCGAGCCTGCTAGACTCGAGAAGACTCCACCATTGCCCGTAATTAGGAAACAATGGCCCACGACAACACTTCATAAAAGTTATAGTGTACACAACTGAAATATTCTCAAGTTGCCAAGCCAACATTATAATTTAAGCTACAATTACACAAAAGCGAAAGTTATAACAATAATTGCGACAGAGTAATTTTACGTAGGCTACTTAGCTAGCCATGATGTACAGAAAAAGGCTAATCACGTTAGCTGGCTAGCTAGTTAGCTAACATTGGAAAGAGAGCATCTGCATATAGATAATCATTACAAAAGGGTAGCTTGCACATAACGTTGGTGTTTTATCTGGGACGATACCAAAATACATAGCTAGCTATGTATACATTGAAATTGAGATACTTACAGGATCTGTTTTGTCGCGGGGACAAAGACAGCGTGTTGGTCTTTCTCAATCGTTTCTGTTTCAAACGGAGCGGAAGTTTAACCCGTCGTCGTCTTCTTCGCTGGGTTTAGTGGCGGATCGCAAACAACTTTAATGTGCATACAGCCACCTACTGTACCAGAGTGTGTAACTTGTTTGTCTAGTTCTTCAATTGTGTCACCTAAGAAAGTAGCCCAATGCCTTGCATTCTACGTTCACTGCTCAGCGTTCATTGCTCACATTTAGGTTGCAAAATTAGGACTTTATTCATAGGCATATTTTTTATCATTATTTTTATTAGGCCTAGACTGCAAATCTTTAGTGTTAATATTAACTGTAAATGAGAAATTACACACAAAACAGACATGCAGGATTTCTCCTCATTATTACAATTCTGTAACTGTATGACTTCCAAATTTATTTTAAAACCTAGATAATTTACAAATGTTCTGACCCACTGTGACACATTTCCAATAAAGTCAGATTGGGACTGTGATGTAACCACATTGTCACGTTATTTAATTACATCGTAGTTACGGATTTAAGCAGCAGTGGCGGCTACGTTCCCTTACAGTGTCCTTGAGGACGGCTATTTTGGTTATTTTGCGACTGAAAAGGCAAGTGTCAGCTAGGTGTCAGCTTGGTCCGCTGCTGGTACCGTCGCAAAGTTACCACAATTACACCAATGTGTCCCGTCAGTTTTACGTACTGTGTTAGTAGGGATGCCGCTTTGGTAGAATTAGCTGTGCGCAAAACAGCGCATGGAGGTGATGCGTCTCCAAGTTGTAAGAACACAAGGGAGCAAGTTAGATTATTAATTGGCCGAATCGTCATGTGTGTAGCTATAATTACGCTTTATAGAATCACATGAAACTCATCCATGGACCCCATATATTTACAAGACCTCGATACAGGCACTGATATAGCTGGATAATAGTAGGCCATGACGCACTGGGCCTTGGATATGCCGGGACTTGGCACAGATGTTCTAATATGTGCTTGGCTATCCCGCAACATCCATTAGAACACGCAGCTTCTATATGCCTACAGAATGTTTTGAGAAAGTATGTGAAATGCATGATATCCCGGAAAATACACAAATTGGCTGCTGCAAAGAACCCTCAGATCTGTCGTACAGTTACATTGGGGATACTTGCCTTAAGTAGTCAATATAGGCCTACATGTTTGCATTGTTATGGATGTCATTGTAAATTGACCCGTTTATACGTTGATAAGTTAGGCATTTTATTCATGGGCCACCCTGTGAAGCATTAGATTACATGCAATATAGATCCAAACCCCATTACCCATGCAACAACACTATAGGCTTATAATGATTATCAGTTTGGATATAAGCAGCCACCTAATAAGGCCTACCGCACTAAACGAATGCCAATATAGCCTGCATGATAGATAATTCATTATAATCTAAATGGGACCACTCAGGCCTAACAGGTGCTCTTATCAGTCGTGCACATGTGAAATCATCGTTCCGAAAAGATCCTTTTGCGGCGTCTCTACCTCGTTGACCAATACCTCCACCTCGCATCGGTAAAATGTATCTTTCTCTTTTTGCCTTTTGCACTCGGCTCCATTGTCGTTGCATATGTATAGGCATATCACTGACCATTTATAGGCAATTGTGGGCGTTAATTGGGGTGTGATCAGAATGCGCGTTCACGTGCGCCAAGTTAAGTGTTGATTGTGATTTATAAAGGGCAGCTGGCGTAGGCGTGCCTGAGTGAACATGGGTTGTGATCAAGCCCCCAGGATCAGCTTGGCGCATTGAAGCCACCATGGGCTTTCAGGCCAAGCTCGGTATTGCAAGTCACGTGACGGCATGCGCCCCAAGACCCTTATTTCCCATGGTTTGTGGATTATGATAGATAGGGCTAGAAAAGGAAAACAAAAATTTTCTGGGTATCATTCAGCATCAGAGACCCATCTAATCAATATAAACTTTTAATTCAATTGGGTTTTTTGGTTTTTGAAGCCACCAATACCTGTATCGAGCCCATTTGAAACATGTGCTGTGAACGAGCCTCGGGGACACTGGGGCGCATTCATGAGTCCTGCGAACTCGGCGGAAAACACGTCACCATAGGAAGACCCGCCCTACTCTGCCTCTGATTGGATAGGAAGTCATATGTAATGACGTCGGCTAACATTTGCTATGCTTTTAGCAATGAAGCTGCTATGATCATGCTAATCATAGATATGAACGTATGTCTATGATGCAAATGATCATGACATGTGGTTACTTTAGGATATCGTTGGAAAAGATCTAGAAGGTAAGTGGGTCAATGTTGAATAACGTGGCTAACATTATCTAATGTTACATTTCTTTATATTAACGTCAACTTTATTGATAGGCTAGGTAGCTATGCTAACGGTAGCTAATGCTAACGGCTTAGGTTTAACTTTAGTTAACGTTAGTTAATGCTAACGTTACGTTCGGAGGTTTCAGATGTATTTCAATTTTAACATAATGTTGAGCATGCTCAATGTGACATTGTTCATACATTGATTACAGTCTGTAATCTTGTCTGGCGTTATTTAGCTATAGTGGGCTGATGCTTGCTGCTGCTACTATAGCATTTGCCACATTATACATCAAATTAATCAAGCATGGTTATTGTTATTACCTGAAGGATTACCATTGCAAGTAAGCATGCCATGTATATGCCATGCCTGAAAATTAAAATCAAATTAATCAAATTAATAGTGTAATTCTTCCCCATCATAGCTCATTGTACACTGATATAATCATTCTCCTTGCCTTTGCTAATACTCATCTCTTTTATCAAACTTTGTGCTAGGAAAGAAATCTGAGTGCGATTCGGCGCTAGTGCTCATCCAGGCTGTTGTCATCTCCCGCCTGGACTCCTGCAGGAAACAGTCCAAGTTAATCAATAATAACTAGGCTCACTATGAACAGTGTGTATTATTGGCTCTGTTCTGACATCAGTGCACAGTTCATTCCACCACTGTGAGGCCAGGACAGAAAAAAGCCATGGCCACGCCAATCTGCCGTAGGGGGACTTGGAGCAACTGGGGAACCAATCACCTCAAGGCAGCAGAGCTTGACCACAGCCTGGAGGTAGGAGGGAGCTGTTCATTTGCCCTGTAGGCTTGCACCACAGTCCTAAACTGGATGGGACAGCGCAGGGAGCCAGTGCTGAGAACGGAGTAGGGAAGTTGTGTGGAAGAGCATGGGGCTGTTGAACACCAGGTCAGCAGCAGCTTTCTACAGGAGTCTGATGGCCAACGCTGCAGGATGGCAGCAAGTAGGGAGTTGCAGGAGTCCAGGCGGGAGATGACAACAGCCTGGATGAGCACTAGCGCCGAATCACACCCGGATTTCTTTCCTAGCACAAAGTTTGATAAAAGAGATGAGTATTAGCAAAAGCAAGGAGAATGATTATATCAGTGTACAATGAGCTATGATGGAGAAGAATCACAATATTAATTTGATTTTCAGGCATGGCATATACATGGCATGCTTACTTGCAATGGTAATAATGCCTTCAGGTAATAACAATAACCATGCTTGATTAATTTGATGTATAATGTGGCAAATGCTATAGTAGCAGCAGCAAGCATCAGCCCACTATAGCTAAATAACGCCAGACAAGATTACAGACTGTAATCAATGTATGAACAATGTCACATTGAGCATGCTCAACATTATGTTAAAATTGAAATACATCTGAAACCTCCGTAAGTAACGTTAGCATTAACTAACGTTAACTAAAGTTAACCCTAAGCCGTAAGCATTAGCTACCGTTAGCATAGCTACCTAGCCTATCAATATTGTTGACGTTAATATAAAGAAATGTAACATTAGATAATGTTAGCTAAGTTATTCAACATTGACCCACTTACCTTCTAGATCTTTTTCAACGATGTCCTAAAGTAACCACGTCATGATCATTTGCATCATAGACATACGTTCATATCTATGATTAGCATGATCATAGCAGCTTCATTGCTAAAAGCATAGCAAATGTTAGCCGACGTCATTACATATGACTTTCTATCCAATCAGAGGCAGAGTAGGGCGGGTCTTCCTATGGTGACTTGTTTTCCGCCGAGTTCGCAGGACTCATGAACGTGCGCCCAGCGTCCCCGAGGCTCGTTCACAGCACATGTTTCAAATGGGCTCGATACAGGTATTGGTGTCTTCAAAAACAAAAAAACCCAATTGAATTAAAAGTTTATATTGATTAGATTGGTCTCTGATGCTGAATGATACCCAGAAAAATTTTGTTTTCCTTTTCTAGCCCTATCTATCATAATCCACAAATCATGGGAAATAAGGGTCTTGGGCCGCATGCCGTCACATGACTTGCAATACCGAGCTTTGGCCACTACGTCAAATGGCTTCATGCGCCGGTGAGCAACTTTCATTGAAATGAATAGGCAGCCATTTTCAATGCCGTCTCCAGTTTATATTATACCTCCATGGTTGTGATACGCAGCGTTTTATAAATCGGAGATTTTTTTGTGCGTATATTTTCGTACTTACTTAGCTAAGCAAACTTAGTTACGTGGATTCTACGCAATGTTTATAAATGAGGCCCGAGGACTGTATCCCCAAAGTAGCCTTGAGATAGACTCCACCTGGAAAGAGGAAACAAGGGAGGCCAAAAACAATCTGGCAAAGAACTGTGACCTTGGAAATGAAAATGGCTAACCTAACCTGGGACAAGGCACAACATGCTGCAAAGGACAGGGCCAGATGGAAGCAGATAGTTGCAGCCTTATGTTCCTCAAGGAACGAAGAGGATTAATGGTGCGTTTGTTTATAACTGGGAGGTGGCAAATTGCGACTTGCTACTAGGAATTATTAAATAAAACACCGCATGAACTCGCACTTCCTCGTCGCAAATTCGGATGTTTCTCAGCACCCAGTAGCTCGAATGCACTAGATATAACTAGGTAACTGTGATATAATGGTATATAGCTCGAATGCACACAGGTCGGAGGTAGGTATTTTGCCACTTGCGACTTGCCACCTCCGACCACAAACGAACACACCATAAGTACAGTGAAGTACTCGCACCCCTTCACTTTTTCCACATTTTGTCATGTTACAACTTTATTCAAAAATTGATTAAATTATTTTTTCCCCCTCATCAATCTACACCCCATAAAGACAAAGTAAAAAAGTAATTTTAGAAATTTTTGCAAATGTATTAAAAATAAAACACTGAAATAACATATGTACGTCTGTATTCACACTCTACTCAGTACTTTGTTGAGGCACCTTTGGCAGTGATTAGATAAGCACGCCTTTTCTAGTGACACACCTGGGGCTAATTACAGTGCACACCTGAGAATAGTTGGGGACATCGGTAGCTCTTGTCCAAACATCTTGCAACAATGGAATGTGAGAAAATGCAATTGATCGGATATGATTTGGAAAGGAACACACCTGACTACTGAGAACTTCTGGAGGTAGCATGATCCAGAGTTGTGGCTGAAGTCAGTAATTTAGTATTAGCCCACAGTTGACAGTGAGTGTGAGAGCCAAAACCAAGCCATGAAGTCGAGGAAATTGTCCGTAGACCTCCGAGGGTACAAAGACATTTCTGCAGCATTGATGGTCCTGAAGAACACAGTGGCCTCCATCATTCTTAAATCGAAGAAGTTTGGAACCACCAGGAGTTTGGGAGTTTGCCAAAAGGTACCTAAAGGACTCTTCAGTGAAGAGTACTCTGAGAACTCTGACCTGCACCTGCTTCTTTCACCTAAAGAACATTGAAAAACTCAGGTCCATTGTCTCCCATGCAGAGCTAGAAATGTCTGTACATGCTTATATATCATCAAGACTTGATTATTGCAATTCACTCTTCACCTGTTTAAACAAATCATCTGTCGACCAGCTGCAACTGGTCCAAAACGCTGCGGCGCGGCTCCTCACCAGATCCAAGAAATCCTGTCACATCACCCCCATCCTGGCTGCCCTGCACTGGCTCCCAGTGCACTATAGGATCAACTTCAAGGTCCTGGTGCTCACCTTCAGAGCCCTCCGTGGCCACACCCCCACCTACATCTGTGACCTCATCCACGCTCACACAACCAGCCGGTCGCTGAGGTCATCCGACCAGGGGCTCCTGGCGGTGCCTTGGACCAGGCTTAAAACCAAGGGGGACCGGGCTTTTGGGGCGGTGGCCCCAAGGCTCTGGTACGCACTCCCCCAGGACTTGAGAGCCTCTGCCTCAGAAAATACTTTGAAACTGTTGAAAACGCACCTGTTCAGACATGCTTTTGGCTGCTAGTAGCTCTGATTGCTGAGTTTGGTATTGTCTGTCGTTTCTATGTGGTTGTGGTTCTCTTTACCTGTGTATTAATCTCTTTCTGCACTGCACTCTGTATTGCATCACACTTTGTATGTCATTGCACTTTTACTTTGCTTTCTTATATTGTTTTTAATCTGGCTTTTTAATCCCTGTGCAGCACTCTGTGCATCCGTGCTGTGAAGAGCGCTATACAAAGTAAGTAAGTAAGTTTTACTTACTTACTTACTTCAGTGCTTTTGTCATCCTGTGTGTTTCACTGTGATTTGGGAGAAACATGTTTCGCTCCCTGTATGTAGGCTACGTCATGTACAGCTACTGTTATGTGAAATGGAATGACAAAGTAGTGAACGAGCATGTGCAGGATTGATTATCACGCTGATAAAGGCAGACAGACAGCAGACTGTCTTTGTTTTGGCTACATACAATTGGCAACATTTTGAATACAGCTTTCCATTGGGGACTTTTTTGTTGATATTTCACTTTATAGTGGATGCTGCCTTTTGGTGCTATACACAGAAGGCCTAGAGGGAATACAACAGGGGACCTCTGCAGTCATGATTCTTTCAAGCAAATGTACATTATACTATAATGTAAGGGGGCGCAGATGCAGTAAGTCATGGCAGGTGCATTTTGAACAGGCACTAGTAATTATGAAAATGTGTTTTGCCGAACCACAGCAATGCAACAACAAAAGTGTTTATCATAGCTTCAAGGAGTGACTAAGCCTAATGTCGTCTGAAAGGCATTTATACTTATTTTGTATTCCTGCTCATTTGCACTTTTTATTGAACCTTTTCTTGGTTGTCTGTAGCCTAACTTTTCCTTGCGGCCATCAAGGATTTAGCTATGCTCAATTTGACTGGCTACACATTAAACTTGTGCATACCCGCTTCTTCTAATTCGTTTGGGTTGGTTGTTATTGTTCTCTCCCCCCCAGGCTCGGGGCCGAGGGGCTATCCTTTTACCACCCCGAGCCTGGGTGAGGGGTCACCCGTCTATACTGTATATCCGGGCACACCGCCACACTCGCACACCGCACAGGATACCAAGCCCCATCTGTGCATCGATGAGCGGAGGATTAAGCCTCACCCACGCCGGTCTGGGTAAGTCCATCCCGGGAGGGGAAGGACCGGTGGCCGGGATGAGTCTGGTGGTTTTTGCCTCCCACTCTGCACGCCAGGTGTGGTCCGCCCATCCTGCCTCTTAACAACGCCTGATGTTAAGATCTCTGCATTGCTGCAGGAGATCCCGTGCGGCAGCCACAAAAGGGTGTCTCGACTTGAGACGCCGGAGAGGCTCCGCTGTTGCAGTGAGCCTGTCGTGGAGCAGGTGGTTAGGCTCCACGGCCCGGCAGGCGAGACGTGCTGTGGTTCCTGTGCGGCGGAGGCCAGCTGTCTGGATGCCTGCGAGGATGGGAAGGTTGTCCACAGGAGTGGGATGCAGGCATCCTGTCACGATGCGCAAGGCTTCATTAGGTGGGTTGATGAGGCGGGTGTGAGCACCAGGCCGGTGCGCAATATTCACTGGTCAAGTAGACCAGGGCTAGGGCTGCCGTACGCAGTGTTTTTGCACCGGCACCCCAGCCTGATCGGACCAGTCCCCTCATCAACGCCACACAAGCTGTTAACTTCTTGACTCAGTGACTCAAGATGTTGGCGGAACGTGAGCGACCTGTCCAATGTCACGCCGAGATAGGTTGGTTCGGCGCTGTATGGCAGGAGTGTACCGTTGGTGTGCACTCGGAGCTCACGTTTGGCTTCCTTGTTGTTAATGTGGAAGGCCGCCGACACCGTCTTTGCCTCGCTGAGCTTCAATCTCCATTTTCCAGCTTGCAGGTGGGGCCGCAGTGCCATACAGTGTCATAGGCAGCTGTCAGTTCTATAAAGACGGCGCCGGCCTTCTTTTAGCCGAAAAGCTGTCCTCGATGTCTTGAGTCATCAAAGTGACTTGATCTACGGTCGATCTCCTGCGTCAGAACCCGGCCTGCTCCTGTGGGAGCCGTGGGTCGATGGTTCGACACGGGTGTAGATGAGACGCTCGAGGATCTTGAAGGGGATACATAACAGAGAGCAGAGTGCATACCCGCTAATATCGATACAACGCCTTTGTAATTTGTTATCGCATGTGAAAAGCGAAATTCCATATTTTTTTTAATCTTCCATGGCACTGGGTGTGGTTGTTAGGAGATTTAGAACAGACTGCAAAGCCTTGGTATATCCACAGGTAAATATAATATAGCACCATGTTATTATCAGGCAACATGGATCATCTCTATAGTATACTGTAGAAACCTCAAGACACTTCACTCATCTCATAAAAACATTGTGAACACACAAGAAATATGGCTTTGCAATACAGCCCCCCCCCCCCCCGCCGGGCATTACTTTCGTTTTCAAGTGGCTTACCTAGGTCAAAACAAGATCCTCAAGAAACTTCCAGAGAGCGTGTTTGTCACATGTTGAGACATCCCATGCTCCACTCAGGCAATTGGGGGCTTTTCAAAGCCAGCAGATGCTCTTCTCACTTTTCCACCTTCCCAGCAAATAAAGGTAAGTAGCGGGGAGGATTCAAAGACTTATTTGCAGGGTGAGCTTCAGAGAGAATGGAAGACAGAAAGGTGCTGGTGCACACCTCCACTTCTCCTTTCAGAATCCTCAATGGGGACCAATTACCCAGGAGCAGAAGGCAGAATGTGATTGTGTGTGTGTGTGCTGATGTGTGTGTTGTGACACTGTGTCATACAGCTTTAAGCCTGCAGGTACACGTGCAGTGGCTGCATCAGAGCCTCCCTCCCTCCCTCTCGGGTGGACTCCCTGTACTGGAGTCATAAAGCCGATATTACTGGCTTTTATATTACTTGCGATATTACTCACGTTACTGCCAAAGAGCCATATAAGCGTGTGTGTACATCGCCAAGTAACCTGGAGGAGTTATGATTATTTATTTATTTATTTATTTATTATCATTAATAATAATAAAAATTAATAATTCATTTGGATTTTTTGTATTTGGATTTTTTTTTAAATTCAGCTTTCTCTTCTTGTCATTTATTTAAAAAAAAATAAAAAAAATAGTGAATTTGTGATATTGAATCCCGGCCTTAAATATCGGCTATCGGCCATACAAAAATGCATATTGGTCGATCTCTACACCTGATCACGCTCCTCCAGACAGATATGACAATCCTCAGGAAAGAGGAATTAAGGGGACTAAGCCTATGTAATATATCTCGCATCCACTAGCTGAGGCCAGATACACAACACCACTGCATGTCTTCAGTCTAGTGTGTGTGTGTGTCTCTCTCTCTCGCTCTCTCTCTCTCTCTCTCTGTCTCTTGATCCCTTACATTCCCCTGTTAAAACTCTCAATAGAACATGTTAAATAATAATCCTAAAAAATTCTTATTCAAAATGGCCATATCTCGACATAGGAATGTCATAGAGACGCGGTTTGGACTGGCAGAAAGGTCTCAATGCAAGTAATGCAGCAATACCAAACAGGTCTCACTCACACGCACATGCACAGAACTAAAACAAAACGTTGAGCGAAGCCAATTCCCTGTGTGGGGGGCGCTAGAGACAGGGTTTGGACTGGGGTGTGCAGGAGGAGAGCCCCAATGAACCGCCCCCTGCCGGCTCCGACTCAAGCGGGATGCCACAGAGCCCCCCAAACAAGGCCACCCATTCACCTCCATTCATTTGGACTTGGGCTCAGGAGCCAAAATGTCATTTTTAGATAGATAGATAGATAGATTGATTGATCAGTAGAGCACGACAGCTCCAGAAACACTGTGCACTAGTGATGACAAATTTAGTTTTCTTAAAAATGCAGGTCTCTCTGTCCCATGATCAAGGGACACAGACTGTTATTCTCAGATATCTTACTCCTGTGTGTTGTGCCATACTGCACAGTATTGGTCTGAAAAAGAGTGCAGTATACTCTCCTCTTCAGACCATAAAAGTGATTTCAGATTTGTTTTGGGAGCACACCAGTGTTGTGTCTTGTGAGCTGTATATGATGATGATTAAAGCCAAACATGTAGACCTACTTCAAAAAGCGATCGTAATAACAAATGAATCAGGAGCACCAAGTGCTAGTGTCCCCAATAGTAAACCTAGCAATGTTCTTTGGCAACACATCCACGCATGTGGATTGGTCCATGTGAGCATGTGCATGCTGACCCAAAGGGAACCATATCCATAATCATCATGCAGAGAGAGAGAGAGAGAGAGAGAGAGAGAGAGAGGGAGAGAGAGATGGTAGTCACCCATGAAAGAGAGTGTGGAGAAGACAGTTACAGTATGACTCATCCAGGCTGTGATATTCTACTGGCCACTCTGTGTTCATGTGCCTCCAGAGCGCACATGCCGCCTGTACAGCTATCATGATGGTTTGCACAGTACAAATCAGGATGTTTTCTACCCTGTATTACTGCTGGTACTGTATTTGTTTATGTTGAAGTGTGTTGATCTTTTGACACACACACACAAACACACATACTAGTGCAATACAAGACCAGAAGGATGCCATATAAACTACTCTTTCTCAATCTGTTGATGTGTGATTCTCAACGCTTATGAGCCATGTCCTTGTATTGTTATATCTGATTTGGTAAGAGTGTAATTGGGAGATAATCAGCTGTCATGGTAACCACCTGCGCACTGTGCTCTGGGTATGTTTGATTTCCCTGACTAATGGTAGATCTGGCCATCTTGTCCAATGGATGGCCACTGTGTTAGCCGGATGACTCCGGGAGGTATCGAAGCGGAGCATCCAAGGACCCGACGTTGATTTTCACAGTTTCCCATGTGCCTCAAAGCCCAGTACCCAGCGTGTGCTAATCCCATAAAGAGTGCTTGGAATGAGATGCTGCTGTCGCTGATCAGGGATCAGCTCCCAGTAAGACTCTCCATGCACAACTGACTCCAACATGATCTGATTGTCCACTTGTGAAGCTCATGTGGTTGGTATTCTGTAATGTCCCTTACTGATGTCGGCAGGTCTATACTGTACTTAGGACCTCATGGTAAAGCCATTTGTTGCTGATACAATATGTCTGCTGTGTTGCTCGGACCACCATTTAATTCTATACTATCCCAGTGAATTACTAGAGAATTGCTCAAGATGTTAAAGCACTAACTCTCAAAACATAAACATGATAGGCTAGTGACAAAGCCCCCAAAATTGTGAGACCCCTACCGGATGAAACATGAAACTTCACTTACCTAAGCAAACGGGTCTATTTTAACAAATGCTGGGTTTTGAAGCCTCGGCGCTACCAATAAATAACTTATTTAGATGCGTTCTGTCCGAGTGAATTTTTTTTTCCGAGGTAGTCTTCTTCTGTGGTGGTGGTGGTGCTTTGAAGCTTCAACCCAGCATTTGTTAAAATAGAACCTTTTGCTTAGGTAAGTGAAGTTTCATGTTTATCTGACACTTGTAAATATGAGCGCCTTTCCTAACTAGGCCAACACCGATTTATTTTGACGGCAAAGTGAATGGACCAGCAAAGGACTGTTGTCTGGCATGAGCGAGCGGAATGCGACAACGGGACTGAGAAGGGCTACATTTCAACCAGACATTCCAGTGAAACCAGGTAGTCAAAATAACTTACCTGATATAAAATGGGCACCGCAAGTCCGTACGCTTAATAATGGCGACTTCGTCTGTCTTCCTCTGCTACTGTTTCAAGAATGCGCGCGCATACTTGTGCTGACTAGGCTGTAAAAGGGTCTATAATGAACAAATATGACCCACGCTCGTTACATAACTTCTATAACATCCAGTGACGAAATATGTTTGAACTCACAACCTTTGCGGTGATAGGCAGCACACATGGAGGTATAATATAAACAGCGCACTATCCACTCGGCCACCGCTGACCTGGGAAATCTGTGGAGTCTTTTTGTTTTGATGTTCTGGGACCACTGCCTCTTGTGGTAGCAACAATACAACTGCAGGTCAACAACGATAACAGGGAAGGGGAGAGAAATAGGATTCCCTCTTCTTGGTGTGTCGGCTTACAGCCAACACACAAAAACAATGGCATAAAGTACAAAAACAGAAAACACAAGGACAAAGAAACATTAAAGAACACTGGAGGCTAGACAGAGGCTAGTCTGAAAGGATGAGTCTTTAGTTGAGTTTTAAAAAAAAGTCAACAGAGGCCACAGAATGTAGGTCCAATGGAAGGGAGTTCCACAGCCTAGGAGCCACAACTTCGAAGGCTCAGTCACCTCTAAGGTTACCTTCTAGGATTCTTGAATCTTGAATATTTAGTCGTTAACCTTGAGCAGGGGACAACCAATAGGCCCTGGTCAGACGGCCTCAGAGATCTGCTTGTGATGTAGGGATGGAGCAGGTCACAGATGTACAGTACGTGCCTGACCATGCAGAGCTCTAAAAGAGATGACCAGTACCTTAAACTGGATCCAAAAACTGATGAGGAGCCAGTCTAAGAAGACTAGGGTGGGAGTAATGTGCCAGGACTTTCTGGACCTAGTCAGCAGCCTTGCAACAACGTTTTGGACCACGGACCACAAGATACAAAAGCATGAATAATCATTTCCAGCTCCGCTTGGGACACCACAGACCGAGTTTAGCAATATTTCAAAGATGGAAAAAACAGTGCATACAAGATTTCTGAGCTTAGACTGTACCATTGCTGAGAGGGGTCCCATACATTGAGCAACTTTAGCAGTGACATTCTCTGAACCAATAATAAGAATCTCTGTCTTGTCAGCGTTAAACTGAAGGAAGTTGTTGGCCATCCAGTTAAACAGTCATGTAAAACAGACATAATGTATGTACAGTTGAATATCATCAGCATAGCAGTGATAAAAGATATCTTTAAATTTGCTAATAATCAGTCCTAGGGGGAGCATATATAAAGCAAACAAGATAGGACCCTGAACCGAAACCTGGTTCTGACTGCTCAAGCTTGATGTCATTAGCCCCAACGTGGATAACGACTGATGAGACCAGTGGATGATCATTGACCAGTGATATGACTACAGAATTAATGTCTGAGACCTTGGCCCCTGAGAAGCAGTAGGTTTTAGCCTATAACATGGCGCACCATCGAGGAGGCCACAATGAGCACGGCGGGGTGGGGGCTTGACATGCGTGGGGGGCACTGCTTTGGGCCTCTCAGCCTGCTGACTCCTTGGTGGTGGGGCTGCTCACAGCCCGGGGAGACAGGGGGAGGGGACGGTGGGTAATGATGGTTCCCCCAATGAGGACCAAGTGGAGGTCCGGACTGTCCTGGTTTGGGGGCCGCTCATAGTGTAGCTCAGGGTGGCAGGAGAGGATCATGTAGTGCGAGGGGGAGACAGTGCGGGATGAGGGGTGAACTGTGCGGGGCCAGGATGCAGAGTAGGTTTGCAGCTGCTCACACTTCTGGGCCTCTTGGCCATGGGTGAAGACGGGTGATGATTCGGCTTTCCCAGCACATCAAAGCTACGTATTTCCCAGCGGCACTGCTGTCGGAAGGGGACCACGGTAGAACATGCGGGTGTTGTCTGGAATGGGGGCCAGTGAGTCCAACAGTTTCTCATAGTAGCTGTTGGACTAGGACTAGGAGTGGCACGGGGCAGGACTTACACGTGAGGACTCCCAAAGGAGTCCACGGTGGAGAGGAAATTTGATTGCTAGCACTACACACGGGTCCTACAGGGAACGAAACCATCAAGGGCTGCGGTGGAACCTCCGGTAAGCACGTTGAGAAGCAGAGGACATAGATGAGATCAGCTTGTCCCGTGTAGGCTTGGTTGCTTTTCCTGGAGAGGAAATTTGATTGCTAGCACTACACACGGGTCCTACAGGGAACGAGACCATCAAGGGCTGCGGTGGAACCTCCGGTAAGCACGTTGAGAAGCAGAGGACATAGATGAGATCAGCTTGTCCCGTGTAGGCTTGGTTGCTTTCCCAGGCTAACTAGCAGCGGATCCACTGTAGCTAGCTTAGCTGTAGCCATTCCCAACTTTCGAGACTCAAAGGTTGTTGTGGAAATTTATGTCACAGAGTATTTATTGTTCAGGAGAGAGTGAATGCCAACATTCTAAGTTGAACCAAGTTTATTACATGCAAGCAGGCAAGCAGCACAGTAGCCACATACAATACATACTGTACAAACAGCACAGTAACATACAAACACCCCCAATAACCCGTCTCGAGAAGGGGACCGTCAAATCTCAGTTGCTTCATGCACACAGCAGACTGCAATGTGAGAAATGGCGGCTCAGATCTGCAGTTACAGTCAACATTTATACAGTCAAAAACAACCTTCAGGGCTCCCACAGGGCCTTGAAATCTTTGAAATTTGTGAATTTGAGGGGAAAAATTCTAGGCCTTGAAAGAGCTTGAAAATAGACATAAATAGGCATGGGTCATTGAAAGTGCTTGAAAATAGACATGGGTCACTGCTTTAATTTATATATTTTGTGCAAGAATATGTAAAAAAATGTAATATTAGTAAATATGGTATAATATGTCTGTCTGCATGTTTCCCGCCATCTGAGATTGAGAGTCGTGCGCGAGTCGCGCCACCTGCCCCAAAAAAAGTTGTGTGGTGAATTGGGTCCTTAAAATGGAGGGAATTGGGCCTTGAAAGTCATTGAAAGGTCCTTGAATTTGATATTGCAGAAGATGTGGGAACCCTGAACCTTGGTGTCTGGGCCGATTCCTAGCCCTTGCCTCCACCCCCCAGTCCAGCCGGAATCCTGTTTTGACGACAGAGAGACTGGCAAGGCTGGGGCGCGAGCAGAGACAGTTACTTCTACAAAAACATAAGATTACAAAGTACACAGCATTCTTTCTCTAGCCAAGGTATGAGAGGCCAATTCTGTGCCCTAAACAGCAGACACTGTTAAAGAGATCTAACCAAGGTCTAGTATGTCAAATTAATTCAAATAATGTCTAATAAGACAGAATTTCCCATTACAAGGTCAGAACCAAAACGTCTGATTGTTAAAAAACGTTGCTATGTTGGACTAAAAGAATGGAAACCACCAATGGCCGCGTTTCCCGATAAAGAACCTGCTTAAAGGAAAATGCTCGTTTTTGACAACCTGGACCTTATTTACGACATATTATAAGAAGTTTGACTCACCCAGATCACTTTTGTGTTGTTCAGAGGCCTGTAGAAGAAATTTAAAATCCAGCGCGAGCCAGTATATCCATGTAATGGCGGCGCACGGGGCAAAGGGAATGCAGTTTCTCAAAATCCATTTTCGGCCGCTAAACGGTTGTTTTCATCAATCAGATTGCATGAATCGACAGTTGATATTCCTCTACGCGAGCCATTCTTTCGGTTTTCAAATACGTGGTCTGTAGCCTCTGTAATATGATCTTTACACTGGCTATGCTCCCTCACATTCTCTGCGCTACGATCGGATTGTTGCTGACGAATGACGACGACAATATTCTCGGCACCAACTACGATCGTAGCGCAGAGAATGTGAGCCGGAGAATAGCAGGCTGCGCGCTGGCCTGTGCGCATGCGTGCTGGAGCAAGTGGGGGAGAGGCTTGTAAAGATCATATTACAGAGGCTACAGACCACGTATTTGAAAACCGAAAGAATGGCTCGCGTAGAGGAATATCAACTGTCGATTCATGCAATGTGATTGATGAAAACAACCGTTTAGCGGCCGAAAATGGATTTTGAGAAACTGCATTCCCTATGCCCCGTGCGCCGCCATTACATGGATATACTGGCTCGCGCTGGATTTTAAATTTCTTCTACAGGCCTCCGAACAACACAAAAGTGATCTGGGTGAGTCAAACTTCTTATAATATGTCGTAAATAAGGTCCAGGTTGTCAAAAACGAGCATTTTCCTTTAAGGAACCCTTCTTAAGCAACCCTTTGTATGGGAGTTAAGAAGTACTTTGGAGCTAAGTGTTTCTTAACTCGTTCGGGAAACCCAGCCAATATCTAAAAGCAATTGCAGAGATATGGTGTAAAACTTGATTAAAACGATAAAGTTTGGGAGAGCTACAGTACTAACAGAGCAAAACACTCAGACTACTTCCTCACTAGGCTATTGCCGCCCACCAGATATCACAATTGCAATTTACAGAATGCTCTAGCTCCTTTCGGTCCTGTAGGTACAGCCAACATATGTTGAGTTTTTTTTAGAAAAATATTAAAAATGTTTATTAGCTGTGCCGAGGTTTCAAAACCCACCACCCATATGTTCACGAAACCCTCATGCAACTGTGAGTCCCTCTGAAAAATTTCTGTGATGCTTATTTGACGAGCTTTGCTTTGCCAATCAGGCCAAGAGACTTAATTAAGGACTTTTGTCTCTGGTGGGATAAGGAACTTAAGATATCTGAGAGCATAAGCTCATCCTGTAATGGATTTTAACTGATCTAGTCAAAAAAGGATTTACCAAGATTCGCTCAAAAGGTTAAGTCTGGTTTATTGAGGAAACATACGAGTGCAAGGACTTTCTGGACAACGCAACAAGAGTGGTTTATCCAGAGAAGTGAAGCCTCCTGATCTTGGGCTGACTTTTATTCAAGCAAAACACAGGTATGGCGCTTCCAGGATGTGATTGGCTAATCCATTGTACGTCATATGAAAATGGCAGGCGTGGCCAAGAGTACAGACATGTGACATGAGAAAAAGGCGGCAATTTCTTGGGGACAAAGGGGACAAAGGATGGTTATTCTGGTGTACACAGATTCTAGGTGTGTGGACCTCCTGGAGGCCACCCTGTCTATGTGAACGGTTGAGGGAGGTGGTTAATTACAAAAGGAGAGAGAGAACAAAAGGTTTAAGGTGTTTGGATGTAAATTCTATAACAATCCAACATAGTGTAGAAACTCTGGGACGGAGTTGTAGTTGGTTGGCAGCAGGGGGGCGTGGCCCTGCTAGGGGTTGATAAACTGAGGTTTGGGGGCTCCCCGGTGGCTCTAACTAGCGAACATTCCCTCGGATGCAAACTTCAGTCATGTTATGTTTTTTTTCTCATGTATTTGGTCCTCTGAATGTTTTTTAACAATCAAAAGTGGGCCTACAATTTCACACATTGACACCTTGACGACCTTGACGACCTGAAACCAGTCACAAGCACCTCTATGCAAACCAATACTATATAGTCTATTTAAAGGACATGGCCAACATTTTAGGAAATACGCAATATGGAGTGGCGAGACCTGGACTGATTAGCCTGCTGCGGATCCTTTGGAAACCTATGGAACGACCCATGATACCCTGGCCTCGACTGCCTGTTATTACAGCTCTTTATAACACAATGAACCATATTTATAAAGTTATGGACGGTGTATCTAGATACGAGCTAGTCTATTGTAGCATCTAACTATGTGCAAGCTAATGATATCCACTCGTTGGACTCGTTTGTTTACCTCGGTACCTAGCTAGCCACAATGCTACGCGTTTGGATTGATGCGTATAATCCCTACGCCTGGTTCTAAAAAAAATAGTTCTAGTAGTTCTATATAGTATTTCTGCTTAGAAAACGAAAATGTTTAATTAAAAATTGTGATCACTCAACGTGGTAAATACACACATTAAAAACTCTAAACAGAATAGATTTGGAGTTGTATTGGGGGGTTATTTCGTGACATTTGGAAAGTAGGCTAATCGGCCTAACCTGGTACCAGTGAATGCCGCTAAGCTAGGCTAATCGGTCCAAGTCTCGCCACTCCATATTACACGCACAGAATTGAAAATGCTTCATACTGCTTGTCTAACCCCAGGGAAGATGGAAAACAAGCGTATTTCCCAAAATGTTGGCCATGTCCTTTAAAAGCAGGTGGTGATCAAATGTATCAAATGCTTTTGAGAGACCTATAAAGAGGGCAACACAGTGTTTCCTGTTGTCTAATGCTGAGATTATGTCATAAGTGACAAGAGTGACTGCTGAAATGGTACTGTGATGAGCTCTAAATCCTGATCGGTGAGCACTTAAAACTGAGTGACTTGAAAGAAAATATTTTAATTAGTTATTTACCAAGGTCTCCAGGACTTTGGCTAGGCATGGTAACCTTGAGATAGGACGATAGTTATCCAGTTTATCCCTATCACCCCCTTTGTGCAATGGGACCACCCAGGCAGATTTCGAGACCTGATGAAGTATACCAGATGCAATGGAGAGATTAAAAATGTATGACAACGGCTCACTAATGACTGGGGCTGCCAGTTTGATAAAAAAAAAAAAATCTAGATTGTCCTCACCAGTAGAACACTAAAGATTGCAAGATTCCTAGAATTTCAGGGAGCCAGCCCAGTATACAACCTATCAAATAAGTGCCCCACCTCAGTGAAGTAAAAGCAAGACAAATTTCATTTGGATCAGAGACCACACGATCATCCACATTAATACACAAGGGCAGTGAGCGAGATGGTTTGTTTTTAGTTAAGTCCACTGCACCCCAGACCTTAGCTGGGTTTGAATAGGAGTAAGAGACTACATGCAAAAAGTAGTCAGATTTAGCTTTCCTCACAGCTGTTCACCACCTCAATCTCAACCTGGACAAGACTAAACTGCTGTTCCTCCCAGGGAAGGGCTGCCCGCACCGGGACCTGGCCATCACCATTGACGACACAGTGGTGACGCCCACTCGGACTGCAAGGAATCTGGGTGTGACCCTGGACGACCAACTGTCATTCTCTGCACATATGTTGCACGCTCCTGCAGAGTCCTGCTCAACAACATCAGGAGGATTCGCCCTTTCCTCACTGACGAAACGGCGCAGGTGCTCTTCCAGGCCCTAGTCATCTCCCGCCTGGACTACTGCTGCAACTCCCTCCTTGCTGGGGCCCCGGCGTCAGCCATTAAACCCCTGGAACTTGTTCAGAAAGCTGCTGCTTGCCTGGTGTTCAACCATCCACCAACCAAGTTCTCCCCCATAACTTACCTTCTCTGTTCTCTACACTGGCTCCGTGTAGCAGCTTGCATCAGTTTAAAACTCTGGTACTAGCCTACAGGGCAATGAAATGAACAGCTCCCTCCTACCTCCAGGCCATGGTCAAACCCTACACCCCCTCCCGACCACTATGCTCTGCAACTCGACCACTATGCTCTGCGACCTTGGGCCGACTGATTACCCTATCTCTCCGAGGCCCCTGCGGTCGATTGTTGCGGTCACGGCTCTTCTCTCTCCTGGCCCCGCAGTGGTGCAATGAACTTCCCACTGACGTCAGGACAGCAGAGTCGCTGCCCATCTTTCGCCGCAGGCTAAAAACTCACCTCTTCAAGAAGTACAACCACGATTCTCCCTCTTAAGCACCTATTGTATTTTTAGTTAGCTATTTTGCATTTTGCCTTAATCACTAGATTATGCTCTTAGTCACTTGTTTTAGAAAGGAGATGCACTTGTGAATTCTGGCAAGTAGTAGTACATTGGCTTTTCCTACAATAAATGCAATTATTGTAAGTTGCTTTTGATAAAAGTGTCAGCTAAATGACTAATGTAATGTAATATGCATCATCATTGCAAACATCATGGCAATAATGTAGGTGTTAGTTAGGGTTTCATCCCAAGCCACGCCCCGGGGTCCTTCCTGTTCCGGGGAGCCAGGCTCGAGGCAGCAACAGGTGCTGCCCATCGGCAATCAGCCGCTTCAATCATCCACAGCCGGTCCTGCTACAAGAAGACGCTGAGGACTGCGCTCAGTGCTTGAACGTACTGAACCCATGCACCAACGCCACTGACAGGCTCCCTTAACGTGTGCTTTGCCCAGTTCTCCTTGTTCTTTACTCACCATTAGTTTTTTTCAGTTTCGCCCCAAGAACTCCCCCCCACATCTCTACCTCCACATGCACATACAGTAGGTGGATTGATGACAAAGATGAGAGAATGTGATAGTACTGCACCTCATTTACAACTCTTGTCTGTCATGGCACTTTGCTGACAGTGAGTGGTCCTCCAGCTCCAAAGACTCATTCACCCACCTACTCTGTGTGACCTGTGTTGACATGAAGCCATCATCCACTCCAGCTGCAGTTGAGCACCAGGATATGACCAGCATGTCAGGAGCGCTGCTGTGGATATCCTCAGGCTCTCTCCTCCTCGTACTCTACCTGCTGGCTGTGTGTGGGTATGGGTGAGTTCATAAGCATATTATGCTTGAATAGTGGGTATGGGTGAGTTCATTTTGTAATAGTAGTCAGACAACAGAGGCTACTGGTACCACACAACGCTCTGCTTTTGTCACTGAATGTGTGCCAGTCGCTATCTTCTGTAGGTCAAAATACCTACTGTCTTAGGCTAATCAATACTAACTGAGCAAATATTAAAGCGGGCTCTTTCATGCAAATGATGGCTTGCAAAAAAAATCACATTCCCCCAAATTAGAGGAAGAAGGAATTACATTCTTTCTCCAATCAGCCCAGTCTTTGACTAATGGGACCCTAAATTACAGCTCATCAGCACTTAGCTTCCCTACAGGTGGCCCCCAACCTCATCCTGGAGATTTCACTGATTGGAAGAGTGTTAAAGAACGATTAATAACAGCTCTTCTAAGCAATGTGTCACAGCCTCAACAACCTCTAATTTTCACATTTAAAACCATAAGAGAGCTGTAATCATATTCAGCACAAACAGGATCATTGGTCCTCATTCCTGAACGTTTTCTTAAGTGTCTTCTTAAATGTCTTACGAACTTCGTAAGACCAACCCTAAGAAAGATCCCCACCGGATTCATGAATGGGTGGAAATGTGTTCCTAAACCGCCAAAGTGTTCTCAGCTGTGCGCCCCTTCTTAAAGTCACAATGAAATGAAAAAAGCATTCTGTCCCATTTTGGTTAACATAATTGGTCATAGTGTTCACCTATTCAACGATGTATGCCAAAAAAATTACAAAATTCTACTTTTGTTGTAATCTTATATCAAAGTATATAATTTCTTACTTCCTGGAAAACGGTAGGTCACGTGCAATGACGACAACAGGTACCTTAGATTTTAGGCCAATAATCTCACGACATCCACCCCAATCAACGCTATCCTTCTATCGAATCTGTCTAAAGTTCTTAAAACCTGTCCACTTGTCAATGTTCCAATCAAATTCCTCTAAACATCTGTCCCACCCTCATAGCTTGTTTGCGTCGGAAATACAGTACGTCAAACTACGGAAGTTAGATGATCTCAAACGTCCGTTTCAGTCTGTTTCAGTGTGACTTTAAGTTGAGCGCGCGTTCTGTACACCTGAATTTGCATACATAAACGCCCCGCCAGCTACTTACTACAGGGTCGTGTGCACACAAAATCCCCAGACAGCGCGAAAAAAGTTGAGACGTTCCCAATTGACATGATTGATGTTCAAGGTCACGTGCAAATTCGACGTTTTAATCGTCACATACAACATACGAGTAAAATGAGCAGTGAGATGTTTTTCTAATGTGGACACTAAGCTTAAGCAAGGTGGAAAAAAACAATACAAAATAACAAAAGAAAAGACGGTAGGCTATATATGGACTTTTAATACAAAATGCAAAATATATAGCCTACATGAAAGGGATGGGATGTGCTGAGAGCAGATTCAATTGTACAGTTTAGTTAAATGCATGAGTAGGCTACTTATGGATCTTGATAGGCCCTGTATCTATATTATGTAGGACCATATGATATATTTTAGTTATGGATATTCACATGTTTATTTACAGAATGTAGATGTGTCCATTAGACGACTATAGTCGCGTTTCCATTACACCTAGAATTGCGCAAAACCTAAATATCGCAATAAAAAATTGGTAATGGAAACACCTAAATTTTGAAAAACCTCTCAAATTTCGATAAAACGTTTTTACGCTCTCATGAGGTGGTTTTTCAGAAGTTTCGATATAGAAGTATATCGCAAAAGCGTAATGGAAACACTTTTTTCGAATTTAGGCAGGAGAAGAAGAGGGAGTCATGTGATTTGCTCGCTTCAAAAAATGACGCGATATGCCCGGAACAAGTGGAAGACCTTAAAGCAATGATACGAGAAACGTGCGCTGTTTAAGAGCGGAGCCAAGGGGAAAGCTAAAATAAAGTTCAAATATTACAACGGCTTGTTTACTTAATACATCCATGGTTTACTTCCTGGTTGCGCTTTGCGTGAATTGTGTGGCGTCGCGAGACTAGACTACGAGAATTACGGCTCTTGCGCAAAACACCTTTCAATGGAAACACCTGCAAGTCGCAATTGTACTTTGTCTAAACTTTTATTTTGTGAAAAAGTGTAATGGAAACGCAGCTTATAAGGTGCTGTTGTGCTGATCGAGTCTGAGTATAGCGAGTTTAGTGCTTATTTATTAATTCACTGCCATTTGCAGTGTTTGTGTAGTGCTTTTATTTATTTTAGGACACCGCGATGCCTCATGTAGAATCATGAATGTGAAACGTAATTGGAAATTATACAAATATCCTCATATTTATGATCATTATTCAAGCCTAGAATGTCTGTAGAATTGATTTGATTGCAATCACCTTGGATATCTCATAAATACAGCCATTGCGAACGGGCGCGCTCCAATCTGGCCTACGACTGAATTTCCGCGTTCTTAAATCCTGCTCTTAGATAAGAACAAATCCAAGATAAGAAATCATTCAGGAATACCAGAATTGACCCGGGAACTTCGTAAGTGGAGTTAAGAAGAAATTTCTTCTTAACTGCGTTCAGGAATGAGGTCCATTGTGCTTTGATTGCCATCTTTGGGGGAAAATAACATTTATTATTCTGTTGACATGTGGAGATAAATGATTCAATTCCCCTCTTCAGGTTATCATCTGCAGTGATCCTCCATGATGGCTGACAAAGATCCACAACTATGTAATGTGACAACAAAGCACGTGGACATTCTCAGTCAAAACAAACATTCATGGCTGCCATAATGATTGTGACAAAAAAAACGTCTTTAACCTTGTCACAGTGACTTTGGCCTGGCATTACTGCCAGTAAGTAGCTAGGCACCATAGAGACTAATGACCCGGCCTCTAATGTGCCAGGGATTGCTGGTGTATGCTGTCTTTGTTGTCAGCAGACTAGTCATTATAACCCACTGCCTCTGCCTGTCCGTTTCCTACCTGCCACCAAGGAGGTATGTGTAACCCACTTCTGGATAAACATACGCTAGCTAGGTTCGAAAGGAGCAAGGTATAAAGTCAGTGCAATAACCACAACCACAAGTAAATCCAAATAGTTTGCAACTTAGTTTGCACTTTATATTCAAAAGGTAAGCAAACACAACATATATAGATTTACAATATAAGAAAAATAATAAACTGGGCCCAAATAAAATATGAATGGTATTGTGTGTGGATGTATGTGTGTGTGTAAATCGTCCTTGTTCAGGTGTCCTTGGTAGACGTCCAAGACTGTAGTTCAGTCAAACTAGTCTGGATCTGAGCTGACCCAATGTCTGATTTCTGTTTCTCACTCAAGACGTGCTGTTGTGTTGGGCTGGTGCCATGCCAACCTGACTGGCACAATCCTACCACAAGGCTGATGGTCAAACTGCTGTTGCAGTACTGTAGCTATGTAGATCCTGAATCCTGGAAACAAGTTGGGTGGCTCGCCATCAATTGGTTCTCTGGATCATCCTCATGGGGTTTTCTCAATAAGAGAAAAAAGACCTGACCTGCACACAAACAGGCTCACAGTCTTTCTATTGGTTGTACAACATCATTTCTAAATCTAAATCTTTGGAATCAACTGAGTACGGCTGAACACAATAGCCTACACTTGTATGAAAATAATATTATTCATCATTCTGTAGTCCAAATTTCACCTTCTCAATTATTAATTGTAATCCAAATTACTCATTCTCATATACAAAGTAGAATGGTTTTGTTCTACACAATGTAGTCTCACATATTAATAAACTGCATCATCCGTAATATTTCAAAAAGAATAGTACACAGTTCAATATGGAATCTGGAATATGATTAGCCTATCTTGTGAAGTGGTGAGGCTAGCTGACTTCACATCAAATTAATTTCTGCCTTTTCTTTCCTCAAAGTAATATGCTCCAAAATAATACTAAATTGTCTCTATAAATTCCCAAACCATTCACTTTCAACATACAAACATTCCAAATACACCTAACATTTGTTACACATAACTTAGTGTTCATTCTCCTTAGTTATCGATCTCATTGCTACAACATCGCGGCTACAACAATCTCAGCACTAGCAATGGAGGGAAGCTAGATTAGGCTAGCTCTTACCGAGTCGATGCAGCAAGGCAACAACCGATGACAAGAAAATGGATATAAAGGTTGTTGGTGTCCTTGCAACTTGTAGTAAACACTAATTCACTCTATCTTAACTCTGATCTTACTTCTGATTAATTCTACCCGTTTTCTCTGTAAAATAGTTATGCTTTTTCTCTCGACGTTTCTCTTCACGAGGCAACATGAGCTCCGCTCAGAACTTGTCCAGCCAAATCTGGCTGAATATCGCGAGCTCCCGGTTTTTCAAAATAAAAGTCCCTAATTATTTAAGGAAGTGGATACATTTAAACCAATGAGTTTACTGGTTACCATATAACTGGAGCATCAAAAACATAAAGTTACACATGACTAATTAACTCATGGCTCAAGTTAATAGTTTACTTGTTATAATAAACTATAAGCAATTCTATTTAACCCATAATTTCAGCTGGGTTACACCCTCCCCCTCTGAATTGAAATGAGTCCCTTCATGCTCTTACTTTATAAGAACGGTTGCCTTCAAATGTTTCAACTAAAACTCTATTAAACCCGTCCAGAAGAGTCTGGGCAAATGAAATGAAAGGTTTTCCTAACTCAGGGTAAGTTAATTTCCTAGGTGGCTTCCTCACACGTTCTGACCTGCGTGTGTTGTCTTCAGGTTCACTAACAACACTATCTATTCTTTCTACAGGGACGTGATCACTAAGTGCTGCAGCTGGCTGAGTTTGTTCCTGAGAGACATCTATTATGTCCAACTCTGATGAACATGGCAAGGGAGTATGAACTTCCCTTTCAGTTCGAATCTTTTGTAGCTCTTCATCAGGTAAAGATGCAGGCTCAGGATCAGGTAAGTTTCTTTCAGTTTCTGTCTGCTGGAGTTCATCGATTTGGTCTACCTGATTGATGTTTTTCTTTTTTTTATCACAGGAATTGTTTCCAGATTTCTTTTCCACAGAGTGTCCTTTCACATATCCAGAACTGTTTGAATCAGGTGAGTATCCAGGTAAGTTTGTAATTTCATTTTCCAAAGGTAAGTCTCCTTCCACTTCAGGTAAGTTTTCTTCCAGTTCAGGTAAGTGTTCTTCCATTTCAGGTAAGTTTTCCGGTTCATAAAGTTGTTCTGTCGGAGCATTTGTTCTACTCTCAATTATTATAACAGGTGGGTCCACGTTGAAGACTCAAAGACTCCTTCCATGGAATAGGATGATAGACTTTCATCATCATCTTCATCTGAGTACAGAAGTCTTTCATCTGGCTTAGTTGAGTTTCGCCTTGTTTGTCTTGTTCTTGGCTTAGTTGGTTTCACAGACTCTTCTTGAACTTCAGAAAGGAATCCACAAGGGAGTAGTAGATCCCTGTGCAACGTACGTGTAGGTCCATCCTGATTTTCAGGGCATACTGTATAGACCGGTAGCTCCCCTGCCCTCTTTTGTACTACATAAACAGTGGCCTCCCATCGGTCAGCTAGTTTATGCTTTCCACGGGGTCGGAGATTGCGTACCAGGACTCTATCTCCAATCTCCAAAGTAGACTCTCTTATCCGTAGGTTGAATCTTCGTTGGTTCTTGTCAGCCACTTTCTTTGCATTTGCTATAGCTATCTGGTAGCTTGCTGACAGGTAAGACTTCAAGTTTCTCACGTATTGCGTGTGTGACGTGGTCGACTTTTCTTTTATTGGCAGCCCAAAAGCTATGTCGATGGGTAGCCATGGCTGTCGCCCAAACATGAGCTCGTAAGGCGAGAACCCGGTGACTTCGTTCCTCGTGCAATTGTATGCATGAGTGAGGGGTTTCACATACTCACGCCACTTGGACTTGGACTTGCACACGTTCCCAGCATGCTCAACAGGGTGCGATTATAACGCTCCACTGGGTTTCCTCTAGGATGGTAAGGACTTGTTCGAGTTTTCTTTATTCCAACCAGGGCACAAAGCTCTCTGATTATTAGAGACTCAAAGTCTCGTCCCTGGTCACTGTGGAGACGCTCGGGAAAGCCATAGTGGACAAGGAACTGCTCCCAGAGGCATCGGGCTACTGTGGTGGCCTTTTGGTCTCTTGTCGGTATTGCCACAGCATATTTTGTGAAGTGGTCTGTAATAACCAGGATGTCCTTGGTGTTGTGACTATCCGGTTCCAGGGATAGGAAATCCATACAGACCAGCTCCATTGGTCGGCTGGTTTGGATACTGACTAGGGGTGCGGCTTTGTCTGGCTGTCTTTTCCTTTTGACACACCTTGCACAGGTTTTAACCTTTGATTCCACTTCCGATGCCATTCTGGGCCAATAAAACCTGGATCTGGCTAAGTCAAGGGTACGTTCCATCCCCAGATGGCCCATTTCGTCATGAAGACTAGTGAGTACAGATGGCCTTAACTCAGAAGGGAGGACAAGTTGATACACCAGTAGGTTGTCACACTTCCGCTTCCTATATAACAGGCCATCTTTCATCTCTAGCCTGGTTATTTCTCTGAGCATCAGGTGGAGTTCTGGCAACTCTAGCTTTAGACGGTCAGACACAGGCTCCTCTGATTCAAGTAACTTGATGACTCTACTAATCACAGGATCTGTACGCTGTAGTCTGGCTTACTCACAGTCACTGTACTTGGGAACCGTAGGAAGACCTTCAGAAGATCCATCCTCCTCAAATGCAGCTGGAATAGCATCTGGATGTATTGCAAGTGACTCAATGAGTACTGGTTCGTTTTTTCCAACAATGTGGTACTGGCAGGTTGCTTTGACAACATCCTCAGGAGCTAAGTGGTGTGAAGTGAACTTGTGGATTCTTAAACTTTCTTCTTGAGAACAGAGATCATTGATCTATTCTCCATGTGGCCTTCTTGATAAACCGTCCGCATCCTGGTTCTGCTTGCCGGCACGGTACTTGATGTCAAAAGAGTAGGTGGACAGATTGGCTAACCAGCGGTAGCTGGTGGCGTCCAGCTTGGCAGTGGTAAGTATGTACCGGAGAGGGTTATTTATCTGTCACTACCGTGAAGGTATTCCCGTACAGGTAGTCATGGAACTTTACAGTGATAGCCCATTTCAAGGCCAGGAATTCCAGCTTGTGGGCTGGATATCTGGCTTCACTCTGGGATAGTCCTCTGCTTGCGTAAGCAATAACCCGACTATGTCCATCCTGCTCCTGGTACAATGCCGCTCCAAGTCCAGTTGTACTAGCGTCCGTGTGGAGCATGTATGGCAACTTGGGGTCTGCATAACCTAGGACAGGGGATGACGTAAGCTTATGGATGATTTCCTCAAAGGCCCCTTGACAAGCCGACGTCCATCTTTCCCTGAAGGGCTCTCTGGGATTGTGATATTCTGTACCTGCCTTGGTTTCTTTGACCACTTTTCGTGCTGGCGGGTAGCCGGCTGTGAGTTTCGTTAAGGGCTTCACGATCTTTGAATAGTCTCGGACAAATCTCCGGTAGTAACCAGAGAAGCCGAGAAAAGATTTCAGCTCCTTCAAGGTCTGAGGTCTCGGCCAGGTCTTGAGTGCTTCAATCTTTTTAGGATCTGTTTCCACTCCATCTCGAGACACAACATGTCCCAGATAGCGCACTGATGTTTTGAAAAAACTGCACTTTTCTGGTGACAATTTCAGACCATTTTCTCTCAGACGATTCAGGACATTGGTAAGTCGTTCTTCATGCTCCTCTAAGGTTTTGGAAAAAACGATAATGTCGTCAAGGAAAACCAGCACCTCGCGTAAGTTTAGATCCCCCATACACTTCTCCATTAAGCGCTGGAACGTGCTTGGCGCGTTGGTTATTCCCTGCGGCATCCGGTTCCACTCCCAAAAACCTAAGGGACACACGAAAGCTGTTTTTTCCTTATCTCTCTCTTCCATCTCGATCTGATAGTATCCCGATTTTAGGTCCATCACGGAGAACCATTGAGATCCACTGAGTGCAGAGAAGGATTCCTCAAGGTTAGGTAAGGCGTACGCATCTTTAATTGTTTGCATGTTCAATTTCCGGTAGTCAACACAGAGTCTGATATCTCCACAATCTCCAATTGTTGAACAGCTGTTGATGCCTGTTGCAGTGATGATGATGTTGATGCGATGATGTTGGTGAGGATGGTGATGACGATGATGGTGGTTGGTGACATTGTGGTGTTGGTGAGGGGCGTACATTTCAATGTTTTCTGTATGCTTGATGTGTGCAAAACAAATTCCCCTCTGGGGCAATAAAGGTTTTCAATTCAAAAAAAAATTCTTCTTTTTAACAACCACTATAGGTGACGAAAATGGGGATTCTGATTCACGAATGATTCCAGCATCCAGAAGAGTTTGCAGGTGACGTCTTACAGCATCGTAATCCCGTGGATGGATGGGACGTGGCCGATATTTGAAAGGCGCTTCGTCCTTGAGTTTGATGCTATGTTTGACCTTTGTGGCATGACCGAAGTCAAGATCATGCTGAGGGAATACATCAGAGTAGGAATCCAGTCTTTGAGTTATTCGAGCCTTCCAGTCTTTGCTGAGTACAGAACCTAAGTCAAACTTGAGGCTCCCATTCAAGTCACATGGCTGTTGACTTGCTTCTTGTGGGTGTAGGATTTCTGGAGGAACACTGATCTCAGCAATAACACAGTGTGTCCGTAGGACGACATCATGGTTGGTCTCATTTCTTAACACTACCGGAATCTTGTGTGGTGAGCACATTGGAAGGGTGATGAGACAGTTGTCAATGAAGATTCCACCAGGTAAGGATGAAACGGCAGGTTGCTCGATCAATGCCCACTTCTCATTAGTTATGGCACTAACATTGACAAAACCTTCCAGCACCACTGACTGACGAGCAGGGATGACTTCTGGCTCACTGCTTCGAAGTTTGACAAAGCCAAGTTGTTGTTTACTCCTGAGCTTTAGGGTTTTGAAGACTTGTTGGTAGCCACAGTATGGCTTCGCCGGAAGAGGACTTTCATCACAGACCTGCTCATAGAGTGAGTCAAGAGTGTTAGTTCCAATCAGTATTGGCATGTCACTATTGGAACGGATATCTGGCACTATCAAGGCAAGGGTTTGAACTTCAGGTTCAGAAGCAATGAACTCTTTGGGGAACTGCACCGTTAGAGTTATGTAGCCTGCATATGGAACGGTTTGACCATTCGCTCCCTCAACTTCCAGTAAGTCGTTTATTGAGTGGATAGTTTGGTCTGATAGATGCAGGTTATAGAAGGATTGTGACACAGTAGTAACCTGTGACCCTGTATCGAGAAGTGCGATGCAGTTAACTCCGTCCACTTTAACATTTGCAGTGCTCTTGCTTCCAACAAGACCTTTTGGCATTTTCATTGCTTGTCTAGTGCTGTGTTCCTTTAGTGATGTTCTTGTCTTTCTTTTAAATTCTTCTTTGGGACTTTCATCTGTTCCTATTTGTCCCTCAATAGGAACAGTTCCTAGTTTAAAGTGGAACCTTCGTGGGCTGCATTGTCTTTGTCCCATGCTTCTTGTCTTGACTTTAGCTCCTGTCTCTTGGCGTTGACCAATGTGGAATCAGGAGGATTGCTGCAGCTGGTCACGATATGTCCATCTTCGCCGCAGCAAAAGCAATACCATGGTTTGGGTCTTTTGGTCTCATAAGCAGGCTTAGCCGTTGGCTGCTTCTCACTGGATGATTCCTCTTTTGGTCTAGCTTTTTTCTTTGCTGTTTTGTTGTTCTGTGTTTTCCCTTCATTGTGTTGCAGGAGGCTTGCAATCTGGGCTTGTAGATTAGCTATCTGCTTCTGGAGCTGTCCCATTTCAGAAGGTGGACTGCTGGCTGGAGCAGGTAAGTCATACTCATCACCAGAGAAGCAAACATCATGAGCTTGAGACTGAGCTTTGGTTTTGGTAAGGCCAAGGTGTTGTTTCATTCTGTTGGCTTAAGCAACCTGTTTATCTTCTTCGGTGCGCAAGAGCAATAGCAGCTCTGAGAAGGTAGGTGGTTTGACTTTCTTCTGTTCTAGCTGAAGTGTGGCTATCAAGCTGTTATTCCAGCATCCCCTACAGAACTGTTTCAGAAGCTGCTTATCTGCATCACTAGCTGGGATGGTTTTCATCTTCACAACATTGTTCAAGACAATCTGTAGCCTATGAAGATAGCTGGATGGCTTCTCACCTGAGTCCTGGTTGAGGCTGAGAAACTTTGCAAATAACTCATCCCCATCTTCGACTGTGGCGTAGGCTGAATCAAGTAGGTCTAAATAAGCTCTTGGAGTCGAGCAAGGACCTAAAGACTTGACTACACTGGTGGCTGGAGACGATAAACTGTCCACAATCTTCCTCACCAACTGTGCTTTGGAAACGGTTGGGTCGGCAAGAAGAAACTCTACTTTACCTCTCCAGGTATCGTAATCAACTTCGAAGTTTGGGCAAGGCAATTTGCCCGAAAAGGGTCGCAACTTCGCCAGTGAGTGGTTCGGTGGAGGGAGATCTGTGCTCTTGACTATATGCTCCACTACTACACGCTGTACCTCGGGTGGAACTAGGTTACCAGGTGACAGCTAACACATAACTTAGTGTTCATTCTCCTTAGTTATCAATCTCATTGCTACAACATCGCGGCTACAACAATCTCAGCACTAGCAATGGAGGGAAGCTAGATTAGGCTAGCTCTTACCGAGTCGATGCAGCAAGGCAACAACCGATGACAAGAAAATGGATATAAAGGTTGTTGGTGTCCTTGCAACTTGTAGTAAACACTAATTCACTCTATCTTAACTCTGATCTTACTTCTGATTAATTCTACCCGTTTTCTCTGTAAAATAGTTATGCTTTTTCTCTCGACGTTTCTCTTCACGAGGCAACATGAGCTCCGCTCAGAACTTGTCCAGCCAAATCTGGCTGAATATCGCGAGCTCCCGGTTTTTCAAAATAAAAGTCCCTAATTATTTAAGGAAGTGGATACATTTAAACCAATGAGTTTAAAGGTTACCATATAACTGGAGCATCAAAAACATAAAGTTACACATGACTAATTAACTCATGGCTCAAGTTAATAGTTTACTTATTATAATAAACTATAAGCAATTCTATTTAACCCATAATTTCAGCTGGGTTACATATGCTTTGAAAGAAGTATGGCTGGTGCTATTTCAGGGTGAAGCCAGAATATCGTACTGTAGTAGTGTTTGTGTGTGTGTGTGTGTGTGTGTGTGTGTGTGTGTGGTTTATAGCTGAAGATTAAATGGTTCTGATTGATTTTCCCTAGTAATGCAACTTTCTCTTCTCTCTCTCTCTCTCCCTTTCTCTCTCACACACACACACACACACCCACGCACACACACACACACAATAGAGGACACATACATTATTCATAGGTACCATCCCCTTCATCCCATTTTGATTCAACACTTTAATGGGGAGGAGGAATACAACATTCTGAATGAGGAATTACATTTCCGAAAGAGAGGCTCTGAAGTGTTACACTGTATAATGACAGCAACCAAACACTTTGATCACAGTCACATCAGTCATGCCACAATAGGGCCCAATATGTCAAAACAACACATTCTTGATGACATTGTGTATTGTGCATATTAGTTTGACAGCCACTCCATGGAATTTTCCCATGCAAAAAGCATTTGATTTAATTCAGTCCTTTGTTCATTTGGTTTTGAAGACTGTTGGACTGGACTCATTAGTAGTTATTTCTAGCTTTCATTGAAAATTAATGGGCATGTTTTAAGTTTTAGAGTCAAAACCACTAGTCCGGTTCAATCCTTATGAAAGGGCTGCTGTCTATTGTCTCTAAGTACTGTCTAATTATGAAAAGTATTAGTTTGACATTTAGAGAATTTTGAAACAACAGATGGCCTAATGCATGACAGTGACAGCATAACACATTTCTGGGGATGCTCACCCCAGATTGTTTTCAGTCCATCACAGCCTTAAAGATCTTTCCAGTGATTTATTGATTGCTTGGTTATTTGATTGATTGGTGAATTGGTTGATAGGTTGATTTAATTATTGATTGATTGGTTGATTGGTTGGTTGATTTGTTGGTTGATTAGTTGATTGGTTGGTTGATTGGTTGATTGGTTGATTGGTTGATTGGTTGATTGGTTGATTGATTTATTGGTTGATTGATTGATTGATAAGTAGTCTTACAGCACAGACCTTGGTGTGCTGAGTGCCTTGTCAGTAGAATATTTTGTGTACAGAACAACTCAACAGCTTCCTGGCTGACAGAGATTCGGAAATTTACATCTGACATGCCATTCCTTATGTGACATTAAGATCCAGCTGCCTGGCAGAGCTTGGCACGGACGATATCCTAGTGGACTATGCATATGAACTAAAAGCTGCCTCCCCATGCCTCTTAGTCCTGCCTCTAGGAACCATTAAAAGCTCAGTGCCTGCGCTCCTGAGGGACCTTCTAGGTGTATATTTTAAAAGCATATCTGATATGTATTTAGGTGCTTGATTATGTAAGGGTTAATAGACTAATACAAGAATCTCAAAATCTATTCTAAAACGGACAGGGAACCAGTGCAGTGGTTTTAAAACTGGAGTAATGTGAGCCCTCCTTCTGCTTTTTGTAAGAGCACGTGCCGCAGCATTGATTGACTAATCGCCTTTTTGCCACCGATACTCTCTCTCTTTCATCTTTTTCACCAATGATCAATATTTCAGATTTGTCCTTAAGGAAGTTCTGTGACATCCACATATTTATGTCAGCAATACATTCTGTCAAGCGGTCAATTGAGCTGTAGTCAAGGGGGGTCACAGAAATGTAGAGCTGTCATCAGTATAGCTATGGTAACTAATGTTGTTCCTTCTCATGACATCGCCTAGGGGGAACATGTAGGCTACAGACTACAAATTAAGGGCCCTAGAATTGATCCTTGTGGGACCCCACATGTCATCTCAGTGTTTTTTTTAAGCTGTGGTCACCAAGGGCAACGAAAAACTCTTGGCCAGTTAAATAAGTCCTGAACCAGTCAAGGACAGGCCCAGAGAGGCCGGCCCAGTTCTCCAGTCTTCTAATAAGAATATTATGGCCTACCGTGTCAAATGCTGCACTCGGGGACAGAAAGTTTTTTCGAGTCAGTATTGATTCTGAGGTTGTTAACAACCTTGACCAGCACTGTCTCTGTGCTATGATGCTGGCAAAAACCTGACTGAAAAGTGTCCAGGATACAATTTGCAGCTAGGAAATCATTTGGCTGTTAGAATAAAAAAAAATCTAGAATTGATGATGACACACACAACTCAATGGGTAGCTAGCTGAGCAAGTTGGTTATCAAAATCATTCCTATAATGAATCTCTTTTCTCATCTAACCTTATTTTACCGAGATTGTGTTATTAACTGTAGAGTCTTTGACACTAACTTTTAACCAGCGCGTGTCTAGCCTACTGTAGGCTAGTGATCTTCGAAGATAGCCAGGGGGCTAAGGGAGAGGTTCCTGCGTAGGCAGGGACAGGTCCAGTTAGCGGGAGTAAATAGGGGTGTCATACGCTCCTCGGACATAGCAGCGGCTGTCTTGGGGGCGGGAGGTGCTGAAGGAAAGTTAGCTGTTTGGTAAGGGGACGAGCCCAGTCTACCCCCTGTTCTAGCCTACATTGTGTCCTGATACACGTGTGCGTAGCCTATCTGATGAATCCACGTGTGCCTTAAAACATAGGCTATCTGATGAATCCACGTGTGCCTAATTGTATAGGATGAACCCCAGTGTGCCCATTGTGTGGGGTGTTTGATTATGAGTGCCTTCACTGTGATGACGCTGTGATAGAAGGGGGGGGGGGGGCAGACTGTCTGGTGGGGCTTGCGTATGATTGTGCCCAGCCTTCTGGGTCCCCGTGGACCCTGCTGCATTATGAATTAACCTAGCCTACCCAATAAATAGCCTCGTTTTTCTTATGTCGTGGTAAGCGGTGGTGATGTTCTCAGGTCTCTTTTCCTGGACCATACCGGTGCAACAATGGTGGTGGCAGCATATCTCTGTATAGCCTACTCTTTCAATCTCTAGCCTCCTAATATTACACTGGTGGCAGCGTACGCTAGGGCTGTCGCAGTTTGCGGTTAACTGCACCTGTGAAGCAGACCGCGGTGCTTTACAGACGACCGCATCTACCGCGGTCACTAAGGTTTTTTTCATTTTATTAGGCCTATGTTCCATGGGGCTTTCCAAGGGCTGTCAAATAAATATTCAACCTTCGACTGAGATAGAAAATACGTCTAGCCTAATCATTGTAAGAATGTATCGACTAGTAAACAGAGATTCTTATAGTTTAGGACTACGTCCGCGAAGTCAAAGGAACGCATTGCGCGGAGCAGAACGAGAATGATATTCGAAATAAGTTAATCAATTTCAAAGTGAAATGGTGGCCTAGTGTTACTGTATAGCCTAGATCTAGAAATTAGATGTTATGGCAATTCTATTAGGCTACTACATTGGGCAGGTAAGGTGGATAGCCAAACATTAGCCTGTAAACAAGGACTATTATCATGAAAATGTGATAAATGACCACAAACGAAATCATATCATTATGGATTTATTGTACAAAGACTCTGTAAACTGTAAAAAGACAAGTTCAAGTTGGATTAGAAAGCTGTAACTGATCGCGCCAAAAAGTAGGCCTATGTTTCCATAGCCTACATAGCCTACCCATTCAGACCAGAGATTAAATCTTAAATGGTGGTGGTGTAGCCTACTTCATTGTAGTAATAATAGGTAGCCTATGGCTACAACGACACACAAGCCGCCAAATACAATAACAAAATACAGACAACAGCGGCCACACTGTAAACCCGAACAAGTTAGCAAAACTCAAAAAAATTAAGGCAATCAATTGCCTCAATTTTTTTAAGTTGATAAACTTAAAAGTCAAATATTTTCAGAACTTAAAAGTTTGGATTACATGCTACTTGTACATTCTGATAACAGTTAAATTAAAGTGCTCAACTTTAGTCAACTCAAATATTTGCAGTTACTATGACTTACTGTTTTCAGTTAAGTCAACTCAAATATTTTCAGTTACTATGACTTACTGTTTTCAGTTAAGTCAACTCAAATATTTGCAGTTACTATGACTTACTGTTTTCAGTTAAGTCAACTCAAATATTTGCAGTTACTATGACTTACTGTTTTCAGTTAAGTCAACTCAAATATTTGCAGTTACTATGACTTACTATTTTCAGTAGGCGACCCAAATATGTGCAGTTACTATGACTCAAAGTTCAGTTTTCAATATATGGAAATATGTTAACAGAACTTAAAAATATAAGTACACAATCACATCATTTTCTATGTTTATTTAGTTTGTTTGTTGTTTGGAAAACCCCCCATTCCAGGGGTCCCCACTGTACAGTAGGTTTGGGCACGAGACATGCGCCATTGAAACAACAGTCTAGGCTAGTCAGTAGGCCTACACAGGGCTGAAACTTAACTTTTTGAATGTCTAATCATTACAGTAGGAGCACCATCAAATTATATGGATGATGATTAGCCTTACAACTCTGCTTTTTGCCCCCCGCAGGGAAAACCCCCCATTAGCCTTACAACTATGCTCTTCCTCAGGCAGTAAATGTGGCACTATTAGCCTTATAACTCTGCTTTGCCTTATAAAGTAAATGTGGCACTATTAGCCTGACAACTCTGCTTTGCCTCAGACAGTAAATGTGGCACTATTAGCCTTACAACTATGCTCTTCATCAGACAGTAAATGTGGCACTATTAGCCTTACAACTATGCTCTTCATCAGACAGTAAACGTGGCACTATTAGCCTTACAACTATGCTCTTCATCAGACAGTAAACGTGGCACTATTAGCCTTACAACTATGCTCTTCATCAGACAGTAAATGTGACACTATTAGCCTTACAACTCTGCTTTGCCTCAGACAGTAAATGTGGCACTATTAGCCTTACAACTCTGCTTTGCCTAATAAAGTAAAAGTGACTATTAGCCTTACAATTTGTCATCCCCTGCAGAAAAAAATAAAAGAAAGAGAAAAAAAGAACAAGGGCACACTTGTCTTTCAGATGTGTTTCTACACGTGTATCATCAAGTCATTCTTGAGAGTCTGCATCCTGGGTGACAGTTTACCATCTTCTAGACCAAGTAAAATCTTCTGAACAAATTCAAAAGTGTTGGTCAGTGCTTTGGGATAGCTGAGGTGTAGTGCATAGATCAGTCCAAACATTACCAAAAAGGCATCACCAAATCTGGGGAGGCTGATCACGATCTCACTTTCAATGACGACAGAGATTTTCACAGGCTGGTAGTGGACTGGACTTGTGTCATTGTCACTGATGACAGTAAGGAGGGCCACTGCAACATCGTGAAGCTCTGGATCATCAGGCTCATCCTGAATGAATGAAAAAGACAATAATCACAAATTAATCCATGGTTTCTACAAATATGATTATTTTTACCTTTTTTTTGTTATTGTTGTTGACAAATCATTGCTCCTTATCATTTAAGTATTGAAGGTGCAGCGCAAAGCTAGGTGTATGGAGTTATGTTTGTAAGTTAAAGTTCTAATTTTAGTTAGAACTGTTTTTGAGTTGTGTTGAGAACAGACTACTTATCAGTTATTTTTATTTAGCCTTTAGTTAACCAGGTTAGTCCCATAGAGATCAAATGTACCTTTTACAATGGAGACATGGGTCTCACTATAAGAGGTGAAAAACAGATCAGTGTTCAGCACATAGGAATCAACCGAGTTTTAAGTGAGAATTTAAGTGGCGGGAGATAGACTGACACTAAGCTTGAGAACACAGGCAGGAAAATGTTTGACTAAACTTATCGCTTTGAACAAAACACCAATCCAAGTCACACAAACTGTATGGATAGACTAACCAAGGGTAAGTCCTAAGGAGACTCACTGTGCAGGTTCTGAAAAAACCAGAGACTTCCTCACGCAGATACACAGGAAGGGCATGGAGAACAGTGGTACGTCTGGTGTGGATGTCATGGATTTCCTATTAAGATAAAAACAGGTTTACTGAACAAAGCTGATATTAAACAGGCCAAATCAGAGCATATGTCCACAAATAACCTGTACACATCTATAATGCAATCAGACTAGCAAACACAAAGTGGACTAATTGTAAAATTCAGAAGCTTATTTTAAAGTCCCAGTTAACCAAAATCAGAGATTTGCTTGAAAACACATTCTATGTGTTAGTGATGCATTGCTGATAACATGTAAAAATGGGATGAACCATGTGTAGTACTGAATTGTGAAGTTAGACCAGTTTTGTGTTTTTAACCAGTTTTGATTTCCGGATTTTCTGGGCGGGCTTAAAACGGGTACCGGATGACGTAGAGCGGCGTTCTTAGCATATCCCCGCCCTAACACTATATAAAGCTAGAACGGATTTGAATCTCCGGTTTTCCTGCTCAATCTTGAGTCTAGAATTAGCTAGTTTTAACCAACAGTCTAGAATTAGCTAGTTTTTCTTAGTTAGCAATGCCTATGCATAAATCTAAACGAAAATGCATCCTTCCTGGATGCCAGCAGGAATGGGATGATAAGGTCTGCTTCTTTCACTCCCGAGTATGGGAGTGAGAAGCAAATGGTTAGCATTTTTGAAGAGCCATGGTGTTACAGAGTCTGTCACCGCTAGCGCCCGCCTCTGCAGCAAACATTTCACTCCCGAAAGCTTCTGCATTTATAATATGAGGCTTTTGGGTTTCACGGACTCACGACTGGTCCTGGTGAATTCGGCGGAGCCAACCATCTCCCTCCCCGGCCTCCATTCTCCTGTCGCATCAACCTTTGGTGCCGACACCGCTGCCTTGTGTGCTTATAGCTTATTAACGTTATAACGTTAGCTAGGTAACGTAAGCAATAGGAAAATACACTGCTATTAATATACAAAATATGTCTTGACATGTATGTGGTAATGTCAGCTATGATGAATTATGTAATCTTAGGAGGAATTATAGCTAACATTAGCTATGTAGCTTGTTTCAGATGGGAGTGTGTATATAACCTTAGTCTAGCTAACAGCTAGCAGCACCGACCAGGCGACCACCCACCAAATAACGTTACGGATGATATATTATGACTATAAGCGTTAACTATACAGAAACTGCCTGCCATATTTGTGGCACCTGATGTGCGTATGGGTTCACCGGTAATGGTGACAGTATATTTCTCCAGCGGGAGACCGGGAGGTGGGAGCGAGGGGGATGGTTAGGTAGACCAGCTGCAGCTGGAGAAAGACGCACCCTCTCCCAGTGAAGCGGTGCTCGGCGGCTACTGGCTGAACATTCCAGTTCTGTTGGATATGTTGCGGGAAAGTTGAAGCCGAGTGCTCGTCGGGACAGACTCATCCACTCTCGTTGGCAATGTTATGTGTGAGAATATTCTCACACATAACATTGCCAACGAGAGTGGATGAGTCTGTCCCGATTATCAACTCCGGTAGTACGCTTCTTCGCGCTATCAGCGCTGTTCAAGCCAGTGACTAAAAGGTACATTTAAAACAACTTTTTCCATTGATCCCAAGGGACGACAGGATCGCCTGTTAGGGATAGGAATGGGTCCGGAGGTGGCAGGGAGAAAATAGGGACAGACTCGTACATTCCTCGTTGCCTGTTTTTGTATTTTGCATCTAAGGGCAGTAACACTGGCGCGTTGGTATAGAGTAGCTACAGTTTTACCTGTGTTGTTTGTCAGGAGGTAGGTTAGGAGGAAGCATCTGTGCGTTTGACTCATTAGACAAGTGTAATTTCAACTCCTCTCTGTTTTCACAAAGCTGTGACTTCCTACCACAAAAGAGACGGCGTGCCAGTGTGACAATATGCAGACCAGAGAACGGTACTATTTGACAGGTTCTTCCCTCCACACCCCCTCCCCACGCAATTGGGTGTGGCTTCGGTGCCTCCAGCAGACACGCCCCCACAGTCTCAGACCAGAGAATGCTGCTGATTTTTAACCGATTTTGAAGCCTTATTTTATATACTTAGCGACATTTTTAATCACTCAGATTTGGCTGGGTGGTTAATGACATGTTTTCCTGTGGTGTGTGAAGCTCATAACAAAAATTTGAACTGGGTTAACTGGGACTTTAACCATTGAACCTGTCCAATGTTACAAAGGTTCAACTGATGACATGTATGATAATCTATTCACCTGTTCATCATGGATTTTTAAGATTTCAGCCAAAGCATCTGCTGTGTTCCCAGTTTTGGACGCCTTCTGTCTGAATAACGTCATCAGTCGAGGAAGATGGCGGTCAAGCTCAGCATAGAATCTGTTGGGCAGGTTCTGGTTCGTTATTAGCTGGAACTCTGCATACACCTACATTTAAAAACAGCAGAAGGACAATACATCAACGTCAATTAGTTCAACTTGGAGGATCTCTTACAATTATATAAAGTAGCAAATAACCACCAAATGAGTAAGAACCACTTTCACTTTAAACGACACACCCATATGTTAACACAGGAAAAAGAGAGCTGATCCATATTACCTCAGATTCTATTTTGAGAGCAGGCCAGAGGTCCATGAGCTCGTTCACTGGTGGGCAGGACTTCACTATGGTCTGTCGGCGCAGGGCAAATGTGGTCTGCATCATCTTTCTAATGAGGGGCATGTTCTTCTCCGTCTTCTTAGCTTCTTCGGCTATTGTCTGCCTCAACTGCTCAAGACTTGAGGGACCCTCTCCTTGGGGAAAGTTCGGTAGGAAGTTGACTTCTGCTCGCTTGGGTCTTTTAATGTTGGAATGTGAAGGTTCACCTTCAGGATTGCTTCTACTTCTTTTTCCAGCATTTACAGTAACCTCCTGACATCCAGCTCGTCTCAACTTGTTCCTGTAATTGCCCATCTTGAACTTGATGCTGTTCTTCCACCCATTCCAGCCAGTCTCAGATCCTGCTTCCTTCAAGCAGGGATGTTTGGCCACAAGAGCCTGAGAAGCCATATCTATCTCTTTATCACTTGGGTAAGCCTTGAAACTATATATTGTAGATGCAAGCTTTTCTAAAATGTCATGTTTTAGGTCTCTTGTCAACTTAAGGTGTCTGTTGTTGTTCTCAAATTCAGCATTACCGTCTCTAAGTTTCAGCTCAACATCAAATGCAAATGTGGGAACTGGAAAAGGACCTAGGGGCCATCTGCTTAGACGTTCTGGAGATGACACATCTGAAAGTATATCAGTCGATGCGAGGGAGCTGGAGTCTTGTGAAAGTGAGATGTGCACAACAGCTTTTTGTGGCAATTCCTCAATGTCAGTAAGGGAAGTCAGTTTTCCATCAAAGTCTGGATCTTCATAAAGCAAACTGAAGTCAAGGTCTAGTTCCAACTGTTCTTTTATCATCTTGATCAGTGCATCAACAGAGGATGGTCGGGAACTGAGTTTTAATTTTCTAGCCCGGTCTGTCTCAACAACACGCAGGATCATGGGTTGTGGGGACTCAGCTGCCATTGTGCTAATGAAAAAGAAATTAATAATGTTAAAGGGTTATTATTAACATATACAGATTATTAATTGCTCAATTACAGAGTGAATAAAGACAATAATTGATTAATAAAATAAGTATTCACCATTAGCTGGACTCAGTTCTGTTTCACTTGAATGAACCGCTTGGGAGTCAGCAGCAGCAAGCCATCTATCTTGTAGGCTGAAAGTGGGACTGTATCGTTGAGACCAGACTGCAGGTAGATCGACAGACTTGGTTGTGTGGTTGACAGCTCATAGGACCGAAGATGTTCTACATAACAGGAATCATAGTCACAACACAGAAAAGAAACAGTTTGATTCACAAGGTAGATCTGTTCTATTCTGCTAAATTTAGACAGTCCACCACTGACTCCGACAGACAGAAACATTCCACAGACATAGTCTGTGCCATCAATGGTCACCTTTGATGTCTGGTAGATTGTGTCACTAGTTGTTTGTCCTCTAATGTGTTCCTGAGCTACTGCTGGTAGAGCTGAAACCAGAACAGAGTCAACCCTGGATGCCTGGGTTTTTGGCCTGAAATATGATGGTGCAGCAAGATGATATGCCATCATGTGTTGGTGTCTGACTGCCATTGTCTTCAAAATATTTTTGAAGTTTTGAGCATCATGCACCACTCTTTTGAAAAAGCGGTGCTTGGCCTCATACCGCATGGTCCAAACATGCAGCAGGGGCCCAAAGCACTTAACTAGAGCGGGATAGTGCTCCACATAGTGATGTTTAGGGCGGAGCCTAACTGCAGGGAAAACCTCTAGTAGTACCTGTCTATGATCACTGATTTTGCACTGAAAATAGTCTAAGGTTTCATCTGTAAATGATGGGCACAAAGCTAACTCTACCACCTCTTTTAGCTCCATCAAAACTGCCCATGTCGCATCACCCTCTGGTACTACATTGCCTACAAGCAATGGAAGCAGTCGGAGCAGAGTGGCATTTTCATGCCCATTGCCTCCTATTGTTCCTCGAGAAAGAGACGTTTTGGGAATTGGCTGAGGTCTATCCACTTTATCAGTGTGCTGATACGGGAATGATGCAATCTTTTGGTTCAAGTACTCTAAAGTGAAGTACTTCTGCCGGATCATCTCTTTAACACAAAGAGAAAGCTCCACTGGAACAATACCTTCCAGAAGATCATGTAGTATATCTGGAGGAAACCCTGTTATTGGATGGAAGTAAATCAGGGACTCGCGCAAGACACAGCCACCTTTAACACCAAAGTGGCTGCTTGAAGTGTCAGCTTCTTGAACAGTTTGTACATGCAGGTCATGGCTGGCTTTGGTTCTCTGAGAAAACTTTCCCTCTCTGACTTCAATTGTTTGAAACTGTTCAGTTGTGGCCATACAGAATCTGCAAACATAGCCTGCTCTAAATGACTCTACAAAGCCACCAAATCCATGAGCGGCCAGATTGTCAGCAGAAACACAAAAGATGGTGCCTTTGACATTCTGACCAACTCTTTCGATGAAGACACCATCTTGTTCCAAAGTATGGACATCACGCAGCAATGGGGCAAAAACAGCTGCATATCCATACTTATGGAGGTCTGTCACTTTTACCAGCATTGCTAGCTGTATAGTGTGTAATGCTGATCGGTATTTGGGTGGCACATTAGCGAGGACCCAATATACAGCGCAAAGTTTGTGAATTTTGCGTGATGTGCCAAGCGGATTGGCAATTTCAAGGTCATCAATATATAGCTGAAGTGGTAGGATGAGATCCCCTGTTGACAGTAACTCATTTTCAAGGAAATGAGAGCCATCAGAGCATGACACATATTGACCAGATGCAGTATTTGGTTCAGTAATCTTGTTAAGTATGTCTGTGTTTTTAAACAACTCTTGAATCATTGGAAGGATGGGAACATACATGCTTGTATGTCCAGGTTGCTCCAGCTGATATTCTACTGGCATTACACATGGAAAGTTGTGCTCAATAAAGGTTTTTCTGCGCTTGGATGAACACAATTCTGCACCTTTAGAGGTAGATGTAAACAGAACATTAGAATTCATGACAGCGCCAACAACTTCATCCAGTGTAGTTTCAGCAATATTATGACCATTTCGCTGCAATATGTCATTAACTGCCTCCTTGATCAACGGCTGAGATAAGGAGAAGATCTGATTCAAGTGGTCTACTATTTCTTGAATAGCTGTGTTTGAGACATGGAGGATAGCCTGCATCTTTAGGAATAAGGACGATATGTTCATTTTAAGTTGGTTTCTTAGATTGTCAGTGTCACATTGATCATCATCCCCCACCTCTGTGCTCTGGCCTGGACATTCTTCATTCAAATCACTAGTGACCTCAGAAATATTGGCTTGGAGATTCTGGGGATCTTCTCCGACAATGTCACTTTGAAAGTCTGATGCAAGACTTGCTTGGTGTGCTCTGCTTTTATGAGAATTGAATGAAGAGTACACATTTGTGCTATAGTTACAATCCGTATATGGGCATGCCACTGTTTCATGATTTTTTAAATGCCTTCTGAGATGACTGAAGCAAACGGATTCTGAAAAGGGTTGCCGAAATGTGCATAAAGGGCATTTAAATAACACATGCCTCTGACTCTGCTCTGTACTACTGCCAAGCTGTGCAGTATGATATCTTGACAAATGAGTACTCAGTGCATTAAGCGTCTGAAAGGTACACATGCAATCAGTATAGAGGCATGGAAGAGGGCTAACTCTAGAAAAGTGGCTGTGCTGCAATCTATAGTGTTTGAATAACAGTGTTCTGGAAGTGAAAGAAGTTACACACAACTTACACTGCCAGATCATATTGGACTAGCACACTTGCACATACCTTTATTCAGAACCTTGTGATCGGAGGCTATAGAAGAGCCTGTAAGAGACATAAGACATGTTATTTTAAAGCTATAATTTAAAATCCAAAGGTTAACTGTCACACCCTAAACCTAGCTACCTCATTTTAGGTGTAGGCACACTGCAGACTCCAGTTGATTCTTCCTTCATTACACCTGCTCTGGCTATAGAATTCTGGTTCATCATCTCATCACCATGCAGTATACCTAACCTGGTTTCCCACTTATCACTAGACTATCATTTGTACACTATTACAGTTGTGCTCATGGCTCTCTTTATTGAGTGTGTCCTGGTTGCTAAGATATATCAGTTTCACCCTCTGCCTGCCTACCTGACCAGCTCGGTCCTTCCCCTGCCACCTGCCTGCACCACCCTTGGGCCCTTATTAAAACCCCATTCACTGACATGTGTGTCCTGTCTCGTGTTCTGCATTTGGGTTCCCTAGTTTTACCGTAAGAGTTAAAGGACCCGGCCACTGAATAGCAGGTTTAGCTCTAATGTCGCTTTGTCTTCAATGAAACGTGCTATTCAGCGGCCGGGTCCTTTAATAAAGGCCCACCACATAACAAAATCTTTAACATTGCAGAGAGGGTAGTAGAGCAATTTAGGAATAATAAGCATTTTCAACTACTCACCAAAGGAGTATTGCTAAGATTATAAGAGCTAGCACCAGGCTGCAGGTCCCAAGTATAATTGCTGGTGCCAAGCTGTCTGTCTGCATGCTGCAGTCTAGACCTGTCAAACAAAATGCACATGTGAGGGAAGTGACAACATTGCACAATTTCAAGCATTTTATCTATAAACACCTTGGTTATGGTTAGGGTTAGAGATGGGGTTGGTGGTTGGTTAGGTTTTGAAAACATAATTTCCCAAAACACGATTCAGCGCAGTAAGAAGGTGAACCTGATCAAAATGACACTCCCAGACTCCACCTGCTGGACAAAACAAAACAACACCAGCACGGGGAAGTCTGAGAGTTCATACACACAGGACATCTGGGTCACGGCACCATTGTAAGTTAGTGGTCTACATTTCAGCAGCTGCAGCTTCTGCAGCTCCGAAGGTTTGCTACAATGCATTCCAATGGGGCAACTAGCCAATACGTCCACAAAAAAGTATTTTTTCACACTAATAGGCTCAGATTGTTAATTATCCGACAGCACTTTTAGTGGACATATTTTGACGTTGGCCAGTTGCTCGTTGGAATACATTGTAGCAAGCTTTCGGAGCTGCAGGCAGAACAATTTCAAATATAAGATCCCATCACTCAATTAGATAAAAGTAGATGGGAAAATAGGGTCCAGGTTGAAAAATACCGAAGTTCCCCTTTAATATTTAGTGGGGGAAAAAGCTTCACACAAAACCGAATTTGTTCATCTAAAGCTAGATGCTAACGTTAGCTGGTCATTCCTGACTACATTATCAAGCCAGTCAAATAACGTTGCTAATGCTATCAAGCATACTTAACATTTATTTGTAAAGACCAGCAATCTGTTGGTATTCCGTTTTATAAGTGACCGGTTTATGGTAGTAGAAACGCCGTTTACTTGGACGAAATAGTCGTTGCATGCCCGTCCTAATGCAGACCTGCAAACTCCTGAGAGTGAAAAAGGTGAAAAGGTCCAGAACCAAGTTATGGTAGGGGGGTCCGGGGGCATCCTCCCCCGGAAGACATTTTTAGTGATTTTAATATGCAAATGACGCTTTTTGGAGCGTTTTGAAACTAGAATTTCTGTGTGCGAGTACATACATGGCTCTTTCGAGGCGCATAGTATAGCCATCCCAATTACAACCCCAAATACAATTATGTAGATATCCAGATTCACAGTTGAAACATTTAAATCAGAATTTCAATGTTTCTTTTTCCCTAAAAAGAGAGAACAAATATCTCATAAAAAGTTGATTATTTACTTAAGCAACCAAACAATTACTTTTTTACACATTATTCTCCCTGTTGCCTCTCAAAAAAGACAACCAACCTCCATTGCCTGAAATGCAGGAAAGAATGAGACAGGGAGACATGAGCTTTTAGGGATGCTCCGATCAGATTTTTTTGGGCCGATACCGATTATTTTCCTCAGGACCGGCCGATACAGATACCAATTTATAAAAAAAACATACAAAAAATGACCCATATTATTGTATCGATATGATGACTGTCTTTGCTTGCATATTTTTAGATTAAGGTTGCCCATTATTATCACTTATTAACTGATGAATAGGCCCTCCAAATATTATTATGTATATATCAGATTCAGTAGACTTCATACTTCAGTATACAGTATACCATTCGGACCAATGCCAAGTGAGTAAAAAAAAAAGAGGTTGTTTTTTGTTGTGTAATTGTTTACGTGACTTTTATTTTGGAATTCCTTGAAAGAACGCTAACGGACAAGTTTCGTTTCTGCTTGAGGGGCAACTAGTAGTGTCCTCTATCCTAATTTTAAACCGCAAAATATCCAAACTACAGCTGATCAGATATTTTGTTAACAAGTGATTAGCAGCAGCAGCTTTGGAGATATTTGGGCTGTATGAAAAAACGCTGTATGAGGAGATCCTGGGAGAAAACTCGCGCAATTGGAATGGATGTTGGACGCTGTTGACATGACGTTATTCAACTGGAGATCAAGCAACGTTACATCCAACAGGATCTGTAGGATTTCGTCTGCTGTGGTTAGTCACTATTTCACGTTCTGAATTGACCCACAACTCTATAACATTTAGCTTGTAGCATCCAAGTTTGTACTTATATCTATGCCAAGCTAACCAGTATTATCCAAGCCTGAACATCAAACGCAGTCATTCTCCCCTCACCCCCCCCCCCCCTTTTTGGAAAACTCCCCGGATCTGCACGATTCATGTGAATGACCCAATTGACAAAAAAAGGCGATTGTAGCCGAAAGGCGACTAGTTTGCAGGAATGTAATGACTGAAAGTTCCATTCGGTGTGCGGTCGGAAACCCAGGCAAAGCCAGCTGGCTAAATAATGACTGGCTAGCTAACTATTCCCTTACACATGTTGCACGCCCGTTCTAACATTCAAGAAATCCAATAGGACTGTTTTGGGTTTCGGTTTGGTTTATATAGCGAGCAGTAACCAGAGTTAGCTCTCAAAAACAACTTATTTTCGCATCACCAACCATTTGAATAGTGCAACGTTAACGTTACCCAGAAGGTGTCTACAGCAGCCGAGCAGCAGTCTCCTGGTTTCCTCTCCCGTAAAGTTCTGGGTTTGGTCTCGAGCTGGTTTAGTCAGCTCAACAGCATTCATTTTCCTGTAAATATTAATATAACATGAACCAGCTAACGTTACAGCAATTTAACCAAGAGAAGTTTGCACCGTCCTCCTCGCCACAAGTCGTGTGTGTGCACTTAACGTTAGCTAGCTATGCTAGCTACACCATCATGTGCACTCGCTACAGTAACATGCTACTAGCTAGACTAAAGGTAGCTAGATAACAACTGAGCGAAATTATGTTTTTTAGTCAGGTAGATTAAATTAGCAGAAATAACCAACTATAATTGGTATCATGTGTGATGCATCTAGCTATAGTTACTGAAAGTAACATTAACCTACATACCATAACCATGCAGCTTGCACAAAAGACCGAGCGCATGTTCGGGGCTTGGGCAAGCTAACTATCTATTGCACTACAGTAACTAGGCTATCTAAAAATTATTTTAGCCAGAAAGATTAAATGACCACAGATAATCACAAATTATAATTGATGTGTAATGCAGGCTATATAGGCCTAATAGTTATTTGGACATGAATACTGTGGATACTCACTGTGGATAAAAGACCAAATGCGACGGTTGAATGGACAAAATACCGCCAGTTGTCTTGGAGACGGCAAGTCCTATCCCACAATTCTGTGCAGTCACGGACAGCGTCAAAATATAAATCCATTTATTATACATTTTTTAAAGCCATTATTTCCCTGCGGTATCAGCTAACAGATGGAGATGAGAGCAAAGATAAAATATGCTACCAAATATCAAAGTTCTTCCTTCATATAGGCCTATTGTTTTTCTAGAATCTTCTTTGTAGCCTACAATCTAGAATTGCATAGGCCTAGTCTCCTCATCCTGACAGTGGTCACATAAACAGGTTGCATGCTTTCATCCATCACCACCCCCACTATAATATTACTGACATCAAACAGATATAAAAAAGTGGAATTTATCATTGTTAATATCAAATTACTTTTTACTATCTAATTATTTTAAGTTGTGCTTAAGTTATGCTTTTAAGTTATGCTTAGTTAATACACAAATAGTTCAAGTCAATCCAAAATTATGAGTTTAATTTACTCAAAAAGGAAGAACATGTCACACAAACTCGACATTTTTAAGTTAATAGAACGTTTTTAAAACATTAAGTATACACTACTTAATCTATTTAATTACTTTGAGCATTCGGGTTTACAGTGCACTAAGGATTTTCTTTTCATTTTGGTAGGCTATCAGGGCTTTTTCCAGGACTGTCAAATATGCCTATAGACATAGGCTATCCGATTAATAAATGCACGGCACTAAACTTTTGGTATAGCTATATGTATAACGTGTTAGGCCTAGCCTAAGCTTATTTTGCCTTTGCCCATTAGGTCCCTTTATATCTGTAGCCTAATTGTTTTATTATTTTACTATGTCGAATGATTTTCCTGTTTGTGTGCTGCGCGCACCATTGCATTCCTGTACCCTCATTTATTTAATGTATTTCGTTTGATAAAAACGAATAATGTAGGCCACAACTAGACTACACACATAGGATATAGATAAATGTAGTGTAAAACTAAATAAAAAACAACGGTAAAACCGCAGACCGCAGTTGAAATCTATCAATTTGAACCGCTCAGGATAATTCCTAACCGCGACAGCCCTAGCGTAGCCTACTCTCCCTTAGCCCCCTGGCTATCTTCAGCGCCGGCCACCCGAACCAGTGGCGAACGCCAACCACCCACCAAAGCCCGAGTAGGCCTACGTGACGGCTGGTTGGCTGGACACAGACCGAGTAACGTCCACCAAGCTCGCTCCTCAGAGACAGAATGCCCCCGCTCGGCTCTCGCTTATCAGTCCCATCACCCGCAATCAAGTCCAGCTGATGAGTGATCAATTTGGAGAGTCTCTGACAGCGGCGGTGGTTCCACTCAGGTGAACCCCATAGTCTTTAATTAATTGTCCTGCTCCCCTGGGAACCAAAGATCACTACAGTAGACACGCGCTGGTTAGAATTTATTGTCAAAGACTGTACAGTTATCAATCAATCAATCAAAGCTTTATTTATATAGCGCATTTCATACCCAGAGGCCACACAATGCGCTTTACAGAGAACAAGGGAGGTGGGCATACGACCCACTCTCTACATTAATAACATCTCTACGTTAATAACACAATCTCGGTAAAATAACGTTAGGTGAGAAAAGGGATTCATTATAGGAATGATTTTGATAACCAACTTGCTCAGCTAGCTACCCATCGAGTTGTGTGTGTCATCATCTTACCCAAACATTGGAGTCTCCGCTCCCAAATAACGCAGCGCATCTATGCTGGTGAATCGACCATGGTGGATGAATGATTCAGTTGAATTCGACTCCCAAGACGATTCTCACCCAGCTGTCAATCTAATTGAGACTGGCTAATAGGAACGTGGCCCCGCCCATGACATTATTTTCGTAGCGAAAGCAAAATCCTGACACGAGAGTAAAGACTTAGGTTTTGAGAGAGAGAAGAAAGTTTGAGAGTAAAAAAAAGTTTTTTGAGAGTTTTTTTTCTCGGGAAATCATTTTTTAAATCTCAAATTATTATTTTTTTATATTCTATGACAAAATACTTTCTCACAAAACTTTTTTTAGTCTCAAATATTATTCTTTTTTGCTATCAGTGTGTGAACTTTTTCTCTCAAATATTTTTTTTTCTCTCAAACATTTATTTTCTCTCATATCATTTATTTTCTCGCATGTAATAAAGACACAAATTAACTCCATAAGACTTCCTTGAATTTTCCCCAAATCTCTTAACAAACAGCTCAGTTGCCTTGATTGGTTGTAAAAAATATGAAGTAGGCCTATAGCCTAGGCCTATTTCAAGGAATCTGTAACCGAGTAACCTCTGTTGTTGTTTGTTTTTAGGCTACTATCAAATGCACAAGACAATCGATGGCCATCTTTTCTTATTTTGCTTTTTTGCTTTTAACACAATTACGAAATACATTTTGGCTAATTTTGTGTTCATGTCATAGCCTACTCGTTCTTTCATGCTATCAATTATCGATCAATTATTTACAACCCGATATATTAGTAGACAATGAAAGGCAAACGTGAGAATAAACGCAACTGCCTCACCAACTGCACAAATAATTATATACATAGCCACGTTAGACAGAATTGTGCAGGTGACATATTGCAATGTTGCCGTTTCCTCATATCATTCAGAGCTCAATCACAGTTCAAATGTCGCCTCTCCTGTTCCCAGTGGACTTCAGACCTGGCGGCTTTATTCCCGCCATGCGTTGTGGTTTAAGAATTTGGCGGATTTATGCACAGCACTCTCCGTCCGTGTTCATCCCTATTTCTGGCTCAAGTGGTGAGTGCTTTGGCGCCTCGGTGGATCGCTTGGCATGCCTTGACCATGATACTGAATGGTGGAAATAGGAGACAGAAAGACCCCTTCAACTGTCCACATAGTGACCGCAGTTTTGCGCGAGCCTTTTTCTCCATGCTTTCCCACACCGGGACCTTAGCGCGTCTCATCTGGAATCGGAAAAGCTTTTGAAGCTCATGTACAGTGAACTGACGACAGTAGCCTCGTCATGCATGGACTCATTCCTGTCCGAGGGCCTCTGACACAGAACCGTCACCAGTTTCTTGGGCAGCTGGCCGCTGAAGAGCAGGTAGATGCAGGGGTTTGCGCAGCTGTTCAGACTGGCCAAAAGCATCAGGATGGTGAAGGTCGCCGCTGCAATGACAATAAGAGACCATCAGCTGTAGGCTGCGTAAAAGTGCCACATTTTGGATACACCCTCATACCCAAATTCCTAAGGATCATATTAGCCAAATTAATGAACTCCAAAATACAATACAATTTATTGCAATAGCATCACTTTGTCAAAAGTCTTCCTTACTTTCTGTCGGTGCGTTAGTGTCCCACACGGACCAAAGCTGGACAGTGAAAAACGGAGCCCAGCAAAATATGTAGCTGAGCACGATAACCACCGTCATCTTCACCGTCTTGATCCTGGCTTTAGACACCCCGGCCACGCTGCTGGCTCTTGAGGGCAGTGGGAGCGCTGCACTGTTCTGGTGCGTCTTTAGATACAGGTTGATCTGGATGGCTCGGCAGATGCGCACCTGGCACACCACCACGGTAAAAATGGGAAAGACAAAAATGATCAGGGTCGTCCAGGTGATGTATGCCTTCAGACCCCAAGGTTGAATGAAATCCGCCCAGCAGTCATAGACACCAGGTGCCACCTGGACGCGCGAGAAGATGAAGACCTGTGGCAGGCTGCCCACGAGAGAGATCGCCCATGCGACGCACACGGGGACGTTCCACCGCGCGCGCCTCCTCTGGAATGTGACCATTGGATTGCAGATGGCCTGATAACGGTCGATGGTCATCACCACGATCATGTAGGTAGAGGCGAACATGCCCACCACCTGCAGATACTTCACTAAGCGGCACACGAGGTCCGGTCCGACGAACCTGTCCGTGATATCCCACATCAGCTGCGGACACACCTGGAAGAATACAACCACCAGGTCCGCCAGGCAGAGATGGAACACGAAAACGCGCATCCTAGACACATGCTTGCGCCTCCTCCAGAGAATCAGTAGGAGTCCGGTGTTGAGCATGGCAGCGCTGGCGAAGATAATGCTCAGAAGTGCAATCTCCACCTTGGCCAGGTTCTCGTCTCTGGGCAGGTCCTCTACCAGGCTGTTGTTACTGCCATTGAACGAGTTCATCTTTGCTAGCAAAAGCACAACCAGCAACTTCGCACACTAGGCTTCGTGCTGATGGGGAAAAGATTTACATAAAAAATAGCCTATTAAAATGTATTCATAAACACATGCTCCAATAACCATGCTCATATGTGGTCATGTAAGCTATATGTAATAACACATAAACATAAGAAACTGTTACACTCAAATGAAAGCTTTCTTGCCTTGCAAATGCATGCAAATGTAAAATTCAAACATCTCCAAATGGCTTATTGAATTGATAAAATTCTCATCTAAAATAAAACAAAAACAATGAACACACTCACTGGTGGTATCTTGTTTATTGGGAGAAGTTGGAGTTTGGTCCGCAGGTTTTCTGTGCGTGCTTGTTGGAGAGGTCCAGCTGTTGCTCGTGTTTTATATTTGAGCTGCCTTTGAGCGGGGTGGAGCTATCCTTCAGCACCACATGGGCTAGATGACGGCGTAGGCTACGCGGGCGACTAGCCCAGATGTTCCATGATACCACGTTTGACAGATTTATGTAACCAGTGTTTTGTTATTTGATAGATTAAGGGTTTTATTAGGCTACATTTGCGTTCTTGTATGAAGATCATTTATCCCATTATTTATCCAAAATACACACTAAAAACACTGTTTATACCGGCCTGGGCACGTAGCCGACGGAAGTTGTCTTAACTTGAGTTTTTCATCTCGTTAAGACCTCTCGTGTTTATTAGGCCTATAAAACTACTGGCTTTCTGAAAAGTCAGTCCCACACCACCCCTCCACGTTATTCTCAACCATGAACATTAAATGTCTTCATTGCAACCAATCACTGAATCAAAACGTACAGTAGGCTACCCAAATCTACACTCCCCGTGGAAGCAAGAGAAAAACATCAGAGAAGATTGGCTGAAGGTCAACCTACTCTCTTTAGCCCATACTGGTAGGCTAGTTTGTCAATACAAGATGACGAATTGCTGAAAAAAATCTGTTAAAAGTAAACAGAAAATATGTCATAACCCCAGTGTTCTCTGTCATTGTGAAACGCTACAGAATAAACACGTCTTAAATGAATTGCTTCCAATGTTTCTCCAAGATGCCATATGGCCCAAGATTTGTCAGAATAGAAGACTAGGGGCAGTTTCATCCCCCCAATGTTTATCAATCCAGTCTGGAACATTACCTCATCACTGGACATTGAGTTGGTATACCTAAGCACCAAGTGTTTAGCCTACCTCAAATGTTCCCACAGTGTTGTTGTAGTGTTGTCTCAGACTGAAGAGACTTTCCCATGTGCTTTGCTTCATGTCCTGGTCCAGGCTACACATGATGTTGATATCCTATATCCTTATTCCTATAGCCTAGGCTACAAACATTTCAAAGAAATCGCTTTCAACTTCATCGGATACGGATGTGTGTCGTTACGTGCCGATATACATTTTTTTTTTTTTTAAATGCGCCACACTTTCTGAGGAACTTTGAAACTGTGTTTGAGACGGCAGCAAAAACCCTAGGCTATTAGCAGAAACGTTTGATCCGATTAACATATTCTGTTTGAATAGCCCATAGGCGTATTTCGCTATCTGGCGCACAGATGTCTGAAACGTTAGTGAATAACAAGCCTATATAAATACTGTGGCCCTTGACTAACAAATGCGCGTGATGGCAATTGTAATTCTGAGGATTTTGATTGACAACTGCTTCTGAGTGATGGGGTGCCCCGTAAGGACAAGCTGAGACAAGAATTCTAATGTAGCCTGCCTGTAGGCCTACCTGTAACAATTGTTATACATGGCATATAAACTTCCTATTCTATTCATTCTATTCTACAGGGGTGCTGACATGTTTTCTATTAGTGGTGGGGCTAACCAAAACGTTTGAGAACCACTGCCATAACCTGTAGGCCTAGTGTAAAACTGAATGATTATTATATGGTTAAATTGCAACACACGTATGCAATATTACTTGATTTGACAAAGTGTCTTTTTAAAAGTGTCTATCTTTGAAGTATCAGGAGGATTCGCCCTTTCCTCTAATGAAGCGGCGCAGGTAGGCTACTCATCCAGGCCCTGGTCATCTCCCGCCTTGACTAGGCTACTGCAACTCCATCCTCGCTGGGGCACCGGCGTCAGCCATTAAACCTCTGGAACTTGTCCAGAAAGCTGCTGCTCGCCTGGTGTTCAACCACCCCAAATTCTCCCACACAACTTCCCTCCTCCGTTCCCTATACTGGCTCCCTGTAGGCTCGCATCCAGTTTAAAACTCTGGCGCTAACCTACAGGGCAATGATAGGAACAGCCCCCTCCTACCTCCAGGCCATGGTCAAACCCTACACCCCCTCCAGACCGCTACGCTCTGCTACCTCGGGGCGACTGGTTCCCCCGTCACTCCGAGGCTCCTGCGGTTGATCGACACGGTCACGGCTCTTCTCTGTCCTGGCCCCGCAGTGGTGGAATGAACTGCCCACTGATGTCAGGACAGCAGAGTCGCTGCCCATCTTTCGTCGCAGGCTCAAAACTCATCTCTTCAAGAAGTACTACAACAATCCTCCCACCTAAGCACTTATTGTATTATACTATATTGCACTGTAGGCCTACTTTAGATTGCGATTCTTGCACTTTGCCTTCAGCACTAGATTATGCTCTTAGTCACTTGTTTTAGAAAGAAGATGTAGGCCTACTTGTGAGTTCTGGCAAGTAGTAGTACATTGGCTCTTCCTACGTTTAATGCAATTATTGTTAGTCGCTTTGGATAAAAGCGTCTGCTAAATGACTGTAATGTAATGTAATGTAAAGTAGCAAGGTGCGTTGGCCGGCGCTGTCTAAGACTGATTGACACTAGATACAGACCAATCAGATCTCTGAATTACTTGACGCAGTTTTCGACCCCCTCGGAAACATAGAATCATGTAAACAACGCCAGCAGTTTACAAAATAGCCAAAACGTGTTCGTTTAACTTACTTAATTTTACTAGCTAACATTTTGATAACTAGAAGCAAAACGTTTTATAAATCTCTTGAACTGGACAGGTTAGACCTTAAGCGTGATTTTCGTCTCCGTTAGTTATCAAGCTCATTAGCTAACCTCAGCTAGCTAACGTTAGGTAGCTAGCTATCAAGCTAGCTATGCCACAAGAAGTGCAAGGAGAGAATGAGACAGAACTGCTGCCATATGTTAGGTCTGTGAATACTGGCATTCCTTCGAATGCTGTGTTTTGTAACCGAAGTCCCCGAATGGCACGATTGCTTTGGATTAATTTCAGCGGACAGCCTCGTGCCTATGCCGATTTACATCCAGGAACAGGGCGAAAAATGAACACTTACGTAGGTGAGTGAAAAGTCGGACAAGCTTGCCAACAATAACGTTGGCTAGCAAGCTATTCGTTTGGATTGTTAGCTTGTCCAACGTTATGTTGGCCGTCTAACGTTACAGGACAGAAGTGGGCCATACGTTTGCAAGTCCCGCTTGTTGGCAAGGAAATCTCCTTCAGACATCCCCCAACCAGCGGACATAACACCGCGATCATATGAGTTTCCATATCGCTCTCTGTGTAGACCTAGGTTGCAATGTTTCCCTTTATTCCTCATCCTCAACATGCTCTTTCTTTGAAATTTTCTTAGGTCATCCCTGGATGTTTAGAGACGCAGAAACAGACGAGCCACTGAGAGTTAATAACACCAGAGAGCTGTTTCTGCCTCAGTCGACAGGTCCTGGAGAAGCCGTCTTCATCAACATCACCTTACCAGGTCAATAACGACACTCAAGATATTGTTTTATGTTATTCATGGAGGCTTTTCCTTTGAACTGAGGACAAGGTCCTGGACAGTGGACACACTAGTGAGGGTTAGGCCAAATGACCACTATCATTAGCTGATCATAATTAGCCTCATGCTCAGGCTTACAGACACTGCTCAGCTGTGTGCTTTGCTGTAAAGAAGGCGTGTAGGTCTTTGTCAAAGCTGATCAATCCCTCTGCCTGCAGTTTTCAGTCTGAAGGAGCGCGCCCTCCAAGTGGTTCGGCGGCTCGTTCGCCCGGAGGACTACAGGAGGCTTGAGATCGCCCGGTGTCTCCATGAGGAGCTGGAGGACCCGCCCAGCACGCTGAAAGACCTGCATCGCATCGGCCTGCGTGTGAAACAGCACCTGGAGGAGAGGCGAGAGCAGGAGAGGCTGGCTGAGTTCAGCACAACTTAGAGATGTAAACCCAGGGTCACAGTCAGGACAAGGCCATTGACTGACTGTTGCAGATAAAAATCTTGCCAATAGAGCTTAATTTAAGCTTATTTTTTCCATATGCCATCTACCAGAGAGGCTGGCTGCTCTACACTGTATTGAACTGAACATTGGACAATGTACCCTGCTGATTGGAGATGAATGAAGCCATATGGATATTGCTGACCTGGTGCCTGTGCGCCTTACATTTCAGGTTCCTTGTATATACAAAAATCTTTATTGATTACATTGTGTAATTTGCCGAGAACAAAATTATGTAAGAGCGGTCAATGGAAACCAAAATCATTAACCCATTGAGGGCTGGATTCAAGGTCACACCGAAAATCAAAGTAAAAAATTGTGTTTGCCCCCCACATGCCTGTATGCACTCCCGGTAACGTCTGGGCATGCTCCTGACAAGACAACGGATGGTGTCCTGGGGCATCACCTTCCAGACCTGGACCAGGGCATCACTGAGCTCCTGGACAGTCTCCTCCCAGACCTGGACCAGGGCATCACTGAGGTCCTGGACGGTCTGTGGTGCTAATTGGTGGCGGCAGATGCACCGATACATAACATCCCAGAGGTGCTCAATTGGATTCAGGTCTGGGGAACGTGAGGGCCAGTCACCATTTCTTGCTGTTGCCTCTCCTGTCCACTGCCTCCATTTGCACCAAAGCAGTTGAAATTGATTCAAAATGTACTCTTTCTTACTGGACAGATCGATATCCCAGAAGGTTAATTGAGTTGGTGTTATACTGTGATGGTTAAGCGGTCCCTTAATTTTTTCAGCAGTGTATATATATCGTGCATTCGATTCACATCACATGAACATGGTAGTGAGTACAGTCTGTACATTCCCTGAGTGGATCATGTTTAAAGCTGCAATAATTGTTTGTTTTTTTCCACATTTTGTCAAAACTTATTAAAACCACCTGATAGATTGTTTCATTGTAGCCATTGCATCCTAATAGCATTGTACTTCAATGGCTCACCCCTACCAGTCACCAGGTCTTTTTATTACAGCATTTCTGCCTGTGTTTGCTCTGCCCCTGTGCCTTAAACGTACAGTACATATTGTACAGGTACTATACTATACATTTTAGGCCTTTCATTTGTAAAAAAGTCTCTTACTGCCATAGCATTAGGAAATCGGTTATTGCCGCTTTAAAACATTTGACTAATCTCACTTCATACTGTTACTATTGGTCATTACTCCACTTTCACTGGCTTTGAAAGATCTTTTCCATTCAGTTAGAGTAGATACACACAGGCAATCAAGATTACCAGTATGTTTTATTATTAAGTGTGACAAACCATCCATAAATATCGTATTATTCTCAAGATGTGAGGGGAGGTGAATAGATTATTTATGACCAAATATGCCAGCCATAGCAAATCTCTTAGTGGTTAAAGCTACAGTGATGTTTGCGCTATGAGCCTGCTCCGAGCTAGCTCCTAGCTAGCAGCAAGGAAAAATTCTGAATGCTCTGTGTTGCTGATTTCAGCACGCACGCACACATTGAGGTGTTGCCACACCTTAATGGGAGGAGGCACCCTCAGGTCCAAGATTTTGTTTGTTTGTTTTTTATTGCTCTGGTGTTCTTCAAAACCAAATATTAGAATTGCTGTAGCAGAGCCAAACAGTGGTCTACAAAGTCTTATAAATCTTATGGAAATCTAGCATAATGTAGCAAATTATTTTTATCCATTTGTCACACACTGATATTTGAAGCTTTCTACGTCTGTACAATGACTATGTATATTATACAGTATATATTATGTACAAAGATATACTGTAGCCATAAGTAAACATATTTTGAAATGTCTTTGGGCTGGGCAGTAGATTTGTTTAAAGGTACTAGTTGAAGAGGATACAGACAGGCTGATATATCAGTGATGATCTTCTCCATAGTGCTGGGGGGATATTGAGCCATCATGAATTTTCAATATGGTGCCTATAGCCATTTACAGTAAAGTCAAGTTTATTTGATATAGCACATTTCATGCGACAAGCACAGACTCAATGTGCTTCAAGAATAAACAATACGATACGATATAACTTTGTCAGCAATGCTGAAATTGGTCTTGCGACACAGCTCATATATGCAACACATAACATAGTACACACATTTGACAAACTATAATAATAATTAAATAAAAATGATAATACGTGCTACATCCATACACACACACACACACACATACATACATACATACATACTTACATTCTTTTACTGACTATGGCTCAGAGCTAAATTTAATTTTAAGGTTGACTGATGAACAAATGACTTTTTCAGTCTAACCTTGCTGAAGCCAGGGACTCTAAATCTCCTTTTTTGAAGGCATGGAGATATAGAGTCCCTGGCTTCAGCAAAGTTAGACTGAAAAAGTTATATGTATATCATTATACACGATAGAACATTAAAATAAGAATGTATTACATATAAAATCATGTAAGATAACACAAAACGTGATAAAATAATTACAGTACAGAGACAAAAGTATAAAACAAACTTGGAGGTTAAAAGCTTGTGCAAAGAGATGTGTTTTTAGCCTGTTTTTAAAAGAAGGCACAGTTGTAGCAGACCTTAATTCATGTGGTAGGGAGTTCCAGATAGGACCATAATGGCTGAAGGCACCAGAAGCTGATTTAGAATTAACCTTGGGAATAGTGAGCAGAGCTTTACTTGACGATCTAAGGGATCTGACTGGTTTGGATTCAGTGAGCATGTCAGAAATGTAGGAAGGAGCTAGACCATTCATAGACTTAACAATTAGAAGTATTTTAAAATAAATTCTCTGTTTTATTGGGAGCCAGTGAAGAGAGATTAAAATAGTAGGAACCCTATTATTTCCCTTGTATTTTCCAGTGTTACTCTTTTCCTACATTTAAATTACTCAAAAAGTCCTGGACCAAAGATGCTATATCACCAGGAGGAAACTAGACCCCAAGTACATATGCCAAAAAGAATGATCCATGATTCATCCATAGGTGGCGCTACAGTTACTGGTTCAAAACGCAAAATAAAAAAAATGCTAGCATTTCCACCCCATTACATGAAAATGTATGAAACCAGGTATGTTTGTGTCTTTCCTCATGGAGAACAAATATGCCTCAAGAACCCATAATGTCCACCATAATGGATTTTTCTGCAGACTAAAAATTTGGCAAAACCTATTAAATGTTTCTTTAAATGAACCAGAAGTCAAATTGGTCTTAAATTTCTCATGTACTCTACATGCAGGGTGCATGCCTCCCTTTAGGGTGTTAACTGCTAAGAGATCCGTTCCAAGATGGCTGAGAAACTGGTATTTAAAATTGACTTGAAAATTCATTCAACTCAACTCAACACTCAAACTTCACTCAACATCCACATTTCTCTGGAATGCATTTGGCTATAAGTGTAACAAATGTCATGCATTTATCACAAAATGCACAATTGTTGTGGTTATTTGTCACACTATTTTGCACAAGGTGATTTCATACAACTCCTAGTTCCGACTGCGCATTTTGATTTGCCAAGACGCATTCAGAGCTGTGCCAGGGTGGGAAAGTAATCTCATCGCCCCTAGTGGTAGCGTTCCTAATGCCGAGAGAATGAATGGGATTTCTCATAGACACATCTTTTGAAAAATTATATCTTGGTAGACACCAAAAAGTTAGTAGAATGCCTTAAACGGCAAATACTTGGAGACAAACTTTCTGGTGATCATAGTTGATTTTCAATCACAATCCGAATTATGAAAATATTTTTCTTAAATTCCATTGACTTTGACTGGAGGAATGGAGCAATTTTGAAAATTTGAAAGAAGGCGAAATACTGTTTGAAATTCTCACAGTTGGTAGATTATTAATGTAAAGACACTCACAAGTTTTTGTTTTGATAACTTCACAGAAATGGCTTCGTAGTAGGCCTACTAATTATTCGAAAATCCGGTCTATGGGAGTTCACATTGAAATTCCTGTAGTCCTAGACCTGCCATGTTGGGGACCAACACAGGTGTTTCAAATGAATCAATTAGTTCTACTGCATAGGATTCTATGCAGTAGAGCCAATCAGATAAATTGAAACACCTGTGTTGGTCCCCAATATGGCAGGTCTAGGACTACAATTTAATACATCCATGTTTGAAACCCATGAATTGAATAGCCACAATATATCAACGGGCAAATCACCGGTAAAGGTATCACTCCGTAAACGCTAAACTGTAAACAATGGAGAACTATTTGTTGTTGTATTGGCAATGGCTGAAAGCAACAGAGTTTAGCCATGGATGTATTAATAGAACTGGATAGGGTCACTCCATGGATGTATTAATAGAACTGGATAGGATCACTCCATTCACTGACTGCTCGAAAGAGTGAAGCCCTATTGAACCGCGCCATCTTTGAAAAAAATGCGTCACTGATACCTTTGACATGCGCAGTCCAAGCCCCCAGGATTCGAAATCTAAAGTGAAGGCCTATTGAACCGCGCCATCTTGGCTAGATTTGTAGTCACTTGGCTATTTCCGGTGACTTTTGACTTGCGCAGTTGAGCTTCTCTGGCCGACGCGCGTCCACGCACGTTCCCGGCTCTCCCCGCTTTGATTCAGCAATGAAAACCGGCTTGCATATTAACCTGTTTTTGTCAAATATATCAATTGGAGAAATTATTTTTTGATCCTGGCATCTTAGTTTTAACAGGTTAAATATAATTGAACATGTTTTGTTTGCTAGTAGATGGAATTCATTCCGTTCGCGATAACGTTATTGCAGCCAGGCTAAATTCCTCCAGGGAGCCAGTGACAGGCGAGTTGAAGAGCTTCACTCCCCGCCAGCAGGAGCTCTGGCCGCGGCTACCGCATCTCGGAAAACCCGCTGAGTTCATGGCTGCTATTTCACACTCGCCCTTGATCAATCCCAATACCGATCCATGGTAATAATGAATCAATCGTTCAGATCAGATCGGCAGTGCTGCATGCATGTTACAACATCATTGTTAGCTTTATTAACATAACCATAGCCTACATTTATCTCTCTAACGTTAGGCTATCCATCTTACACCAGTCGGCCATTCGATAGCTGGAAGCGGTCAACGCCAACGTTGACTGAAAACACCCAAACTCAGTGTATCGTTTCATCTTCATGCTACACATCAACTCCTTTACATTGTATGTGAATAAATTCCTGTTATTCTAAAAATATCCCATTTCTGTCCATTCCTGGAAAAGGCTAATAATTGCTGTCAAATGATCACTCCAGTTTATCACCGTATCCCACTACCATTTCAACTATGCACAGGAGGTTGTCTTGTGGTCATTTTCATTAAAAAATGATTAGCCTGATCAGTTTGTTGTATGTATTAAGCCCTTTTTGAGCGGTATGCTTGTATTAATAGCTTATAGCTTGCCATACTCACCAACCTTGGGACCTCAGAAATAGGGAGCATTTCCAAACCAAATTGCCAAATAACCAAATTTATTCACATACAATGTAAAGGAGTTGATGTGTAGCATGAAGATGAAACGATACACTGAGTTTGGGTGTTTTCAGTCAACGTTGGCGTTCACCGCTTCCATTTATCGAATGGCCGACTGGTGTAAGATGGATAGCCTAACGTTAGAGAGATAAATGTAGGCTATGGTTATGTTAATAAAGCTAACAATGATGTTGTAACATGCATGCAGCACTTCCGATCTGATCTGAACGATTGATTCATTGTTACCATGGATCGGTATTGGGATTGATCAAGGGCGAATGTGAAATAGCAGCCATGAACTCAGCGGGTTTTCCGAGATGCGGTAGCCGCGGCCAATGCTCCTGCTGGCGGGGAGTGAAGCTCTTCAACTCGCCTGTCACTGACTCCCTGGAGGAATTTAGCCTGGCTGCAATAACGTTATCGCGAACGGAATGAATACCATCTACTAGCAAACAAAACATGTTCAATTATATTTAACCTGTTAAAACTAAGATGCCAGGATCAAAAAATAATTTCTCCAATTGATATATTTGACAAAAACAGGTTAATATGCAAGCCGGTTTTCATTGCTAAATCAAAGCGGGGAGAGCAGAGAGAGCCGGGAACGCGCGTCTACATTTCAGATAAATGTGAACTTTTTCGTGGACGCGCGTCGGCCAGAGAAGCTCAACTGCGCAAGTCAAAAGTCACCGGAAGGCCAGAAAAGCACAACTGCGCAAGTCAAAAGTAACCGGAAATAGTCAAATGACTACAAATTTTGCCAAGATGGCGCGGTTCAATAGGGCTTCATTGTTGATAGCGGCCAGTGAATGGAGTGGCTGTATCCAGTTTATATAATACATCCATGGCGCAGTCAAAGGTATCAATGACGCCTTCTTGTAGTCAACGAACAGATTGCGTTCAGGGTTCTCCCCGCTCTGAGTTAGTAATGAAAAGCGGCTTGCTTATTAATCTACTTTCGTCAAATATATCCGTTGGAAAACTTTTTTTTTTATCCAGGCATCTTAGTTTTAAAAGTATAATTGTGACTGAACATTGCTAGTAGGTGGTATTCATTCTGTTCTCAACAACACGATGGGCAGCCAGGCGAAATAGCTCCAGGGCAGGCGAGTTGAACAGCTGTCCACCCAGAGACGGGATCTCTCGTTGCGACATGAAGTTCACGACATGAAGTTCGCGACTAACCCGCCGATCTTGAAACAGAATGAATTCCACCTATTAGCAAACAAAACATGTTCAGTCACAATTATACTGTTAAAACTAAGATGCCTGGATAAAAAAAATGTTTTCCAACGGATATATTTGACAAAGGTAGATTAATCAGCAAGCCGCTTTTCATCGCTAACTCAGAGCGGGGAGAGCAATCTGTTCGTGGACTACAAGAACGCGTCATTGATACCTTTGGCTGCGCATGTCAAAGGTATCAGTGACGCGTTTTTGTGTGTTGGCTGTAAGCCGACACACCGAGGGAATCCTATTTGTCGCTCCCTTTCTCGTCCTTCCGTCGGGTTAGTGACCTGCAGTTCTATGTCGCAACCACAAGAGGCAGTGGTCCCAGAACATCAAAACAAAAAGACTCCACTTCAGGTCAGTAGTAGCGGAGTGGCTAGTGCGCTGCCTATCACCGCGAAGGTTGTGAGTTCAATCTTTGATGTGGACATACCAAGGTACCATGACATATTTTGTCACTGGATGTTATAGAAGTTATGTAACGAGCGCGGGTCATATTTGTTAATTATGGACCCTTTTACAGCCTAGTCAATACAAGTATGCGCGCGCATTCTTGAAACAGTAGCAGAGGAAGACAGACGAAATCGTCTGAGGACATCATCACAAATGCCCGCGTTTGCGGTGCCCATTTTATATCAGGTACGTTATTTTGATTACCTGGTTTCACTGGAATGTCTGGTTGAAATGTAGCCCTTCTCAGTGAACATGAAACTTCACTTACCGAAGCAAAAGGATCAATTTTAACAAATGCTGGGTTGAAGCTTCAAAACACTGCCACCACCACAGAAGAAGACTACCTCGGAAAAATAATTTCACTCGGACAGAACGCTTTATTTAATGGTAGCGCCGAGGCTTCAAAACCCAGCATTTGTTAAGATAGACCCTTTTGCTTATGTAAGTGAAATTTCATGTTTATCTGACACTTGTAAATATGAGCGCCTCTCCTAACTAGGCCAACACCGATTTATTTTGACGGCAAAGTGAATGGACCAGCAAAGGACTGTTGTCTGACATGAGCGAGTGGAATGCGACAACGGGACTGAGAAGGGCTAGTTGAATGTAGAGTAATATCTGAAGTAAACAGTAACCCATAAACTGGCTGCACGCTAAGCTAAAGCTAAGTTCAGGAAATGAAGCCCAATGATGGCTAGCTAACGTTAGCTAGTGCTAGCTAACACGCTAGCTAGTGTTAGGTAGCTAACTCAAGGCCCGGGGAGTCGGAGATACTGTGCACTCTCTCAAAGTGCTTTAGCTAAGGTTAGCTACTACAAGCTAGCTAGTCCTTGTCACCAACACTTGCCTCACAACGTACGTAGCTAAACTATTCACACAGCAAGCAACGCCAGCTGACTGGGACTGTCTCGTGAGTAGAATAACCAGTGTTGTGAAATACATTTAACAACTGGTCAGTTGATATGTTGCACAGCAATCGTGCAGGACAATATCATTAGGGCTAGGTAAGGTAGCTAGCAAAGTCAGCTTGCCCAGCTGGTATGGTTATAGGCTCATTCCTATGGGATACCTTAGTAGTTTGTGATTTAGCAATGGGTTGACTAATCACTAGATCAATATTCAGTCGAGATCACTTTTGTCAAGGTTTTGATCTGAACCATTGTATATGATCATAAGTAACCTTAAAACGGCTAAACATGCATTTTCCCTTTACTACTCCTTTAAGTTTAAAGTGAAGGGATTAAGAGAGGATGTTTTTCTCCAGTAGGTATTAAGCAAATCGTAACCATAACCTACAATTAGGATGGGATCTGCAAGTTAGGAATTTCTTGTTATATGGCTTTTGATCAGTATTTCTGTTCATTAATTGAGCTTTTTTATGTTTAGGTACCATAAAAGCAAGTGAACTACCTGATCAACAAAGGGATGGCGTCAAGAGCAGCAATGCAGTCATCAACTACGTTTCTTCAACAAGGAATTGGAGAAACACATGTGGACCTTCATTGTGACAACTGCAGTGGACAAAACAAGAACAACTTTGTGCTGTGGTACTGTGCTTGGCAGACCATGCACAAGCTTCACCTGAAGCTAGACCTACACTTCCTGATTGCAGGCCACACCAAGTTTGCCCCTGACTGGTGCTTTGACTTGATCAAGCAGTGCTATAGGAAGACCAGAGTGGACACTTTTACTGACATTGCTGGGGTGGTGAGAGACAGCGCTCCTGTGAAGAAAGTCAACACCCCACAGCTTGTCGGACTTGAGGACGGCACAGTGCTTTGTTGAAAGCTACAACTGGCACCAGCATCTGAGTAGCTATTTCAAAAAGCTCCCAAACATTGAGTTACCAGCACTTCAGGTAATTATCATTGTCATGTATTAGCTATTCCATTTTATGGACATGGTATGGTTGTATTTTATTTGTGGCCAATATTTTAATGCACTATCTCCATTCTGTTCTGTTGCAGCTTTGATGCTGGGATGCCTGGTGTGGTTGAGGCCAGAGAACACCGTGATGCAACACCAGTCAGGTGTCGGCTGCTTTGCAACGCTGATGTCCAGCCCCTCCAAAGATGGTCTTCAGGTGCAAGCCCCACCCGGACTGGACATGGCCAGACAGCAGTATCTGATCATGGATGGCTGTGACTGTGTCCATGATACAGGCAGTGCAATTACATAACATGTCAAGTATACTGTACAGTAGTATACAGTGGTGCAGAGAGTTGTCTATTGTATAGACAAGGTGTTCAATTGCTCAAGTGTTGTCAGGTGTTGATTCAAGTGATAGTGTACAGTAGTGCAGAGTCAGTTGTCTATTGTATAGACAAGGTGTTCAATTGCTCAAGTGTTGTCAGGTGTTGGTTCGAGTGTACAGTGGTGCAGTCAGTTGTCTATTGTATAGACAAGGTGTCACATGTTCACTTCTGTTATGCTGAGGCTCAAGACATCACTTGCCCCCTGCCAAAGAGTAGCTCGGAAGAAGCCCCCTGCCAACCAGCAGCTCAGAAGAAGACTGTCCGTTTATAGTACTCTGGTTGTACTATACATAGGCCCTCACTCTCATTATAACAATGCCACCCCCTGGACCAACAAGTGAACACTTGACACCTTGCACCTTGTCTATACAATAGACAACTGACTATGCAGCACTGTACACTCGAACACTCGAACCAACACCTGAGCAATTGAACACCTTGTCTATACAATAGACAACTGACTCTGCACTACTGTATACATGTGCATTACATGCCTCTCTTCTTTACAAAGATGGTCACAACCACAACATGTCCTGAGAGCACATGCAAAATAATAACTTATGGCTACTTTTAATGTGTACGTCTGTATGTTTAATAAAACTTTAAAGAAAAGTTTCAATCAAGACTTAAGTATTACCTATTCTCTTGAGTACTATGTTTACAATTGTTCATTCATGATATTATTACAATTGGCCTTTCAAGTCTGCCTACACTTAGGTTACTTTGCTAAGAACCATTTTAATTACAATTTACTTCTAAGGGCAAATCCTTTACTTTCATATCAATATAATATGAAGATCCTAGTAGATGTCCAAATAACCCACTGTGTCCTGGGTCTACTTATTCACCACCTAAAGGGAAGTGCAAAACAGCAAGTCATGACCTTTATTCAGAAACAAAAGTTGAACCCATTGCAGCAAAATAGCTAACATTACAGGAATCATCAGTGTAACTGCTTTAGCCACTGACCGCTACCATTAATGTTATGGAAGCTGCTGCTAGTTGTTGTGAACCCATGAGCTTACTGGCTATCCTGCTCTCATTGTGCTGGATTAGCATTGGAAGCATTGGAACTGATGTGTCCAGGTGACAAGACCCATCTTTATTTATCAGACATTACCGTCCTACCAGTCCCGCACAGAAACAAGCCAGCCAACACACATAAGCCAGGCTGGACCTGGCCTGGTTTTCAAAGATGGCGCGCTTCAATAGGGCTTCACTTTAGATTTCAAATCCTGGGGGCCTGAGTTTAGCGAAATTGAACACTAGGGCACTCGAGCTGTGCTCTCGTGCCTACGACCGTAGTACAGCCGTGCCATTAACCAAGATAAAGCACTCCCTCTTGTGGATTATTGCTTAAATAGGAAACATCAACCACTAGACCATTCAAGATATCTATTACGACAAGACTGTTTTGACACAGGACAAGATTGTGTACGGATGTGTGCATAGCATAGCCTACACTGCTACAGATATAGGCATAGGCTACAAAGATGTAGCCTGGGTCAGTTTGAATCCGCCCATTCTAAAGTTTGCTTATTCTTCTGTCAACGAGTTGACAACTCTATCTGATATCAGCTGGCTAACAAAGATGTGTAACATAAGTGACTGAAATTATATCCCGCAGTGACCGGCACCATACTTGCAGAGAATGGATACTGTTGCTAGGTGACAAGAAACACATTAAACATGTAGCCCTGTCTTTGTGAGACAAGTTGTTGCAGGAACATGCAGGCAGGGGAAAAGAAGAAAACTTGGGACCCTAGTCCCTTCAGAAAACAACAGTGAGTACAATTCCATCAATTTAGAATTTAAACTGAAATATAACTGCATAATTTAAGCAAATTATTGCAAATGTTCTTTTATGTTTTTTGCATTTTAAGTTAAAGTCACTTCCTGAATTGACTGAATTTAAATTGAATTAATTTGACTCCAAACTTGGCTTATACCATTAAGTGCAGGTTTCTACTGTTTCTTTGTTACTGTTTCTACTTTTCGTTACTGTTGCTATCAGTATAGTGGTTTTGATTGGTACACACTGGTGCACAAACGTACATCTCTGACTGGTTCATTGTACACGTCTGGTACAGTAGGTACCGTAGTTGGTATTAAGGAGACTGTAGTACATTTGAGTTGTTCTTCCATAGTATGACGTTTTGGCCCAGAAGTCACCCTGTGGTGTTTCCACATGTCCACACAGACCACTGGACCAAGATGAAGACCATGGTAAATGCATGACCAGGGGCTACCTTTCCTTAGTCTACGTATGGTGTTACTGTATACAGTACCTACAGTACAGTATGTGCAGTAATTAGGCATGATTAATTGAGTAAAGTGTGTCATCCCTTTGAATTATTTAATTTTAACCACATTCTCACCCAGGTGCCAACCTATTTCTGGTCATTCCCTGCTGCCATGGTGACAAAGAGAGGTACACGCCATTTGTCAAATAAGATCATTAAAATGGGAAGCAACAGCTCACTGTGATCACACCAGATGGAAATGTATTGAGTAATTCTATGACTTTAATATTCAAAAAGATAAATAATTAAAATATATGCAGTCTTGATGTGGTCAGTCAAGGTCCCTCCTCTCTCGTTCCTGAATAATGTACCTCTTTCATTAACCAAACTCATTTTTTACACAAGATTTGAATTATAATGGAATGCTGCTGCTGTTCCTATTCACTTACAAGGATTCAGGTTTAGCTCTGTCCAACAGAAATGTTTTTCCCATCTTATGACTCACATTCTGTGATCATTTTTGGTCTTTCAGTCAGAACTCTGTGAATTATACGCTATTTAGCCTTGACTTCTAAAACTCTTTTCAAGCTTTTACTGAGTGGAAATGCCTAATGGATGATAGCATCTGTTTCTCTGCTTGTCAGGCCTCTAATGGTACACAGTAAGTACCACTCTGTGCATCGAGTATATGCTTCTAGTTGGGTATCCAGTTGTGGTGGCTAGTATTCATATAGTCTTAGTAGGCTGGGGATGAGGGTGTAGTGCACTGGTCGTTATTAGGTGGTGTACGGGGTTCAGTCTTTCTTGGCTTGTGTATGGGGGCTCTTGCACTTCATGTGGTTTCTTAAGAGGAAGAATATGTTCTTCTTGCCTACTCAGATTCCCCAGCTGCTTTGGAACCTCCACACAGCCTTCACCTTTTACCCCATTTGATGCAGAACATCTCTGATGTCACACCTGGGAACCCTATCAATTCTCAGACACAAGGTGGGTCCTCCGCCTCTCTCCTTTGGACCGAAAAATCAGATTCACTCGTAGAACTGCAGTCAGCAGGAAGATCTAACTCAACTAAACACAGTAGTTTTTTTTTTTTTGCTTGTTGATTAACCTTCTGAAGGCATGAGTCCCAGTGCCCTAGGAGGAGCTAGTGGTGGTGTCCCGCTCCAGAACCTGACCCAGTACAGGAACCAGTACAATGACCGCGCCAGGAGGGGCTTCCAGTACTGGCCTGTCGAGAAGAAAGCCCCAAAATGTAAGCTTCTGACAAGTACTTGTCTCCCAATACTTGTTCTCTGAAGTAACACATCAGTTTACATAACCTATGTGGCACCAGGGCCGGGGATGTGTGTGTGATAGTATTACACATGTGAGCAAGGAAAATAAGATCCCTTCCCCTATGTCTAATTCATTTGAGTCCCTGCTGCTCAAGTCTTTACCACAGTCCTCTCAATCTTTATGCTCTCCTCTCCCTCATATTTATATAAAAATGTTATCAGGGGCCTGCAAATACAAAACCCAGAGTGCTTAGTGTTAACTCTTTCCTTTCTGTTCCTCCTGGGACTGGAAACATCCCTAGGTCCCTCTTTCACATAGACTGGTTTTCTCTGATTCCATCCCCTCCTCTGGAGCAGGACAGCTTTAACTCCATCCTTTCCTGTGTCATTGCCTTGTAGATGTAACCCGGTCAGCTGCGCTAGCTGACTCTTATCACATAAGGATACTGAAGATATGTCAACCAATAAAGAAGTGAACAATATTTCAATGATACCTGTAGTGAGATGGTGTACAGAACTTGAAGATTAATCAATGGTATTCCACAAAGGGATTAACTGTATATCTGTTACTGAATTACTGGGATCTACTGTATATTTGACAAAAGCATGACTGGATGTTGTTGTGTTATGATTAACTGATAGATAACCCTGGATATTATGTGTGCTTTAGCACACTCCCGAGCAACTGATGTACAGTCTTTGCTTCTAAAGGTCATGGATCGAGCTTCGGAGCCTACAAGACCTCGCTGGGATTGCCTGGAGTCTGAAGAGAATTAGCTGCTTTTTTATGTTGGAAGTTTGATGAAACAGTTTGGTTCTAGACCTAACAGGAATTGTATTTGTATCTCAACTCCTAGTTCTGTCTTTCAGTATTTGTTGCATGGATGTGATTTGTTGTCTGGTATCACTTTTGACATGATTAATTAGGGTTTGCAAATAAGAAATAATATACATTATATTAAGCAGCCACTACTGAATTGAGTATGTTCAACTATAAGTGTCTAGTGACCACTTCCAGGTTTTAACAGTCATCACTGTTATGCGATCTTTGAATTATACATCCTTATTGATACATAATCACATTGTTGTCAATGATCCCAAATCAATGTGTGTGTGTGTATTTATATATACATACATATACATATATATATATATACATATATATATATATATACATATATATATATATATATGACTGGATAAGAGCAGAAATATATATAGAAATATATATATAGCAGCAGTTTTGTATATATTTTATATATATATATATATATTACACCTTTCTCAAGTTTTTCATGAAGATATATATATATATATATATGATCAAGGCTGTTTTGGTGCATGTTTGTGTGTTAATATTCTCTGATCAGTGAAAATTGTAAGCCCAACCCTGACACACACACAAACTTCACACTGAGCCTGCTAAGCAGCCAGTTAAGCAAAGGATAAAGGCAGATGTTAACCTGTTGATATCCAATAAACCATTCACTTGAACAAACAGCACAATTGTTTTTGTAAGATACTGTACTGTATGTAAGTTATGTACATATCATTATCATTCAAGTTTATTTGAATAGGGACAGATAGTGTACATTGTTAGTTTGCGCAGCAATCTTCCAATGAACTGCATAATAGGATGTACAGCTATTGCAAATTTCCAATGCCCATCCCTAGAAGGGCCTTTAAAATAACAAACATAAAACATGTATAAAATATGCATGATATACGCAGCTGACAGCTCAGTCAGCCTCCGCCCAACAATGCAAGTTGCAGTTAACATTCAGTTGACCTTTGACATTTGAATACCAAAATCTAACCCAATTAATCTAATTAAGTCCAACTGGACATTTTGGCCAAATATGTAAAAATTCTGTCAAGGCATTCTTGAGATATCGTGTTCAGCAGGCCAAAAACACCTTTTGTGAGGTCAGTGACCGTGACCTTTGACCCCCACAATGTAATCAGTTAATCCTAGAGTCCAACTGGACATTTTACCCAAATATGAACAAATTTCGTTAAGCCTTTCTTAAGATATTGTGTTCATCAGGCCAAAAACACATTTTGTGAGATCTAATTAGCTCTTCATTCAGTCCAACTGGCCATTTTGGCCAAATATGAACAAATTCTGTCAAGCCATTCCTGATCTATCGTGTTCACTAGGCCAAAAACGCCTTTTTGGAGGTCACAGTGACCCTTGACCTTTGACCCCCACGATACAAGCAGTTCATCCTTGAGTGTCAGTGAACATTTGTACCAAAGGGGACGGACGGACGGACAACCCGAAACCTATCGCCTGGCGGAGGCATAAAAATATTCACAGCATACACATACTGTATACCTACCCCCTACATATATGCATACACACAATTATACACAGCACACTGTACACATGTATATACCCACCCTTCCTTACGCCTACATACACACATACTTACATTGTACACCTACAACCCCCCCGCCCCATGGAATTATTTAATATTTTGAGTTCTGTGGGTAGACCATTCCACGTATTAGCTCATACTATAACTATGATAAATAACCCCGGGGGTGAAGTATATTGTCATCTGCATTTACATGTATGGTGCATAACATTGAGACAACATTGGACAGGGTGCAGGGACGAGACAGGACAGTGCTAAGGGCGAGTACAAAACGCTAGTGCAAAAAAGGATGTGGAATGGTTTGTGTCTTATAACACACAATATAAAGATTTGGTAGCAAGACATTGCTTTCTCTTCAATGTACACTAACATGCAAGGGTTTAGAAAGTCAGTGGGGAGACAGGCGAGACAGGGAATCCCCCTCTCTTCTTTCCTAGCATGCCCCCACCTCCTCTCCTTGTTCACCCCTCTCTTATCTCTCCTTGTTCACCCCTCTCTTATCTCTCCTTGTTCACCCCTCTCTTATCTCTCCTCTCCTTGTTCACCCCTCTCTTATCTCTCCTCTCCTTGTTCACCCCTCTCTTATCTCTCCTCTCCTTGTTCACCCCTCTCTTATCTCCCCTCTCACGTTTCTCACTTTCTTAGCTTGTCCCATTTTGCCCCAGCTTTAAATAATACCATGTAAACAAAACGTTAAAAATAGAGAACCCTAAGGTGGGCCTTAACTGACACGTTGTGAAATAGATTTTCTTATGAATAAGGGTATACCTGTTAGTCTTTTTAAACATTGACAAAATATGATTACCATGAGAACACTGATTCCATTACAGTGTCATACACATGGCCACATTATAGGGCTGTCTGAACTTTTTCAGTACAGTCGACAGCATCTTAGCTGTAATAAGCATTGAACTGTAGTCTTAATTACATACTGTACAGTATGCCATGTTGTTTATGTTTGTCGAATAAGACTGGTGAAGTATATAAAGACAACAATAACAATGAAATCCTATTTCAACTTTGAGTATTGATAGTTCTCTGCACAATAATGAACTTTAACAAACAAATTAATGGTCTTCTAACTTTTAACCCTGGTTGTAAAATGCAGTAAATCAGGAACTGGATGTTGGATGTTCTGAAGGAGTCAAGCTGAAAGAGAAGCTCACTTTTACACCCCCAACCCTGTCTGACAACTTCACACGAATCACAGATCTCTTCTTCGCACTTGTATCACTTTTTTGATCAAAAGTGTGTTTTGCTGCTGCAGGGTTAGTATCCTATTCATTAATTTGGAATCAGATACATTGTACATGACCTTCTTTATGAATAAACATTGAAGAAAGCAAATTTGCATCTGATTTGAGTAGACTATTTTGCATGAAATGTCATAAATCCCAATTTTTTCTGAGATTTGGGGCATAAAGGGGTTAATATATTAAAGTCCTCACCGACATCACTGGGCACCCTCCTGTATTTTTGGGGGTAGAGGCAACCCCAAGCTACAAGGCTCAATAGAGAATACAACTTTACCCGACAAAACAGGTTCAGCCCGCCGAGGAGAGCCTGGTGACGCGAGGCTAGATTCAGCCAGCACCAGGATCCTTGAACGCAGTTAGGACGGCAGGCGGCACAAGCGACCCAGATAGCCATTCAGACGTCGGGCGCTTATGAATAGCCTATAATTTAATCATAACTTCTAAGTTATCTGGTTTTGGTTTAATCTATATTCCAATTGCCGATTGGAAGACGAGGACCAGAAAAGCACGCGGATTTCCGCTTTTTTGATTCACACGAAAAACGGAAAAACTAAATAATGCATTGAATCGTATTATTTTATCCTGTTATGAGACAAGTTGAATAAGCTTTGGCCGCCAGGTATGCTACGCACGGACCATTGTATAAAGCCACCTGAAAAAGCCTGTCAGGGTTGATTGAACTAACTCAGATCAGCTGCTGTTCAGAAAAGTTGAGAAGTCTCCCATCTCAGGGTTCAGAGTGCACAGACCACGTGGTTTCGGGTGTTTCTGACACGCACATCTCGTGGCTGCTGCTGTTTCCGTTGAAGTTCAAACTGAGGGTAAATTTGACTATCAGCATGTAATATTTGATTATTTCAATAAATAATGCCGGATGAATCCCGGATTGTCATGTAAAAAAGTAGGCTGTTGAATGAGGAGTGAATTTGTGAATTTTTTTTATTATTTTTTTTTAAAAATTGTGTCGGCTAGAAGTGAACGGGCAGTACATCAGCCAAGCCAGCATATTTGCTAGTTAGCTAACTTAGCTAGCTAACTAGCTAACGCTTGCTGCTTCTGTAAATTACCAAAGCTTGGAAATAACGTCAATGCCCAACTTTCTGGGAAAGCAAGCATGAGAGGCTCAACACTTGCCTATAGCGTTTTTGATAGCTAGCCAATCATGTGTCCATCTTTTTCTTGCATTCCTTCCAGGTAGAACAACAGAAAATGCCCAAACTGTCTCCTTGGAAAAAAAGATGGAAAACTAAGTTTCAGGTCGTGTTCTACAATCAACGGAAGGAGTTTACAAAAGGCTGCACTGCATGGTAAAAAAAAGCCTCTCATTCTGTAGTTACCATTGCCATAACAAAAATTAGATATGACTGCCTTCTGTGTTTCTTGCAATCTGCATACTTAGTTTGGCTTTGGCTTATGGGTTGCTTTTTCTTTTTTTTGTGTCTCATTAGGGTGAATGAGATGGACAGCAAGAGAGAGAAGGTTAAGTTTGAGTGGCTAAGGACAACGATCGGCTCACCCACTAAGTTCCAGAAGAGCAATGTTGGGACACCGAGACCAGCTCGCTGGAAGATGTCGAATGAAGAACTGGGTTTCCCTTTACCGGGTGTAAATGTGTCTTCTGCGTCTGCCGGTCTTGGAGAACTGGAGAATATCAGTCTGGACACACCCAAGGGGAAAGTAGATGACCAGAGTGGGAGCAAACTCTCCATAGGCAAAGTCACAAAGCTCTGCAGGAGACGTCTCAAAGCCCTCAATCCCTCCAAGGTAAGTCCTGACTGTGGGTCCAGAAACACCATTCTGTTCCATTGTCCTTGGCACTTCTGAATTGTAATTTAACTCCGGTGTAACAGCTAATAGACAACGCTAAGATATTTTCTCTTTTTTTAGTCGACACTTTTGGACAGGACCAGGTTAGAGACCACTAAGGGTAATTCCACACCTACACATACCTCTTCTGGCTTGAAGAGGAAAGACAGGACCCCAGAGGAAGGATCCAAGGCTATCTACCTGAAGGCCTTGACGGCCGCTGTTGGAGAAGAGAGGTCCACCTCCCCAGCCCAGGTCTCCAGCACCAAGACCCCCACTCTCATCAAGAAGTTTCTCGGCAGGAGGGCATCGCTTAACACGACCGATGATGAGATGCCCAGTCTAGAAGTTGATGAAAGTGCAGCCTTTGAATTGAACTGCTGCTCAGCCCAGTCAGAGAGCGATTCTGAGGTTGTGGCTTCGGTCACTGATGAAGTGGACCACTGGTTCCGTCCACTGGTGTTTCTGGATACAGACACAGCAGATGAAGGCGCTGACCTCAAGAAAGATACACGGGTGAGTTCCAAACAAAATGAACTGCTTTCACTCATTAAAATTGGACTAAATATGCTGATTGAGATTTCTTTGAGTTCCTCTATCATTAAGTAATGTCCCAATTTTCACACTTTTTCCACTTTCCCTCTTCCAAGAGTGTGGTCATCAAAGCAGATGACTCGCCTGATTGGTCAGATACTGAGGACCACGTTGTGGTGGCAACTTTCTCCCAGGATGAGCGCTGTACTGAGGAGCCAAAGAGGAAGATCAACATCTCAACTCTCCCTGCCCTGGAATATGTATCCAATGCTGTCCCCAACTACATGATGCCCCAAAACCACCATTCAGGCACCTTGCAACGCGACAGTCCTGTTCTACCCACCCAGGGTGTAGTGACCCCCTCCCCCTCCTCCTCTAACAGACTGCATGGTACTTCCCTCCCCCCCAGCGAGGGACCAATCATGCCCTTTCCACAGTCATGGAGGACAGTCTTTATGTCCTCTAAGCAGACCACCCCAGGGACGCCAAGCAGGAACCAGGATCAGACGCCCCCCAGACGCACCCCTGAGACACCCAGGATGAGCACGGGCAACCAGCGACCTACCAGCAGTCCATTCGCCTCTCCGGACCTCTTTGCACTGCCAATGCGCTCCAGCCCAACGGCCACCTCCAAGATCCCTCCCCTAGGACACAACCTGTTCTCCCCCTACCCCCCCTGCTACCCCGCCCCGCGCAGGTACTCTGACGCCCTACTTAATGGCTACCCCTCCACCTCCCCTGGTTCCTACAATGCCACCAACACCAGGAGGATGTCCGTGGGGGCAGAGCCTCTCTGGACCTGTGACCCCACCCAGGGGGTGGCGGCCAAGCTGGGCTTTGTGGACACCCACTGCCACCTGGACATGCTGTACGGAAAGCTGGGCTTCCGTGGCACCTTCGAACGCTTCCGGAGCGTCTACCAGAGCAGCTTCCCGCCAGAGTTCCACGGCTGCATCGCTGACTTCTGCAACCCTGGCATCATGGTGAAGGAGGCCTTATGGGAGGGGCTGCTGGGGGAGGAGCTGGTGTGGGGAGCTTTTGGGTGCCACCCCCACTTTGCCAAGGAGTACTCAAACACACATGAGCGCAGCATCCTGATGGCCATGCGGCACCCCAAAGCCGTGGCGTTTGGAGAGATTGGCCTAGACTACTCCCACAAGAACACCACCAACGCCTCCAAGCAGAAGGAGGTGAGCCCTGGTTTGCAGGATCTGGGCCAGGATTTTTTCTCATCCAATTTATTAATTTAGGCATTTGTGGGTTTTTGACTTTGGCTTCACAGTGAATGTCATGTTGGTTTGGCGCCCCCTGCAGGTGTTTGAGCGGCAGCTGCGCCTGGCGGTGGCCATGCAGAAACCTCTTGTCATCCACTGTAGGGACGCAGACGACGACCTGCTGGAGATCATGAAGAAATGTGTGCCCCGGGACTACAAGATCCACCGGTGTGTGTGTGTGTCTGTGTCTCTGTCTGTGTCTGTCTAATGTGTTAATGGCCAGTTTGAACGCATAAAGGGGGTAATGTCTCACACTTGAATTGTTTAATTATTTGCCATTTATGTTTCAGGCACTGTTTCACCAACAGTTACCCAGTGATTGAGCCCTTCCTGCAGGAGTTCCCTAATCTGTATGTGGGCTTCACGGCCCTCATCACCTACCCTCGAGCCTCCGAGGCCAGAGACTCCATTCGCAAGATCCCCCTCGAGCGCATCCTCCTGGAGACAGACGCACCCTATTTCTTGCCTCGACAGGTAGGCACACATTTACACTTAGATGTGGCTTTCACCAGCATTATGTGCTAGAGTGCAGAATGGTATGTATTGTATTTTATGTTTATATCTCTGCCTCGCCTCAGGTTAATAAAGATGTGTGCAGGTTTGCCCACCCTGGCATGGGCATTCACACACTCCGTGAGATCAGCTTTCTGAAGGGACAGCCCATAACCACAGTGCTCTCCACTGTCCGACACAACACCTTTGAGCTCTATGGCGTGTGACCATGCCAAGATTGACCAAGACTTCAGTATCTAGGATCTCATCTGGACATGAGGCCACGTTCAAATATTTTATGTTCTGTATATGTGCATCATTAGTTGGAATAGCCATCATTGTTATATAGTTGATTGATCATTAATTAATTGATTGATTTTGTTTGATGGTTGATTGGTATTATTTTGGTGTTGTGATGAAATATGACATTCTTCTATCCCTGTTCTGCATGTCTTTCCTCGTCTGCGTGTTTTGTTCTGCAGACTGTTGTGAGATGGTTTGGTATGATGCATTGTTTTCATGCGCTTGTTAAGTAAAAAATATTTTTCTATGAAACATCTGTACCAATGACTAATCTACCCTCATTTAATTCCACTCACAAAAGAGCATTGGTTCTTCAGAAGGAAAAATGCATTTCTCCAAATTAAACAGTTAGGTTTGGCCTTGAGAGAGCCATCAAGTATGTGTGCATAATGAACACAACCTTTCTTCTTCCGGAACTCCACTGAATCTGCCTGTTTCCATTTCCAGAGGGAGGGACCCGGATCCTAGTTGTGCACAAACTGACCTTTTGGCTCTTAGATTCAGGCACACATGGTTCGGAGCTGTAGTTCGCTTTAATAAGAGTATGTGTGAAGTTTAGGTTTAGAAAGTATCAGATATCAGCAGCCCATTTCTCCTCATGGATCAGAAAAAGTTTGCTTTTGAATTGAATTACTTCACATTTCTGATCTGATGATTTCATGTTTCTGAACACATACTGAAGATCACTTTCACTTTACTTTTCCCAATAGGGGTTCCCCATGCTTATTTAAAGGAGTAGTAAAGGGGAAATGCATGTTTAGCCCTGTTTTAAGGTTACTTATGATCATATATAATAGTTCAGATCAAAACGTTGACAAAACTAGCACTTTTGAGAAAGTCTGATAATTGCTCTACCACCATTTTTGTCATACAATGGATGTGAGTGGGCACCTTGAAAAATCATTCAAAAAACATGTTAAACTCTAAATTTCAAAGACAAGACACTCACCGAGGCGTTAGTTGGCGTTCTGACATAATTCGGCATAAAGTAAGATTCTAGTTCATCTGGAAAGGCTTTTTAAAATATTTAGCATAGAACTATTTAGTCGCAGCACATACGTGTGTAAACTTCCGCAAACTAGGTAGCCTAGCAACATAACAATAGCTACCGTAAGTAGTTCCGCTTTCTGAACCCCCTCTGCGGATTGATCTACACCTACAATGGTCGCTTCTATACAAGTCAATGGATTTCATAAAATGATCAATAAAACCCTACAGGATTCATACTTTGCGGCTAATTTGATGTCAGAACACCAACGGACACCAATTACCCCCTCGGTGAGCTTCTTGTCTTTGAAATCGAGAGTTTAACATGTTTTTGAATGATTTTTCAAGGTGCCCACCCACATCCATTGTATGACCAAAACGGTGGTAGAGCAATTATCAGACTTTCTCAAAAGTGCTAGTTTTGTCAACGTTTTGATCTGAATCGTTGTATATGATCATAAGTAACCTTAAAACAGGGCTAAACATGCATTTTCCCTTTACTACTCCTTTAACACAGTGTCTAGGTTAGACCTAGGTGTAACATTGTCCACATCAACAGTCCTCCACACCAGCAACACATCTATTTAAATTCCCACAAATGTAAATAGCGTCAAAAATCATTCATTTGAGCCAGCAGGTGGCTAAGGAAAGAACGGGGAGACAAATAATAGAAGATGATAAAACAATATTCTGATGCTCAGTCCCAATCTCAGTCCCATTATACCATCTAGCGGACAACCATTCTCCTTAAGGCTTAATCAAATAAGGAAGAAGCAACCAGGGAGCCTGCGTTCACACTGTGGAGAGAGCCAGCCCCAGCACTCTCATCTGAGTGATTGTAGGGGGCATCCTGTGGTCCATGCAGGCTAACATGAGTCATAACCTCTTCATTTGTAATTTGTGTCTTGAGTTGTTTTACTCTACCTCAGTGACCTCACTACTCCATTTGAGCTATAAAGCACTTGGTCCCTGACCTGTGAGCAATGCTAGCTGGAGCAATTCGACCCTGACCCACTAATAATGCTCAGTAGAGTAGAACACTTAGCCCACCTGCAGCAGCGCCAGAGATGACCTACAGGCACCCAGCCCCAACCACGGCAGGAGATTAGGGAACACTAACAGCAGAGGCAGAGAGCTTTCAGGTGAAAATATGCTTATATAAAAGTGTTTTTCTCTTGTGAATGTCACGGCCCCACTTTACTGGACCTTGTTTGAGGTACAACTTGAATGGACAATGTCCTGCTGTAGATTCAGGTCATGAGTCACTATAAAAATAGTCTTGCATAGCCAGACCTATCTCCACACTTCGTTTACGCTGTGCCAGCACCGGAGACAGGTCTGGCTGGACATATTACCATTCTGCAATAGGGGGGGACGCTGCGACGGTGCTCTTGAAAAATAGTTTGGATTGAATCTGATTTGTGCCAAGAGAATCTCTCGGCCGAATCAGATTAATTTGCGCCGTCACTGATTGGGCAGTGTGACAACAAATGACGAGGTTTATTGCCAAAACCTACACCCGTTGAGTCAGACTACTATAAGAACAACTGTGAGATTTATCAAGTTGTATAGGTGATTTCGTTGCCTGTCAAACTGGTGTCTCTTTGGGGAGTCAGTCTCAATGACCTGTTACCAGAGCACTCTTTGAAGAATGGGTGAGAGATCATTTTGAAAGAGAAAAATGACCCGAACAGCAATGATGATGACAGCAGGTTTTAATAATGTTTTGATAAAGGATGTTTGCATGTTCGAACCTGATAGAGGAATGATAGTTGGAAAACTAAATGTGGGTATCTTCATGGCCCTTGTGCATACAGCGTTGTGTTTACTCTGTAACAAACAAAAGTGCATGTTAAAAGTGCATTCAACCTAATACATAGGACACAAAATGTTCCATAGTAGTAATTAATTACACAGCGCTTAAACTAAAGTAAAGAGTTGAGGCAGTAGCCAGTAGGTAGTCTGTATGTGCGTCTACCGGCGCACTAACAAGGTTTTTCCAGCACACAGCTTTGACACCTGTTACAGTCGCCTACAGTAGCTATGTTGATCTACTGTACTTCAAAGAACACACTCCCCACTGGGCAGGTTGCTTAGGATGAAAACCTCTCAAACATCCTCATTCATACTCTTAGAGGAGGCGTTTTTTACCCATCATGCCTCTGTCATGTAACCTACTGCATTACTGTAGGTTCACATTTCACTCTTCTTTTTAAATCAAAAACATTAGCTATACAGCAGCATCAAATGAGACAACAAGCAACAAGTGTAGTTGGCCCAGTGGAAACAAACCCTGGTACGGTAAGATAACCCAGGTACGGTAAGATAACGCAGGTACAGTAAGATAACCCGGGTATGGTAAGATAACCCAGGTACGATAAAATAACCCAGGTATAGTAAGATAACCCGGGTATGGTAAGATAACCCAGGTACGGTAAAATAACCCGGGTACGGTAGGGTTGGATAATGGTGAGCACCACTGAGGAGAGTTACACGGTGGAGATGTCAGTGGAGGAGCAGCCCAGGTGTTCTTAAAGAGATGGGTCCGGCTCTTGCGAAAGATGGGTAGAGACCCCACCACTTACACACACATACACCATCCTCCTCCTCTTTCTTCATCAGCATACTCTTACCTGAGGTTCCCGGATGGGGCTAAGGAAGCTGGAGCCAGCACTAGTTGACTGGCACCACAGGGCAGCAGGAGCATCACACCAGTGTTCTTCATCAACGGCATGGCGGACGATCAGAGGACATCTCTCTGTCAGAACTAGCTAGCATTCAAATGGAAAGAAATAGTCACATTAGAACAGCCCTGCAGTCTCCAGTGTTGATGACATGATTCCCCCCATCATCTCTGCTGAAGGAATTCTGTCAGACACTTGCCTGATGTATCTTGAGAAAATAATTGATCAGACTGGTCATTTTCTATCTTCTATACACATTCTAGTTCCCTTCTCACTGTCAGTTTCGAATGCATTAGACAGTGGAAGTCAATACTGTTATAGATAACTGGTCTGGGTAGGGATGGATTGTTCAAATCTTTGACTAGATAAGGGAACAAGCATAGCTCTGTTGTAGTTATGACTAACAAGGGCTTGCTGATTACTGTGACCTGCAGTCTACTTGACAGCAATTATTGCCAAGGTGAAGGTGACATCAGTTAGAATATGGTGACATTATCTGTGGATATTGGTGGACATTATTAAGTGAAACCATTATGCTACACAATGGTGCTATTTCTGCTTTGTGCCCCTCAGGATGTGTGCCAATACCTTACGCATCTGTTTGCTTGTTAAACATGGGCAAACAACATGCATTTTCCTAGACCACAATATTTCCTGTTATACAAGCTGAATACTACTGGACAGTTTGTCCTCGTTTAGGCACCACACATGGTTATGTCAAGTCCTCTCTCCCTCTCCTTTCCTTCAGTTACATTGGTCCGTCAAGCCAGATAGCAGTGCTTTCGGACCACATGACAGGGACGATTATCTGGTCCCAGCAGTCAGACTGTGGCGTCAGATATGCCCCTGGACTGGCAGGATATGAGGTAGACTGCTTTAGGCCAGAGATAGCACTGCTCACTCCTCCATAGCACAGCACAGTCAAGACATGGGCAAGAAGCAGAGCAGCAGCGCCCCCAGGAGGGAGCTGCCAGGATGACACCTCTCCATGAGACTCATTTGGATTGACTTACCTGGAGACAGACTAAAAACTTTATCATTCCAATGTAAAACCTATAAACATATGTTCAACATAGGTTAAACCTCCCATAGAATATGTTTTCAGCCAACGTGGATGCATCAGATCTAATGATGAAACAATCCACTTATTGTAGCTAATTACAGATCTAAAACAGAGGGACAATTTCAGGCGCTTGGTTCCCCACAGGCTCAATGTTAGAGCGAGATCTGTTACTGCTTCCATCTTGGTGATTGTAGCTTTAGATCAAAGCTTTCTGGAAGGGTCTGCCAAAAATGGAGGACAATCACATGACATCAATGATCTTGTTGATTGGCTGATGGGTCAAGTGAATTCAATCCAGTCAAATGATTCACCAGTTTATTGCAGTTTTTTTTGATTGTTTGCATAATTTATTATAAAAATTATACGTTACAAACAACAGGACATGAACTCAATACAGTCATGAAAATATATTTACAGAATTAAAGTTTATGATTACTAGTGCAAACCTGTCGTGGTTGTTATGCGCGTTCTATCTATCAATCAATCAATCAAAGTTTTATTTGTATAGCGCATTTCATACCCAGAGGCAACACAATGCGCTTTACAGAGAACAAGGGAGGTGGGCATATGACCCACCCCTACATATTCTTTCTATCTATCTATCTATCTATCTATCTATCTATCTATCTATCTAGTGTTTTTTCCAAATTTGTATTTTTTTCCTATTTCTTATTTTATATTCTCTTTTATTATATATGATACGTCCTGTTTTATTTTCTTATTTTTTTAATACCATCATCTAATATACTAATTTTATTTATTCTATAAAGTACTGTGTGCTACATTTGCTTGTATGAACATGTGCTACAGTATATAAATAAAATAGTGCTATATAAATAAAATTGACATTCAAAGAATCCACTACATGTATTCAATAAAATATAGTAATTATGAGAGTAATACAACATAAATGTCAAATATGCATCTCAGAAAAAATACAGGACAGATCATTCTACAGAATGACCCAGTCTATAGAATGATACAGAATGATCCAGTCTACAGAATGCATACCTGCAAACTAGTCGCCTTTCGGCCGTTTTTTTGTCAATTGGGTCATTCCCATGAATCGTGCAGATCCGGGGAGTTTTCCAAAAAGGGGGGGGTGATGGAAGAATGACTGCGTTTCATGTTCAGGCTAGAATAAACCTTATTGGATATTAACTGGTTAGCTTGGCATAGATATAAGTACAAACCTGCGTAAGATAAATGTTATAGAGTAGTGGGTCAATTCAATTCAGAATGTGAAATAGTGACTAACCACAGCAGACCAGGGTATAAATACAGATCCTGTTGGATGTATTGCTTGATCTCGAGTTGAACAACGTCATGTCAACAATGTCCAACATCCATTCCAATTGCGTGAGTTTTCTCCCAGGATCTCCTCATACAGCGTTTTTTTTTCATACAGCCCAAATATCTCCAAAACTGCTGCTGCTAATCACTTGTTAACGAAATTTCTGATCAGCTGTAGTTTGGATATTTTTGTGGTTTAAAATTAGGATTGAGGACACTACTAGTTGCCCCTCAAGCAGAAACGAAACTTATGTCCGGTAGCTTTCTTTCAAGGAATTCCAAAATAAAAGTCACAGAAAACAATTTCACAACAAAAAACACTACTATTTTTTTTTTTTACTCACTTGGAATTGGTCCAAATGGTATACTGTATACTGAAGTATGAAGTCTACTGAATCTGATATATACAGAATAATATTTGGAGAGCCTATTCATCAGTTAATAAGTGATAATAATGGGCAACCTTAACCTAAATCTATGCAAGCAAAGACAGTGTCATCATATCGATACAATAATATGGGTAAGACCATTCTAAGAGGAGAAGTAATTTTTTGTGTTTTTTTATAAATCGGTATCGGTATCGGTATCGGCCGATCCTGAGGAAAATAATCGGTATCGGCCCAATCATCATGTATATCATGTCTCCCTGTCTCATTCTTTCCTGCATTTCAGGCAATGGAGGTTGGTTGTCTTTTTTTGAGAGCCAACAGGGAGAATAAAGTGTAAAAAAGTAATTATTTGGTTGCTTAAAGGAAAATGCTCGTTTTTGACAACCTGGACCTTATTTACGACATATTATAAGAAGTTTGACTCACCCAGATCACTTTTGTGTTGTTCGGAGGCCTGTAGAAGAAATTTAAAATCCAGCGCGAGCCAGTATATCCATGTAATGGCGGCGCACGGGGCATAGGGAATGCAGTTTCTCAAAATCCATTTTCGGCCGCTAAACGGTTGTTTTCATCAATCACAATGCATGAATCGACAGTTGATATTCCTCTACGCGAGCCATTCTTTCGGTTTTCAAATACGTGGTCTGTAGCCTCTGTAATATGATCTTTACACTGGCTATGCTCCCTCACATTCTCTGCGCTACGATCGGATTGTTGCTGACGAATGACGACGACAATATTCTCGGCACCAACTACGATCGTAGCGCAGAGAATGTGAGCCGGAGAATAGCAGGCTGCGCGCTGGCCTGTGCGCATGCGTGCTGGAGCAAGTGGGGGAGAGGCTTGTAAAGATCATATTACAGAGGCTACAGACCACGTATTTGAAAACCGAAAGAATGGCTCGCGTAGAGGAATATCAACTGTCGATTCATGCAATGTGATCGATGAAAACAACCGTTTAGCGGCCGAAAATGGATTTTGAGAAACTGCATTCCCTATGCCCCGTGCGCCGCCATTACATGGATATACTGGCTCGCGCTGGATTTTAAATTTCTTCTACAGGCCTCCGAACAACACAAAAGTGATCTGGGTGAGTCAAACTTCTTATAATATGTCGTAAATAAGGTCCAGGTTGTCAAAAACGAGCATTTTCCTTTAAGTAAATATCCAACTTTTTATGAGATATTTGTTCTCTCTTTTTAGGAAAAGAAACATTGAAATTCTGATAAAAATGTTTCAACTGTGAATCTGGATATCTACATAATTGTATTTGGGGTTGTAATTGGGATGGATATACTATGCGCCTCGCAAGAGCCACGTATCTACTCACACACAGAAATTCTAGTTTCAAAACACTCCAAAAAGCGTAATTTGCATATTAAAATCACTAAAAGTTTATTCCGGGGGAGGATGCCCCCAGACTCCCCTACCATAACTAAGGTTTTGGACCTTGTCACCTTTTTCACTCTTGTGAGTTTGCAGGTCTGAGAATGATACAGAATGACCCAGTCTAGAATGATACAGAATGACCCAGTCTACAGAATGATACATAATGACCCAGTCTACAGAATGATACAGAATGACCCAGTCTACAGAATGATACAGAATGACCCAGTCTACAGAATGATACAGAATGACCCAGTCTACAGAATGATACAGAATGACCCAGTCTACAGAATGATACAGTCTACAGAATGATACAGAATGACCCAGACTACAGAATGATACAGAATGACCCAGTCTACAGAATGACCCAGTCTACAGAATGATACAGAATGACCCAGTCTAAAGAATGACACAGCAGCATCTCTCAGGCACATCATCATCAGTGTCCCTGGAGGACACTGGTTTGTACTGCAAAGCTGGAGGGGAAAGACTGTGTGTAGTGTCATGGTGACTGTGTGTAGTGTGCTGGTGACTGTGTGTAGTGTGCTGGTGACTGTGTGTAGTGTGCTGGTGTAGGAAGAGGCTAGAGCTAGGAGCACTGGAGACTGATGGCATCCTGTGATTGACTGGCTCAGATTTGCTAACAGGGATCCTGTTGTTGCTGTGAGCTGGCCTCTTAATTAATACCATGATTGCGGCAGGTGGCTTGTACTCAACTTGGAATAGTAGTCCCTCCAGAGTCAGGTTACGGATGATTTTAACCAAACCCTTACTGATACGGAAGGTATACTGGCGATCGAAGCTGCTCTTGTTCTTGTGTTGGGTCACGTAGACCATGTTCACTATCAGGTCTGGGTGAAGACTTATGATGATCCGGTCCATGTTGCTCAAATTATCGTCAACTGTTGATTTGTCCTTGACGCTCGAAGGCAGATCATCAGCCCGCTGGGCGTTCAGGTTGCCCACCTCATAGTAAGGCCAGTTCTGCTTCGGGAGCAGTTGGTGGTCATCATACTCCAGTCGATTGTCAAAGCTGTGGAAGCCATACTTTCTCCTTTTGGGGTTTTCCAGTGCCTTTAGGTCACCATTATTGTTGAATGTCACATACTCATTGCAGAACCAGTAGAGCAGCTGCAGACCATGCCTGGGCCAGGGTCTGCCATAACCAGATGATTCCAGGTGTTGAATTTCATTCAGTGTTTGAATCTTTCCCATTGTTTACCCCTGAAATAGAGAATTTGATTTAAAGAAGACGAACTGACATTTCATCCAATCTTCTCTAACAATCAATAATGCACCACCATTGTTTCCGTACTTTATTTTACATCTCTGTCTGGGGCAATCCCAGTCAGAGGTGAGATATTTATACAATCTGAAGCAATACCAAGACCCTCAGTCTGTGATAGGTGCAAGAGAGCTGTGTAAAGCAGAGGAGTCATCCTGTTGTGAACAAGAGACAAAACAGACCAGGAAGTAATTCACACCATCTCACAGCTTCCTTATATCAGGTGAGAGTCAGAGTATTGAAGGGTACGGAATACAGGCATTACATAGATACAGTATAACTAATTTCTAACAGCAATACAACTCTTTCTGACAGCAATACACTTCACTTTGAAAGCAAGCATGTGACATCAAGCATAACGGAATGTGTTCATTATTGGGACAAGCAATGTTTGCATGCTGCCCTTTGCCCTGCTAGAGGCGGTTTACAGGGCAGTCGCTGCCACTAACAAAGCCTGGCTCAAATACAGTCTGCAAAAACTTTGAAATGCTTGACGTGCTCTTGATTTTACAGCCAAACCAGCAGACCTGTCTTAAAACATATAAAGATTATACTTGGCCAATAAATATGATCAATATTTGGAACCAATTGCCATTTAGTGAATAAACAACCCTGAGTTACCACTATAGAAGCAGCTAATGGAGGGGAAAAAAGCAAACAAACAAATTGGTTTCCTACTGTATAGGGATAGTATAGCCTACTGTATAGGGACACCTTCAAACTAACTGGTGTCCAGAAATCAGAGGCATCCCTATGATTCAAAATACATGGGGGGCTTAGTTGTTTAATTTAACTGTCTAAAAAGTGTCAAGTTGAAGAGACAGTGTACTGTATCAGTCACATTTTCGTGCCGTCTCTCACACCTCTCACACCTACACAAACTCACACAGTATTTTCAGTTACTCAATGTACACATATGCACCAATTTTAGCCACACCATGTAAAATGCACTAACTGAAAATTAAGCATTAGGCCTACAAACAGTACATACCTAATCAAGCAATACTTCTTCTGCCAATGCTCTAACTCCTGTTCTGTCTTTACAAGGAAACAAAACTGAAACTCCAGTGGCAGAGGAGGAGTTTCATGCCGTCTTTTCTTCAGGTTCACCTTCCCCCTGATAGGCTGTACTCAAGATACAGTGGCTCCAGAACTGCTGACACCCCTGACAGACTATGCACAAACAATATAAAAAAAAAAAAAATCCTAATCCTAAAAAATAAAATGATAGAGAATCTCCAAATACCAGCATGTGATAAATACTGTACTATATTAAGGTTCCAAATGAACCAGCCAAAAACATTTACTGATTTAATCATTTAAATTCCTCCAAATCAAGGTTTCACAATTAATGGCACCCTTAAAGATTATTGTAAATAACATCTACCAAAATTAAACTAGGTTTTAAATTCTACTTATTTATTAAGTTAATCTAAGTCTTGAGCCATGAACCTACTGTTTCTCTATGGTATAAAAATGAGGTAACACACATGCAATATCCCTTTGTCATCCAACATCATGAAGAAAACAAAAGAACTGGCAGTTCAAAAGAGACCGATGGTCGTAGACCTTCGTACATCTGGTAATAGCTACAAGAAGATCCACAAACGATCGATTGAATATACCACTGAGCACTGTGAGGGCAATTATTAAACAATTCAAACGACATGGAACTGTTGAAACCCTCATGGGTAGTGGATATAACTGCATGTTGCCCCCAGGATAAGGATGGTGAGAGAAGCAAAAAATCCCCAAGAATCACTGTGAAAGAATTGTAGGCCTTGGTGGCATCTTAGGGTCACCAAGTTTCAAAAAGTACCACCAGACACCTCCTCCACAACCACAGGCTCTTTGGAAAGGTTGCCAGAAGAGAGCCTTTTCTGACCACAAGACACGGAAGCAAGCAGTTGGAGTTAGCCAAACATAATTCAAATTATTACTGGTCAGATGAGAGCAAAATTGAACGTGATACATACAAGGAGAGGCACCTCATGCCCACGGTGAACTATCGTGGAGAGTCAGTGATGTTTTAGGGCTGTTTTAATTCCAGAGGTTCAGGGGAATTGGTTAAGATTGATCTTTTATTAGTTTACAAAGCACTTCATAGTCATGCACCTGAATATATGTCAGGCATGCTTTTACGATATACACCAAGTAGGTCCCTGGCTCTTTTAACTTTTCCTGGAGCCAGGACCTAGAGACATGGGGAGGCAGCCTTCAGATTGTATACCCTCAGCCTTTGGAATACCTTGCCATAAAACCTAAGAAAGTCTGAAACTGTGGGAACTTTTAAGCGATACATCTTAAGACATACCTTTTTAATCTCGCTTTTCTCATGTAGTCTTACTAAATTTTAATATTCCTTTATTTTTATTTTGTTAGTGTTTCTTATGTTCTATTTCGCTTTTACCATATATGTTCCGTCCTGTTCTATTTTTCTTAATACCAACTAATTAACTATGTTTTTATTTATTCTGTAAAGCACTGTGTGCTACATTTGCTTGTATGAACATGTGCTATATCAATAAAATTGACTTTGATGGCAATAATGAATTCCACCAAGTGTCAGGCAATTTTGTCTGATAATCTGGTAGCCTCCACCAGAAGGTTGGGACATGGCTGTAGGTGGACTTTCAAACAAGACAATGACCCAAAGCATACCTCAAGATCCACACAGAAATTGTTCCCTGACAAAAAAAAATCAATGTTCTGCAATGGCCATCTCAGTCACCAGACCTCTATCCAATCAAAGACCCGTGGGCTGAGTTGAAGATGACAGTTGATAAGTGCAAACCCAAGACTATGAAGGACAGTACAGGTATGTGAAGAGGATGTGAGTTGGCAGAAAACCAGGAGGCACCAGGCCCAGATGGTGTCTCCCCCTCCTGTCTTAAAGCCTGTGCTGACCAACTGGCTCCAATCTTCACTCAGATATGTGAAGTCCCCTCCTGCTTCAAACGCTCCACCATCATCCTGGTCCTTGAGAAACCCTCCATCACAAGACTGAATGACTACAGCTCTGTCACTCTGACGTCTGTGGTCATGAAGTCCTTTGAACAACTGTTGGCCCACCTGAAGAATGTCATAGGACACCTGCTGGACCCCCTGCAGTTTGCCTACCGGGCAAACAGGTCTCTGGGAACTACCATTTCTCAAGAACTGAAGTGGGAGACCAACATCAACTCCATCATCAAAAAGGCTCAGCAGAGGATATACTTTCTGTGGCAACTGAGGAAGTATGGTCTGCCACAAGACCTGCTGAGACACATACACCGCAGTCATCGGAACCATCCTGTACACTTCCATCATGGTCTGGTTCAGAGCTGCCACAAAAAAGGACGGGTACAGACTGAGCAAACAGTAAGAACAGCAGAAATAATCACTGGTGCTCTCCTGCCCACCCTCCACGACTGGTACTCTTCAAGAACCAAACGGACAGGGAAAATCATTAGAATCCTCACAACCTGGACACAACCTTTTTCAACTCCTGGCCTCTGGCAGGCGCTACAGAACAAAACTACCAGACAGGAGCTGTTTCTTTCCTAATGCCATCACCCGAATAAACAGCTGACCAGTGTCATTTGCTGTGCTATAGCAACTCTTGTTTCTTCAGATGGACACCACTATCTACAAACTATGTATTGTATAATACTCATTAAGGTGGCAAATTGTAGGCACATCCCTGAATTGATCATTGGTAATGTTAATGATCAATCAATCGATTATTTGTAAATAAAATACAAACAACTGAGTGAGAAGCGGCTGGGATGAGAATCAGCACTTCTAAATCGGAGGCCATGGTTCTCAGCAGGAAACCGGTGGTCTGTCCGCTCCGAGTAGGAAATGAGTCCTTATCCCAAGTGAAGGAGTTCAAGTATCTGGGGGTCTTGTTCACGAGTGAGGGAACCATGGAGAGGGAGTTTGGCCGGAGAATCGGAGCAGCTGGTGTGGTTCTGCAGTCGCTTTACTGCACTGTTGTAACGAAAAGAGAGCTGAGCCAAAAGGCAAAGCTCTCGATCTACCGGTCTATCTTCGTCCCCACCCTCACCTATGGTCATGAAGGATGGGTCATGATGGTCTTCCTGAGACATCGGGTGAGAAGTTCAGTCATCCGGGAGAGACTCTGAGTAGAGCCACTGCTCCTTTGCGTCGAAAGGAGCCAGTTGAGGTGGTTCGGGTATCTAGTGAGGATGCCTCCTGGGCGCCTCCCTAGGGAGGAGTTCCAGGCGTGTCCGGCTGGGAGGAGGCCGCGGGGTAGACCCAGGACCAGGTGGTGGGACTGCATCTGGCCTGGGAGCGGCTAAAGATTCCCCAGGCAGAGCTGGTTGATGCTGCCAGGGAAAGGGATGTCTGGGGCCCCCTGCTGGAACTGCTGCCTCCGCGACCCGACCCCGGATAAGCGGATGAAGATGGATGGATGGATGGATGAAAATACCAACATCTCCAAACAATCAGAAAAGCGTTTTTTTTCTTAATCAACGCTTTATTATGGACAGACTGGTTTATTTTTTTCTGCCTGCTGCGCGTCACAGCTCCTCCTCACAAACACTGAGCCGATGGTGGGTTTGCTGCAGGTGAGACGAGGAGGAGAGCCAACTTATCCGAGTGAATGTTCTTCAAGTGATAGAGCATTGCTGTTGTCGTCCTGTTGTACCGTGTACACGGCATCACAATATTTGCAAATGGCTTCTTGTTCTTTCTTTTCAAAGTGGTCCCTCACAATGCTTTGCTTGGCCCGCTTCATTTTTTTGTGCATGGCTGGACGCCAGCGCACCATAGATAGCATGTCCGGTTGTCACTCCCTCCCTCCTTCTCTCCCTCGTGTTGTTGACCTGCAGTTCTATGTTGCCACCACAAGAGGCAGTGGTCCCAGCACACCAAAATAAATACACTATGACACCACACACTTTCCAGATCCTTGGTGGTGTAGTGGATAGGATGTCTGCCTCCCATGCCAAAGGTCAGGGGTTCGCCCTGGTGTGGGAGATTTTCTGTCACTGGATGTTATAGAAGTACATTAGGACTCCACTTATCCGGGACCGAAGGTCGGTCGTTCGTATGTCTGGATGACTGAAACTTATGTTAAAATGCACCAAAATTAATAAGTGGTATACTTGTTCCATATAGACTCATAATAGACCGATAAATAACCTTAATTACTTGTGAAAATGCATCAAAATTGCAATCAAATAGCCAACTAAACTCATATAGCCTAGCCTATAATAGACCTACAGTAGCCTATAATAAAATAACCAAATTTCCAATTGAGTGCGTGCTTTGATCAAATACAGTACTTTATTCTCAAATGAGGCGTACGCTGCATCGATAGGCTACTGTATTCGCAGAACAAAATGGTATAGCCTAAAAAACAACCCAACATTAGAACAATTAGAGCAAATTATAATCAATAAATAAATAAATGAAATGACAGAAAAGTTGTCATGTCTAGGCTATTGTAGCCTAAAAGAAAGTCTCTAAAACAACCGATGTAGGTTAACGTGGCCTAGGCTGTAGGCTATTATTTAACAAATACAGTAGGTTTAGTAGGCTAATCTACATGCCCACAACACGTCTGTGTTCCTGAAGTCCATTAACTGGGAACGAAAAATGACTCGATGCTGCTTCAGGTTGCTGACGCGCTTTCTGGCTACCAAGGAATGCAGTTCTCGCGCAGCAGACTCGTTTGCGTTTTATGCTCGACATTAGAGTAACAAAGAAATGAAACGTGACAGTAGGCTACAGCCTACAGGCAACATGTAGGTCTACATATAGTTCTGTTTTTAATCACAGTAGGATACAGTACTGTAATGAAAATCCCACCAGTAACCAGATAGCAGGCTAAAAAAAAGCCTGTCCGGTAGACCGGGAGGTTCGGATCTCTGAAGTTCGGATGAGTGGGGTCCTACTGTATATGTAAAATGTAGTTACCTGGTGGTGCTATGTCAGTTATTGGATCTATGTGCAGTAATTGAACATTTGAAATACTGTTTTGAAATTATACCTACAGTATATGTGTCTCAGTAATTACCCATTATATATTAGGCTATACTTTGCATGTATTTACCAGGTAAATGTTTAGTAATTGGGGGACTATGAAAGGAAGGGTTACCCCAAAAATGTTCAGAGTAAGTTAATTTAGCAATAGAAATCCATAAGCCTAGGGCCAATGGGCCTAGGACATAGACAATAAACTACCGGTGGAATGGTAGTGGAGCAATAGCGGAAGCATTTTGGATTACTAGTGGACCGCTTTCCCTGATGCAAATAATCCGCTAGAGGTCCGCTTGCCATTCAATGTACAAATGGCCAGGAACCCGCCAGCGGATTCGGCCGGATGTCCGCCAGCGGATTCGGTCGGAGGTCCGCCAGCTCATTCATCGGGGACCCGCTGTTGGTCCGCTAGCCTTGTGTTATATTCCGCCGGAGGTCCGCCAACTCATCCATTGGGGACCCGCTGTAGGTCCACTAGCCTTGTGTTATATTCCGCCGGAGGTCTGCCAACTCGTCCATCGGGGACCCGCTGTAGGTCCGCTAGCCTTGTGTTATCTGTGTTTATCCCTTACCTTTTGTCCAGAAACAGAAGTTGAACCAATTGCAGCAGAATAGCTAACGTTACAGGAATCATCAGTGTAACTGCTTTAGCCACTGACCGCTACCATTAATGTTATGGAAGCTACTGCTAGTTGTTGTGAGCTCATGAGCTAACTGGCTATCCCGCTCTTATTGTGCTGGATTAGCATTGGAAGCATTGGAACTGATGTGTCCAGGCGACAAGACCTATCTTAATTTATCAGACATTATTTCATGTCATTTAAATTCACAGCTATTTCAGTGGCATGATTAGCTTCCGTCCTACCAGTCCTGAACAGAAACAAGCCACCCACGCACATAAGCCAGGCTTGACCTGGCCTGGTTTGTGTAATCCTGCTAATAAACAAACAAACAAACCAAGACACGGCTTATGGACCCGTCCCGTGATTCGGATCGGCTCCGAAATTTAATGGATTCTAAGTGGGCCCATGCTACACCCCTCCACCAAGTTTCATGAAACACAGTCCAGTAGTGTTTGTGTAATCCTGGTCCAAAAAATGAATGGCAGTGAATGGCTGGCCCATGATTGCATCAGGGTGCATCAGTGGTACTCTGATCAACCAATCCTGACACTTTCCTGTGTTGTTCAGTGTGTAGCAATAGGTACCCAGGAGAATACTATCAAAGCAAACTGCTACCTACCTACCTACCTACCTACCTACCTACCTATCTACCTACCTACCCACCCACCTACCTATATACTTACCTACCTAGATACCTACCTACCCACCAATCTACCTACCTACCTACCTACCTACCTACCCACCCACCTAACTACCTACCCACCCACCTACCAACCCAAATACCTACCTACTTATCTACCTACCTACCTACCACCCACCCACCTACCTACCTACCTACCCATCTACCTACCTACCTACCTACCCACCTAACGAACTAACTAACTACCTACCAACCTACCCACCCACCTACCAACCCAAATACCTACCTACTTATCTATCTACCTACCTACCTACCTACCACCCACCCACCTACCTACCCATCTACCTACCTACCTACCTAACGACCTAACTACCTACCAACCTACCCACCCACCTACAAACCCAAATACCTACCTACTTATCTACCTACCCACCTACCCAGCTACCTACCCACCTACCTACCTACCTACCTACCTACCCACCTACCTACCCAACCACCTACCTACCCACCTACCTACCCACCTGCCTACCTACCCACCTACCTACCCACCTACATACCTACCCACCCACCTATCTATCTACCTACCTACCCAGATACCTACCTACCTACCAAACCACCTACCCAGCTACTTACCCACCCACCTACCAACCCACCTACCTATCTACCCACCCACCTACCTACCCACTTACCTAACTACCCACCCACCTACCTAACTACCTACCCACCTACCTAACTACCCACCTACCCACCTGTCTACCCACCTACCTAACTACCTACCCACCTACCTAACTACCCACCTACCCACCTGTCTACCCACCTACCTACCTACCTACTCACCTACCTCACCTATCTATCTATCTATCTATCTATAGACATAGAGAGTGAGAGTGAGAGTGAGGGTTAGTGGAGGAAGTAGGGAGTGAAGGGGGGCTCCAGTCAAGGGTCTGGTAGAATAGATGTCCCCTGATGACACCATTGTCACTCATCGTGGTGTGTGTGTATGTGTCTGTGTGTGCATGTGTGTGTGTGTGTGCGAGAGAGAGAGAGAGAGAGAGAGAGAGAGAGAGAGAGAGAGAGAGAGAGAGAGATGGACTGACAGGATGGAGTGGTACTGTAGGTAGCCCTGTGATAGGTGACCCTGACCAAGGTTGCTGGTTCAAGACCAGGCCAGGCTATTTGGCTATCATTGCCTACCATTAAGCAAAGTACTTAAACCCAATGCTAGCTCAAAAACACTGTAAGTTGCTTTTGCTAAATGCATCTAAATGACCAAATAGTAATTGAGAATTGAGGAGGTAAGTCCTACTGGACCTACTGGTCTGGAAGGACGAGTAGAGGTCGGGTCTCTCCCTGGCCAAGGCCAGGACCCTCTTCTCCACCATGGCGGCCTCCACGTCGTAGTTCTTCACGACCACGTCCTTCTTCAGCGCCTTCAGAGCAAAATACTGCCCTTCAGCTCTTATGAAAGTATTTTTATACTTGGTTTAAAAATAAAGAGCACGCGAGTGGTCGATTAAAGCTGGTTTCAAACAAAGACAATAGATTTATTCTGAAATACGTTTTGCAAAAGCGGTCTCAAGGATACTGAGTCAGGGATCAACAATTATAGGATGGTACAGAGGATGTGAGTGACGTCACAGACCAAATGGTCTTGATAAACAGATTCTGTGGGAACGGGGTTAACTCCTGGTTTCCACAAACGTTGTAAAACAATAAACTCAGAGAACTCAGAAAACATCAATCAAGTAGGAAAACAGAAAAAACAAATTGGAGGGGACACATGGGTGATACTTGAATTTCATTAACACTCTGCCAGCAGGACCTGAGCACCCGGGAGAGGGACGCCCAGCGGGTCACATCTACCAGCCAAGCGCTTATTCACTAGATACTTTTTATTTCTGGGAATACACTTCCCTGTATTGAAAGCACATCACGTTTAAGAAGCCCCTACACCACCACCCCCGCCCCAGTCTTTATGAGTGCCTTGTGTTGGTAGCAAGAGAGGACCAGTGGTGAGGTGTGGTGCTGACCTTGCCAAAGGCGCCCTTGCCCAGCACTTTGCAGAGGTCAAATCTGTCTAGCGTGAGCCATACTTGGTGGTTGTTGCAGGCAGGGGCAGGAGCAGGCTCACCAGAGCTATGCAGGTACACAGGCACACAGACACACACACACACACACACACACACACATACAGGAACTATGTAAATAAAACTAACAGATAAATACAATTGAATGTCTGGGATGCCTACATACAACAACACAGCGCTATGCATGAATCCTCTTAAAAGGGTTATTTGAACTTAGCACCAAGGGTCAGTAGGTCCTCACCAGAGAGCTCCTCCCAGGGAGACGTCTGGGTCTGCAGCTCTGGCTGCAATGGGACCCAAAAAAATCACCCTGAATTCAAACATTTTACATTTCACAACTGACCATAAGTTACCCAAATGGTACAGCCTACGGCAAAGAGAGAACCATGCGTTCCATTTTTGAGGACCCTTCTTGAAAACAATGACAGGATTTCCCTTTACAAAGCTATTTGTTAATGTTTGTTAAGATTGGAATAACCAAACGGTATCACTGGAATATAACGGTGGTGATGGTTTCTGACCCCTCTAAAGCCCCCAGCCCTGATCAGAGCAGATTTACAGGGCGCCACACGGAGATGTAGGGGACCAGTGCTCCCCCAGGACTGAGAGGAGGCACAACCTCAGATGTCTGTGAAAGTGAGAGAGAATGAATTAGAGACATCAACATGCATCCTCTTAGTCTGAAGGTGACCTATACATGAGCTGGAGGTATCTCGTCACAAGAGCGGGGACTATGGACTACACTTGGATAATGGAACCAGCTAGTGGTGTTCAGTAGTGTAAATATTACCAGAGGAGAATGAACCAGCTAGTGGTGTTCAGTATGTTAATATTACCAGAGGAGAATGAACCAGCTGGTGGTGTTCAGTATGTAAATATTACCAGAGGAGAATGAACCAGTTAGTGGTGTTCAGTGGTGTAAATATTACCAGGAGAATGAACCAGTTAGTGGTGTTCAGTAGTGTAAATATTACCAGAGGAGAATGAACCAGTTAGTGGTGTTCAGTAGTGTAAATATTACCAGAGGAGAATGAACCAGTTAGTGGTGTTCAGTAGTGTTAATATTACCAGAGGAGAATGAACCAGTTAGTGGTGTTCAGTAGTGTTAATATTACCAGAGTGTCCAGAGCTCTCAGCTCCTCAAGCAGGAGCTTCACAGCTGTCGTGAGGTCCAACACTGGAGACTGGGGTGACACAGGGGGGGTGGGGGGGTCATTAGCCCTCCTATACAAATCCTTTACTCATCTTTATTTTCATAGAATACTTTGTCACTTTGTTCTAAGTTTGTTCTAGGTTTCTGACCCCTCTAAAGCCCCCAGCCCTGATCAGAGCAGACTTACAGGGCGCCACACGGGGATGTAGGGGACCAGTGCTCCCCCAGGGCTGAGAGGAGGCACAACCTCAGATGTCTGTGAAAGTGAGAGAGAATGAATTAGAGACATCAACATACATCCTCTTAGTCTGATGGTGAACAAGAGGGTGGACTATGGACTAAGCTTGGATGATAGAATCAGGTAGTGGTGTGAAGCACAACACTGTAGACTGGGCTGAGGGGGCCTGTATGAGGGAAATCAGAGATTCTATAGCCCTCCTATATAAATCCTATACCCATCTTTATTTTCATAGAGTATTTTGACACTTCGTCCTCAGGTAAATATGTTCATGAAACCTTTGAACACCCCCAACACTGATCAGAGCAGACTTACAGGTTACCACACAGGTAGAGCACACCTGCGGAGGACCCGGCGGCTTTCAGACAGTGCAGACGCTTCTGCTGCTTGCTCTCGCCTTTGTTTGCATTTTCTGCATTTTTCTGTTGATATTGTTGCTTTTCTTCCATAAGAAACTGTGAGCAGTGGCTCCTGGATACTTTAAATCACGGGGACTTTTTTTTGAAGATTTAGTTGCCATATTTCAATGTTTTTATCACCTCCTCACCATAATGTGAGCACGGCAGCAAGATGCCCCCTTTCACTGCAGATGACTTCCACAAACTTCTGCAGAAGATTACACTGCTGGAAACAAAAATGAACCGGTTAGAGATGAGTGTGGAAGTCAATGGACTAACTGGGAATGACACCACCTTACCATGGACTCAAAACAGTTCCAGACAAGAGCATGCTAACACACCGCTAATTAGCACCAAGGAGACTACCAAGAAACAGGAGAGCCGTGTACTGGGCACTAAACCTACAAGCCCTCCCTGGAACTCTCTTGGTGCAAAGCCTAAGAGAAAATCACGTCCCAGGGAAATGGGAGAACAAGGCAGAGACCCGTGCCCGGAGAACTATGAGACTGACTGGCCTGCATTATCATCCAGGCAGAGTGCCTCTTCAACCCCTGTCCCTAGAAGGACACCGCCATGGACAGCCGCAAAATGGAGAACCAGAAACAGATCTCGCCGACAATCAACCATACAACTGGAGAACAAATTTGCCCCACTGCTGCAGGATCCTGCATCTCCGTCTGATGACCTGGATCACATCTCTTCTTCACACAGCAGGGTAAGGACTGAGAGTAAATCAGAAAGTAAAAGGCTACAGGGAAAGCTACCGACTGGGCCTCAAACTCTGATTGTGAGTGACTTTACTGTAAAAGATGCGAGAAGTGTGTGCAGTGAAAGCACCAAAATACTCTGCTTTCCCAAGGATATGGTTGCTGACATGACATAAAAAATCGTGCATATCGGGGCTACACATCCAACTGTGAAAAACATCATTGTGCACGTGGGGACAAATGACGTTGCGCAACAGCAGTCGGAAGTTCTTAAACGAGACTTTATTGATCTGCTGAACAGTCAGTTCTCTGAAAGCGGAGGTGTTTATCAGCGGCCCTCTACCACCAGTCAGAAGAGGGGTTGAGAGATTCAGCAGACTGTTGGCACTGAACACATGGCTCTCAACTGACTGTACCACTCACTCAGTGCGCTACATTGACAATTTTCCATTTTTTTGGGAACGATACCATCTTTTTCAGAGAAATGGACTCTGCCTTAACAGGTCAGGAGTAAAACTGTTTATCTCCAATCTTTTCTATTCTCTGCGTCATCCATCTGCTCCCTCTGCCATGGTCAAGGACAAGAGACAAGAAATACCAAAACAGAAGGAAGACATATCGCAACATGGCAGAAACCTTGAAGAGCTGCCGCTTCAACAAAGCTCTGATTATGGGAGACACACGTGCCAGGAAGAAGAATCTTCACACCACCCTCCACCGACAACAACCCAACGATGCCCCTCCCCTCCTCCACCACGCTCACTAATCAAGGGCCTCATCAAAGCTGCCACACTGAAGCTCAGCCAAATTGATGAGCTACTGCAAGAGGGGAAGTCTCTCACTCCCCCCCTCCCACTAGCACTCACCAGCGAGGATCCACCCCCTCCACCCCACCAAGAGGGGGAGTCTCTCACTCCCCCCCTCCCACTAGCACTCACCAGCAAGGATCCACCCCCTCCACCCCCCCAAGAGGGGGAGTCTCTCACTCCCCCTCTCCCACTAGCACTCACCAGCGAGGATCCACCCCCTCCACCCCCCCAAGAGGGGGAGTCTCTCACTCCCCCCCTCCCACTAGCACTCACCAGCGAGGATCCACCCCCTCCACCCCCCCAAGAGGGGGAGTCTCTCACTCCCCCCCTCCCACTAGCACTCACCAGCGAGGATCCACCCCCCCAAGAGGGGGAGTCTCTCACTCCCCCCCTCCGACTAGCACTCACCAGCGAGGATCCACCCCCTCCACCCCCCCAAGAGGGGGAGTCTCTCACTTCCCCCCTCCCACTAGCACTCACCAGCGAGGATCCACCCCCTCCATCCCCCCAAGAGGGGGAGTCTCTCACTCGCTTCCTCTCACCGGCACCCACCAGCACCTTCACGCGCTGTATTACGTCCTCCCAACCGCCCTTACCCCCTGCAATACTTCCATTTTCTCTTCCCCCAACTCCAAAGAGAAACGCCGGGCCAAGCCTGATAAAGGCACAGCACATTCTGTTACTGGTTTACAAAATACAGCAAGCTCTAACTGATATGTACTGGGTCCAGGCTACAAGGCTAATGGCACTCATGACCCCTTCCAGGACAAGCCAGGACCCAACGTGATGGTATCCTCTTTAATTCCTGTCTTGATAGGTAATAGAAAAACAATGGTGAATCTTCTAAGTAACAGGAAACACTCAACCGGCTCTACAAATTTATCAAATTTAGTATCTATTCCTCGTCAGCCACAAACTATCACAGAGAAATGTGCAGATAATACCCTCAGCACACTAAACTTAGCTTTATTAAATGTCAGATCTTTAGCAGGAAAGACATTTTTAATCAATGATTTTATTACCAACCACAATCTTGATTTTATGTTTTTAACTGAAACTTGGCTAGACCAAGGTAACAGTGCAGCTGTTCTTATTGAGTCAACTCCTCCCAACTTCAGCTTTATGAGCGAGGCTAGAGTACATAAGAAAGGAGGTGGAGTAGCCATCTTGTTTAATGACTCCCTCCAATGTAAGCAGATGTGTTATGGAAATTTTGGTTCCTTTGAATATGTGGCTCTTCAGTTGAATTCCTCTTCTCGAGCCATATTTCTAAACATCTACATTGGCTTGACTTTGGCTTGACATCATTGACTTTGACTGTGTGGCTATTGTTGGTGATTTTAACATCCATGTTGACAACCCTCAGGGCAGAGGGACTTAAGAGCTAGGTTGTGTCTTTGACAACTATGGACTGACTCAGCATCTGACGGAGCCCACACACAACAAGGGGCACACTCTGGACTTAATCATCACCAAAGGTCTGAATATTTCTAAGGTTCAGGTGTCTGATGTTGCGCTCTCTGATCATTCCTGTGTTTTCGTTGAGAGTACTATCTCCATGCACACAAATTCTCAATCAGAGGTTATCTCAAAACGGCACATCACTGAAAACACCAGTGAGATATTTACTCAGGCTTTCTCATCCACACCTGCCCTATGGCCTCAGTCAACAAGCTTGTAGATCATTTCAATGTTAAAATTACAAACATTATTGACGCCGTTGCGCTCACTAAGGTGAAAGTGGTCTCTGGTAAGAGAAGATCTCCATGGAGAAACGCCATGCTGGTCAGAATAGAAAAAAAAGAGTGTCGAAAATCTGAACGCAGGTGGCGAAAAACAAATCTCCATGTTCATTATGACATCTATATCGCATTTATAATCTGGAGCTGAGAAATGCACGGCAGACCTTCTTTTCTGACATCATCACCAAAAACCATAACAATGCTCGTGCCTTGTTTGCCACTGTTGATAGGCTGACAAACCTCCTGTGTCAGTAGCCTCTGAACTTCTATCTACCAGGGCCTGCAATGAATTTGCCTCATTCTTCACTGACAAAATTCAGAAAATTAGACAAGCAGTTGGTGCCTCCATTCCAGGTAAAGGACATGTGTCGTCACAGTGTCCACTTAAAATCAATACCATGACACAATTTCATCCGATCAACCATAAAACCCTAGGGGACACTATACAATATCTGAAATCCTCCACCTGTTGCCTTGATGTTCTACCTACAGACTTCCTCAAAACTGTATCCAACTGCATGGCCTCTGATTTATTACAAATTGTAAACACATCTCTTCTTTCAGGTGTGTTCCCACAAACCCTGAAAACTGCAGTCATCAAGCCAATCTTAAAAAATAATAATCTAGACACCTCACAAATTAACAATTATAGGCCCATATCAAACCTCCAATTTCTAAGCAAAATAATTGAAAAGGTTGTTTTCCAACAACTGAATAACTTCCTGGCACTAAGTAATGGCTTTGATGTCTTCCAGTCAGGATTTCGACCACACCACAGCACTGAGACTGCTCTAATTAAGGTATTTAATGACATCCATTTAAACACAGATAATGGCAAAATCTCAGTCTTAGTACTGGATCTCAGCGCTGCGTTCGACACGGTAGACCACAACATACTACTAGGCCGACTGGAAAATTGGCTGGGAATTTCTGGTACAGTGTTAGATTGGTTTGAATCCTACTTAAAGGACAGGGACTATTTTGTGTCTATAGGCAATTACAAATCTGAGCTGATAAAAATGACCTGTGGAGTTCCCCAAGGCTCCATTCTGGGGCCTATTCTGTTCAACATTTACATGCTCCCACTAACTCAAATTATGGAAAACAACAAAATATGTTACCATAGCTATGCAGATGACACACAAATTGATATCACCAGGAGACTATAATCCCATACAAGCGCTGAGTAAGTGCATTCAACAAATCAATGATTGGATGTGCCTTTCTCCAACTAAACAAAAATAAAACTAAAGTAATTGTCTTTGGAGCCAAAGAAGAACGATTAAAAGTCAGTGCTCAACTTCAATCAGTAATGCTAAAAACCACAAACGAAGCCAGAAATCTTGGTGTAGTCATGGACTCGGACCTGAATTTCAACAGCCACATTAAGTCAATTACAAAGTCAGCCTACTATCACCTGAAGAATATATCAAGGATCAAAGGATTGATGTCCCAGAAGGATTTGGAAAAACTTGTCCATGCATTTATCTTCAGTAGACTCGACTACTGTAACAGTGTGTATACAGGTCTCTCTAAAAAATCGATCAGACAGCTGCAGCTGATTCAGAACGCTGCTGCTCGAGTCCTCACTAAGACTAAGAAAGTGGATCATATCATTCACACCAGTTCTAAGGTCTTTACACTGGCTTCCTGTCTGTCAAAGAATTTACTTAAAAATACTGCTGTTGGTTTACAAAGCACTGAATGGTCTAGGGCCAAAATATATTTCTGATCTGCTCATATGCTATGAACCATCCAGACCCCTCAGGTCGTCTGGCACAGGTCTGCTTTCTGTCCCCAGAGTTAAAACAAAACATGGAGAAGCAGCGTTCAGTTTTTATGCCCCACATATCTGGAACAAACTTCCAGAAAACTGCAGGTCTGCTGCAACTCTTGGTTCTTTTAAAACAAGCCTGAAGACTTTTCTTTTTGCCACTGCTTTCTAAGAGGAGTTATGTTTATCTGTATACTGCACTAACTTTTATTCCTGTATTCTATTTGTCCTGCTTTTTGTTTTAAATGTCTATAATGTCTTGCTTTTTGTTTTAATGCTTTTAATTTGTCCTGCTTTTTGTTTTAAATGTCTATAATGTCTTGCTTTTTGTTTTAATGCTTTTAATGTCTCATTAAAGCACCTTGAATTGCCCTGTGGCTGAAATGTGCTATATAAATAAACTTGCCTTGCCTTGCCTTGGAGAGATGTTTCTCTTCCGTGTCCTGAGTGGAGGAGAACATCAGGCTATAGTGAGTTTCTGCTGTGAGGCAGTCTAACTCGCAACATTCTAGGCCTGTTGTAATTGGGTGTTTTGTAGAGCCTACCAGTGCCAGAACATCCTGCAGGCCCCTCTGTATGTCCTCAAGTGGACCTATGGGAACATATTAAGAGTTATGTTTACTGTTCTTAATTCTGTTATAGATTATAGATTTTATAACAGGCCACTGATACAGTAGCGAAGATAATTAAGTATCCCTGGAAATAAATATCTATTCACATCATATACATACAGCATGTCACACAATGATCTAGATGTTGACAGTTAGAACTTGGTAGCCTGTAACAACCATAGGTGTCCCTTCAAGGCCTGATTAATGCACGGGCTCACGGGGCTGAAGCCCTGGGCCCAGAGCTCCAGGGGGGCCGTTGATGGGTCTTGCGCAAGCAGCAATCAATCATGTTTTTTTTCATGTTTTTCCTCCAGTCAACTTACTGCTTGTGTGTGTGAAGGGGGGAGGGGGGGGGGCTCCAATAAAAATCACTGAAATTGTTTTGGCTGATTTGCTGGCCGATTACGTAGTTACGTAGGTGTGAGTGCTGAGCTGTATTCTGTCAATGTGGTTGACGAGTTCGTGCACAATTAAAGGCAATATTTCTACTCTCTCTCTGTATCTATCTACAATCAGCCATGTCACTAAAAAACGTAAAAAAGTCAAAGAAAGGGAAGCTAGAGAAGCTGCACTTCTTACAAAGATCCCCAAATTAACGGGGTATTTCACAAAAGCCAGCGATCCTACCCCACCTCAGCAGCAGCAAACATGAGAAGGTTCAGCAATACCCACAGCTGCCAGATCTTGGTAATTTATATTGTAAATTAGCTATATAGGCTATGTAAAGAAAATGAGGATTTGTGTAGTGTAATGGGTATTAGTACTACTGTATAATGATTTGATAAATTGCCAAGCAGATCCTGGTTGCTAACATCAGCTAGTTAGATAGCTAGACTAGGTAACGTTAGATTGCGAAACGAAAATGTCCTCCAGTCACTCCAAAGCATAAGTGAAGACGATAGTCAAAACCTGTCAGCGCGCAACGAGGCTTCTGCACTCTGTCAGATAATGAAGCGGTTGGAGACTGTGCTCATATGCGCGTTCTCAATGTAAGCACACATCTTCAGGAAGTTGCTCTGGACCTGTCAGCTGCTGTGAGCTTAGTCAAATCGCTTAGAGAGTATGTTGCCGAGCGGCGCTGCACAAGGCAGGCTGATAAACCGCCGGGGCCTGATGGTCAACAAAATGTCTGCAAAAGAAACGTTTTCCGTGAATGTGTACACAGTAATAGTAGATAGACTTGTAGCAGAATTAGACAGAAGATATCAAGCATAACAGGAAATTGATCAGCGTTTTGGATTTCTCAACAATATCCAACCTCTCCCAGAAAACCAAATTCGTTCTAAAGCAATCAGCCTACAAATTAAGTACCCAGGTGACCTGCAAGATTACTTTGCCGAGGAAATCGTCTATTAAGGAATTTATAAAAAATGAGCCAAAACAATATGCAAGGGAACACTTGCAGCAGATAAGGAACAATAATATTACATGTTTTCCCAAATGTTGACATTGCTTTAAGAATCTAGCTAACTTTGCCGGTGAGCAACGCCTCTGGAGAGCGTTCATTTTCTAAACTCAAACTGATCAAGAACAAATTGAGATCCACCATGGGAGAAAAGAGACTGTGCCATCTGACTCGCATGTCTCTAGGAAGTGACTTGTTGAGGGAACTGGAGTTCAATGACGTCATCGCAGACTTCTCAGCACGAAAATGAAGAAGGAAGAGCATCTAAGTATGTACTGTAAGCTAAGCTGTTTTTAAATAATCACTGCTTTGGTCATGCTCTGATCTCTTCTCTTTTTCACCAACTGCTCTTAATGTGAATGTCTATTGATGATGTGACATAGTTGTGTTCTAGGTATAGGTATTTGAGTTCTATGTGATGCAGTGGTGTTATTGAGTGTTACAAAATATGTAGCACAGTTGCAGTGTTGAGAGCTGTTTGCAGTGGTGTTTGTGCGTTGTGACTGTGAGAGTAGGCTCTTCTCCTCTCACCAACTGCTCTTGATGTGAATGTCTATTGATGACATGTACGATAGGTGTGATATGTGGTCAAGCACAGAATGTGTATTTGAGTAGAGTAGAGGACCCAAAGATGCCCCCCTAAGGACAATGTCAATTTGTGGCTTATTAAATACATATTTATAACTGAATTTAGTATATACATGTTAGTTATGTTGAAGACTTTACACTTTAATAGCATTTAAGTAAAAAAAAAAAAAAACTTTGATGATATAATAAATTTAAAAAATTGTGTAAAGGGGGCATCTTCCACCACCCGGAGTGCAAGATGCCCCCCCTGGGGGTGCAAGATGCCCCCCCATGGAATATTGCCTCACTTGTAATTTTAATCTTAAATAATTAATCATAGAGTGTAAAATGAGTCTCAATCTTATAAAAGTAGTTATTCATATTTTAGAATTAATTAATTCTTGAAATATATGCATAGGCTACATCTATTTTGGCATATTAGGCATTAGAAATGTGGTTTATTCATACATTTTAATGCAATTTAATGACATTTATAATTAAAAAATGTTGATGAACATACATAATACAATAAATAGATACATCATTTAATAATAATAACATTATTCATAATAACAATATTAATAGGCTAGAGGCCTATTAATTAGATTTGCCTTTGGGGGGGGGGGGGGGGGGGGGGCGTCTTGCACTCCTGTGCTACATTTGACATTTTAATTCATACTTACCTACCAAAAGTAGATCAATTCACCAAACGAATGGATTACATTACCTAGAATACCCCTGATAACATGTACAACACGACTTGTATATACAACTTTCTAAAATCTGATATATGCTTATTTTCTAACAGCAGAAAATTAGATCAACTTACCTCAAAAACGTTTTTGCTGAATAACTCTGTCAACTGTTATGTGACAGGTCAAATATTTGATGTGGTGGCCTGGTGCCATCTGATAAATATTTTCGGTTGAAAAATAGCACCCCCTAGTGTTCACAGGGGGAATGACAGGGGGGGGGGGCGTCTTACCCTCGGGGGGCGTCTTTGGGTCCTCTACCCTACTATGTGATGCAGTGGTGTTATCTTGAGTGTGTGCATTGTGAGGGTAGGCCTAGTTGTTGCCTGCGCTGTGCTTTCCTTCCCCAATTAGCCTACACATCTTGTATTTACCTGAAATTACAGCTTACCTTCACGTGGGTTCCTTCTTATTGTGCATGATCATATCTCTCCTGACAAATCTTGTATCTTCTCCTGATCTGGACCACTCAATACTCAATACATCAATGTACCTGTGACATGTCTGTGTGTGTGGTGTATAATGTAGACATGACAGACATGCTTGCGCTTTACTACCATGTTAATGAAATTGCATGTTGGCGGTGGTGGGGTGGGGGGTAGTGGGGTTGGGCCTTAACCTGGTCAAAGCCCTAGGCCCTACATCATGTTAATCCGGCCCTTTGTCCCTTAGATGCTGTATCCCTGTATTGCCCCTGTTTGATGTACTGAATCATCAAATCAGTCATTTAGTGGGTCTCAGAGAAGGGCCAGAATATGAATGTTGTCTGTTAACAAGTTAATATCCTGAATCTAAGGGCTATTTTTAGCCCTTTCTTGAGAAGTTCATCAGATACAGCCCAGGCATGATTAGAGAAAATAAAGCAAAAAGTAACACTAGGCCTATTCCCCAGCAAGCATTTTCTGGTGTTATACAGGTCTATTAGACGGCTAACGTAGCCCAAGACGTCTAGGCTAAATGTCGTATATATTTGGGCCAACAGCGCAACACCGATAGACGTCTATCTTAGACCGAAATTAGCACAAACGGGCTAACATAGCCCACATATAGACGTGCACTATATGTCTACCTTAGCCCAAGTAGTGGCTAAAATAGCCATAAATTATACGTTTATTAGACGACATGTCGGCTAGCATAGCCATGAAATTCACGTTCATTAGCCGTGTAGCTTAGCAGACCTTAATTAGCCATTTCAATAGCATTCTAATGTTGTCCTTTTCCTGACACTTACATGGCTGAAGTTGTTCTCGCTGTCACCATGTTTCAAGCTGTTGTCTTGGCACCAACCACAATACAATAACACTGTTATACAATATAATGTAGCCTAGTATATTCAAGGAGTCACGGAGACTGGGAATTCCGTATGGATATTGATTTACAACGGCGGGTATCATACAACTACTGAGCCGTGGCTGACTAGAAGTCAAGCTCTGGTTGACTGACTTGAGGGGGGGAAGCTGGCACAGGAACTGTGAACTCTCAACTAAACCACTAATGCCACCCTGAGGTTGGTTTACTTATTACAGCAAGGTTACAAGTGTTATATAAAATGGTGTTATATTAAATACAACTACACAACATAATGGCTAAAGTAGGCTATATTACACTTTCCCATTAATTCAACAAAGAGGAGAGGCAGATATGAATGACATTTTTACAATTAAATTCATGAAAATAAAATAAAATCAGATATAGTTAAAAGTGGTTAACTAATGGTTTTGGGGTCTAGGGGACAGTAAGATAGCAGATGGTCCCATCCTACTTTGCTAACCCCACCCACAATCTGCACCCTCCCCAAAGGATGCCACAAGTCAAGTCAAGTCAAACTTTATTTATATAGCGCATTTCATACCCAGAGGCAACACAAAGCACTTCACAGAAAGCCATGGAGGGTGGGCAGACCCAGACATATTCCAGAGGGAAGCAAAAAAACAGTAATCACCCAGGGGCCAGAAAAGGGAGGCTGAAAAATTCTTCCCTGACCTCTCCACGAGACAATCAAGCAAGCTCCTGGAGTATGTTTTCTAATGGCTAAGGACATTTACAGAACAATAAATTAACAATAAAAAAACCATATATAATGCAACAGGATAAATACATACTAAAAAGGGACATGGCATTGCCTAAGGAACAATATACAGGGGAATATATTACAATTTACAGAGTAAAAAGGGCTAGATAATTTGTAGGACACATGGTGTATATAGTAAACACTGGTGTGTGTGTGTGTGTGTGTGTGTGTGTGTGTGTGTGTGTGTGTGTGTGCGTGTGTGTGTTCAAGCGAGTGTGTGTGTGTGTTTGTGTGCCAGGGCCTAGGTAGAGGCAGGGTTGAGGGTTGGGGTGGGAATAGGATACAGACCCGGGCTAGGGTGAGGGGAACTGGGCCCACAGCAATTGAAACAGTGACACACTGCAAACTACAAAGATGGCAACATTGCACATGAGCTTAATTCATCACACAATTGTATTCACAGCCTCGGGGGTTCCTGCAGTCGTGCTTCACACTTGTGAATGGAGGCAGACAGTGACTATCCCTACAGCCATGGTTAGAAAAAAATAAGTCACACGGCTGAGACTAAGGTGTAAACTAGAGCCCACTAGTGCTACAAGGACAAGTGCTACAATAACCGTAATTTATATATACATTTGCTATAGGAGTTATGAGGAGGTAGGTGTCTGCGTAAGGGTCAGTTTTATGCTTCCTAAAGAGGCGAGTTTTCAGCCTACGGCGAAAGGTAGGTAGGGACTCTGCTGCCCATCATCAGTGGGGAGTTGGTCCACCACTTAGGAGGCAGGATTTTGGAGAAACCCTGGAGCCAACCGTCCCTCAGTGTGATGTGGTCGGGCGGGGACGTAAGGGGAATATAGGGATGACCCCCTTCAGAACACCGTTGAATGTTGCAAACATGAAAGACTGTGGACACGAAAGTTGAAAGTTAGAGTTAGTAGACACGAGCACGAGGCACCTCGGCAAACGTTCTTCTTCTTGTAACAACATATATATATACCTGGCCGGCTACGCTCCCCACGGAACCAATATTCCCACCCCACAGGTCAATCAGCCGCGCATGCGTAGTAGGTGTATATGGGAACATTGAAATGTTTGCGGGAATGCTGAATAGCGGAAGAGAAGTTGGCTAAGAGAGACGTTTAGTAGCCATATAATTCTGGGCTGATGTAGACCAGTGGAGGCTCGTCCATTGAGGCAGGGGAGGAAAGTCCTCCTCAGTTTTTGGAGAGAAGAGAGGGATTAAAATATAAATATATGAATTTATTTATTCATAATTCATATTATCTCAGTTTTGTTCATAAAGCAGGTTTTCCCTATGGATAAAACCCCATTATTGAAATTCTAAAGCTCCAACAGTGACATATATAACATGCAGTTGGAGGACCGATAGATATCTTAGGTTTTTAGCCTGCCATTTGGTGTCAATTTCCATAGTTTGTAAATGTGCAGATAGTTTCTCTCTTTCAGCTTTTTCTCCAATGATCAGTACTTCTGTTTTGTCCTGGTTTAGTTGGAGGAAATTATGTGACATCCATACATTTATATCCATAATACACTTGACAAGGCAGTCAATCAAGCTGTAGTTACTGGGTGTTACAGAAATATAGAGTTGGGTATCATCTGCGTAGCTATGGTAGCTAATGTTGTACCTCCTGATGACACTGCCAAGGGGCAGCATGTACAGGCTGAAGAGTAGAGGTCCTAGGATCGATCCTTGGGGCACCCCACAGGTCATAGGGATCTTTCCTGAGCTATGGTCACCGAGGGCAACGAAGAAATCACGACCAGTTAGATAGGTCCTAAGCCAATTAAGGTCTGGACCGGAGAGGGCAACCCACTTCTCCAGTCTTTTGATGAGGATTGCATAATCTATAGTATCAAAGGCTGCACTCAGGTCCAGGAGGACGAGAACAGAGAGCTCTTTGGAGTCAGCATTAATTCTGAGGTCATTTACAACTTTGACTAATGCCGTCTCTGTGCTATGATGGGCGCGAAAGCCGGACTGGAAAAGGTCAAGTGTAGAACTTGTAGCTAGGAAATCATTAATCTGTTTGAAAACAATCTTTTCCAGAATTTTACTCAAAAAGGGAAGGTTGGAGATTGGTTTAAAATGGCTAAGAACTGAAGTGTCTAAGTTGTTTTTCTTCAGCACGGGTCTCACCAAAGCAGTTTTAAGTATTGGTGGGAAGACACCTGTAGATAGGGAGTCATTAACAATGGCTAAAATGTCATAGGATACAGTCAAAAATTGTTTTGAAAAACTCAGTGGGGATGGGATCCAGCAGGCATGTGGAGGATTTGAGTTTGGATACTACTTTTCTCAACATTTCTGTGTCCACCAGTGTAAACAAGCTCATATGTCCATTACATGGAGGAAGAGGATCTGTGAACGGGATGCATGGCCTTTCCTGGGTGATTTTCCTCCTAATATTCATAATCTTATCTCTGAAGATGCAAATTCCTCACATTTGGAGGTAGAGAGCAGGTTATCTGGTGTTTTTACGGCAGGGTTTATTAGGCTATCAATTGTTGAGAAGAGCACTCTTGAATTATTTCGGTTGATAGATATCAATTTTGAGAAGTGGTCTTTCCTTGCATTTCTTATTGCTTTATCAAAGGCAGCGAGATGTTCTTTGAGAATATCATGGTGGACCTGTAGCTTGGTCTTTCTCCATATACGCTCAGATCTTCTGCAGGTTCTCTTTAGTTGATTGGTTTCCTCATTTCGCTATGGAGCTTTATGATTGGCTGTGATCTTTTTCAGTTTAATAGGTGCTACAGAATCCAAGGCTGCCCTTACTCTGGTGTTAAAGGTGGTTGCTAAGTCTTCAATAGTGCCTGACGGCCCCACTTCTGGAGTTGATAAATTGTTTGTGATCATTATTTCTCTAAAACTATCGGCTACTGCGGAGGTAAGACAACGTTTCTTGATAAAGCGCTAGTACTACTTTTGACTTTAGGAACCAATGCAGTGAAGTTACAGAAATGGTCAGAGAGAGCGAGGTCACTAATAGAGGAGACAGTGATAGTCAGGCCCTTAGTAATCACTAGATCAAGGGTGTGGCCGCAGTTGTGGGTTGGCTCAGTGATATGTTGGTTGGGTAAAATCCATGGAGTTTAGGAGGTTGATAAAGTCCCTGGCTTTCGAGTGCACCTCAGTATCCATGTTGAAATCTCCAATGATGATAATCTTATAATTTGTATGGATGATGGACTGTCAAGGCTAGTTAACTACGGGGCTCAAGTGCACAACACAGGAAGCTCTTTGCCCAGCAGGGCGTTTATTGCTGGAGCTGGGAGGGAAGGTAGTGCCCGGATGGCTCAGGTTGGGAGCCTGGCAGGCTGGAGGTTGAGGCCGGTTGGAGCAGCTGCGGTGGGTGGCGGGCAGAGTGATGGGCAGGCAAGCCGGATCACAGCACACCTGGTCGTTCGGTAGGGAACACGGAGAGACGAGTAAGCTTTGGGGTGCGGTGGTCCAGAGAGCACACAAACATAAGCAGAAATACTTTGTTTAACAACTACGATACTTGCCAGGCGTTTCTTAGGGAAGATCTGGCGATGAATGTCTGGAGAAACCGGCTTCTTGTAGGCAGAGGGGGTTGAAGAGAAGGTGGCAGCAGGTGTTCAGTGATCCGGCCATAAGCTCATTCGCCCATCAGTTCAACTCATTTCAGCTGTGTCGGTGGAGCGCGCGCAGTGCCCGTGCCGAGCTGCAGGGGGCGTGTGAGGTAGGCACAGAGGTGGAGGGTTGTGGAGAGGCGGAGGAGGGGGGTGTGTGTGGAGGTGTTACAACCTCCCCCAGGTGGTAGACCAGGGATGGAGGGAGGAGTGCAACATAGCCTGCATATAAGCCCTAGGAAACCAACCGCAGTACAGGTGTGGTGTGAAAACAAATGCCAAACTAACCACCAAAGAATCCTTAAACTATAACATATTTATTTACAACATCCAACAACATACAATAACAGCAACAAACATGAACCAGGGAGAAAACACCAACTAAACCGGGGACTAACAGAGGGTAGGAGAAGGGAGGGAGAAGGCTGTGCGAACGGGGTCACAACCAAAAAAACACAGCCCTATTCTTCCCTACACCTCTAGCCTAGCATATCTACCAATTTGCACACTAGCTACCTAATCTACCCGGAATCTAGCCTATCTGCTACAAAAAAAAAAGGGATGACACCCGCTCGCTTCTAACCTAGTGTATATGTTACGGTCAATGTGAGAAAACGGGGAATGTGAGCTTTTCCCGGTTATTGCGCACATTCCCCGACCTTGCGGGGAATGTAGGAGAAACATGTGCGTTTCTCACATCTCCCGGGTAATGTGCACATTCCCCGACCTTGCGGGAGATGTGAGAAATTGGTTAGTATTTCTCACATCTCCCGCAAGGTCGGGGATTGTGCACATTAACCGAGAAATGCTTACAATTCCCGACCTTGCGGTAAATCTAGCAAAGTCCAACCGTATGCAAAACCTCTGCGCAGCCGGGTGGTGGGAGAGGGCTCGTGCGCTTAGAACGAGAGGCGCTTGACATTTTGCCCATGGTTTTCGAATACATAGCATCAATTGCATTAATGGAAACATTAAATTGGGTCTAATTATACATTAGAAAGTTAAGATAATTAGCCTACAAGCCACGAGGCTACGCAACACAATAAGCAAAACAATCTCACTGTTTCACTCGTCCCACTCATCTGTTTCACTCGCCCCGCACGGCAGGGACAAGAGAAACAATGCACATCTTCTGTTCTCGGCCGTCTTGAATTGAACTGTTACACCACAGAACGAAACTAACAACTAATAGGTTAGTAAAGGACATGTACAAGTTGTTTGTCATCAAAAAATGTAATCTCCATCTTTATTAATTTCTGTGTAAACCTGATCAAACCAAAAAGTGTTTCATTCGTACCGGTCCTCCCCTACAGTTAATAACAGTCTGTGGTCTACCTTGAACAGTAATATAGCCTATGCTGCACACAGTGTAAGTAGTATTAGGAGGATAGGCCTACACTGGTGATCAAGTTAACAAAGCAAAAGGAACATTGCAACAACAGGAAGGTGGGAACCTCCAAAGGAACCCTACACGTTAGCTAGCCGAAAGACAGACGAAAAGACGAAAAATCTCTCAGGTGTGCGCCAGTAGCCTAACGTTAGCCCAACTACCGTGGGTGCCTCTTATGGTGCACGCCATCTGAGGCGTCACATAAGCCCTCTCCCACCACCCGGCTGCGCAGAAGTTTTGCATACGGTTGCGCTTTCCTAGATTTACCGCAAGGTCGGGAATTGTAAGCATTTCCCGGTTAATGTGCACAATCTCCGACCGTACGGGAGATGTGAGAAATACTAACCAATTTCTCACATCTCCCGCAAGGTTGGGGAATGTGCACATTACCCGGGAGATGTGAGAAATGCACGTTTCTCCTACATTCCCCGCGAGGTCGGGGAATGTGCGCAATAACCGGGAAAAGCTCACATTCCCCGTTTTCTCACATTGACCGTAACATATATATACAGAATGGTTACCTACGTGACGTAGTGTAAACCCCCAGGATATCTTACCTAGCCTTCTCCCTAGACGAAGCAACAACCGGGGACCACAAACGTCACATACAGACACCAAACTCAAACAACTAGGTTAAAACAAAGTGTAACAGACTAAACAATGAACAAACAAAACTAGAAGGTAACAGAATCAAAACATCACCCCTTTTCCCTCTCCCCCACACATGTACAGTAACAAACAGCCACATAGGCAGACAGGTGATTGGACGACCGGACCAGGGAAACAACGGGACACAGGTGGACTTGATTGACAGATGATTAGTGGGGCCAGATTGACGGATCGCGAACATCTGGGAGGGGGGGAGAGACAGATAAACACAGAGCAAACACACAGGGACGTAACACTCCCACCCATAAAGAGCAAACCCAGGGTTTGTGATACCAAAGGCCAACATGGGTAGTGCACTTACCCAACATCATTAACCCACAATCATTAAGCCACCAAATGAAACACCCCAGGTCACATAAGTCTGAGAAAGGAAAAGCATAAGGAAAGAGAAAAGAAACTCAAACAAGAACCACAATCCAAACAAAAGGTACTACATATGTCTATATGTATTGAGGTACACAGGCTAATGGTCTGCCAGACACAGTTACTGTATGCATTTATGCATTTAAGCACGAGAAAGTGCATTAGCCATAACATTTTCTGACCCCTTCTTATGGCGCACCACCAAGTTGAAATCTTGTACCAGCAAGGCCCAACGCATAAGGCGGTGATTATGGTTCTTCATACGGTCTAGAAAAACCAGAGGGTTATGGTCCCTGTATACCTCCACGGGGTAGGTACTGGACCCCACATAAACCTCAAAGTGTTGTAAGGCCAACAGTAAGGCTAATGTCTCCTGCTCAATGGTCGAGTACCGGGTCTGGGCTGGATGGAACTTACGGGAGAAATAGCAGATGGGATGATCAACTCCATCCGCATCCTCCTGTATCAGCACAGCCCCCGCACCAACAGCACTAGCATCCACCTCCAACTTGAAGGCCTTCTCAAAGTTTGGGGCAGAAAGAACAGGTGAGCTGCACAGTAAAGCCTTAGCTGATTCAAAGGCACTCTGACACTCAGCAGACCAAATGAACATCACTTTAGGGCTCAGCAGACTGGTCAATGGCGCAATCACAGTGGAGAAATTGCGTCAGAAACCACGATAGTACCCAACCATTCCCAAGAAACGGCGCAACTCCCGCCGAGTGGTAGGGACTGAAAACGCAGCTATGGCAGACACTTTACTAGCCACAGGGCGTACCACACCGCACCCAACCTCCTTACCGAGGTAGGTCACGGTCACCTTTCCGAACTCACATTTGGCCAAATTCAGGGTCAACTGAGCGTTGGCCAGGCGCTCGAACACCACCTCCAACGCCTGGAGATGATCTACCCATCTGGCAGAATGGATTACCAGATCATCCAAGTAGGCGGTACAGTTGGGAATATCAGATAAAACCTCATTGACAAGGCGCTGAAAGGTGGCAGGGGCGTTACGCAACCCGAACGGCATGACCGAGTACTGGAGGAAGCTATCCGGGGTAGCAAAGGCAGAGATCTCAGAGGCACGAGGCGTGAGAGGGACTTGCCAGTACCCCTTTAGCAAATCTAGTTTGGTGACAAACGTAGCAGCACCAATAGTGTCCACACAGTCATCAATGCGGGGTAGAGGGAATGAGTCCGGCACAGTAATGGCATTCACTCTACGATAATCTGTGCAGAATCTAAAGGTCCCATCTGGTTTGGGAATTAACAGGCAGGGTGAACTCCAAGGGCTAGAACTACGGGTGGCAAGGTGGTTCTCCAACAGGTAAGCAACCTCATCCTTCATCGCCTGTCGTTTGGTCATGTTCACCCGGTAGGCGTGCTGTTTAATTGGAGTAGCATCTCTAACATCGATGTCATGCTGTAAAACCGAAGTTTGTGAGGGCACATCAGAGAACAGACTTGGAAAGGCCTGTATTAAATTCACAATGTCGGCTTGTTGTGCCTGATCTAAATGAGCGAGATGAGATGGCAGGGAACATCTCTGAATTACCGAGCCGGGCGCACTGCTGGGGCAGGTTACGCAACACAAAACCATCCTCAGTTAACCATTGGGGCAACGGAGACAGCAGCAGGGAGAGTAACTTCTCGCTGATGGTATAGCTTCAGCATGTTCACATGACAAACCCGAGACTGCCGTCTACGATCAGGAGTCTGGACCACATAATCCGTATCACTCAGTTTCTTCTCTATCACATACGGACCTGAGAATCGAGCAGAAAGAGAAGAACCTGGTAAGGGAAACAAGACCAAAACCTTGTCCCCTGGCTGGAGATGCCTCTGGACAGCCTTTCTATCAAAGTGGGACTTCATGGACTGTTGAGCTGAACCGAGGGCTTCCCTCGCCAACGTGCACGCATCATGTAAGCGTTGTCTTACCTTACTCACATAGTCCAGCACATTTCTGGGACCAGAGCTAGTGGACATCATCTGATCTTTTAAAACCTTTAACGGGCCCCGCACAGTGTGGCCAAATACCAGCTCGGCTGGACTGAACTTCAAAGACTCTTGAACTGTCTCACGAATTGCAAAGAGGACAAAAGGCACTCCCTCATCCCAATCCTTGCTGGTGTCCATGCAGTACTTGCGGAGCATGGACTTTAGAGTGATGCCATCGCTCCAATGCACCCTGACTCTGGGGATGGTAAGCACTGGAGACTTTGTGCTTTATGCTGAGGGTCTTAAGGACCTGAGCGAACAGCTTTGATAAGAAATTGGAACCTTGGTCGGTCTGTACCACTTTAGGCATCCCAAAGGTTGCAAAAAACTTTGTTAAAACTGATAAAACTGCCTTGGAGGTTATTTTCCTCAGAGGAATAGCCTCTGGATAACGTGTCGCCGCACACATGATAGTAAGAAGGAACTGATGACCTGACTTTGATTTAGGTAGGGGACCCACACAATCCACTATGACCCTTTCAAATGGCTCCTCCATCACAGGGATTGGGTAAAGAGGAGCTGGAGGAATGACCTGGTTAGGTTTCCCTGTGATCTGACAGGTATGGCAGGTTCTACAGTACCCAGCTACATCACTCTTTAATCCAGGCCAGAAGAAATGTTGCAAGACACGGTCATACGTTTTCGTCACACCTAGATGACCGGACCATGGGATGTCATGAGCTAACGACAACACTTGGGCTCGGAATGGCTTTGGGATGACGATCTGGAACACTGCCCCCCAAGCTCCCTCCGACCCATTACGGGACATCCACTTGCGCAACAACAGCCCATCCTCACAAAAATTAGCTGTGGACTTCTCATGAGCTTCTTCACGAGCTACGACATCAGAAAAACACTTAGTTAAACTCTGATCTTCCTTTTGAGCAGCAATCAATTCCTCACGGGTCACTGGCCACACCAACTCACAAGTACTTGGGACAGCAGCAGTTACCTTGTCACTAACAGGATCTGAACACTCAGAAGGCAAGCAGGGCATCTCATCAGTACTAAATACTGGGGCTAATACTGTGTCTGATAAACCCACTCCCTCCCCCAGTCGGCGAGATTGGGCCCGCGTCACCACACAGGCTGGGAGGACAGACAGACCTTTTTCTGTCTCTTGTGCCGCAGAAGGGAGTTCAGGAGTGCGGAGTATCTCCAAAACTGGTCGCACTAAACCTCCTGCAATATCATTTCCCATGATCAAGGTGACGCCAGTCACAGGGAGTGAAGGCTGTAGAGCGACCTTAAACTGACCACTTATCAGGTCAGAACGCAGGTAAACAGAGTGCAAAAGCACTGACACATACCCCATCTCAATACCTTGTAACAGGACACTGTAGCCACAGGACGACTCATCAGACCAAGGCAACACACTTGAGAGAATCACGGACTGGGCGGCTCCGGTGTCTCTCAGGATACGAACTGAAGCATACTCCTGGTCGTGGTCTGTTAGAGAGACAGACCCAGAGAAAATGAAGGGATCATAAGGATCAGACAACGGACAAGGCACATCAGAAAGCTGCTCTAACACACTAGGCGGCATAGTTACCAATCCCATTGGTTTAGGTTTGGACGGAGAAGCAGAAGTCTGCTCTTGGCGAAATTGCCGCTTCCTACAATCAGCTATTAGATGCCCAGGGCGGTGACAATAAAAACATTCACAATCCTCCTTGGCCTTGGAGCTAGGCACCACAGAAGGGCGATTAGGCACAGAATCACGCACTGGCGAACCTCTCCGTGGCTCTATGCGGGGTGCCACAAACGTTGTCTTATGCGTGAGCATAAATTCATCAGCAACCACTGCTGCATGGGACAATGTTGTCACCTTCTGTTCATTCAAGTAAACAACCAACCGCTCAGGTAGGCTATTCTTGAACTCCTCTAGCATGACTAGCTCACGTAAAGACTCAAAGTAAGTAAACTTACTGGCAGCACACCACCGGTCAAACATAGTTTCTTTTTCCCTTGCAAACTCAACAAATGTCCTGTTTGAACTCTTCTTATGGGTTCTAAACCTTTGACGATATGCTTCTGGGACCAACTCGTATGCACGGAGCACAGCTGCCTTCATACAATCATATTTTTGGCTATCGTCGAGGGACAAAGCAGCCACAGCCTCTTGGGCCTTCCCAACCAGTTTGCATTGAAGCAATAGGGCCCACATCTCTTTATGCCATTTTAGGGAACCTGCTATGCGTTCGAACACGCCAAAATAAGAGTCGATCTCAGCCTCTCTAAAAGGCGGAACTAGAGAGATATTCTTGCGAACATCAAATCTGTCTGTCAGATCAGGGGGGGATGGAGACTGCCGGGAGATGGGGGTCGGGGGTGCAAATGACTGCTGAGCCTTGACCAGGGCCACTTTCTCCTCCAGCTCAAGTCGCCGCAGCTGAATTTCCGCATCGAGTTCCATCCTCCGGATCTCTATCCGGCAGTTGTAGTCCGACTGCCTGTCACGCTCACGCTCTCTCTCCTGTTTCTCCAACTCAAGACGAGCCACTCGGAGGCGCACTCGAGCATCCTTACTACCTGACCCAGGCGATCCCGGAGGAGTCAACTGTGGGTCATACAACGGCATGACACCACCGGGGTGCGTCTCTGCCACCACGGCGCTGGCCTCTGCCTTTGCCGCAGGCCCAGGTCCACCCCAGACCTCCTCACCATTATCCTCCGGGCCTCGCTCTGCAGCTGCAGGCAAGCCAGCAACAAGGGGAGCTAGCAGTACAGGCAGGACACTCAACTCTACCAGCCCCTCGTAAACGACGCGCTTCAACTCCGCCTTAACCACATTCTTAGGCGAAGGTATGACGTAATGCTCAACTAAAGAACTCAAATCCACTATCCGACACTGGTCCAAAAGCTCCAGAGAGGGAGACTCAATGAACAACTGCACTACGGACGTCGCCATGTCACTAAATGCCAAAAACCTGAAATATAAAAATACAAACCAAAGAAAACACCACACCCACAATACAATTAACTAGCCAACTAAAACCTACTGGTTGGGTTCACACAACCGCCCCATCTTTTGCATAGGGAGAAAAACTTGAAATAATTATAAATCATTATCAATGGATTGACAAAGCCATAAACTAGGCTACTAACGATATCAAATTCCGCCGCAATAACGTGCGGGTTCTCAAAGGTACTTTTTATTTCTTTATTTTAGGCCTACGTTTTAGTTATTGTTGTATATTTCTGATGCATCTTCTTCTTGTGAAACAGAACTTCAAGGAGGCCAAAATCGTCGAATCATCAATTTATTGAGCATGCCTAACAGGGTCGAATCTTCGGCAATACTACTTTCTTTCACGAGGCGGCCAGCTTATATGTCCTGGCTTCAGGCCAAATATCACATGACAAACAAATTTGCATACAAGGAATATAAACATGGTCACACATGGTTAAACTAAGTTGTAATATGGATAAAAGGATATGCACTTGTAAGTTCTGGCAAGTAGCCTAGTAGGCTAGTAGCCTACATTGGCTTTTCCTACGTTAAATGGAATTATTGTTAGTTGCAGCGTTATTAAAAGCGTCTGCTAAATTACTGTAATACAATGAGATCTAGGATACTACGGATCCGGGCAACTGTCGCGTTTTGAGAACTTCACTGGAGAGTGCAGCTGATCAGAGCACTATGTTGGTGTGTTTCGTAAACATGAGTCAATAATGCTCTTGAATTATCTGTATGCCGAGATGAATCCAGTGATGTCCACCTCTTGAAATTTGGTCGAATTTACTGGCCGCTAGATCAGTGAAACCCGGGGCTGTCTCAGACACACGCATTGCAGCCTATTCTCACGCTCACTCGCCACGCTTCACAATTCTCACTCGGAGAAATGACCAACCTCAAAATAGCTTAGGCTACTACCAATTCAATGCCTATGGGACTCTTTTTTTATTATTACTTGAACGAACGCTAATCTCTCCTCTCGGTCGTCCTTCGCGCTCAAAGAACGCTACCCAAATCTACCTATCGGGGAGGAGAGAGGGAGAGGGGGGTTGGTGCTTGTGACTTCACTTAGTGAAAGATTTGCGTAGCAACCACTCGCAGCAACCTCGCCTTTTTATTAATTACACCCGTTTACCTAGATATCCTATTTCAAAAATGCCCTCATCAGTCCGACTCCAAAACTTCCACATCCCTATTAAAACCACTAAAGGGCGCCTCGCCACGTTACATCTCCCATTGCTTTCATGATAGTAGACGTTGCTGACGCAGACACTTAAACAGTCAGTGATCCATTCCAGAGTAGCTAGTGACTTCTGGATTTGACACACAGACTTAGAGAAAACAAGTAGCCTAAGTCCATAATGGGGAGTAGGAACTTTAGAGTAGGAATTTTCTAAAATTATTCTGTATTACTTTCTTTGACAAAAACACCCCCAATTGAAGACAGAATAGAGTACATATTGCTCTCTGAGCTTTGTTTAACCAAGTTGTCATATAAATTATGTGTTGATACTGGTTGATTAGAGGACTAGCAGTGATGGCTCTGGGTAATATGAGTTCCTGGGTGAACCTCCTCTTCATCAGTGATCTGGTGAATAACCAGTTGCTTTATAGGACTTCAGTCAGACTGGGGCAGATACATATAATAATAATAATAATAATAATACTTGATTCTTTTGGTTTCTGTTTTGTAAAGTGTTATCCAGCTAGGCCTACCGTGCTGTGTTGTAAAGTCCTGTATATCTAAATAAAGGCCTAGGGCCTCATTTATCATTGAGGTACGCCTTCTTTTACACGGTCTTTTTCGCGATTTCAGGCGTACGCCATTTCCCCCCCCCCACATTGCGATTTATCAAGCCGAAAGGGCGGAAATTTAGTCGCCTTTCTCCGCGCTTTTGTACGACACCTCTCAAGTTGTCGTACCGATTTACACGGTGTTCTACGCCCTTTTTGAACACAGGGGGAACTGGCGACGCAGGTGGTGCGTCGGTGAATTACAATGTTTGACGGAGAGAATAAGAGCGACAGTTCATGAACGCACAATCATGTAGGCTAATAGCCCAATTCAGCACTAACATATATCGCAATGCAAGATTAGACGTGTCCCCTAACCGGCTCATTCATGGTCCGATATGGATTTGTTCCCCAAACTGAACCTATGCGCTGTCCCAAACCTTTCCGCGCTATATGTCACACACCTAATGCAGGCACTCCATCAAACGGCAATAATTGACCAATTAGATTGTCAGTAATATGTGATCATGTGGACCTGTTTGCTGTTTGGTAAGCATATAAATGACAGTCCACCTGTGCGTAATGCGAGCCTAAATGAATCCGGCGCTACTCGGCCTACTGGCCGAGATAGAACTCCAAAGAGGTGACGGCGATGGCGACTGCACCCACATAAGGGCACCATCAGTGAATTAATACGTCTATGTGAATCGCTAAAATGTGCACACTATAAATATCCAAATCATATGTGACGCCGACATGCTCATCACAAGTGTAGTGGCACGGTGGCCTGGCTCCACGCATGACTCATTCATCCTGGCGCACAGCAGGGTAGGGACTAGACTGGAGGCAGGCGCTGCGCGTGACGGCTGGCTTGTTGGTGTGTGCATAGCCAAGATACATATTCTTTGTCTTATTTACTTTAATCTTTATTAGCATTTTCCATCCATACAACGACAATACAATAAAACATAAAAACTTACAATAACAGCTTATGGGTACTTCCATCCATGCAGCTTTTTTTTCTTACTCAAATATGACAATTTTAATATTAGTGGTATCATCACACTTCCTTCTATAATCCATCCATTTTTCCCATCTCCCTTCAAACTTTCCTTCCTGCATCCTCAATGCATAAATAAATCTCATAAATCTCCTCCACAACACCCACCACTGCTCCTTGGTTGGGGGTTCCACCTTATACCAAGCCCTCATTATTGTCTTTTTACTAGTAACCAATAGTACTTTCACTAGGTATCTGTCCCCTCCTTGTACATCATTCTGTTATGTTTGCCAAGATGTATATTCAAAGCTGATAAGAATGAGAACCAGTCAAGACCCCACCACAAAATGAGGACCCAAGCCCTCAGCCCCCTCCCCGTCATGAGGTTTACCAGCGGGGCCAAAGGGCCCACACTGAGGTCATGCGCCAGCTATGAAGACACAAACAAGTAAGGTTCACATTTCTACCATTTTATTGTCTGTTGGTGGGTGACTGTGTGAGGTGTGTGAGTGCGTTTGTGAGTGAATGTGTGAGGTCCGTGAGTGTGGTAGTGAGTGACTGTGTGAGGTCCTTGAGTGTGGTAGTGAGTGACTGTGTGAGGTCCGTGAGTGTGGTAGTGAGTGACAGTGTGAGGTCCGTGACAGCATGTGTGAGGGAATGAAGTGCAGTGAGGATGTCCTGTTGGCTCTGGTGGTGTAGTGTGGTGACCTCCACCAACTGCTGAACAACTGCCCCACAACTGCCCCAATCCCTTCTGCCATTTCCCTCTGGGCCTCTAGGGTCATGAGCCTCCAGCACAGCGTCTGATAGGAAGCCCAGCCCTCAGGGACCCTTGAGGCAGGGACGCTGGCAGCCGGAGGTGGAGGCGTGGGCGGTGGAGACGGAGGCGCTGGAGATGGCACTGGAGGTGGAGGCCGGTGCGCTGGAGGTGGAGGCACTGGAGGTCGTGGCACTGGATGTAGAGGCTGCAACCGGCGGGGGCACGACCGTCAGGCCAAGGACCACTGCAGACTCCCCCTCCTCTGAGTCCCACCCCACGTCAGAGTCTGGAGAAACAATTTCAGTCATTTTCTTTGAGTTTGTCTGTTAACTTGATTATGCATTAAACATTTTATTGTGTAGCCATATTCAATTGATATGTTTTTCTGTTGGCAGCCAAATAAATGCTTAAGTGTGATTTACCGGGTGATTTAGATGAGAGTCTTAATAATGTGGTCTAACATTATGAAGTGGTCATCTGTGTTATCGTTCCCTGTTTTTGGTCCTGAATCAATCATAGCCTACCACAGAATGTGTGGAATGTTTGCTTTCCTCACAGCCTCATAATACAGCATGTCCGTGTAGCCTACGCCACATACAGGATGCACGAAACGTACAGTAGGCTACCTAAAACTGTAGGAGCAATCAGACAAATGTAGGCTCGTACAAATAGCTTACCTTCCGAAGATGATTTTCTTTCCTCGCGTGTACCTCACCAACAAGCACATGCACCTCCGTCTCCGAAAAGTTTCTCTTCTTTCCGCGTTTTTCCATAAACGTCTTTGTCTGTCCTAATGCTCCACGCTATATTATGTCGGTTACTTCCGGGGTATCCCCGTTGTGCGCTGTCATAGTTTTGACCATATATGGTTGAATTTGGGCGTGGAGAGGGCGGAACACGGGGCGCGTGCGCGTACGCTCTCTTCTCCGCCAGTCTCGGATTTCGGAGCGTATGACATTTTTGATAGATCCGAAAAGCGTGTAAATATTCTCGTCGTACGCTACATTTCGCATTTTCCGCGTTTTCGTCGTACGCCCTCTTTTACACCAGAATTTACACGCTCTTTGATAAATGAGGCCCCTAATGTGCTGCTAGGCATTGGCGATTTTATAGGGGGGCCTGATTGGACAGCCCAACTCTGCTCAGATTCTTAAAAAAACAAAAAACAAAAAAAAACAACCTTTTTTTTCTTTTCTTTTTTTTACTAATTAACACAATTATTAAATACATAATTGTGGTTTGTGTTAGATCATCATTAATTTTAAAAGTGTATTTATTACTTAAACTAGAGACGGGACGGCAGAACAGGGTTTTTTTTTTTCTCACGTCAAAATGTTGCCCCCCCTACTCTCAGAGGGTAAAATCGCCTATGCTGCTAGGTATAGGTCTATTGTGCTGTATTGTGAAGTACTTGTATACAGTAGCTACAGTAGGTATATGACTACTGTTGTATGTTGTAAAGTGCTGTACAGCTAGGTATAGACCTACTGTCCTGTGTTGTAAAGAGCTGTATTGTCACGGCTCCACCGCGCCTGCCTCACCGGTCCGTTTCCCCTGACTCTGTCTCTGGACCTGTCCGTGCCTTTGGACCAGTGTCTGCCTTTGACCCTGCCCCTGCGTGTGAGCCTGGCCTCGGCACAGAAGATGAGACCCCTAGCACCTCCCATAGGGCGCAGAGGGAACTGCGTGCCCATCGGCAACAGCGCACCCCCGACCAGCACCTGCAGTTCATCCCAGTGATTGCGCCTCTTCCCAATCTGCCACCGAGCGGTCCCACACCTGCAGATAATCAGCCAATCAGCACAAGGTTAAGAAGCCGCTCCACACAGCAGTCTGCGCCAGATCGATGACCAACCTAGTGGGTATCACGACTCTAGCTCATTAGTTCTCTGTACTCGAGCCCTGTCTCACCTTCTTGAAAAAAAGACTTCTTGTTTTTTTATTTACTCCTAGTTAACCTGCCTGACCCACGCCTGCCTGAGGACCACGAACCTGCCTGACCCACGCCTGTCTGACTACCACGCTCCTGCCTGACCCACGCCTGCTTGAGTACCACGCTCCTGCCTGACCCACGCCTGTCTGACTACCACGCTCCTGCCTGACCCACGCCTGTCTGAATACCACGTCCCTGCCTGACCTCCGCTTGCCTCTCCGACCTGATCCTGCCTGGCCATACTAAATAAACACGCCTCCGGGCTTCACCTCCAAGCCTTTTTGAGTCTGCTTTTGGGTCCTCCTCCGCTAACCCTAACATGTATAGCTACAGTATGCTCGCTGTGATATGAAGTGGTATCAATCAATCAATCAATCAAAGCTGTATTTGTATAGCGCATTTCATACCCAGAGGCAACACAATGCGCTTTACAGAGAACAAGGGAGGTGGGCATACATCCCATCCCTACATATTCCAGAGGGAAGAAAAAAAACAGTATCGCCCGGGGGCCAGATAAGTGAGCTGTAAAAATTCTTCCCTGACCCCTCTCAACAAGGGAATCGAACAAGCTCCTGGAGTATGTTTGTCTACCGGCTAAGGACATTTATAAAGCAATAAATTACATTAAATTACATTTTCAGAGTAAGAGAGGCTAAAAACATAATAGGAGAAACATGGCAAACACTGGTGTATGTCTGTGTGTGCGTGAATGTGCCTGGGCCCAGATAGAGGCAGGGGTTGGGGTAGAGAGGGGGTAGGAAAAGGATACGGACCCGGGTTAGGGTGAGGGGAAAGGGGATCTGAGCCCAGGACTGGTGTATATCTGTGTGTGTGTGAGTGTGCCTGGGTCCAGGTAGAAGCAGGGGTCGGGGGTAGGGTGGGGGTAGGAAAAGGATACGGACCCGGGTTAGGGTGAGGGGAAGGGGGACTGGGCCCAGGTACAGGCCTAAGCCGGATGTGGACTGATGTGTGTACGTGTGTGTGTTAATTAAATACTACGACATCCACAGCTGACACGGGGGTATCTATCGGACTCAGGGTGGTCCGCGGGTGACAGTGGGGCATCCACTGGACCTGGTTAGAAGGTAGGAGGGAGAGAGAGAGGCACTAGGGGAGACAGAAAACGATTAGTAGCACGCTGAGCCTGTGAAGCAACACAGATATCAGAACAGAACAAGCCTGTTTCAGGGCAACCAGCTTCTGTACACAACTTGATATACATAGAATGCATAGCAGGATATACACCAATGTATACAGAGGATTCACAGGTAGGTTTGAGGCTGCCTTTCTGTGTCTCAAGGTCCTGGCTAGTGATTGTAGGCTAGGCCAAAAAGGTACGTCTTGAGATCTTGCTTGAAGACCTCCGTTGTTTCGACCCTTCTTAGGCACTTCGGCAGGGTGTTCCAGAGGTTGGGGGCATAGAAACTAAAAGCTGCCTCTCCGTGTTTCTTGGTCCTGGCTTTTGGGACTGTTAATAGTTCAGTACCTGAGGATCTGAGTGGTCTGTTGGGCATGTACCTGACAAGCATGTCTGAAATGTATTCTGGTGCGTGAATGTGGAGAGATTTATAGACTAGTAATAGTATTTTAAAGTCTATTCTAGGGTTGACAGGTAACCAGTGTAGTGATTTTAAGGCTGGTGTGATGTGTGCCCTTCGTCTAGTCTTAGTGAGGACTCGTGCTGCAGCATTCTGTATCATTTGTAGCTTAGAGATTGCTTTCTTTGGTAGGCCTGATAGTAGAGCATTGCAGTAGTCCAGCCTGCTTGTGATGAAAGCATGCATTAGTCTTTCGGTGTCAGCCTGAGAGAGAAAGGGTTGCACCTTGGCAATGTTCCTTAAAGAAATACACCTCACTCGTAAAAGAATTGAACATTTGTTTTATTGTTTGTTTGTTTTATTGTTTGTTTTACTGTTTGTTTAACTGTCGGGGTGTAATTGTTGGGTCTTTAGTATAGTAGGCTACTCTAGAGGAACTGGTGTCTATAAGCCTACTGTAAACTAATGAAAACTGCAGTATAGAAACTTCAACGTGGTTGTTGTGATAACCGTTTTCACAGGGAAAGCGAGGTACTGAATATTAGTCTGTTTTTGTTTTGTTTTGTCAGGACTGACATGTTCTATGTGAAACATACTTTTATTTTGAAATAGTTACTCTTGTCGGCTCAAGTCATGTGACACGTGATCAGGAAATGTGTGGGCATTTCATGATGAATCATGCGTCTTGCCGCTCCAGTCTTTGTTTTTTGTCCTGACATGTCCTGACATTAGTCTACTCAAGTTTCTCTGTGTTGTTGAAAAACGTTTGTGAGAATGTTGTCAGTATGAAAGTAGGACGGTACTTCTATAGGTAGCGTCATCTACACTATTTTGTTGGAATATTAGAATAAATTATGAATTAGAATAAATGAGAGGTGAATGGTTATTTTCACGCGTGGGATTGAAGCGATTTACATATGTTAAATGACATGAGAAGCATGATGCCAGCCTGCAGTGCCCCTTCCCGCCTACTGCCGTGCCACGAGATCAGTCCAAGGCCAACTACCCTCCGCCAGCGCAGCAGGACGCCACCTTACCACCACCATACCATACCCGCAGCACACATCCACACCAGTGGGAGACTGCGCCCTGGGTGGGAGGTCCGAAAGACTCAAGCGTGCAATTAGCAAGATTAGAGAAGATGACGAGAACTAATCGGAGGCTCCCACACCATGTTTTACATATCGCAATATATATATCGCAAAAAAGTGTATTGCTGCAATGTATGTTTTTGTCAATATCGTGCAGCCTTGGTAGAAAGCCTCTAATATCCCTACCGGTCCCGACGAGTGTACCCCTACCATCTGCCTCCTACCGCAACCGATGGGCAGCAGGTAATATAGAATACCCCCATCCACAATTAGCGTCCAACTCATGGGGAATCAGCAGTCCTGGCAACCCCTAGGGCCCCTAGGCAAGGCCAGTTCCCCACAGGTCAGGATGACTCCCAGAGGGTCACGCACAGGTCTAGAGTGTTAGATGAGATGCCCCAAGTAGAGATAGAGCAGTGTATTCCCTGGGCCTACTTCATAACCCCCCACAGGTCGTGTAGTCTGGAAAGCAGACGCAGCTGTTCCAGGACCATGCCTACCAGATGCGGCAAGTGACATCTTGGCCAACCGATCCTCCGGCCTACGAGATACGCCATGTGACACCCTGGCCAACCGCTCCACCAGCCACTCCACCCGCCCGGTATGGAAAGCTGGAGTCACTCCTGTGGCTGCTGAAGGATACCGGAGCTCCAGAGGACGCCAGCGGACGCACAATATCAAGTGGAAAGCAAACATGCCGGCCAAAGCCAGAGTGAAAGTGACGAACAAGTACAGACGATGCCCCAGAGCCCAGACAGTCCCATCGAGATGGAACTGGTGATCGCATTCCTTGATTGTATTCTGTAGTTCAAGTTGATGTGATCTAAAGTATTGTATACCACTATAGCCAGGAGACTTGGTCACTATATAACACTGCAGCGAGCAGATTGTATTTTAACTGATGTTTTAAGATTAATGTGTTCTTAATTTACTGATTTCATGTACCATTTTTGAAGTGATACACAAAGGGAGTATCTGAATAATACAAGTACTGGGACCTCAGTTACAAGGGCTGTGGGAGGTATTCTTGTCCCATCATGACCTCATAAGAAGAGTCACTGCTACTTTCTTCACAACTGGTTTGTGTGAGCAAGGGAGTTGAATGCTGCTCAGGCTGTCCAGCCATAGAGAACTGCTAATACTTATAATCTATAACCATGATATTCATATCTATGAGTTGTTGTTTATGTTGAAATGATTAATCATTACTACTGAAAGTTCGAATCACTGAATGTGACTTAATCAGTCACACAGGGGAGACTTTTGTGATTTAATTTGATTTATCTCCCCTGCATTTTAATCATCTCATAATATTGTAATCATAATCATCATATGATATGATTGTTTTAGACAGCCACAACACCAAGATGTAGCAATAATAAACTGCTCAATAGTAATATCAGAGGTGACCACTAGATGTACAAATAATAAACTGCTCAATAGTAATATCAGATGCGACCACCAGATGTAGCCATAGGAAACTGATCTGTCAAGATTTCTAGATGCTGAGGCAAGCAGTCCAAAACTGCTGGAATAGTCTGCTCTTCCCTGACCAATTAAATACCCTGATTTCTTCCTGTTGATTCCCCAAATGTAATCCTTTCTCCCCATGAGCTGTCAAAAGATTGAATTTATTGATGCTGACCCTAGCAGTCTTGACTACAACAACAGTTTACGCTTGCCCATGCACCGAGAGTGTTCCCAATTTCCCCATTTCTCCCTATTCCCCCCCCTTGCCGGATATAATGGCAGTATCAAAGGGACATATTTGGGCATAGGTTGGTGCTGAGTCGACATATTAGACACCATTGGATTTGTGCCAAAGTAGGGGTGAGGTATGGAAAGTGGGTTGTGGTCAAGAAAGAGGCGGGATTGAGGTAGACTATATAAGGTGTTACACAAAGACAAGGGTGTGTCTCTTTCCCGGGAATCACCGACTTTAATGCTGTCTGAAAAAAGCAATAAAGTCATTGCATTAGACTTCTGCGTGCCTCAACTTGTTTAATTTTGGACTTAGAATTATCTTGGACTTAGAACTATTTTGGAATAGTTTTGAAAATTGACCAAGGATATAGTAAGTAAGTAAGTAAACTTAATTTATATAGCGCCTTTCATAGCACGAATGCACAAAGCGCTTCACAATACAAATAACACATAACTCTAAAAAGAAAAAAAAAGAGCGACAAACAAAATATAATACAAATACGGGACACTACAGCCAGGAGAGGAGTGGGGGGAGGGATTACAACACAGACAGCCAGCCTCGACAAGCAGCCATACATGCAGGCGCGGCCAATAGTCTGACAGCACTGTACTGTAATGGGAGGGAAGCGGGGGGTGCGAAAGCAGGGGGGTGGAGTAAGAGAGGTAGGGCAGGGGAGTGAGTAAGGGGAGATAGAGAGACGGGAGAGGAGAGGAGCAGCAGCCAGAGGGAGAAGAGCAAATATATATAGCCAATTATTTTACTCAACACACTATCTAATAGTTGATTTAGAGACTGGAGCTGAGAGCTCACCCACAGGACTAGGGATGAGGGCTGGAGATGAGGACTAGGGATGAGGGCTGGGGATGACGACTAGAGATGAGGGCTGGGGATGACGACTAGAGATGAGAGCTGGAGATGAGGACTAGGGATGAGGGCTAGGGATGAGGGCTGTGGATGATGACTAGGGATGAAGGCTGGGGGTGAGGACTGAGGATGAGGGCTGGGGCTGGCGATGAGGACTGGAGATGAGAACCAGGAATGAGGACTGGGGATGACAGCAGGGGATGAGGACTGGGGATGAGGGCTGGGGATGTGTGCTGGGGATGAGAGCAGGGGATGAGAGATTGGGGTGATGAGGACTAGGGATGAGCACTGGAGATGAGAGCAGGGGTTGAGGGCTGGTGATGAGAGGGGATGAGAGACTAGGGCAAGGAGGACTAGGGGTGAAGGCTAGGGCTGAGGACTGTGGATGAGGGCTGGGGGTGAGGACCAGGGATGAGGGCTGGGGATGAGTGACTGGGATGAGGAAGACCAGGGATGAGGACTGGGGATGAGAGACCAGGTCTGACAGCCCAGCGTTTCTCAAGTGTTCACCTGTGGCAGGTAGGTCCAGATATCAGCCAGGTAGACACAGAAGGGAGCCACCACACTGCCCACACGACACATCATACTGCTGCCACTGCCCACTGCCAAGGACCTGGGGAGAGGACACACACACACAAGCACACACACATACACACACACACAGTGATAACGGGCTTTTCCACAGCAGGGCTGAACAGTTCCATAGCCACACCTGGAGAAAGGTCTGGCTGCATCCAATTATTATTTTGAGACAGTGGGAAAAAACACAGTATTTTATTTAAACCAATCACATTCATCTACAATCAGTCTTGGGCGACACTAAGCTTGTTTATTTTATTCAACGATGGTCTTGCAAAATAGTGTCGGGGGATCAAATCTGATTGGCGCTACTGGAATTCAGCGCCGCCAGGTCTAAAAGAGAGGAATGGCTCCTGTGGTGTTTCAACCCGAGAAACGTTCCGGCATTGGCGTGTGTGTGTGTGCACGGGTGTGTACATACGTGCATGTGTGAACTTGATGATGGTAGGATAGAGCTCACAGGTGTACAGGTAGATGAGGGTTAGCTGCTAGATACTCAGAGTGTGTGTGTGTGTGTGTGTGTGTATGTGTGTACCTGATGATGGTAGGGTAGAGCTCACAGGTGTACAGGTAGATGAGGCCGAAGGCGATGGCAATTGCAAACTTCCCAGTCATGCTGAGTATGATGGCTAGCACCTGGATATCCTGGAGGTCAGAATGGAGAGATAGAGAGAGAGAGAGAGACAGACAGAAATAAAAATATAAGGATTAGGTGTAACCTAAGATGAAGTGTTGTCACGGCACCGCCGCGTCAGCCTCGTCCACCTCCTCGGCCCCCTGACCCCGGCCCGAGCCCCGGTTCTGACGCTGGTCCCCAGCCTGTCCCCCAGCCTGACCCTGTCTCTCCAGTGCCGGACTCCATTTCCCCCAGCACCTCCCAGAGCCTGCAGCGGGAACTGCGGGCACGTCTGCGGTCACAAGCCAGACACGCCCCCGATCCACACCTGCCGTGCGTCACCTTGATTGCCTCTCCTCCACACCTCAACGCACCTGGTCCTGATCAACCAATCGCCAGCAGGATAAGAAGCCGGTCCACACAGCCCTCTGTGCCAGATCGTTGACCAACCAACCTAGTGGGTACACGTCTCTAGCTCCCTGCCTCGTCTGTCTTTTGAACCTTGCCTTACCCTGTTCTCCCTGTCTTCCCAGTTCCTGCCTGACCCACGCCTGTACGATTACCCCGCTCCTGCCTGACCCACGCCTGTACGACAACCCTGCTCCTGCCTGACCCACGCCTGTACGACCACCCCGCTCCTGCCTGACCCACGCCTGCCTGAGTACCACGCTCCTGCCTGACCCACGCCTGTCTGAGTACCACGCTCCTGCCCGACCCACACCTGTCTGACTACCACGTCCCTGCCTGACCCCCGCTTGCCTCTCCGACCTGATCCTGCCTGGCCAGACCAATAAACACGCCTCCGGGCTTCACCTCCAAGCCGTTTTGAGTCTGCTTTTGGGTCCTCCTCCGCTAGCCCTAACAAGTGTAGCTGAGGTCAATCACTTCAGGTTAGAAACATCATGACCCTTGAGCAAGAATGATGGATCTGCCGCTGTCTAATAGTTGTTTTAGAGACTGGAGATGAGAGCTCACCCACAGGACTAGGGATGAGGGCTGGGGATGAGGACTAGGGATGAGAGCTGGAGATGAGGACTAGGGATGAGGGCTGGGGATGAGGACTAGGGATGAGGGCTGTGGATGATGACTAGGGATGAGGGCTGGGGGTGAGGACTGAGGATGAAAGCTGGGTATGAGGGCTGTGGATGAGGGCTGGGGCTGGCGATGAGGACTGGAGATGAGAACCGGGAAGGAGAACTGGGGATGACAGCAGGGGATGAGCACTGGGGATGAGAGCAGGGGTTGAGGGCTGGTGATGAGAGGGGATGAGAGACTAGGGCAAGGAGGACTAGGGGTGAAGGCTAGGGCTGAGGACTGTGGATGAGGGCTGGGTGTGAGGACCAGGGATGAGGGCTGGGGATGAGAGACTGGGATGAGGAGGACCAGGGATGAGGGCTGGGGATGAGAAACTGGGATGAGGAGGACCAGGGATGAGGGCTGGGGATGAGAGACCAGGTCTGACAGCCCAGCGTTTCTCAAGTGTTCACCTGTGGCAGGTAGGTCCAGATATCAGCCAGGTAGACACAGAAGGGAGCCACCACACTGCCCACATGACACATCAAACTGCTGCCACTGCCCACTGCCAAGGACCTGGGGAGAGGACACACACACAGTCATGAGGGGCTTATCATCTCATATCTCTAGGTACTGAGGTTTTCCTGAAAACCGAGGAAATTATGCAATTCAGTATGATTAAGTATAATTGTGCGTGGATCCTAGGCAGAGTACCTGCCGTTATACATGTAGCAGCAACTAATTGGGATCCTGATAAAATAGTAAATACTATGATTTATATATTACCCTTGCACACTCCACTCTCCAGTTAAAGGAGCCGTCAGTGGCACTCCTACTCCAGCTGGTGCAGCTACCCAGGCACTAAAGCCAACCAGAGCAGAGCTTCTCCAATTGAGTCAAACTTCTCTCTTAGGCTATTGTACTCCACACTGTCCTCTCTTCTGCACACTCACTGAAAAGCCTAGTGTTTTATGAAACTCGAGGAGGTTTAAGTATCAACATACTGTACAGTATATATCATCGTCCTCCTCTGTTCTTGTCCATCAGATGCCTGTGAGCTCACTCTGGACCCCAACATTGCCCACAAAGACCTTCACATCTCTCACAACAACAGGATAGTGGTATGGGACCCTAAAAAAAACTAAAAAGGACTCTGTCTCAGTTGCTCCTCACCTTGAGCGGTTTATGCGCTGGCACCAGGTGCTGTGCTGTCAGGGGCTGGAGTCGGACTATTGTTACTACGAGGTGGAGGTGGACGGGGACCAGGCAGAGATCGCCCTGGCCTACAAGGCGAGTCTTGACCATTCCAAAACCTCCTATTCTGTGAGCCATGACCACGTTAGTGTTCAGCTCACGGTAACTCCCAGCCAGCGCAGAATAGGGGTTTATC